>NC_056748.1:499302243-499951410 GCF_019279795.1 Protopterus annectens
GTGCCAAATGGCTGACAAGTGGAGGAAGTAATAATGGTTTTTGGTCGGTTTGCCTTGCTAGAGTGGGAGATGGCATACCCAGTCCTAGAGCAGCATTGCATCTGGTGGTGGAACACTGCAGTAGGGGCTGTACAAGATGTAGTCTGGGAGTGAAACTCAGCTGATTACAGCTGTGATTTTGGTCAAGTGATTTTATGAAAAAGTGCATGTGTGTGTTAGTGTGCATATGTATATGTGAATATACATATGAGGCTAAGGTGATTTTATGAACGTGAGTGAGTGAGTGAGTGAGTGAGTGAGTGAGTGAGTGAGTGGTATATAAATATGAAGCTAAAGTGTTTAACTGATTTTATGTGTGTATGTGTGTGACTGTTTGTGTGTACATTGTATGCATATGTGTATATCTAGATATGAAGCTAAGGTGTTTAACTGATTTTATAAAAAGAGAGTGAGGACAATTATATATATTCTTCCATGCATGTATGTTATACATATGCATCGCAATGACTTCTTTTTTACATGAAAGCTTTGTTTTATTAACACAATATGTCTTCTGGCTAATTTGCTAATTTTATTTTCTTTCATGTTTTGAATTGACACTACTGTTGTAAGATATATCTTTGATTGTTTCATAAATCCCCTCCCCATGCAGGCATAGAGACCATACAACAGAAAACCACCCTCATCCTCTCTCTAAAATAGCAAACTCAGATGCTGAAACAGGATTCATGATCATTGATTTACCCCAGGACTGCCCCCTGTATTACTAATAGACAGAGGCACAGCCTAAATGCTTTATCCCATGCATGGGTCCCCTCAAATTATCTATGGTATGATCCCAGTTATTCTTATTAGGGGTAACATATAATTATCAACCATGGGATGGATAAGTCCAATCTATAACCAAATGGGATAGGTTATTTTGAGTGCAAAAAGGGAAATTGGCTAGGCTTAAAATTACCTGCAAAGGAAGCCAGCTTATTACTTATCTATGAACCTATGAAAAAAGGTATAAACTGATGCCATTGATCCCAGGAACAAGGTTCTATAATTTTGCATGATATCTATAAGCAGGATGGGGTGTGGGATGGTAGGCTTTTAGTCGGGGGGAAATCTGAATGACAATGTAGGAGACAAAGATGGACTGTATCTTTTATGCCATGATAGAAATAATAGCATAGAGAACAGTTTCCTTTATTTCAGACATTTGAAATGAGAGGCGATTTAATCTCCCAACTGCTAGCAGTGTGATCAGTGACACTGTTGAACTGGGAAGTCCTATTATTACTGTCTTGCAAAGAGAAATATTTTAATTAAGAAAAAATACAGTTCTGTTTGCAAAGAGCCTAATGTTCTGAGAATGGGCACCCCAGTTATAGTAGTGTGATGCTTACATTAGGTTGTTGGGTATTTGCCAATTTCACCACATAAGGGATTGATTAGAATGTCATGGAAGGATGGAGAGATTTTTTTTTAATTTAGAAAAAACCCCACTTGTGGTTTGTAAGAGCAGGTATTCTAGTATTACTAATGAGATACATGAATGGGAAAATCTGTGGCTACCAGTGTCTTTGTAAAGTGCATGGGTTTGGAATGGAAACTCTTACATACAGATGGAGAAGGGTTTTAACTTGACTTAAAACTCTGATTTTGCTACTTATGTGAACTCTTATTTGGAGCTTATTAAAACACATGCAGTTACAGCCTCCATTTACAAACCATATTTCACTATGCCTTATGAAGCTGTGTTACTACTAAGTCTCTGCCATACAAACTGATATGGCACTGCTAGGACTCCCAAAAGCACTGTTATCACTTGAATCATCCGTCACATGTCTGTCCAAAGCACACATTATAAATGTCATCACTGACTTATTAGACAATTAGAAAGATTAGCAATGCTGCAGGTCAGCCAGCACCGCTTTAAAATAAAGATGCAAATGGTAAAATATGGTTATATGACTGGCCATTGCAGACCACAGCTCAGAAGAGCATTCTCCTCATCTGAATAAAGTGTTGCATATATGTACATCCTAGTCTACACAAATTAGTTCCTGGGTTGTCAAATGTCAGCAGATGAGTACACATATTAACCTTACTTATGAATAGCAGCATTTCCTAATGTCACAAACAAAAGTTGAGAAAAACAGAAAAATATGTAGCACTGTAGGTCATTGTGTTGAATATGGAAACAAGGAGATAAAGGCAGTATTCACAACTTCAGACTTTGCAAGTAGGAGGATTTATAATGTTAAGGAAAACTCGGTTAAACATAGTTACTTTCTATCACAAAATGCTTTTAATTTTCTCTAATCCAACCCAATTAATGTCTGGTATAAAGAAAACAATGTAAATATTACTGCTTCTGCTTGCTGTCAACACCTACTTATACAGTCTCTTTACATGCAATTTTGGTAGATTCACACATTTTATTGTGGCACAGCTTCTTTTATATCATGGTCATGGAGGCATTATTTGGATAAGGCAAGTCAGGACCAGAGAAGGATAACTATGTCTAAGAAATTTAGGATCTAATGATACTAAACAAACCTGACTTTACTGAACACCAACTGAATGGACACATTAAAGTGAAACTATGTCACATTAGAAGGAGCACAATTTCATTTATTCAAGACTGCGGGAGAAAAGGCATCAGTTTCCATTGGGCAGCCAGTGAAAAAGCTCAACGCACACCTAGACATTTATAGGGGGGCAAGCACACCTGCTCTCACATACCCTTGGATTTACATGTAACAGCCTTGAACTCAAAGAACCCAAGGGAAGAGGGGGGGATATAAGTATTCCTTCTTCCACAGTGCTGTGTGTTCTTGGAATTGTAGTTGCCTTAGTTGTGGAGGTTCAGAACAGCTTGCCACTTGCAAAATGTTGTAACTGAAGTTTGTGCTTTATTTAAATTTCATGATATTGTCTAACTCTGAATAATAGATTTATACCATCACTGAATAGAACAGACATCTGTAACTGCAGTATTTGCTTATTGGTTTGTGAAAAGGCATTCAATAAGGTAAGTTTTGCTCAGGCAAATAAGCCAAGCATTTATTGCCTTAAAGAAACAACTAATTAATTAATTCCAGCTGTACTATTTTAACTAATCAGCCAGTAAAAAGTCTGTTAAGGAGTACAGAACTAGGTAATGCTGTCAGGTCATTATATTAAGTGTGCTTTTTCAGACTCATATGACCAATATCATACCTACTATAGCTCAGAACTACAATTCTAATTTTTTTTTTGTACAGGTTCATAGGTTTGTAAGTGAATAAATACTAGACTAACAACCTTTTTGGGGCCTTTTTAAGTCAAGTTATGTTTCCCATATGTATATGGTAGGTTGAATACATTAGGCTTGTTTTATGCAGTATATGTAGACTTGGTAATTTACAAGTTGCCTCTCTCTGGGTATCAGAACAGGGGTGAGTTTGTAATTTCCTATCCACTGGCCCAAGTTACACGTGAATTGGATTAGGGTGGAGCTCTGCTTCACAAGTAGTCTGTTCCAGAGGAGGAGGTTCTAAGAAACATACCTATCCCTCCAGCATATCCTACTTATGTTGTAGGCGAAATTCAGGCCTTGCTTTGCAAATGTGCAACAGGTCTATCAGAGCAGGATCATCCCTCAGATGCCTGTAGAATACTGAGTAAAGAGGCAGATCTTTGAGGCAGTCCAGGAAGTCCATGTTGTTTACACCCACTATTCTTTTTATGAGAAACTTCTGCAGATGCTCTAGCTGTTGCATATGCCTGGTCAGGTACATATTGAAAGAAGTATTATATTCAGTGATAGGTTTGATGAGGGCTGAGTACAAAGGAACAATTACTTCATTGGACCCAGATGCCATACCCTTGTCATAAGTTGCACAACAAAGAACAACTTCCTTATCACCGTAGACACATGATGATAAAAGGATAGATTACTGTCTACAAGATTCTCAGATCCCAGATCACTGGATCTGCTTTCAGTGGGGTATTATCAATGTGGTTGTTGCCAAGTGTGGTTGTCTTCCCACAAGATACTATTATGCATTTCTTGGCATTGAGTTTAAGTCCATGGCTCTGACACCAGTTATTTGTTTGTGTCAGGCCTTCTTGGAAGGTATTTGCATCACTGGGATTCTATGACTATGTCTAGGTTGCAGTCATCCACAAAACTGGTCAGACAGAGGCTCTTGAACTTGGTCATGAATTAAAAGTAGATGATGCCAAAAAGGGGCAGCAACAGCACTGAGCCCTGAGGGACTCCAGTAATAACTGGCCTCTTTCTTGAGGAAGATGCCCCTATCTTAACTTCCTGAGTCCTATTTTTGAGCTAGCTGGCTATCCGGGGAGTGACATAGGGTTTATAAGTAGTTTACTGAGTTCATCAACAATGCCTGAGAGGCGTATTCTGTTGCATGCTTTGGCCAGATAGAGGTAGGCAGTCTGCACAGTTTTTTCCTCATCCATCACTTTGGTGACCTATTCAAGAAAGTCCACCTGGTTGAGTAGGCATGACTTGCCCCTGACAAAACCAAACTGGGATGGATCCAGTGTCTGAAGGTTGCCTATGTCATTGTTTATCATTTTCACGATAATTCTTTCCATGGCTTTGCATATGAGATGAGTCAGGTTTATGGGTCTGTAGTTTCCAGGGACCATAGATGACCTGCCCTTGTGTAGAAGGATGATAGTTGTATTCCTGCATTCACTAGGCATGAAGTCTGCCTGAGGGCAATGCTTAAATAGTGATACTAGCGGCCCTGATAGGTCATGTTTCATGTTATTTAGGAGGCATCCTTGGATATTATCAGGGTCCATCAATGCAGTGTTCCTGGCCTTGGATAATACCTTAAGGACCTGTTCCCTAGTGATAGTTGTGGGAGTTGAGGTTGGGGGTATTTTCTGAGGGATGTCTGGGGGGGGGATAAAACTGGCAATTAATTTGTCAACCAGAATGTTTGCTATATTCTCTGATTCGCTATAGGTTGCTCTATTTTTTGATTAGTTTGGCACACTGCTATGTATTGCCTTTGAGGTTGCTTGCACAGCTTTAGAAGCCTTGTGATTTCCTTGGCCAGGGAGGTTATCTTTTCTTCAAACTTAGCTTTGGTGGACCGGATTAACCCCCACATTGCTTGTTTCAGTGTACGAGGGAGTTTTTACCTTGATGGCGACTGCGCTGCTTAATTGTTGTCTTGATTTTCTTTATTTTATTAGACAGACTATTTACGATGAGAGTCCAGCAGGGAGATTTGCTTACGAGTTTATAGTGCACTTTTTTCAGGTAGGAACAATTGCCTCAGTGCAGCTATTAACATGACAGCACCTGGGATTTCATGAATAATTCCAATAAGCAGTTGTGTTCTCAGGGTTTGAGGGACTTGAAATTTTGCCAGGGTATCACTTAGTAAAATGAAGATTGCTTTTGAGTAATTCCTAAAGGTACAATGCTTTGTTGGGATCCCTGATTTTATTTTCATTACAAGAGAGACATCTTTATGATCCAACCTGACCAACAAGGACAATACACCAGGGGGGGGGGTGCAATATTCATTGGTGCTGACCAGGTCTAGGATGTAAGTGTCCATAGTGGGTGTATTTGGCTAAGGGTGTTCATATTTTAAAAATCCGGGAATCCCTGAAATCTCTGTGCCTGTGTGTTTGTGGTTGCCTATGATTCATGCTATACTTAGGTAACTGAAGTCTCCCATAAACATGGTATTAGATTGAACAGGGAGTGCATCCAGTGCATTTAGGGAAGAACTATGGGTTTCCTGGATCCTTGAGGGAAGCCTGTAGCTTGCAAGGATATGGCAGTGACTTTATCTATGGTAATTTGGAAATGGAGCAGCTCCAGTCTTGAGGTGTATTTGCTCTTGATAAAAATTAGGACTTCTCCACTGTTTGTCCCTTTCTGTGCTGTAGCTGGTCTAAATGTGAGGAAGGTATTATACCTCTGCACTGCTGGGGTGCTCTTCTCAGCGGTAAACCACGTCTCATTAACTGCAAAGATGTCTGCATTCTCCAGGTTGAGAAGAGTTTGTAGGGAGTGGAGTTTCTTGTGCAGACGCTTGGAATTGAGCAGTAGCTCCTTCATATTTTCTGGAGTTGGTTTTACTATGTTGGAAGGTTTATCGGCTTGGCACTGCCTAAGAAAGGCACTACTAAAGTGGACAAGATTTTTGCCAACATTTGAAAGCCCAAAGGAGACAGGAGCAGACCATCCCTGGCATAGTCTGTTGACCGTATCTTTCTAGGCTGAAAAATATCATACTCCCCAAAGTGACACCCAAATCTAAGCCAATTATTGAAATCAATTATTTCTTCATATCGTGGCATCATCCTTGGAGAAGACAGAATGCTGCACAAAGCTAGGCTTATACTGGCCAGGGACAAATTCTGAGAAATCCATCTCTTCACATTGTCCAGAAGTTCATCTCAGATCATTTACACCTATATGGACTATGACTGAGTTGTATTGGTGATTATGGTTCAAAATCCTGAGTGCATATGTGATTTGACAGATCTTGGTGGCAGATAGATAACTGACAGTGATTCTCTCCATACTCAGCCTGGTGAGTGGGACATCTGTATGCCTCACAATGGTGTCTCCTCTGACCAAATTATTGGGATATGAGGTGATATGCTTTATGGGCTTGAAAGCTGGGACACCACAAGATGTGGCTGTATGTGACATGGTGGGTGTTGTTGAAATATAGTGCTTTTGATATTGTTGAGAAGACTTACTAGGAGTCCAATGTCTAGGAGGTGTTTGTGGTTTAGGAAGATTACATTTAAGATAATCCTATGGACTAGGCTTGTAAAGGCTCTATGTGACTGGTCTACAGTAAGTGTGGTGACTGTAATGTGTTTGTTATTGACAACCCTTTTGTTAGTATATGTGCTTGTATTCTAGAGCCTTATCTCCAGTAACATTGTGTAACTACACCTCTCACATACTATGTTAGTTTGTTTGAGAATTAGGTGGTCTTCAGTAAACATGAGACAAATGCGACATTGCCACAGGATGCCAATATCTACTTAGCTGGCTGCAGAGAAAAAAGGAAAGTGCATATCCAATATTACAGGACCCTATAAAGTGCTCTACAAGGCAAAAGGTGCTACATGGGATTTCCATCTAGCTAGCTCAGTTTCTGCAGAGTAAAAGGCAGCAAATTATGCTATCTAAGCCTAATTTCATAGGTGAGCTATCCCTCCATGAGCAAATTAACTTCTCTTAGCACAACTAGTTTCTGCAACAATTTCAGTGGTAGTTATATATGGAAAATTTTCAATTCTAGGCACGTGCATACATACAGAGCAGTGCTAACCATGTGCAACTTTGCAGAGGCAAAGAAAAGTAGCAAACAAACAAACTAGCCTTCTAACCTCACACTTTGAGGTATCAAACATTGATTCTCAACTCAGACGACACCTAGCTACCCTCTCCTGCAACTAAGGTGTACATCAAATTCTTTTCTATATAAAAAAACTTATTCTGCACTCCCCAGAGTGTGTTAAATAACCACATTAAAACCAAACACAAGTGTAGAACACTTCGGCGAAAGAAAAAGGCACTTCTCAGTGAAGTAAAGAAGTACTAACATGCATCACAAGTCATTTAAAAGACAAAGGGCAATGCAGTGATGTTTTAGCAAATATATAGTTCTGGATAGATCAGGAATCAAAACAATCAACTGCAGTGTAAAAGCAAGCAGCACTAATAGTCACTAACTGCAAACATTCAGCAAATAATACAAGAATGTATCAGCAATTCTTACATATTTCTAGTAAGAGCATAAATAATTACTGAAAAGTATTTATCTAGCTATGGATTTATCAGGATTCAGATTCAGTAGCAAACTTCGGCAAACAATGGTGTGGTCATCAAGCATGTATAAGCTCTGAGGTAATGAGCCAAGCAAGGGTCATGCAAATGTGACGTCTTTATAAAGGCAAAGAAAAGTGCCAAACAAACAATCCTCTGTCCAATCAAAACCACAGAATTTAAGGTATCAAATAGTGATTCCCATCTTGTAAAAACACTCTTCTGCACTTTCGTGTTCATTAGTTTTCTTTGAGGGGAGTGTCAGTCCCCAGTCATGATCTTTTTGTCCTTTATATCCTTCGTGGCGGTCAGCAATCCACATCACCCTGTTTTCATCTCTTTCCATAGAAGGATATACCTTACGAGAGCCTTTGACCTTTACATATGTAAATGAGTGGTAGGCTGCCATCAGTGGACACATCATCTTTTATTTTGCTGACCAAATCACCTCCCTGTGGAGGTCTGCAGGTATAGTGCGGTCTCTTTTGTAATGCCTATAAATGTGGACAGACATTCATACTTATCCCTGCCCCCATACTATAGTGCATTTACTCCTCAGCTGGCTATATCTGCCTTGCCCCTGTCCTACCACCCAGCTATCCACCAGGCACTGTTCAAGCAGTGGGAGTTGAACTAGTTCCTCCCTCGTGATACAGTCAAGAAAGCATCAGCAATTCACGCTGATCCATTTATAGTGAACTCCATCACCCAGGGTATTAGTTGAACTTGGGTCAGCTAGCTGGGTTGTAGTCTGAGATTTATCACCCTCCTCCCCATAGCTGGTATTATAGTTCCAAATCAGAATAAAACCAACTCAATTTGTTACTCAGCTACTCTTTAAGAGTAAAATTTAAGTTCAACATAAGTGCTACATCTGATGAACTGCATCATGGCTATATAACAGCATATTCAATGTATGTGCATGACTGTGACCTCAACAGTACTATGATTCCACACTAACTGATCTTAATTTCAACCAGCAAACCTCAGATATATAATGGGAGTAAGAAGGTAAACTGGCAAAGATGCCACACATGGGCCATTTTCACAGTTGTAGATGGTAAGGCACTAACTGTCATGCAATAAACCAGGGTATGATTTGTGGCTCAGGCTTATGTTGGAGTTGACATAGGAAGAAGGAGCATGCCATTCCTAGGGGAATGGGGACAAACTGGGTCTATATTAGAAGCACAAAAACTCTAAACCGCGAATGCTCACATGAGCGAAAATGCCGGAAATTGAAAGTGTGATTGCAGGGTCGTGTTACAGTGAGGAGTGGGATGTTTGCCCTTTCCTCACTGTAGTGTGACCTCGGAGTTAGAATATATCGTTAGTGGGGGGGTGTGAGGGGCATGGCCCCCCACAATAGCAACTTCAATCACCGGCATTTTCGCTCATGTGAGCGTTCGCGGTTTAGGGTTTTTGTGCTTCTAATATAGACCAAACTAGATCACAGAATACCATAGTCTCCAAGTTGGTGATGAAGCATGGAGTAAGCCTTGGATTTGCATTTGGATCATGAAGTCTTGAAGGTGGTGGCCTTCATTAATGTATAGTGACATACACATCCACAGGGAAGATGTAGTGTCTCCCCTGTGGAGATATAGGTCACAGGTTCTCCACCCAGGGAAAAGTTAAGGCCAAAATAGAAATGCCATCATTGCCAAGATCATTATCATTACACAAACCATCTCTATGGCTGCCTGGATGACAATCCTTCTAGATGGCTGTTTGTGTGGGGGGATACCGAATATGTGGAAATGAATGGACTCAAGTCCAGTGGGGGAGGCTTAAGAGTCAGTGAGCAGGGAGGAAAAAATCATAGAGGAAATGTCATACGAGGCATAAAACATAATGTGGATACATTTGTGTAAATATCTTTCTGGTTTGTCACTGTACTTGGGCACAATAAAATGATTTTAAATACCAAATATGGGAACAATGACAAATACTGACAACAACAAATCAAACAGCACATGCAACACATAAGATGTCAATGTGGTTTACATGGTAGGAACACAGCAAAGGCATCTGGAACTGTTTTATGCAAATTACATATGGAATATTATAACAGCATGATGTAGCAATGTTGTGGAGTTGCTACTGCAGATGATGATCAGTCATATTTTTGTGATTGTGCTCTGAGGGGTATATGCACAGCCCTAAACATTAGGAACTATAAAAAATGATATCAGGTGCAGAAGACATGTATGAATGGTGCACAGATGCTCAACACTAAAAATTATTATATGATAACTGGGAAACTCACATATAAAAAACAAAAAATGAAGCAGCTTTCATCTAGATCAATATCTAAACTTCCTCAGTCTCAGCTGTAATCTTCTCAGTCCTACTGAGAAGATTACAGCTACTTTGTTTTTTGTTTTTTATCAGTTTTTGCTGTTTGTGGTTTTTTTAAACTCTCACATATACAATGAGCACAGATGACTAAGACATATCAGTTCAGGCACACACTTTTTTACATTTATAAATTGGAATGTTAGTGATACTTTGTTTCTAATGCACTGAAGAAGGGTCATCATACCCGAAAGCTTTGTTGCTGTTTGTTACCATTAAATATTACTGCTTGCCATTTCCACTGTCTTTGTTTGACCTTTGATAAATTGCCAGAGTATGACTTCACAAAATAACATAGTACCATCTCTATGAATTGTTTTAGTTTTTAGAATGAACTACTTAAATACAGCACACACTGCACACTGTTGTCATGGTGTTGAATGTTGATTGCTCAAAAGATATATGTAGTGTCTCAGAAGATTAAGGCTGTCAGCTGCTGATCAACTTTAGCTTTGTCCTTTAAATCTGTTAATTTCTCTCAGTCTCCGTTAACTTAACTAATGGTGGCACAGGAACACTATGTAACCTACTCAGTGTCACACAGTGTTCCTGTGCCACCATTGAAAATGGACCTAGTGAGAAACAGATAAATAGACTGATAGACAGAAAGATAGAAAGAAAAAAGAAAGAAAATTATTGGCACCTGTAATTGTAACAGGCACATGTTAATTATGGCTGACTGGTATAAATTCAGCTAGGACCCAGCATCTGTGAGCTGATTGAATGACTCAGTGATAAATTTTTCATGCTGCCCACAGGGTTGATAATATCACTGCTGTTACTACAGTAACTGAGTATACAGTACCACCTCCATCTGCACATCCTACTCAAAAAGAATTCCAGTCACTGATAATGGGGCAGGGGGATAATGTGACTGATGGTCAGCAGCAGGTGAAGACTGCTACTGTGCCAAACTGAGACAGACCTACAACAAGGATGTCATATGTTAACATGCTCCTCAGTCCATTACTGGTGCATGCGTGTGTGTGTGTGGATAGGTAACTCATACAGACAGGACTGGTTAGGAGAGACACTTGCAAGTAATTTGAGTTTCAATCACTTCAGATTCTGATTCACTGGATGCTGAAATTGCAAGGATGGCATTTCTGTGCTTTGACATAGGGAACATAATTGCTTGTGGCAGCCCCATAATGGCCTATGACTGTGCTGTCACTATGGTTGGTGCTGTGAACACTGTCATTGGCGAAGTTCTAGTACAGCACAAAAAATTTTTCAGAGATAATGTAGGATCACAGATCTAGGATCACTAGGGTGCTGTAGGACATTAACTAGATATGGATCAATTGCAGCATGAATTCCATGTGAGGCATAAAAGTAAGATGCCCACATGAGATAATTACAATATGCCATTATCATGTAGCTTCACAGGTACAATAAGGAACTACATTTGTTTACAAATGTTGTTTGTGCACTGGAGCAGATACAAGCACAACTTATTGAAAACCAGCCGCTATTGCTCCAGCCCCTCCCTCATCAGCCTGCCTCTACATCAGCATCACAAGCTACAGTACAGGTCTCTACACCAATCAGAATTAGCACACATCACCATGGTTTTGCAGATGTTCACATGCAATTGACAGACAGTTCCTACATGACCTGGAAGTTGATGCTGCAGGCATTTCACAACATGGTGGATATCTGACTTCCTCCCCCATTATAGCAAGGAATACTTCAAATGCACAGACAAGAGCATGGAGTTTTGGTGGGCAGTAATCTTTGGGTGTCAGTGTAATCCAAAGTGCTGCTTGATAAGGAGGAGCCACAACTTGGTGCTATACAGTCCTATCTCTGTCATGTCTGCATGTTAATTACACTGCTTGCATTGCACATACTAATTGTATGTATGCCTAGTTGATTTGTTGCAGTTTATTTTTACATGTCCAGTGGGTTGCCCACAATGTTTATGTATTACATCTTATGAACTTAGTAATTCCAATCATATTTTATCCTATAGCGCTTAACTTATCCACAGACAAGCTGTATCATCGTATTCTTTATTGGCTCAGGAGACTGGAGGATGGCATTTCATCATTGTGTTCTTCTAGTTTATCTGCAAGTAATCAGTAATACTTACTGATAGTTATGTCAATGGGAAAAGACATGTTTTCTGGTACAGTGTATATAGACCTTACCAAAGCCTTTGACTTAATCAATCACTCCTCTCTTATAATCCACTTTTCAGAACTAGACATTAGTCCTTAGTTCCAAAGTTATCTAACTAAACACCATTTCTCAGTGAACTATAACTCCAGCACCTCAAGCCCCTTTCTGCTATTCAAAGGTGTAACTCGCATATCTATTCTTGCTCCCTTCTGGTCTCTAAATACATCATTAAACTTCAGCTTGATCTTCCTTTCTTTTCTCTCCTCCTGTATGGAAATGACACTGCCCTCTACTGCCCCAAAAACTCCCTTCCTACCTTACAGTAAGATACAATCTGACTTCAGTCTCCTCAGTGAGTAGATTACTACTAAAAACTTTGTACTAACTGCATCCAAAACTAAATCTAGGATTTTTGATACTAAACAAAAACTCAGCAGATCCAATAAAACTTTAACAATCTAGATCACAACAACCATCCATTAGAGCAAGTCTCCTCTTTCAAGTATTTTGGTCTCTGGTTAGACCCTCACTCAACTTCCACCTTCATCTTGCAGACACACAGAAAGAAAAAAAAAAATAAATAATAATCCCCTACCTTTCTTGGCGCAAAATCTATCCCATTTTCACTCACACTCTATCACATCTCCAACAGGTAAAGAAATCCTATTCCATCAACTCAGATTCAGCCTTCTTTTTATATCAATGTCTTCTACTAAAACTCTACCACAGTTCAAATATTAGGAAACAAAACATGTAGATTTATTACATATTCCCAAGAAATGAACACCACTGTATAACACTAAAAAAGGCAATCTGGCTCCAAGTTAACTGACATACCTGCTCATAGGTTCACAACTGTTCAAATTTCTATGTGGACATACTCTCCGTCCTTCAGTCTCAAAACTAATATGACATATCTCCACATACAGCCTAAGAAACCTGAATCGCTTAGGCTTAAAACATGCATTCTCTATTCTCAGGTCCAGACTGTGGGAGTCCATCCCACCTGAAATTAAAGACTCATCCTCTTATTCCAAGTTCTATTCTCTACTAAAATTAAATTTATCTAATCAAGCAAAATGCACTGTTACCCCTCATGTCGCATCACTTAGGTCTACTTTAATTCTTCTCCACTAAGATCCTTTGCTCACTTTTATATCTCTAATTTGTTCTACTCTAACTTCTCAAGTGTTTTGAAGTTTTTGTACATATTGTAAACTAATACATTTAATTTACTATGTATCCAAAGCATAGCTCCGCCACTGTACAATTTTACTATTATTTCTTTGTTATTGTACTCTTGTCTATTTGCTGTGTCCGGTCAGTTTTGACCCATCTGAAACTGAAAAAGGTCTAAATTGATCAGTGTTCTGAAAACAAATTCAAATTAATAAGTAGATAAATATGCTGCTGTATGCAGCAAGCAAAAATGTTCTACAGCTGTTGTGTGGTTTGTTTCTGGTGACCTTTAGGAGTCATCCAGACAATGGAATTTCATTTTCTAAGTGTGCAAAATCCCATCCAGTCAGGTTTCTAGCTCACTAGTGTGCACCATTACAGGCCTTCTTAGCTAGTGTCTGTGGTCTTCTGATGGGGTAAAAAGCCATGGATCAAGACGTCATTTGACAATATCCATAAAATGATAATGTGGGATGGTGTAATCTCAAGAGTGTGGCAAAGAATGTTAGAGTACCAAATGTGTACATCATGGTTGCAGCAGGATGCCTAGTACAGGTGTGTGCAAGCCATCCAATGTGGTTACATACAAGCTGGATATTGACAGAGTGATACCCATTTTGCTGTCATAGGCAGGGGCAAGATCAGTGCTGGAAACATAGGTGGCAATATGCATGACATTCAGAGTGCCAGTGATGCCTGGGAATCATGAGCTCCAACAAAATCCCCATATAACTAGGGTTTATTGTGCCTGCTTCTGGAGTATTCTGATGTCATTCTTCAAGTGGGTATTAGGCACTTAAAGAAATGATTGACAATATGGTTAGCCGAGGCCTGGTATATTCCAATCAAATTCCCAGTTGGCTTCCGAAAGGTGCTAGCAGCAAGGACAGCAATGGTTATGATGACCCTCATTTGCAAAAGAATCAGATGCCCTTTAACACACTGCACCTCCATCCTTGAACAAAGGTTGTAGCAGAGATGAATTGTGTAGCAATCCATCCAGATGCAGTTTTGCTGCTTCTGCCAGTTGTGGATGGTGCACGGGACTTGCACCTAAAAGTGCCACTGTCCATGCTGTGCATAGCTGGTGCACTGCTTCTACCTGATAAGGATGCTGCATAGAACTTGCACCTGAAGGTGCCTCAGTATATGCATGCTGTGCACAGCTGGTGCTAGGTCTCATGCTTGGTGACGATGCTACACAGAACTTGCACATTAATGTGCCATTGTGCGTGCATGTAATAGAAAGCTGGTGCAGCTGTTCTTGCCTGGTTAGAGTGCTGCATAAAATTTCTGCTAGAAATGAATCTGTGCGTGGTTGTAGTACACAGTTGATGCTACTGCCACTACTTCGTGAGAGTGATATATAGCACTTACATCTGAAAGTGCCTTTCTGCATGCACGTAATACACAACTGGTGTTGCTTTTCCTACCTGGTGGGGTTGCTGCACAGAACTTGCAAATCAAAGTGCATCTGTGTATGCATGTGTCCCAGCTGGTGCTGCTGCCACTGCCTGGTGAGGGTGCTGCTTAGACTTTGCACCTGAAAGTGTTTGTGCATTTATGTAGTACACAGCTGGTGCTGTTGTTCCTGCCTTGTGAGGGTATTGCATAGAATTTGCACCTGGAAATGCCTCTGAGCATGCTCAGCTAGTGCTGCTTTTCCTACCTGGTAGGGTTGGTAAATAGAACTTGCACCTGAAAGTGCCATTGTGCATGCATCTACTTACTACACAGCCAGTGCTGCTGTTCCTGCCTGATGAGGATATTACACAGAACTTGCACCTGAAAGTGTCTCTGTGCATGCATGTATTGCACAGCTGGTGCTGCTGCCAATGCCTGGTGAGTGTGCTGTTTAGAACCTGGACCTGACAGTGTCTCTGTGTATGTATGAATTGCACAGCCAATGAGGGTATTGTATAGAACTTGCATCTGAAAGTGCCTTTCTGCATGCATGTAGTGGACAGCTGGTACTGCTGCTGCCGCCACTGCCTGCTGAGTGTGCTGATTAGAACCTACTCCTGAAAGTGTATCTGTGCATGCGTGAAGTGCACAGCTGGTACTACTACCACTGCCTGGTGAGTGTGTTATATGGAACTTGTACCTGAAAGTGCCTTTATGCATGCATGTAGTACACAGCTGGTACTACCGCCACTGCCTGGTGAGCATGTTATATGGAACTTGCAAATGAAAGTGCCTTTATGCATGCATGTAGTACACAGCTGGTACTACTGCCACTGCCTGGTGATCCTGTTATATAAAACTTGTATCTCAAAGTGTCTTTATGCATGCATGTAGTACACATCTAGTTCTCCTTCTCCTACTTGGTGGAGTTGCTACAAAGAACTTGCAACTGTATAGGTCACACCTGGTGCTCTTGCCAGTGCCTATCCAGTGGTGGTAAGTTAAGAAAAGTGGCTGGATTACAGCCAACACTTATTATGGATTAATTATTCTCTATATTGTGTGCACTTTCAGATTTAAAGTGTGTGACCTCGATGTTATTCATCATTCTTAAAGTGCAATCATGGTTTAAATTTGCCATCTACAGTACATGTAGTTTATTTGTGTGTGTTCCAAGTGGTTTATGCTACTACATACCAAGTGTTCTGCATCTATCCATAACCAGCTGTAACTACATAACCTTTTCATGGCATTTAGAGTGCACCTCAACTTTCCATAATGTGGCCAGTGTTTATAGATCTCACCTTATGCAGGTCTAAAATAAGAGGTAGTTTATAGTGTGGGTTTAATTAGTATAAAATCGGACTGTGTGTAAGGTCATAAAAAATAATGTTTCATACTTAAAAGAACACAAGTTAAAAAACAATTACAATATTTATCCTGCTATATGTTTAAATTTTTGTTCTAAAACTAAAATGAACTGAACAGCCACATATTATTAAACAATCACTATATATTCTACCTGAGGAAAATGGTAAAGTCCCAGTATCCTAGCAATTGGTATGGATAATGAAGACATGATATCACCAACTAAGCCAGAAAGCAATGGTCGGTCCTTGCAACAGTAGTTTGCAATTGGCACTTGTTTCCCTGACAGCAGTGACATAGCACTTTGAATGGCTTTAATCTCCATAAAGCAAGAGTCATAAATCTTGAAGCCCAGTGTAATGTTTGATAATAATTTAGGATTTTGATTGATTTCACTAATGGTAAAAACCATCCCCAGCATATCTCGATATATACGAGTGTGGAATCTATAAAATTAAAAGCAATAGAAAAAGAGGTTCACCAATATAACATTATATAAGATTCTTATATAAATAACTTTATTGTCAGTAACTGTGCTGAGTGAGTATACTGTGTCAGTGCTGGACGTGAAAATTAAATGGCAAAGTAAAATCATACTTCAATAATCTGAGAGATATTTGTATTTGCTAACATTGTATTCTGTTTTATGAAATCACTTCTGATCAATTATAAATTACTGGTACAACCAAACACCATAAAGAGGCACTGCAAAGCATGTTTGTTGGAAACATATTTGTTGAGCAAATGCTCAAACTATTAACCCTTTTAATCCTATGTAATATTTTTGCAAAATATAAAAAAGTCATGTAGTTTAAAACAATACCAAAGCATTCATGCCTGAGAGATAAAACAGACCCACAAGCTCATAGCTTGAGAGATGTTTTGCACCAAGAAGGTCTGGCGGTGTCCCTACTGCAACACTGTAAGAAACCACTTTACGAATAGCTTAAGTGTGATGTTTTTGTAAAAACTTAAAAACATCATTAGTGTAAAGTACAATGCAGAAAAATGAAACAGGATATAATATGAAAAGAAGAAGATCATGAGCACTAAAACAGAAAATGTTCTTAACATATCAAATACCAAAACATCTCTTATTCTCCCATTTATTTGATATACCTGTTTTAACCAGTTCAGAGTTTTTTTAGTTATTTTCTTCATTATTTTTGTTAACCAAGAAAGAGCACTAATCCATATAGACTTATTTCAGACATCGACTGGGAATAATGTCTGGTTAAGTGGCTTCCTCAAAGAGTCACACAGTAATGAAATGGAGGTGAAATTAATCAAACTCTCATTTACTGAATTATGAGGAAAAAAAACCTACAACCAATGGAGAGCAAAGCAGGAACCAACCCACCAACCCTGGAGTGGACAGTAAATCACTGTAAGGCATACATGCTTATATGCTCCCACTCGCACACTCAGGGGCAACTTAGCACTGCCTATCCACCTAGCAACACATGCTTTGGATGAGGGAGAAAACTGGAGAAGTGGCAAAAATTCATTTGAAAGCACAGATGAACTCATGCGAATCATGCAAACTGTAAACATAAGGCCCCACAGTCAAGATCCGAAATAAGAAATCTAGCACTGCAAGGCAGATGTCATAACCTCTGCACTACTGCACTGCTAACCCAAAAGCGATACATGTTGGTTACTTACTTGTTTATTTATCCTAACAGTTGGCACTATTAAAGGGGTGAGGAGCTGTCATAGGTATGACTAACAGATGCAGACAGAAATATTTTTAGCAGCACTCTGTGTGCATTGTCAAGTATTTGTCACCACTCTCTGCACATTGTCAGTCATTCTAACAAATCAACCTAACTCAACAACATTTACATTTAAAAATAAAAAAAATAATCTTTACATACTGTACATATACAATGTGCACACTTAAACCTACATTACATAAGAGTAATGTATCTGAACATAGCTCTCACTGTATACTAAAATAATAGCAATAAATTACCAGACACTATCAAAAGAAGATTTCAGTTTAACTCAGAATAATAGTAGATTACCACCCCAAGGCAACTCAGTCATAAAAAGCAAATTGACGCTGCAGTGCAACATAACAGGAGGTGTTACACTCCTGAGTGTGCTGCGCTTTGGATGAGACATTAAACCAAGGTCCTAGCTGCCTGCGTTGGTCATAACTCAGATGCATGAAAATAATTCCATGGCACTTATCAAAAAGTGTAGGGGAACTTCCCTAGTGTGCTGGTCAAACTTCCCCAAGTTAGTATGAATACTAGATTAGGGCTCCGCAGAAAGTAGGCCATGGGCCTAGTGGGACTAACCCAGTCAACAAAGAATAAATAAATAAACAAACAACATGGCCTACTTTATAAAGCCCTATTGAATAAAAAAGCTTCCATAATTATCACTGCCCATGGATATAAATGAAAACAGTAATCCAATTTAAAATAAAAAACAGAAAAAACAGAGCACATAGAACATGTAATTATCTTCCTGCGTAATATATAATGGATAGAGGGTGTTACAGATATGTGTGCCACTGCCACTCAGATATGAATGCAGTAACATGACTGGTCTTAACAGCTTACAACACTTGCATACTAATGCCTTAAATTATAATCAACTCTTGTCACAATCAAATGTAAATAGCATTGTCGTGCTTCTCAGATGGAGCTACTGACACCTCTTCAGTGAAAGACCTGTATAAAATGTGTATTGCCACCACTCAAACCCAAACCTGACATTAAGATATCAGTTACTGAGCACCAATTTAATAAGCCAACCAACAGCTGATGAAAAATAATCTCTCTCTCTCTCTGTCTCTTTTTAAAACAGAAGATGATTACAGCCACTTCAATCCTGTGTGGATACCTTTCACTATAAAAATAAGAATTCATTCACAATATATATCAAATGAACAAACTAAGCTTATTTTTTTACTTTTAAAAGACCTGATTTCACATACAAAATAGTATTGCAGTTACAAAGGGAAAGGAAAACGTTTCAGATGGACAGACTTTGACAGAAAAAACTGAATTAAAGCTATTATTTCTAATTACTAATGGTTGATAATTTATGCTTCGAGATGTAAATAAAGTCCAACATGTCTATAATCCAATCACCTTGATTTAGCTGTTCATGCAAGATAGAATTCATAAAGTCCAAATAATGGTTCCAGACTAACAGAAAGAAAAAGTCAGCAGCATCTCTGGTGAAGTATACTCTTTGGTGGTTAAACAAATTTTCCCAGGTCTCAATAACAGTACCAGATGACTTGAAGTGAAAAAGAAGTGAATTTGTTCTGAGCGAATATGCTTCACAAAGGTCAGAAGTATTTTGAACACAAATAATCTCTTCTTCCTTTTGAAACAAACTGAAGAATACTCAGACTGCTCTGTTCCATGATGATGTAATGCAGTTTCTGAAGGATGCAGTTAGTAAACAACCATAAGCAATTTCATATTCTGAAAACAGTCTATGCATCCAATGAAATACATATTTACATTTTTAAATCCAACATAATCTGTATCATCTGGCATGTCAAATGAAATACCTTGCACTGTAAGATTATGGAATGCATGTCTTAGTTTATGGTTTTGTAATGCATCATGAGAATTGTTCCCAACAAGATATTTAATTTATCATAAAACACACACCATGTGTTCTACATTTATCTTAACAGTGGCTCACAGATAAAAGGTCAGATACAAACATGAATCTGTATGCTAGGTTGAGATTTTTTTAATATGTACATTACTAGTATGAGTTCTACTACAAGTGCTGAAGTCCCAAGCACATGAAGACCACTGTCTTGAATCCAGGGACTCAAGTATCTTGTAGTTTGTACAGGTTGTCACTAGTCCTCAAATGTGAATGTAAGTTTGGGAAAAACAGCTGCAGCATCTTACCCAAATACATTATTTCAACTTAAGCAAGGGAAGTGCTACAGCCATGGGTTGGGAGTGAGTGGAGTATGGGAAAGTAGATTAGGGCAGTGATTGGAATTGTGATTTAGATTTAGGAAGAGTGCAGAGAGTTTTAGGGTTAGGGAGTGGGAGAGGAGTTTTAGAATTTGGGAGCAGGAAAGACGTTTAGGTTTAGGGAGCAATTGGAGAATGTAGATTTAGGGAGTGGGGGTTAGAGTTTTAGGTTTATGGAGAAATCAGGGGCTTTAAGAATGGGCTGAAGTGTTAGGCTTAGGGAGGGATCAGGAAATTTTAGGTTTAGGGAGTTTTAGGGTTAGGAAATGGGTGGAAGTTTTAGTGTTAGAGTTAGAGCTCTGGTATGGTTATACAGTTTCAAAGGGTTAGGTATTGACAGTGCTAAGTAGCCAAGAAAGATCAGGCTAGATAGAGTTAGAGAACACACCTTTTAAAGTAAGTGGCAGAAAGCAAGTGTGCCATGAGCTACTAGCATGCAAGCACTCGTAGTACCTCCATTGCCTGTCAATAACAGCTAAAATCTACATCAATGGAACATCACCAGATCTACTAAATTTTCTCTGAAGCCCACCATATTTATACTTCTGACTAAAAAGTAAAGTTCACACATAACACACACACAAAAGACAGACACATACAACCCCAAAACTCCCTATCCCATCTAAAACAACCCAATACGTCCAATTCTACCCAGAGATCAATAAAATAATTAAAATAAAGTAAAAAGTAAGGTCAAACATGCACCACATCACCATTCACTTTCATATATTGCACACACAAAATTCACAAGATCCAGCAGAACAATACTGCCCATTAAAATCAACACCTAGAAGTGAAACTCATTTTTATTAAGACTATGATATTGGGCATATCATTGTTTGCTTTTTATTTCAGGGCACTGGAAATATCTAATCTGTCTCCATTTGAAATTTACAGCAAAGGAAGCCAATTTCTTTGGGAAATAACACATGAAATTTAGATAAATAATACTCAGACACTTGACTTCTATTTTCTGATATATGATTATATGATGCAGAACATACACATACTCAGACACTTGACTTCTATTTTTTGACATACAATTGTATGATGCATAACATATAGTGTGTTTGCTAAACCAGTCATTCAGAGTGCTAAAGATGTGGTTTAATACCATTCTTAAACTTCCAGTTCTTTAGTGGGAAGATATATCAACAAAGGAAATATGAGTGTAACAGATTAAACTAACCAAGTATTTATCAATCCTGGATGTTGGTTTGTACTGGAGCTTCACTACAGTAGTAATAGGAGTATATAATTTGTCACACATAATTGGCTCTATAAATCATTAAAAACTTTTCAGCAAAATTTGACTCCATAAAATAACATTTAAAGTGCTACCATGCAGTGGGAGCAAGTCCTACTTAGCTGTCAATGAGTTGTGATCTGAGACTGGTTTCACTGAATGTGTTTTCCAAGCTCTGTGATCTGGTGATCCAAACATTGACAAACACTGTAACATCCAATAATATATATGGACCCAGTTAGCAAGTAAAAGTTAAAATAATCCTTAATTTAATTAGTAATCCTTCAGTGCATCAAGTATATTATAATACACAAGGGTCTGTATGTATTGGGAAATCTAATTTGACTAACTTTTTCACATTTCTATTTGTAATATTAATTGTATCACTTGGTAAAGCTAGGAACTGAACAGTACTGCATATTCTACATGGCAACTTGGTTGGTATTCAAAACATTGTATTACTACCAAGACTGATGAATTCTTGGTGAACAATATATTAATGACTTCTAAGTACACAATAACAGAAACATTGTTACTTTGCATCCTTACTGTTTCAGTTTACTTTCACAAAGATTATAAGCTTACCAGAACTGTATGAAGGACCGTTGCGCAGTTTATACATTATCAAACTGTGACGGAATGGAGACATTATTTTAGATTTTATGTGACATAATAAAAACATTTTCCTGAATAAGAAGTATCTACTTTATTAAAGCAGATTAACAATGAAA
The DNA here is from genome assembly GCF_019279795.1 of Protopterus annectens. Taxonomy (NCBI): domain Eukaryota; kingdom Metazoa; phylum Chordata; order Ceratodontiformes; family Protopteridae; genus Protopterus; species Protopterus annectens. The sequence continues at coordinate 499,324,441 of NC_056748.1, forward strand.
TGAATAACTGATTACTGTACATATTTACTGGAATGCACAATGGAGTATAATAGCAACAAATAGTCAAATATAGGCAACATTCATTTCCCCCATTTTATACAATTATCTGTAGGTCTAGGAGGCAGTTTGCAAATGGATGTAGAGGCAGGACCACAAACCTAAAAAAATGCAGATAAACTCCACTGCAAACCAACATTCATAACTCACAATTTTTTTGTTTTTCTCTAATTTACCATATGCTATCCTCCACCAACATGCACCAGCTTGTGGGGTCTGCATCAAGAATATGGAAAGAGCTATTTATGCATTGGCGGCAAACATCACTTGTTAAATGCACTTTCATTAATACATGCCTAATACTGGTGACTAAGATTTAAAATTAAGGGGAGCCACACAGAGTGGTGGCCTTTGGAGACCTTATGCTGACCTTTGATTTCTACTGGAAACAAATGGGAAAATGTTCAGTGAAGCACTCTTAGAGTCTAAGTTCTGGAGGGACAAAATATATATGATGAAAGTTCAGCTCCATGAAGGATGAAGCCCTGGCTACAACCTAGACAACACAAACTGATTGATGGCTTGGGTGTTGGTAGAGTCAGGCAACAAAGTTTGGGAGTAAGCAAGCAATTCCAGCTATGTTGCAGACCTTCGCCTCTGTAAGCATTTACATTAGAGACACTGGAAGGGACTAGGACATAAACAAGAAAATTCATCATGCACCATATAAACTATAATAAAGGAGACAATCGACTGCAGGAGGAATGCTAACCCACAAGTAGTAAGGGATAAGAAAAAAATCTGATAAAATTTATTAATCTTTCACAGATTTGTAAATATAACATTTGAAATGCTCTATCCCACAGATATTACTGCATATATCCCCAAAAAGCCACAATTACTAGCTCAGATGTTTAGTCCTTAGACCATTATGAGTGACACACACTGGCTATGTAGCAGGCTGACAAAGTTCGAAAGTGGAAGACTATGAGGACTGTGTATATATGTAGTGCCTGTACTGTATCTAGAAATTTGCACGAAGAGTCTGAATTACTGAAAGGCAAACTATGCAACCTTTGGCAAACCAGTCTTGATGTTTCTCCTATTAAGACTCAAAACTGTCATTCCCATGTAACTTTCTGGCATTCAAGGATAAAGTCCTGACTACATGACAAGTAACTCCAGTTTGAATAGTGGATCAGGCATCTGCTGGAGCTGATGCAAGAAGGAGACTAATGGTGATGCAAATCAGCTCAGGGCATGTGCATGGGTACACTATCCATAGTATAGTCCCAAGTGAAGACCAGGGATCACAAACTGTTGTCTGCAAAGGATGGGGGCATTTCATTGCTTGTACAGAGTGGTAAGTATATACATCATGGGGGCACATTGCGCCCAAACCCTCTGGATGAAAAGCATCATTAAGGTTTAATGACAAAATCTCATTCCCTACAGCTTGGATGATGCCTCTCACTTCTGTCACATTTAAGTCTCACCCCAGTGGAATGAAAAGGTTGTCCCTTGGGGAACAAACAGGTTTATAGAATGCTCAAAAGGGTAGGACACTCCAACAGCTACCTAAAAACATTAATTTTACAAAAAAATAGTTTTTTTATGTTACTGTAGCATATCACTTGATACTTCTTGTAACGTAATTTCTGACCAAGTCATACTGAAGACATCATGTCACATTGCAAAATCCTTCCCCCTGAAACTGAAGAACAACAAGGCAATTTTGCATAACAATTTTAAATATGTGATCATATTAGAACCTTACAGGTATCCACCTACTGACTCCATGAAAGTGTGACATTCTGAACTTTGTAGAATCCCATATCCTGAAGCATTCATTTTATTCCATGAAGTTTACAAAAGCCATTCTGATTAGACACACCAGTCAAACACAGTGCAATAGATTTTTCTGTCTATTTGCTGACTTACTTGGGAAACAAGACTGTGATGATAGGAGGTACTGCCAGCCATGCCAGAAGTGGGGCAGTGGATATATGACTTGCACATACACAGCTAGCTGGAATTTTGTAAATAATTATATGTCATTTGTATATCAAATTGATTTGTACAGATGCTTGCGCTGAAAATGTATTTGTGAGGTTTGCTTGTGTTAAAACGTAACAACAGTGCATCCTGTTGGAATGAAAATAAATGCACATGTATTATTGTAACAGATTTAAATGTATATGTTTTAATAAAGGACACTGAGACAATGAAATGAGCTATTAAACCATTAAAATGGTACCCCACAGTGCTGAATAGGACTGGAGATGGTGGGTCGGGAAGAAGCCTTTGTTCTTTAGCTCAGTAAAAAGAGGGGAAGAGCCAGGCACTGCCATAAACATTTAAGATGTATATTGTAGCCATCTATGCTAAATTCCTGTCTCAGCTACAAAGGGGTGTTACTATGAGAACCTAGAGTCAGGTGACCAGATGAGGTCATTCTGCAAACCATCTTGGATATTATATTATACAGAGAGTAATCTCTGAGGATGGAGTATTCTGGTTTTTTTTTCAATAATCCTTTTTAATTATTTTTCAAAACAATATTACAAATCAACTCTATATATACAATATGTATATGATTACTTCCAATGGTTACATCCACATTGTATGTCAATATCAATTATTAACAGTAAATACAACACTAACAAAGAAAAAACAACAAAAAACCAAAGCCAACAATCTGTATTATCCTTACAACCTATAACTAATCTAAGATTGATTCTGTACTATTACTATGTGCCCTGAGAGAAAGTAGATAGGAACCTCTAGGCCAACACAATGTTGAAAATTTGCTCCCATATTTTTATACTGTTTATGCTTTTCTTGTGGTCACTGATCAACAATTTATGCGCTAACATATGTCTTATTGCTAACAATCTAAAATTTTCCCACGATGTCTGGGCCGGGTTTAGCCAATTTGAGGCTATGTACAATTTCATTAATAAGCAAATATTCATGATTACGATCCTTCTTGATTTATCTAAATTCTCCGGGGGAATATGAAGGATCATAAATTCCCAAGAGAGTGTTGAGTTTTGGTAGCCCATTTTTTGTAGCTGCAGTTTTAATGAATTCCACAATTTATAAATGCACTTGCAACTCTAGAACATGTGTAACAAGTCAGCTGTCTGATCTAAGCATTGTGGGCATTTAGGTGAATTCTTCGAATCAAATTTGTGAAGAGTAAGACGAGTATAGTAAGCATTATTAAATATCATCAGTTGCGTAAATACTAATTTTTGAAGGGATACTGACTTTAATGTTAGACTAAATGCCTCCAATATCTTACTGCCATCTGCCAATACTAATTTCTCTCTCCAGTAGTTCGATAAAAGAATGTGTTTATTATATTTCCTCTCTTTTATCAATTTATATGAGGTGGTTATATATTTTCTGTCCTGTAACAGAGCTTCCCACAGATTACGAGCTATATTTAAGTCCTCTTCTTTAAGTTCAGAGTTATTAAAATAATTTATAGCCAGATCTTTTAGTTGCCTCATGATGATTAGATAGGAAATGGGAAGATTCATCTCTTTTAAAATATCGTGTACTGCTACCCCCAGGAAAGAGTATAAATCAAATACGGTTAAATCCTTTATTAGGGGGAATTTCTTTAAATCTATCAGTTGACTACCAATTGTTAAATTTGGGTTCCCATGAAAAGGTTGAAAGACCATCGTATACTTTAATAAGTTTAAAGAAGTAAAAAGAGTTTGAATCGACATTACATAGTTCTTGATATGCTCCATTAAATCGTATTTATTAAGTGTTCGTTTATTTAGAAAGGGTAGTGCTTTACAGTTGATTCCCACTCCCCTTACATGTCTATAAGTTAGGACCACCCATTTGGGTGTCCATTTCCTACTATCTCTATCAAAGTAAGTCGCCCTTAAAATCCTGTTAGCATGAATCACTAAATAGTAAGTTTCAAAATCAGGTAGATCAAGCCCCCCCCCCCTTGTTTTTTGGAGCCATCAATTTCTCATATGATATCCTCGTCCTATATGAAACTGTTTAAAAATTTTTCTCGTGATTCTGAGTTGTGCAGCTCTAAAGATATATAACATTCTAGGAAGAACATTCATTTTTATAATTGTGGCTCTTGCCATCAATGGCAACTTCAATTTACTCCATCTTTTTAGGTCCAATGTTATTTGATCCCATGTTGACTTAACGTTATTCATAAAGAAATCTCTATTTTCAGTTGAAAAAACAATCCCCAGATACTTTATTCTTTCTTCCGTCATTACTTGTCCTATCAGTGGTAACAATGAAAAGGGTGTGGGCGTCTTTAATGGTAATATATATATATTTTTTTTAATTTAGCTTATAATTAGAGATTTTCTCAAAGTCTTCTATTGCTGTTAATATTTTCTCTGTATCAGAAACAGGTGTGGTGCAGTATATATTTAAATCATCTGCGAAGGCAGCCATATTAAACTTTATACCATAAAGTACTGGAGGGTTATAGAAAACATTTTGCTTGATGTGTAAAAATAACGGTTCCAAATACAGATTAAATAAAATAGGAGATAATGGGCATCCCTGTCGGGTACCATTTTTAATTTGTATCCTTTTAGAGCATTCCTGATTTATAAATAAATTTGTATATGCGTTGTTGTATAATGTCCTTAAAGTTAAAATGAACTCCTGAGGTATATTAAAGTATGGCAGCATGTCAAATAAATATACCAAATTAACTGTGTCGAATGCTTTCTGTGCGTCAGTTATTAGTGCATACATATTAAGATTTTTATGCTTAGCATAAGAAATTAATGTGTGGAGCGTTAATGTATTATCAGCAGTCTGTCTCCCATTTATAAACCCCGCCTGTTCCTCTGATATTATTAAATTTATTACCTTTTTCAGTCTATTTGCCAGAATAGATGTCATGATTTTCATGTCTATATTCAGGAGTGATATGGGCCTGTAGTTATCTGGATTTTTAGAATCACTTTTCTCCTTTAATATCAGGATTGTCTTTGAGGCATTAAAGTGGGGATCATTAATTCTATTCAGAATTATATAATTGAAAATCTGCGAAAGTACTCTACTCAGAATCTCACTAAAAGATTTGTAGAATTCCGAGGTCAGACCATCTGGCCCTGGGGCTTTATGAGGCTTCAGCTTCTTAATTGCCTCTAAAACCTCCTCCACTGTAATCGGTTTAACTCCCCATGGGACTCATCAATATTCAGGAAAGTAATTTTCTGTAGAAAATCTTTCCTATCTTTATCTTGCAAAAGTGCCTGCTGATCACCATAGATCTGATTAAAGATTAGTTCAAAAGTATTCATGATATCTGCCTTATTAGTATGTGTTTTATTATTATAATTTATTTCTGTAATTACTCGTGTTGATTTCGTCTGATTAATAATACGAGCTAACACTTTCGAGGGAGTTTGAATATGATTTGCGTATTTTACTAAGTTTCTTTGTTCATAGAATGTCAATTTTCTATTATGGAGTAAAAACAGCTCTTTCTGACATTTTAATAAATCAATTTCTGTCTGTTTATTGTAGTTCCTCATCAATTCCTGGTCCAATATTTGAATTCTGGTTTCCAAGTCAATTTGTTCCCTATTTTGCATTTTTTTATAGTAAGTAGCTTTCTGAAGAAAGAGTCCTCTTAATTGCGCTTTAGTTGTAGCCCATTCTATATCCATGTGGTGTCTATTTTGGAGAATGTTATGCAGTAACTGTTTGAGTGTCTCCTTACCTTCTTTTAATATATCCTCTTTAGTCAGTAAATATGGATTTAAGGCCCAATTGTAACCTCGATGCCTCTTATTATTCATATTATTACTGTTTAGGGTTAAAGTGATCTTAGAGTGATCTGAGAGTTGTCTAGCTTGATTAGAAACACTAGGGTCAGCTGATATCAATACCTCTGAGATTAGAAAAAAGTCAATTCCCGACCACATTTTATGGCAACTTGAATAAAAAGTAAAATTCTCTGCTTTTATTTGTAAGTGTGTATGCTTAAAAGGGTCATATAGTTTGAAATCAGTTTTGAGTTCCTTCAGTGCTATCATTGCCTGTTTATTGAAAGCTTTAGATGAACCTAACTTATCTAATTTAGGATCTTGATACGAGTTCCAGTCACCTCCCATCACTATATAGCAGTTATTATATGGTTGTAGAATGGAGTAAATTGAAGTTATAAAATGATGCTGATTAACAGTAGGGGCATATATACTCATAAGTACTATAGGTTTATCATAAAAGTTGGATGCGAGAATCACCAAACACTACCGTCCCTCTTGATCCATTTTCACATCCAAAATTTCTCCTTGATAATGATTCTTAATTATAATTGCCACCCCTGCACTGTTTGTTGACCCTTCCACTGCCACAATCTTCCTAATCCATTTCTTATCTTTCACTGCCTCCCATTGGTCAAATGTGTTTCTTGTAATAAAATAAAACCTGCTGTTGATTGGAGAAACAGATGTAAAAATAGCTTTCTTTTTTTCATGTTCTGGAGTCCTTTGACATTCCAAGATTCTATTATCCACATTTAAAGCTTCCCAAAAATGTACTTCAATATCTAATATTTTTTGACAACCTTAGACTAAAGTATGTTGGCATATCATAAAATATTTGGAAGCAAATCTGCCATCCCATCCCTACCCAGTGCCTATCCACTATTCCTCTGGACCAGGATGAACATAGGTTTTTCACATTTCTTGAAACCCTCTGGCTAACTGACCTACTAACTCTACTACTTAACACTAAAACCTCATGCAAAAAACCTACAACTACTTCTTCTACAGCTACAAAGCTTAATCCAAACATTCCCTAATAAACACTGCTTACTAACTAACTACAGCTCTGGACATATTTTCTATAGACATACACATATACTAATTGTTCTATGAAAATCCAGTGTACCTAACTTCTATCAATATTTATATTCAGCAATAGCATAAAAACATTTTAATTTCTTGTCCTATACAATATTAAGTATTAATTAACAGAGAAAACACACAATTGTTTAACATTCCACAACAATCCTGAGTCCAATTTTGTTTGACTGATCTGACTGTTTTAGTTAGCTGTATTCCTCCAAAGCAATCTTACATAACGACCTGCTAAAACTTGGAAAACAATGCACCCAACAATAAAAACTATAATTATACATTCACTTAGAGTAACTAGTTGTGCCCTTATACCATACCTATTTATGTATTTTTTGGATTTTCCATATAAAGAGAAAAAAACAAAAGAGAAAAAAAAGCAAAGAAAATAAAAGAGCAGAAAGAAAAGACAACATAAAAGGAAAAGAAGAAAAAAATGTGTTAACTTAAACATTTAGATAAACATTTTTTTATGTCCTTTGTTATTTTATTAACATCTTGTTATCATATTAATCTAAGCATACTTATACAATGATCTAATTGCAAGTGAGATAACCTGCCTAAAAGAAGAGAGAGAAATAAAAAAAAAAAAAAAAGAAAGAGAAAAAAAGAATAGAAACTTCAATACCCTATTCTGCCACTATACATTGCAATACCCTTCTGTATTAACCATAGCATTCACAAAGCATTTACCTGTACAGCTATATCCTATCATACAGCACACTGAAGTCCTTTACCCTGTAAATGAGTCCAGAAAGCTTCGTTTTTCACATCCACCAGTTCTTTCTTCTTCCCAGCTGTTATTCCTGTTAGGGGAGCCTCGCTTTCTTCGCTCGCGGGGGAACCAATTCGCGGACGGACCTCCTGGCTGCTCAACACTGAAATCGGTCCCCCTGCATCCTCCGAAGGACTTCCTGTTGCCTCGTAGCTTGCTGGCGCTCGCTGAAGCCATAAATCTTTGTGAAAACTTCGTGCTCAAGCTGGAACAATGAGATAAGAAGATAAAAGTGTTTCTCAACGCCTGGTGAAAAAAAAAAGAACACACAAAGGATTTTAAAGCCTCGGATCGTCGTAAACATAGAGTCCCATTCTGGCTGATGCTGAAGAAAGCCTGGATGAACTGTTCAAACTTTCGAAGGTGGCAGAGCCATGAAAAGCTTCAGAAAGGTAGGTCTTGCTTCTTTTTTTGTGCTTACTGAGTATTTAATGCCATCCACTGTAAAGATTAAAATATTGGGATATTTCATTTGAAATCTAATACTTTTATCAATCAGAAACTTGCAGTATGGAGCCAGCATTTGCCTGGATTGTCTTATTTGTGTTGGTAAATCCTGTGCTATGGAAATTTTATTATTTTGCCACATTATAGATCCATCAGTTTTTTTTATAGTTAGAAGTATTTTGCTCACATCTTGATAATTCAATATTTTGACAAAAAGGTCTAGGTGTATTTGAAGCTTGTGAGTCTCTGAATGCTCTATGCGCCCTTTCTACGACAATCTGTTTAACACCATCAGAGTCCTTAAGCAGTATTACGAATATTTGTGCAATGGAAGTGTTCAGATCATTATATTGAATTGATTCTGGGATCCCTCTGATAATTATATTGTTCCGTCTGGATCTTGCTTCCAAATCCAGAATTTTGTTCTGCATCATTTGAATGTCTGCCCCATGAGAATCTGTTCTTTTAGTGAGCATTATTATTTTGTCTTCATTTTCAGCTATTCTGGTTTCTGCTTTCTCCATTCTTTCCAGCATCCGATTACATGTGGCACTAAATGTAAGCATTTGAGATGTTAAGTCTTTTAAGGCTTCCTGTATAGGTAACAGCGCTGATTTAATTTCTTCCATGGTGACCGGTTGATCAGGTTTACTCGTTACTCCTGCTTTTGCAGTCTCCTGTTGTTTAATTGTTTTCTGTCTTTTGATTATGGATTCTTTCTCCGGCGATTGTAATGCTGACAGTTTAGTTTTGGTAGTTGTAGTTTCCATATTTTTGTCTTCTTTTGACATTGTGAGACGCTGTAAATAGATTTATATCCAGAGGAAGAATTTCAGATGAGAGATAGCTCAATCCTTTGTTTGGTGCTCTGTTCAGAGTCAAACTGACAATCAGTTCCAATCCTGCTATCACCGAGTATTTTTTCCCGATTTTTCTTTCTCAGAAGCAAAGATGACTTTTAGTACTTTAGTTATTGCTGCCAATTAGCATATTAACTCCGAATATATCTCCACAGGGTTGATTTTTTTCTCTGGTATTTGAAGAGCTGAAGAACTGCAGTGCTTATAGAATGGCGGCCATCTTTGAATCCGAGTGTTCTGTTTTGAGGAAGCTGATTAAAAAGACTGCTCACGGATTTCAATGTGCCTTGATCTATCAAGTCAGTTATTAGGGAATAGAAATTCTCCTAGATTCAGTCAGGAATATAGCAAAGCTTAGTTTAGAGATTGTTTTTTCTTTATTTGTGTGAGTCTGACAATCAATGTTATTTTCAATATTCTCTGTGATTTGAACTCTGTGGTTTACTGTGAATGTATATTCAGTATTTTCATGCTCTTTTATTATTTATTGTTAAATATATTTGAAACTTTTATTGTGGCTGGTCCTTGTAGAAAGTTTTTAACCTTTGAGAGTGCTTATATTCATTTGGTGACATTGTGTGGGCCACTCCAGAAGGCCTAGCTGTCTTGGTCAGCTACTATCATTTGTATTAGTATTAATACTACACAGTATAATTGGACACCCTTTGTTAAGGGCCTTAGAGTACCTGATTGTGGAATGTCTGGTGGTGATGACAACTACCTTATACTCTGGGCAGAAGGGTGTACAGCAGGTAAATCTGTGCCAGCCTTTCCCAGGTGTGTGTGTGTGTGTGTGTGTGTGTGTGTGTGCGTGTGTGCGTGTGTGTGTGTGTGTGTGTGTGTGTGAAAAATCAAATCTCTCAGTATGTGTGTCAGCTACTTGGGGCAGGGACATGAAGCACTGGGTTTACAGACAGGGTGCTGGAGGACTTGACTTGGACACTCAGCTGAGGACCTAACCCCCTAACCCTACAGCTGTACCACTGGAGAGTCTTACTGGGGACCTAGAGGGAGACAGATGCAGGGAAATCCAGACCCTGGGATGAGTGTGCTCCCTGTGTGCTCTTGATATTGGTTGGCAGTGGAGGGACCATCACATGCTCAGATATTGGTGAGCAGTGGTGGGATATTAATTGAACTCCTGTAGCTTATAAGCACTTGTCACTAACAAATGTTGTACTCTCAAGCAGCCACAAATCAGACATTCACAGTTTTATATTGCAATAGTTTTATTTATTTATTTATTGTTAGCTTAGTTAGGGAGAACAGGCAAGGATGTCAGCAGGTTTATGGCAAGCTGACAATGAACCAGTTGGCTAAGAGTGCCAAGCCAAAGGACTGGTGCATGCCAACCTGACTAAAGCAGAAATGATTGCAGCCTCAGTCACAGCTGCAGCACAGACCAGCAACCAGGAAGACAACCAATATGTCATTGGGGATGTACAGCTCTCAGAAACAGGACAGTTCAACTTTTCCTCAGAGATCTTAAAAATCCATTTGGAGTTAGAGAGACATGAACTGGAGGTCAAACATCTGGACCTAGACTCATCAGAGAGACTGCAGCATTTGGATGCCAAAGAAAATGAGAAACTGACATGTTTGAAAGCCAAAGAAAATGAGAGGCAGAGGCAACATGAAAAGGAAATGATGACTCTTTACCAGGGTCATGGAGGTAATGGAGAAGGGAGTAACCATACCTCAAGAAGGAATAAAGGTCAGTAAATTTCTTCCTCAGTACCAAGAAGGTGATAATTTTGATAGTTTTATTTATATATTTGAAAGAATATGCAAACAGTATAATGTTGACTGAGGCCTCTGCGTACAGCTCCACATGTCCTTACTCCATGGTAAAGCTGTAACTGCTTTTCTAAGTTGGCTGATACTGATTGCTTAAATTATGATACAGTTAAAAACTGTTTATTTAAATATTTTAAGTTAACACCTGAAGCTTACAGGAAAAAAAGTTTTGTGAGAATAGACACAAGGCAGATGAAAGTGTATGTGATTATATTGCAGAACTAAGCACTTATTTTCATAGGTGGGTGAGTGTGTGTCAGGTCACCACTTTTCTAGGGTTGGAAATTATTTTGGTGAGGGAATAAGCTCTTAGCACTTTGCCTGAGGACATGATAATTTGGTTGGCTTCTAGGGAATGCAACTCTGCTGATTAGCTGGGGGAAAAGGGGATCTCTACTCAGCAAGTAGGGCATCACTGAACAGGAAAGGGATACCCAGTGTTGCATATGGATATAATGGAACTTATGGTGGGAAGACTAAACCACCCCAACAGAGTCCGCCAAATAACAGGGGAAGCCACTAGTTGAGGTACATGGCCAGCATCAAGGGTTAAATGTTTCAAATGTAACCAGTGGGGCCATGTAGCATATAGATGTCCATGGAGGCAAGAAGGAGAACATAAGGTGGGGGAGCCAGCAAGTTGGAATAACAGAATTCCAGTGGTACATTGTCTGGAGACAACAGGGGTACCAAACTGCCACCAGAGTTTGTATCCTATCTTGGTGGATGAAAAACAGGCCACTGCCAAGAGAGACACTGCCTCAGATATAACCATTGTGTGAAACATGTAGTGGTTAAACAGGAGCAGTACTTGCTTAGACAGTCCACTCCAGTCAGATCTTTAGGAGGGGTCCCATTCCAAATGCCTTTGGCCAGGGTTCACCTTGACTGGGAGGATGGAAAAGGAAGCAAGCAAGTAGGTGTGTTTGAGGATATCCCTGGAGATGTCTTGATAGGGAATGATTTTGATAATACAGTACCCTGTGTGCATGCAGTGACATGCAGTCAGGCTTGGAGACAGGCATGTAGGTCTGGTAGTGGGAACAGACCGCATCCCTGAAGCCAGGATTGGTAATGTGACTAATTCAGGGAGAGAGCTACCCTATAGCAGTGAGCCTGAGGATGAGCCATGGCTGCTGGTAGGTAGTGATGTTTCCTTGGACAGGGTAACTGCAAGGGCAGAGGTGACTGGTAGCACCCAGGCTAACAGTGAGGCACCACTGTCAGAAGATACCACACTTCCTGTGGATGGAGATATGGGAAAAGTCACAAATGTAGAGTTGAGACAGGCTCAGCTGTCAGACCCTATATTACAAGGTTTGAGAGAGGTAGCTAGGGAGGTGCCTGATTCTCAAGGAAAAGGGGAGTCTGTTGTTTGCTTACAGGGAGGTGCCCCAGGAATCCACAAGTTTTTCACCATTTGAGTTGCTGTATGGGCATAGGGGATGGCCTTTAGATATGATTTCTGATGAGTGGGAGGATGAGTGTGAATCCCACAAGGCATCTCTTGTGGCATATGTCCTACACCTCAGGACAAGGCTTACAGAGCTCATGGGATTGGCCCAGAAGAACCTGGCAGGAGCCCAACAGCAGAAAAAGGTCTGGTATGACAGAAATGCTTGATCCAGAGAGTATACTGTGGGACAGCAGGTAATTGTGCTCATTCCTGTCAGATACAATAAGCTGCAGACAGCTTGGGAGGGCCCCTTCAAAGTGGTAAGGAAGGTCAGTGATGCTAACTACATGGTAGAACTGCTAGGCAGGAGGCAGGGGAACACACTGTACCATGTTAACAGGATGAAGCCTTACCATGACAGGGAGACCCTTGTGCTGATTATTTGCAGAGTACAGGAAGAGGAGTCTGAGGGGGATCTGGTGACTTATCTCCTTAGTGAGGCTCAGACTGATACCTCACTGGGAGGGGTAGCAATGTGCCAGTGGCTACCCCTACCCAGGATCGAGAAATCCAAGCAGTGTTACAGGAGTTTGGGGACATGTTCACTGGGAAACCAGGGTACACCCTCCTGGTGCAGCACCATGCAGATACAGGTCCCCAAAGATCTCTCAAGCAAGCCCATTACAGGGTGCTTGAGCTAGTCAGACAGACTCTGAAGGAGGAGATACAGGAGATCTTGGAACTGAGAGTAACCCAGGAGTCCAGTAGTCCCTGGGCCTCCCCAGTGGTGCTGTTACCAAAGAAGGATGGCAGCACCAGGTTTTGTGTAGACTACAGAGGACTAAATAGTCACACAGAGTCAGATGCTTACCCCATGCATAGGACAGATGAAGCCTTAGAGAAGCTGGGTGAGTTAAGTATCTGGCCATTGTTGATCTGTCCAATGGTTACTGGCAGGCACCCTTGACTCCCAGTGTTAGAAAGAGGTCAGCCTTTATGACTCCTTTCAGCTTGTATAAGTTCACAAAGATGCCCTTTGGGATGGAAAATACCCCAGTGACTTTCCAGAGGCTGGTAGATCATATTCTAGCAGGAGATTATGCCCTTGTGTCCCTGTATGATATTGCCATCTACAGCCATTCCTGGCAAGAGCACCTTCAGCATGTCAGGGAGGTGCTGGGCAGACTGCAAAGTGCAGGGCTAACTATTAAGCCCAGTAAGTGTCAGATGGGTACAGCTCCTACTGGGATATAGAGTGGGAAGTGGTAAGATCAGGCCAGAACCTGCCAAAGTTGAAGCCATTCAGGCATGGCCTGCCCCTGTTACCAAAAAAGGTAAGGGCATTCTTAGGGACAGCAGGGTACTATATAAAGTTTGTTCCCAATTAAAGTACAACAGCTGCTCCCCTCACAGACCTGATGAGGAAAAACAGGCCAGATAAGGTAGTGTGGACCCCAGCATGTGAGGAGGCATTCCAGAAGAAGGAGCTTTGGGAGGATCCCCTGTGGTAGCCAGTCCAGATTACAGCAAAAAAATTGTTGTGCAGGTGGATGCTTCAAACCATAGGGTGGGGGCTGTACTTAGCCAGGTTTCCTCAGAAAGAGAAGAGCACCCAGTGGTGTATCTCAGCCATAGATTCCATCCTAGGGAGGAATGTTATGCACCTGTAGAAAAATAATGTCTAGCCATAGTATGAGCACTGCAGAAACCTCAGCCTTATCTGTATGGAAGAAAATTCATTGTAGTTACAGACCACAATCCCTTAACAAGGCTACACACAGCTAGCCAGCAAAATGCCAAGTTATTAAGGTGGAGCTTGGGATTGCAGGCATATGACATGACAGTACAACAATAGTTGGCTCAGCAATGCCAAAGCAGATGAGATCTCAAGACAGGGAATGGGGAAAAATATTCCCAGATAGGCTTATTTCTCTCAAGCCATGTTTCTCAAGGGTCATTTGAAAAATTAGCTTCAGTCTTCAAAGGGGGGAGAAGTGTGATGATAGGATGTACTGCCAGCCATGCCAGAAATAGGGCAGTGGATGTATGACTTGTACCAACACAGCTAAATGGAATTCTGTAAATAATTATATGTCATTTGTATATCAAACTGATTTGTACAGATGCATGTGTTGAAAATATATTTATGAGGTTTGCGTGAGTTAAAATGTCTCAACAGTGCACCCTGTTGGAATGAAAAGAAATATACATGTATTATTGTAACTAAATTAAATGTATATATTTTAATAGAGGACACTGGGACAGCAAAGGTTAACCAGCTAGCTTACTTTAAGGAAAATAAGGGAAATATAAATGAGCTGTTAAACCATTAAAATGGTACCCCACAGTGCTGAATAGGACTGGAGACAGTGGGACTGGAAAAAACCTTTGTTCATTAGCTCAGTAAAAAGAAGGGAAGCCCCAGCCACTGTCATAAGCACTTAAAATGTGTATTGTAGCCATCTATGTTAAATTCCTGTCTCAGCTTCAAATGGGGGGTTACTGTAAGAACCTAGAGTCAGCTAACCAGATGAGGTCATTCTGCAAGCCATCTTGGATATTATATTTTACATTTTACAGGGAGTAATCTCTGAGGATGGAGTATTCTGTTTTGGGGAACCTGACTAGAAAGACTGCTCACATACTTCATTGTGATTTGCTCTATCAAGTAAGTTATTATGGAATACTAATTCTCCTAGACTCAATCAGAATATAGCGAAGCTCAGTTTAGAGATTGTTTTTCTTTATTTGTATGAGTCTGTCCATCAATGTTATTTTCAGTATTCCCAGTAATTAGAACTCTTGTGGTTTACTGTGAATGTATATTCAGTATTTTCATGCTCTTTTATTATTTATTACTAAATATATTTAAAACTTTTATTGTGGCTGGTCTTTGTAGAAAGTATTTAACCTTTGCAAGTGCTTATATTTATTTGGTGACACTGTGTGGGTCATTTCAGAAGGCCTATCTGTCTTGGTCAACCACTATTATTTGTATTGGTATTAATATTACACAGTATAATTGGGCACCCTGTGTTAAGGGCATTAGAGTAGCTGATCGTGGAGTGTCTGGTTGCGGTGATAGCTACCTTATACCCTGGGCAGAAGGGGGAACAGAAGGTAAATCTGTGCCAGCCTTGTGTGTGTGTTTGTGTTAGTGTGTGTGTGTATGTGTGTGTCAGCTACTGGGGCAGGGACACGAAGCACTAGGTTTACAGAGAGGGTGCTGGAGGACTTGGCTTGGACACTCAACTGAGGACCTAACTCTACAGCTGTAACAGTGGGGAGTCTTACTGGGGACATGGAGGGAGATAGGTATAGAGAAATCCAGACCCTGGGCTGAGTGTGTTCCCTGTGTGCTCTTATGGGAAATTGTACTTGGTGCAGTGATCTCCATCTGGAAATACTGAGTGTATCCATTTGTATTCCAAGTGCAATCCCTCTCCAGTGTCAGTGGTGAGGATTCAGGCTCATTGATTACTGGCCCAGTGTGGGGATGTCGCAAAGACAAAAAAATGCATGCAAAACAATCAATGCATATAGTTTTTGAATAGTTGTTTGATGCATCTTTCATATACTGCAGGTTTGTTCCCCATTAAGTGTGATAATCATGCTACCCTAGGTAGACTATTTGACACCTGTCAAATAGTACAATACACAATCATACACACACAATACAAAGCAAAGCAGATGTGCTACAAAAAAATGTGTGTGTGTATATCTACATATATCACTCTGTCTGCACACATCATTGAATCACAAATCATCTCAAATGTTTCAGCAAAACGTACTCAGTAAAACTAATTTTCAAGTGCTATCATGGGTCCTATGGAGGCACACAAATCATACAAACAAGAAGCCTACACTTACTGACATCAGATACTATGAGATCTAATATAATTTGGAAATATAAATAAAAATAATTTAGGGGAAAATGAACCTGATAAATATATATGTCGTTTATTCATAGTCAGAAATATGACAATGTTATAATGGGAATATACTATGAAACATGAATGTCATTAAAAGAGACAACTTTTCATTGACATATTTACTGGTATCTGATATTATCAAAATAAATATGTTTTAAATGGAGATAAAGGAAACAGAATATAGAACATGAATATGTTTCCTCTTTCTGATTATTATTAATTTTCTTATATATATATATATATATATATATATATATATATATATATATATATATATATATATATATATTAAAAGTTATATTAGTTTCAAAGATTACAGTTAAGTGAAAAAAAAATGATTTCTTTGTATTTGATTGATCCAATCCCCTTTCTTTTCTCTGCAGTTGTATCAGGGGCTAGTTGGTTATTAATATAGATAGACAGATAATCTTTGATTTGTATTTACTAACCAGACTAGGAACTTTCTATGATGTTGTTTGACAACTGTTTCTGTTTAGGTTTGGAATGTTAACTTCTGGTATTTTCTTTAAAGTATTAATAAAAACACCTAATTATTTTTAAATAAATATATGCATAAGGTTACTTTATCTATACATTACACTGTTTAATAGAGTGCATCTCAAATAAAATATTTTAGCCTAAAAAATGTCTACATTAATGGTTTTATCCTTAAAAGTTGTTTGGCAATTGTTTTTGTTTAGTTTTGGTATAACATCTCGTGTGTTCTTTGAAGTATCACAAAATACACCTAGTTTAAAGACATACATTTTTGAGGAAACATATGTATAAATTATACTATTTAACACGGTGCATCTCAAATGAATAGAAACAACACAGAATAGAAAAACAACTCCTAGACTATCTTCTTGATAACAATCACCTGTCAAACTCTCAACATGGCTTCAGACCAAACCACAGTACCATCACTGCCCTAGTGTCCTTCACCAATGCCATAAATCACAACCATAATAGCAATAAACTCTCCTCAGCCATCTTCCTAGATCTTTCCAAAGCTTTCGACATGGTAAACCACCAACTTCTCCTGCAAACCCTAGAAAAACTCTCCCGAGACACCCATGCTATACAATGGTTTAAGTCATATTTTGGATGTAGGCAGCAGGCAGTCCTGTGGATGAATTGGTAAATGATGGAACTATTAGATTTATGAAGCCTGACAAGGGTAATGGCCTGGTGCTCACTGATAGGGTTGATTATGTAAATAGTATGATGGCATTGTTGGCAACGGACACTTACGAAGAAGTTAGTCTTAATGAACTCAGTATTGCCTACAGTAAGGTTAATTTGTATATTGAAGATTTACTTTGGCAGGGGCATATAAATGAAGCAGAGTACAGTTATTTGAATAATGATTACCCTTTGGTCAGTGGGATTTTTGGAATACCCAAAATTCATAAAGGTTTAAATAATTTGGCCTTTAGGCCCATTGTAGATGGGAAGCGCAGTAAAACTTGTTTTATAAGTAAATTTCTGGATTTTGAATTACAAAAGGGTTTAAAGAAATTTGATTACATCACCAAAGACTCTTGGTCATTTTTGGAGACGTTAAAAGGAGTTAGATTCACCAATGACACTATTATGATTACAGTTGATGTTGTTAATTTGTTTTCGGTTATTCCTACCATAATAGGGCTTGAATAGTTGGAATGTCAGTTGCTAAAAACACGGTTGTTTGACCAGGATAGAATCAATTTGTTGGTAGGTTTAATGGAAGTCGTTCTTAACAACAATTTTATTAAATTTGAAGGTTGTTATTACAAGCAGACAACTGGTGTTGCGATGGGGGCGGCTTGTGCCCCAGTGTATGCCAATTATGTTATGGCATACTGGGAGCAAGAATTTTTATTCACTAGCCAGTTTATGCCCCATGTTAGCTTTTACACCCGCTTCCTAGATGACTTGTTTATTGTCTGGGATGGTGGAATTGAGGAATTTAGGGTATTTATGGATTATGTCAACAATTCTGTAGAATTTTTGAAGTTTACCCACAACATGAGTAAGGTAGAAATCGACTATTTGGATGTTCATCTGACTGTTGATCCAGTTGATTTAGATTTGATATCTACCATTCATAGAAAGGCTACATTTTCAAATTCTTATTTGAACTATTCAAGCTGTCACCCTGACCATCAAAAGAAGGCAATTGTCAAAGGGCAAATGGTCAGGGCAGCGAGAATGATTAGTTTGGATGCTGACTTTCTTAAGGAAGTTGAATTTATTAAATTGATGTTTATTAGGCATGGTTACCCGTTAGCATTATGTAATTGTATAGCTGACGAGGTTATATCAAAGAGGTTTAGTGGTATTTATTGGGCACTGTTACATGGAAAACCTGATCACGGGCATGGGCATGTGGCTGTTAATATTTTGGATGGAAGGAGTGTTTGTATGGCTAACATTAACTCTGAGAGTGAATGTAGATACACACAGGTTAGCAACGATAATCCACTTTATTTCATTACGACCTATTCTTTTGATGCACCTCACATTGCTGAGATTGTTATCAGCAACTGGAAATTTTTAAAACTAGATCAATTGGTCAGTGGGAAGTTGGGGGTACCACCCAAATGTGTTTTTAGGAAAGGTCGTTCTTTTAAACAGTTATTGGAAAGGGATGACGTGCCCCATATTGTTTCTAATAGGAGTAGGGGCAATTTTAAGTGTGGTAGGTGCAGTGTATGTCACTTGATCAATTTAACTGGCGCGGAATTTAAAGTGGCTGGGGTTACTGTAAGGCCTGGGGCTCATTTTGATTGTTACAGTAGGAGTGTGGTGTATGTGGCGCTGTGTATGCAGTGTCCGGCCTTTTACATTGGGAAGACGTGTAGGGCGTTTAGAGATCGAATTATTGAGCATCAATCGGATATTAGATTGAAGAAAAAGACCAACGCTTTATATAGGCATATAGATACCAATATTGGGCACACTTTTACATTTAGTGTCATTCAGCAGATATTGGTAGACAACCAAGGTAAAATGCTGGAAGTTCATTTAGATATTTGTGAGATGAAATGGCAGCTGAAACTTAATGCATTGGTATTTCCAGGCATTAATGACTACATTAGCATTATGCCTATTTTAAGATTAAAGAATATTTTAGGTTAAGTTGGATCAAGGTGTAATGTTTGCAATATTTAAAGCACACGAATATGCAGTAATTAGATTTATTGTGTATGTTTAGTCAAGTTTTTTAATTTCTTAGTTTCAATTGACTGTTTTTGAGCTGTTTTTAACTTGTGTATTTGTATATTGCTTTTTCAGTAATGTCTGTATTGTCGCTTTTATTTTGAATGCTGGCCTTTACAATTAATTGATTGTTTGATGATGTCATTCTCATGTATGTATAAAAGGCTGAGCTTTTACTACTTGCATCAGTTGTGTTCTGGAGAAGTCTGAATAAAGACGAAACCTAGGTAAACTCGTGGTGTGATCTTTTGCAAGCTGGTTGCTTCCTTGGAGTCCATTTGCTGGTCTGTTGTAGTTCTGGTTGCTTTTTCAGTATGGACAGTCCTGTGGAAAGACAACCCTCTTACCTATAACTCTTTGAGTCCCCCATGGATCCATCTTTGGGTCCCTCTTATTTTCCATTTTCATTAATGACTTGCATAGAGATATACCAGACACTACCTGCATCCAATATGCAGATGACTCCACCTTGATCTGCTCTGCCACAACCCCAGATGAGCTACTGACACTATTTCAAAACACATTTACCATGGTTGAAAATTGGCTCCTCTATCGTCGTCTAATATTAAACCCCAAAAAAAACAAATGCGGCTGTTCTCCCCATCCCATAAGACCTCCTCTCTAACTTTCTCCATTACATCTAACAATGGCACTATTATCTCACCAGATCCCTCAAGCAAACTACTAGGAGTCATAGTCAACAACAACCTAAAGTTTGATCTGCATATCAACCACACCATCAAAACAGTAAGTAAAAAACTTGTCTCTCTACATAGAATCAAACCTTTCTTAACTCCCCTTGCCAGAACTGTTCTTGCTCAGACTCATCTCCTATCTACACTTCTCTATGCCTCCCCCCTATTCACCAACCTGAATAAAACCGCCTTGAACAGGCTCACAACCTGCTATAATCACACTGCCAGATTTGCCACTGCCTCTGCTTACAGGACCCATCACTGCCACAATCTCAAACTACTAAGCTGGCTTGAACTACCTAACCTTCTACTAACCAACCAACTAATAATCGCCCACAAGATTCTCTATCAGCCCAAATAGATATCTGATCTTAAAACACTCATCACCCCCTACCATAACCTTTAAACTTCTCTGATCCTCAAACAAAATGTTAGCTTTCACCTTCAAAGCAAACAACTCAGCTGGGGAAGCTCTGTTTATGAACTCAGTTGGTAAAGTCTGGAACTCTCTCCCTACAGAACAAACCTTACAACCCTCTCCAACCCAATTTAAAAAGAACCTTATTCAATACTTCACTTCACGATGATGGCTCTATCCTTGCTTTACTCCTGACTAATTCCCCACACTTTACTACTGTTTACCCAACTAGGGTCTCTTAACTGTGTCTCTGAATTCTAACTATATTACTCTACTGCCATGTGATTAAGTGAAATCTAGGACATATAAGATGTAACACATTTATATATGCACCTCTTGATTCTTGGCCTAGGAACTTCGAAAATTACCTTCAAATGCATTGTACAACCATGAATTACTCTTAGAATGGTTTCATTATGTAATTATGTAAATATTTTTCTGCTTTCATTATGTAATTATTAAAAATTTCTCTGGATTGTATTTCTCTATTGTATTTTCCAGTGTATTATGTTGTCTGTCTTATGTCTACTGTATGGAGCTTTTCTCCCCGGGCCTCAGCTGAAAATGGACATATATCCAGTCGGACCTTCCCGGTTAACAAATGTACAATAAAAATAAATAGAATACTTTAGCCTGAAAAATACTATATTAATGTTTTTATCTTTAAATATTAATGGTTTGTACAGTTGTTATAAAACTGATAAGTTACAGTATTTTACAATAAACAAAGAGGTACAGAAAATTTTATTTAAGGATTATACAAATACAATACATTATTTTAAAAAGTAAAGAAGAGTGGCTACACCTTTATGGAGTAATAAAGCAAGCATATTTAAATTATACATTTATATAATGACAGCAAAGGATGTTTGCAATGGTAACTGCTGAATAGCAAATTAGACTTATTATACTGGCATGTACTGGATACCAGGACTTAGAGCTAAATTTGCCAAAAAAATAGACATTAATAATTTAAACAGGATCCAGATTCTCAGGGTAATTTTAAATATATTTTAGTTAAGAAAGGATGCAATGCAGAAAGAGATCTCAAGCTACTGTTCTGTGATAAAGCCCATAAGAATTGAGTAAATCTGCTGAATCTAAAAGATCTAAATGATTTTGCATATCCAAACTACTTTGTTTTTTCACTCACTATTCTTACATTTTTGGGATTCAAACATACAATGATAAAGTTTATATTTCTAATGGTTAAAGTAGGTGATTAACTAAGTGATCTGTTGTCTCTTGTCCCATCTCAATTTATTTATTTACATTTGTTGACCGGGAGTGTCTGACTGGACGTAGGTCCATTTTCAATGGAGGCCCGGGGAGAAAAGCTCCACAGTTAAAATATACAGACAGTAGTTGCATTGGATTTACATAGCAATTAACAATTTGATTAACATAGCAATTAACAATTACAAACATAGTTACAGATAAAGAACATAGTACATCAGTAGACAAGATAGACGAACTGCAAGGAACCACCATGAAAAAATATAAAAGTTTAATGTGGAACGAGCGCTTTCACGCACACTCAGGTGCGCTTCATCAGGTTACAATTACACAGAAAATAGCCACTTTCTTTTATACAAAGCGAACTTTCAATTAAACAATCAAAGACAGTGATTAAGTAATTTAAAAGGCAATAGGTCCAAAACTTTTTAAAGACATAGATCCTCCTAATGACTGTCAGTATTAATGCACCAATATATGAAGCTGTCTTACATAAAAACTGTATAGTTCATCATACATTAACACAAATTAATAAAATATGAGCCATTAGGACTTCTCCTCACATTATCCATAGACTCTAATAACAAAATCCAGTGGTATCTTATATTATAGTTCATGAACGATGTTTGTTAAATTCTCGCGTTACGAACTAATATATTCAGTCCAGGTTTATAACACAATTATATTAATTTATGGCACCCATACTTACAACAAATAATGTTTATTACCTAACTAAAAACACATAGTATAAGTGCGTTAAAAGATACCTCATGTTACATAAAACAAGCCTGTCTGTCATAGAAATAAAATCTGCCAATACCAGGAACCATACCTAGATATTTTATGCATATGTGAATATTACAACTACCACTTAGCGCCAGATATCAACTAAATAGTCATTGACTAAAACAAGTCAAACATCAATCATAACTGTAATCAAGCATATTAACAATGCATAAAACAATGTATAAAACCAATGTATATTTAATAAATATTTACAGTTCATATGACAACCTATTCATATCCACACGATATAAAACATATCATGGAGATAGTTCATACTACTTAATAAGACATATGGTCTCATAGTAAAATTACCAATAGGGCCATAGATGACTGGAATGGACAAAGGCCCATGCGGCATAATCAATCATTATAATTATGCTAGTAAAATAAATTGTTTAAATATAAATGAATAAAGTAAAACCTAGTTCAAAAACGGGCCAAAAAAACAAAGAATGGCTGACATCGATGTGGGTTAAAATGATAATGAAGATGTTTTAAGGCCAACTTCCTATATTAATAAAAGTATATGATCGCAGCTAAACAAATAAAGTTGAAGAGCAAATAAAATTGGCTGTATCAAAAAGATCCTAAGAGGACAGGGCGAATACTGACCATTGTATTGAGTCCAGGTTTAATATGGGCCTTTAATCTCAGTATCCATCTTAGTTCGAACATCTCAATGGTACCTATAAGGTCCCCTTCCCGTTTATTAGGATTAATAATCTGTAATACCAAAAAACTAAAACTGTGCTGTGTTCGATCTTGGCAATGCATAGCCAAAACGTTTGTAACATTATTCTTTTTTATGTCGTATATATGATTGTACATACGATCTCTCAATCTGCGCGATGTCATCCCCACATAATATGCATCGCATTGATTGCATGATGCCAAGTAAATGACGTTGTGTGTGTCACAAGTGGCATAAAAAGTAGGTTTGAAGGCCATATTTACACCAGGTATATCAAATCTTTGGCTTTTATTAATGTATTTACATAATGAACATCTACTACAAGGATAAGTGCCTGTCTTAATGTTGGCTCTTATATCAACAGGTGGAGCGTCCAATTTTTCTTTGCAAAGCAACCTCTTAATATTTAGACAGTTACTAAATCTAAATATAGGTTGCTTTCCAACCATTTGTGACAATAATGGATCTGAAAGCAATATTTTCCAATTACCTCTGATGATCTTGGTTAACTGATCCACATCATTAGTATACTTAATTTCATACGCTAGGCCTTTCTTATTCTCCTTTGTACATGGAGTATAGTCTCCCCTTCTTTTAATAGCTGGTAACTCAACTAAAGCATTTGTTACCTTATTGACGAGGTCAGGAGGATATCCCCTATCTATAAAGTATTCAGTTTGGTGTTTTATTAATTCCAGTGCATCCTGCTTATTACTACAGAGTCTAAGTATCCTGGTCATTTGTCCCTTTATAATGTTACGGAATACATAACGCGGATGTAGACTATCGTAATGCAGAATACTGTTTTTCCAACATGATTTCTTGTAGAGGGTTGTGGTTAGGCTATTATTCACCCCTTTTATAATGGTAACATCCAGAAAATTTGCCCTGATACTAGAGTATTCATAAGTAAAACTACAAAATGAAGTAGTGGAATTCATATAAGAGATGAATTCCTGCAACATATCTATTCCACCATTCCAAAAAATTAAAACGTCATCTACGAAGCGCCTGTATAAAATGACATGCCTGAATCTACGATCATTAAATATAAAGTCCTTCTCCCATTGATAAACCACTATATTGGCGTATGCATTAGCACAGGGAGTGCCCATAGCCACTCCCCATGTCTGTGCATACACCTTATTATCAAAAAGGAAGACATTATTATTCAGAATCAAGTCCAACAAACAGCAAATATTCATTGATTCAGTATTATCAATCGTGCCAAGTTGAGCAAGATGAGCTCTTATGGCATCCAGACCATAGTCATTAGGAATGCTGGTAAAAAGATTTTTGATGTCCAAAGTGACCAGTAGCGTATCTGAATTAATTTTATTGCTTACTGAGTCAAATTTAAGGTCGCGCAGAAGATCATATGAATTCTTCAAAACGGTGGGAATAGCATTAACCATACTACCTAATTTAGATTGAACATACAGCGAAGCATTTTGTGTGACCCAATGTTCACCGGATACTATTGGGCGTAAAGGGGGAGGATCTTCATTTTTATGCAATTTAGGTAGTCCCTTGATCAAAGGGATCAGAGGGGAATCTATAACTAAAAAATCATAAAGTGTTTTGTCTATGGATCTGGTCATCAATAAATCATATATTGTATCATGTACATAGTTAATGATAAATGATATTTTCGTCCTATCTATTAGCTTATATGCTTTATCATTGCTTAGCATATTGTACATTAACTCTTTATAGAAACACGTATCTAATGCAACAATCCCCCCTCCCTTATCAGCTGGTTTAAAAACTGTAGCTGCATCACGACAAAGATGGTCAAGAGCACACTTTTGTGCATGATTCAAATTAACAAAAGTACCCTTGTGTTTTTCTTCCTCAAAATAAAGATAAAACTCATGCTCACATGCACGCATAAAGCACTCAACAGAATTTGGCATTGGGGGAATATAACAACTTTTCCTCTTACATAATTGAACATTGTAATTACAATTAACATTGTCAGAAGGATTGTCCTTGAACAGTACCTTTAAAGATAGTTTTCTTGTAAAAAGGCGCAGGCCTATGAGTGTATCAGACAGCGTACTTCCTTTGGAAGGGATAAACGATAAACCTTGATTCAAAATAAACTGTTCATCCATAGAGAAAGTCCTTGAGGTCAAATTGAAAAATAAGCAATTTAGTTCCTTGCTTTCCTTCCGGGTTCTAGGGTTTCTCCTGACATTTTTCTTTTTACTCTTCCCCGACTGATTGAGTGCGTGCGCACTGCGCTCTTGTAGGGGAGAGGGAAGTTTAAAGACATAGGTGCCATAAAGATGTTTCTTGAATTACTGTCTTTTTACATCAGTAGACAACTAGAATCTTTATCTGCGAAGTACATAACAGACATTAACAATTGTTACAATAAGAAGTTCCTGCTGTATAATAAGTAGTAGGCTTATGAGCATCCGAGCTTGCTATAATCAAGGTAGTTAGTGGGGTGGAAAGAAAGGTAGTGGGTGGATGGGGTGGGTGATATTAGAGTGGGAGTTGCAAGGGCATAGCCAGCATGTTTTTAGGTGTGCTTTTAGTAAAGTTTTGAAGTGGGTCCATGATGGTACGGAGGTAATTGTGGGTGGGACAATCAATATCAACATTAATATTCTTATATATAGACTGATTACAATATTGTAATGATAATTAAAAAGATTTCCCTAATAAATGATAAAATTTAAAGTTGATTAAATTCATAGGAAATTATCTTGTAATTAATAAAGTAGAAGTTAATGATACTGTACATTTGTATTACTTTAAATCATATTTATATGGTAAAAGTACTAGCTGCTGATGAAAAAGTAAAGAAACAGGTTATTGACTTGGCTTTGCTAAATTAAAAGTTGAATCAGGAACTTAGAACTTAAATAACTTAATTGTAAATCATAACATAGTAACAGTTCTAGGAAAAGATGAAATTACAGTCACATTTGGAAACCCTTAAGGGCCTACATAGATTAGCAACTAGGTCTAGAATTTTAGCTAGTTCAGATAAAATGCATTCACATTTTAGGAATTAATAGAAATGTTGTAGACATTAACAACATCTTGGATACCATTCAAAATATTATAAAAATGTCCACAAATAATAAAAGCAAGATTTACCTAAAAGATTATTGGTCTCTTTTTAAATAACAGAACATGTAAATTAGCAACAGAACATATTAGAAACCTATCAAAACTTACACTTAACTTAGAATTTAATTAAATTAAAATGCTGCAAGAAAACAAAGCCCAGCAAATACATACATTTAAATAGTGATAAAAAAATCTCTCCTACTAATAATAATGTATCCAATAAATCAGCTTTAAATACATCACATAATGACTGCATTTCATTTCAATTCTTTATTTATATAAGATGGATAAATGGTATTGTATTATAAAATAAAATACATTTCCTTAACTTCTAATATATTTAATATCACAATCAATACATTCTGAATTCTAGTAATAATGCACTAACCCACTACCCCAACTTTATTATTGTTATGATAACCAATTTGGCAACTGATGAAATGTTCTACTAATGGGATAGCTAATACATTATTCTTAAGGTTCCAGCAGTGTTCCTTCGGTCTTATGGAGAAACTTCATTTAGTCTCCCCAAAATAACTTGCCTCACAGAGACATTTATATACTGCTTTTGCAGTATTGTCATCCTCATTATCATCATCATCATCAATCTCCCTTTTCCTATTTTCTATATGAGGTCAGGGTTTCACATCAGCTGTCACAACCTTGCTAGATTCAGTGACACTGCCTACTTTTTCTGACAGTCATGCCTGTCACAGATCTTCTTTCACACTGTCCATTTATCTCTTTGTTGGACAACGTCATTTCCTCTTGTTTTCTTCCTGTCTGTCCCAAATCATCTTCACCATATTTGTTCTCCTGCACATGTTCCTGAACCATGATAATCTGTTCTAATTGACCTTCTCAGCAGTTGGAGCTACTTTTCCTGCTCTGATGTCATCATTTCTTCATCTGTCCTACAGTGAGCACCCTATCACCAACCTCAAGTACTTCATCTCCATCAGTTCTAGCTTCCTCAACTATTCTGCCTTCACTGTCTGTGTACTATACAATACTACTTCTCACTTCATTGTCTGTACAGCTTACATTTCAGCTTCGTTGGCATTCTTCTGTCACATATTACCCCTGACACACTCAGTCAGTTGGCTGCAGCTCTTTTGATGTTAGCTTTGGCCTCCTCATTCAGACATCCCTTTTCTTCAAGCACTACTCACTGATACTTGAAGCTTCTAACCTGTTATAGCATCTTCCCTTCTAGCTCAGTTTTAGCGTCTTCTCATTTCCCCATTTCTTGCCATTACAACTGTCTTATATGTACTCAGATTCATCCCATGTGCCTTCCATTTCTCATTTGATTTCCTCCATCATTTGTTGAAGTTCTTGTTCAAGGTCTGACTGCAATGCCACACCTTCTGTATACAGCAGCTTTGTAGATCTGTCCCATGTGAACTGTTTGCTAATGTAGTCCATCACCAGTATGATGAACAGTGAGCTCAGAGCTGCACCCTGATGTACACTCACTCCCAGAGGGAATCCCACTGAGAGTCCAAATACTGTTCATACTTGTGTCACTGGGTCTTTGTACATAGCCTGAACTAATTCTACCAATATTTCTGGGACTTTGAACCATCAAAGGAGTGCACATATCAGCTTTCTTGGGACCTTGTCATATGCTTACTCCAAGTCTAGGAATGCCCAGTTGGGCTCTTTCCTCACCTCTAGTTTCTTCTCAACTATCTGTCTTTGGGCCAGTTGTGCTGCATCCCAATCTGAATCTGAACTGCTCATCTAACAACTTAGTTTCTACTACTCTGAATACTCATTTATCAATCACCCTCTCCAGAACTTTCCTACAGTGTGACAGGAGTTTAATACCTCTATACTGACTACAGTTATGAATGTCCTCTTTGTTCTTGCACACTGGCATTAGAATGCTTATTCTCCAGACATTTTTCTCTCTGTACTGCTACGAGTACCCTCTGGTGCCATTTCTCCCCTAACTTACTCAACATGTTAACCTGCTGTGTTCTCATATGAACTTATTGCTTTCCCTGGCTTCTTTTTCCTCAGCACTGTTCTTACTTTTCCTACTGTGTTTGGGATAGTGCAGCTTTTGTCGGGTTTTCTTCATTTAATACTCCTCCCATCTGCCTTTGATGTCCTGTGGGCTGGTGAGCAGATTGTTGCTGGCATCCTTTATGAAGGATGTCTGATGACTACCTTCTTTATTTTTCTACCTTTGCTCTAACCTTAGTTTTAATTACAATCCAGTCATCTGATGTCTTCAAACTGCACATACTACAATGACCACAATATTATCTTACATTCATAATAGTAATAACCGCCCCCTTGAAGAATTCCAGCAGGGATTATAAAATTACTGCAAACCAATAAGTCCATTAAACTGGCCTTTTTGAATATGAAGCTATCATTTTCTTGAGTAATAGGTATTTCAGCCCTTCATTCTGAATCAACATGAGCCAAAATTATTTAATAACCCAATTTAATTCATCAGAACATATATCATACTGAATTACCATGCAAAAGCTCTGTTTTTCTCCTGCTTTAAGTGATTTTAAAATTCCATCCAGGCTCCACCATCAATTAATAGATCATTCCCATTAATTAGTACTCCAATATGCATTACTTATATCATCCATTTTATATCCTCTAATCCTCAAAAAACTGATTAAAAACTTAGATTCATGTAGATTACTATATGTGGAATAAATACTAAACAACAACCCAGGCAAACTAGGTTCCTGGCTTTGATTAGTGGATTGGGTGAATTACAGAGCAGCAGGGAGGGGTGGGTGTGCCCATCCTTAGTGGGAGGGTGTTCACCAATGACACTCCCTAAGAAGCGATGCAGTTGAAAGAGGGGAGTTGTCCTCAGATGTAGTCAATGAATGTGGGGGTGGGGAAGCAATATACATTAAAAAAACATGGACAGCTGCAAAGATGGCCCAGCCCAGAGAACCTCTTAGGATCCACATCAGGCCCCGGCAATACCAAAATAAGTCCTGGGAGGTAGGAGATTAGCTGGTAGACCCAGTGTGGATGTGGGGCACTGGGGAGTTGGGCCAGTAGAATGATGTTAAGGGGACAAAAAACAAAATTTGAGCCATGTATATAATCATCCCATTCACTACAATTTCTACAAACTCATAAAAAATCATCATTTGGTAATGTAGACATCAAATGCATTGGATGATGACTAGCTCCATGTAAAAATGTATGTGCATCTATGTCATTTTTAAGCAGCTTACTTAAAATACACTTCTCTTGAATTCCATAATGCTCTAAAATCCAATAATTCATTGTGTACTTATTAACCATATAGATACAACTTAAATTAAAGCTATTATTTTCCCAACTTTTAAATGATTCAAAAAATACATTCAATTTACTTTTACACAAAAAAGCAACTAATCAAAATATCACATCTATAGAACATGATCCTGAAAAATGGAAGTGACTTAAAAATAAATATATTACCTCAAAAAGACCCATCATTACATTTGTATAGGCATGTGTGAAACTGGCAACCATTGATGTACCTTGGCTTTGTCCATCAAAAATGTTATTTAGACAGAAACTCACCAATTTACATATGTCAGAAGAAAATGGACCAAATCCTAAAATGATAGTCTTAAGCTTCAAGATCTGCTGCATTAATAATACTAATATACTACAACTTATCAGCAGATGCCCAATAATAATCCTTTTTCCATGCTAACCATTTTATTTTCTTAAGCACTTCAGTAGGCTCTTTCACACAGAACCCAAGTTTTACAACATATTTCAGCAAATCCATACTATATAGCCCACCCCCCCCAAAAAAAAATTGGCATCCACTAATAATAGGTTCATGGGTACATACTAGACTAACAATCACAAGAGCCCTTTTTAAGCCTAGCCATGCATCCAAAATCTCTGACAAGTTCTGGTACCCCTGATAAGTGCAAGCAGTGGCCTGGGAGATGCACCATTTACAGGCTGCCTGTGTCCATTAGAGACATAAGTGCCAAACCAGGGATGAATTTACTGTTCTTATTCTAATTGTCTAAATTACACTTGAAATGGGTTAGGGAGGAACACTGCTTCACATGGATGGGGAGCCTTTCAGGAGAAGGGGTAGTCTCTTGGATATATCTCTGTCTTTCCAGCAGGTCCTACATATATCATAGGCAAGGTTTAAAATTTTTAGAGTGGGTAATTCTGGTGCTTTTTGCTTTGCAAATATGAAGGAAGTCCATCAGGTTTAAGTCTGAAAATACCTTGCATGTCATGCATAGACCTCCATTCAACAGCCTGTAGGAGACACCATACAGGAATAAGGTTTTTAGGCAGTCTGCATAAAACATGCTACTTACACTCTGTATTCTTTTAGTGGGGAACATCTGTAGGATGTTCCAGTTGTTACATGTCCCTGGCTAGGTACTTACCAAAGGGGGCAATAATAGGTTTAGTGAATGTTGAATACAGTAAAACAGTGACCTCCTTGGAACCTTTGTTTATAGGTTGCACAACAGAGAATGATTTCTTCTCTAC
This sequence comes from Protopterus annectens, assembly GCF_019279795.1. Classification (NCBI taxonomy): domain Eukaryota; kingdom Metazoa; phylum Chordata; order Ceratodontiformes; family Protopteridae; genus Protopterus; species Protopterus annectens. Next base: position 499,355,152 of record NC_056748.1, read on the forward strand.
TGTAGATGTGATGGTCAAATGCTAGATTATTGTTTATTTATATCCCCAAGTCCCTGACTACTTGCAGGTTCATAGGTTCATATGAGATTACTAGGTAATGACTTAAGGGCCCTTACAAGCCAACATGGACTGACTGGTAAGGGTATGTTGTCAATATGATAGTTGCCAGGGGTGGATGGCTTTCTGAAGGATACTATTATGCATTTTTTGGCATTTTGTTTTAGTCCAAGGCTCTGACAAGTTATTTCTCCGTGTCAGTCCTTCCTGGAAAACATTAGTGTCAGTGGGGGATTCTAGGACTGCCCTAATTTGCAGTTGTCTGCAAATTTAGTCAGTCAGAGGCCCTTGACATTGGTATTGACTTCCTAGAAGTAAATGCCAAAAAGGAGCAGTTCCAGGATCAGTCCCTGAGGCACTCTGCCTGTGACTAGCTTCTTTGTAAAGATGGTCTCCCTAATTCTAACCATGTGCTCTGGAGCCAGATGGCTATCCACTGGGTGACATAAGAGTTTATACCTAAACTCTTGAGTTTATCAACAATGCCTGAGTGGGGTATTGTGTACACATCTTGGCCAAGTTGAGGTAGGCAGCATAAACCATGTTGTCTTCATTCATTGCTTTGATGACCTTTTCAAAGAAGTCCACAGGGTTCAGTAGGCATGACCTGCCCTTGACAAAACCAAACTGGGTTGAGTGCAGTGTTTGGAGTTTTCCAGTCATTATTGATCATTTCCATGATAATTCTTTCCATGGCTTTGCATAGTAGACTAGTGAGACGTATGGGTCTGTAGTTTCCAGGGTCTGTAGATGGCCCTCCTTTGTGCTGAAGGATGACTGTTGCTGTTCTCCATTTGTGAGGCATAAAGCCTGTTTGGAGATTACATAGTAATTCCAGACAGCCTGATGGGTCATGTTTCATGCTATTTAGAAGGCGTCTTGGGATATTGTCCGGGCCCACTGATGCAGTGTTCTTGGCCTTAGAGACAGCATTATGGACCGGATCCCAAGTGATAGTAGAGGGAGTTATATTTGATAGTATTTCCTGATCGGGAGGTTGAGGGGGGCAGAGTGGGGTAAAGTTAGAGCTGAATTTGTCTACCAGTTGGTTTGCTATATCTTCTGGCTCAGTATAGGTGGCTCCATTAACAATGAGCTCTGCACAAATTGTGTATTGCCTTTGAGGTTGGAGACATAGTAAATTTTAATCAAATTCGGCTTTGGTAGACTTTATTTGTCCTCTTAGTTGTTTGTTTAGTTTGATGAGAGTGCTTTTATCCTGCTGAGTGCCAGGCTTCCTAATTTTTATTTATTTATTTCACATTTGTTAACTGGGTTAGTCCAAATGAGTTTGCAAACAAACCCATTTTCGGTGGAGACCTGAGGGGAAAAGCCCCAGAAAACATGAGTAAAGATAAAGTGACAATATACAAATATTAAATAATCACAATACAAAATAATTGTAAAAAAGAAAAGGTTATTTGCATTACATTGATAGTAAGCAACCCATTTTCAGTGGAAACCTAAGGGGAAAGAGTCCCAGCAAACATAAGCAAAGATAAACATACAGGACAAAAACTATTAAAAATAATGCAAATACGAAATTAATTATAAAAAGAAAAACAAAAGTAGGTGGAGCCTAGATGGCCAACTGAGAGCAGTGAATTTTGAGAGGTCCATAAACTTGTATAATAATATAGGAAAATGTTATTATTTTCAAGTTTAAAATGTCAAAAATCTATAGATAAACTACTAAACTACATAAATATCAATATTGGTGGAGATATACAAAAATTTTCCTGTCAAGTAACTTGGAGATATATTGAGTCACTGAATATGAAAAACTCAAGGGATTCCCACCCAGATGCTGCTTTGAAAAAAGAAATGCAATTGATGACATCTACCTTACAGGAACTGTCTTTTAAGATAGATGGCTTTAAAAATTACTTAGAAAACCTCAAATTAAATTCTCAAAAAAAGACTGATACTCTTAAGGAACTATTACAGCAACACCATACAAAAATAACAAATATAGAGACTTCTCTAAATGACACTGAAAGGAGACTCAAAGAGGAAGAATTCCAAAAAGAATTTCTACTTAAACAGAATACATGGCGGCTTAACAAAATAGATGACTTAGAAAACAGGGAAAGGAGAAACAACATACAGATCTTTGGTCTGCCTGAAAACACTGAAGGTGAAGACATTATTTCATTCTTAACAACCTGGATTCCTGAAATTTTAGACTTGAAAGAGGGACTTTGATTTGGAATTGAATGGGCACATAGAGCACTGAGGAAACCTGCTTCTAACTCAACAAATACTCCACCTAGATCCATAGTTATAAAATTACTTTCATTTCTGGACAAGGAACTAATATTAAAATCTGCTTGGAGAAAATCACCCTTAAAATAAAATCAAAGCCTGATAAGGTTTGACAATGATTATTCTTCCAGAATACCAGAACAAAGGAAAACAGTCTGGCCAATAATAAAACTGTTGAAGCAAAACAATATTAAGGCACGGCTGGCTTTTCCAGCCAAGATAAAAATACTTTTTGCAAATGAGATGAGAACCTTTAATGACTTAGAAGAAGCTATTGTATTCATCAAAAACAATATCCCAGAAGAAATGGAATGGATGGCCCCTACTCTTAAAAGAATAAAAGAAACAAATCCTTAGACTGATGCTAGAAAGAAGAAACAAAAAACTGATTCCAAGATAGCTGTCCCAAAAAATAACTTTTACAACTACATCTCTCAAAGTATCAACTGATATACATCACTTGTCATCTGTTTTTATTAAAAAAACAAGGAGGGATACTTAAATAACTGAAAAACAGTAATGATTTATTCAGAATGTTCAAAGAGTCCAAAAAACCTTCACAAACAAAGGTAAGTCAAGGTGGGTTACTATTTACATTATATATAAGCCAAACAAAGCAACATATAATACAAACATAGATGTTTCTATTTCCCTACTTGAACTCAATGAATACTTATCTTGTTCATTTTTCATTGTTTTTACTTATAATAATTTAAGTAATTAATTAACTAATTCAACAAGGTACCATTGATCAGAGTTCAGACTCAAATGTAACAAATTAACATCATATATAATAGTAGTAACAGTAGAGTGTTTTGAAAAAAAATGCTGTCATGGAGACTAATGCCTTCTTCAGTTAAAGTATGATTTAGAAATGTCATGTATACCCTGGTTAAATATTAGTAGCAAGCTCTTAGTACAAATGTCATCATTATTCTGTCTAAATATAGTTAATATCAATTATGACAGGCATCGCAGCTATGAGTGCTGTTTGATGAATCTTCATATGATGTGCATGGATGCAGCTGTGTCTGGCAGCTAGTACAAATGTCATTATTATTCTGTCTAAACATAGTTAATATCAATTACGGTAGGTATCATAGCTTTGAGTGCTGTTTGATCAATCCTGCTATGGTGTGCGTGGATGCGGCCGTGTCTGGCAGCTAGTACAAATGTCATTAGTATTTTGTCTAAACATAATTAATATCAATTATGGCAGGTATCATAGCTTCAAGTGCTATTTGATTAAGCTTGACATGGTGTATGTGGATGCAGCTGTGGCTGGCAGCTGTTATATGTTGCCGTTTTTGTCTCCGGGAAGCTGTGGGTTGTGGCTTGTAATTGAGATTTATTGATGCTTGTGAATTAGGAAGAGACATTTGGTGTTTTAGCCTGAATCCAGGGGTAAGGGGTAGATAGAACTGTGATTTGGGATATTTTGGAAGAGAATGGTTTGTTTGTACGTCTGCTGAGTGAGAGCTGGGAGGGCTGGAGGAGTGTGTTGTCTCTTGTTGTGGCAGCTTGCTGAGAGGTTTTGTTCTTTTCCTGGCTGCTTCCTTGCTGAAAGGGAGGGAATTTAGGCTTGAAGTTGCAGTGAAGTGAAGCTTTGCTTCAGGTAAATCACGAGCCTCTGGTATGCAGTACACAGACACACTAACAGAAACAGATGCTCCCAGCCAGGTTGCAATGGTAATAGAAACAGAGAGATGATAATACTTAATGGATCTGAGGAGCCTCTGAGACAATTCTCGGCAATGAAGTTTTTGGTTTTAAAAAAAAAAAAATATATATATATATATATATATATATATATATAATAAAAGGGCTGTTTTAGACCACATGTACACATATTGATGGTCTCCCAACACTTTGTTTAGCTCATTAAGTTGATTCTTGATTAAAAAAAAAATAATAATAATAAGCGCAATTTTATATTTAAAATGTGTTTGGTCCAAACACATTAAGGACTTACATAAGAGTGGAAGTCCGAGTCATTGTGAAAGACTAAGAGCACTTGGTCTTGTGCAGTACCCTTTGCAAGGGACTGGGAGGTGAGATTGCTCGGACATGTTGGGCACATGGGGATAGCTGATTCTAGGGGTGTTTGGGGTTGCCGGGAAGTGCTGTAGAGTCATTGGATTTCCTTTGTGGAAATATCTGTGGGAATGGAGGGTGTGTTGAGAGGTTCACTGGCAGAGTGGCCACTGCATAGAATGGGCTGGTAAAATGGAACAAGAAAAATATTGGTTTGGATATTTTTAGAACAGCCTGGAAACACACCACAAGAATTAGTGAATGGTATTCTGGCAAAACTGGATGGGCATTGTTGCCCATGCTTGAAGTACTGATTTGTGTGTATGTAAGGATGGAAATATACATACAACAAATAAGAAACTAGAAGGGTCTCATAATTTAAAATCTATGGACTGTATAAACATGCTTGGAAGGAGTTAATAATAAGAATAAACATTACAGCTTGTGGTCTCTCAAATAACTAAGCAACAGCCAAATAAACCACACAATAGTAATGTAATGTATGATTTTAGTAAATCTAGACATAAAATATATAATCATCACATAAGATGAAGCAGTCTGCTGAATTTAGATATTAAATACATCATTTAATAACATGGGCTTGTGTATAATAACACTACTGTCTTAACTTGTCATAAATGACATACACTACATTGAACATCAAGGGGAAGCATGATGATTTTCTTATATAAGTAAATATGCATAACAAGTCATGTAATTGCTTTAACTTGATTTGTAGTTTTTGTAACACATCTTGACCATATATAATACTTAAGCGGTTACCAAGATAACTAATGTTTTATACATGACATCAAACTGACAAAGTTGTTCAAGAGAAACAATAGAAGCCTGAACTTGAAATGTCACAGAATGTAACAATCATATTCTGAACAAATAGTATTAAATTGACAATATACACTCAGTTTAACCATTGCTGATTATACAAAATAGAATGCTGGCATTTAAATCTAAAAACTTTCAGTATATGCCATAAAATGGCAATTTATGAATATGGAAAGGGAACTTGTAATCCATGAATCACAATAAGTGAATTTGTTGTTTTTAACCTATAATTTCACTCATTTTATAAGAAATGACAGATATGAAAATCCTTATGTGTAGGAAATGGGGGAAGAGGGATGCACTGATAAATAAAATGCACTAACTTTCGTCAATGTTTACATTAAACAAACTTGATGCTTTAAGTAAGTTAGCAACAAATAAAGTGATTACTTAAATGCTGGCAAACAATGAAATATAACTTCTGATATATCCAATAAAAACATTGTATTATAAACATGGGTATAAATGTTATTACCATCTTTTAATATTTAGTAATACATTTTGAAAGACTTCTTCAATAAGGGTGAATATGTTAAATAACTGTGTTCTATAATCTTTTACTGAGGTTTTATATATGATACATCCTCCTTTACTATGACTGAATTGCTTGTCATCTATCTTTCATGTAAATATTAATTGCTTATACAATAAGTAGACATTTATATTACATTATAATTCTGTCTAATCTACAATAGTACTATATCTGTTCAGAATAATATAACTATTGCTTATTCCTATTACAAATATTTTCCATATGATAATTCAATTTATGGAGCTCAGATGTTCTGGACTGTCAAGGTATGAGGGATAATCTGATGGGCTTAGGTTTATCCATCAGATTAGGAATGATTTTCATTCTATGGCTAGTCCAGATCTTAGTTTTGTTAACATTTATTAATTTAAATTTATTTCACAAAAACATTTTTAGTATGCCTGACCAAAACATTACTTTACTGGTAAACACACAAAGTATAAAACTGATAATTTCCTTTAAAAGCTCAAACATATACTTTATAGTTATCAGAGGAAAATGTTTAATAGTCACAATAAAACAAAAAATACATAGTCTAAATAACCTAAGATGGATTTAACTTTATTATCTTTAAATACCAATGGCTTAAACAATCCTAGCAAGAGATCAAATCTACTGAAATATCTAAAAAGTACAGTTTTGTACCTACCATAAATGTAGATGTTCGAAGATCCACATTGCTGCAGTCCTGACACTTGGGTAGTCCGCTGTCCCAGTCGGCCCGAATACCAAAGTATAAGGCTGACGTCGGTCAAGGCGCATTAGTCTGACGTCAGGATGTCAGGGTACAAATGCGCATGACCGACGTCATTTCCTCAGTCTTTTCTTGCCCCAGATGTCAGAAGACCCTAAAAAGATAAGGCCAAACCAAAAAACAACAACACACCAAACACCCCTGTACCAAATATATGTACAATATATACAAAGTAAGAAAGGTACAATCCCACCCACACAACCACCCCTAAACACAGAGGAGAAGGAGGGAGGGTGGACTGCAGCAATGTGGATCTTCGAACATCTACATTTATAGTAGGTACAAAACTGTACTATGTTCTTCATCTCACATTGCTGCAGTCCTGACACTTGGGTAGAATCCCAAAGCAGAGGTAAGGGAGGATGGCAAATCACAAAGCAGGAGCTGACAACATGCCCTGTAAAATAGCAGTGGCAAAACCAGCCCTAGATTTAGAGTAGAGAGGAAGGTGGTAATGCTTAGAGAAGGTATGCACTGAACTCCAAGTAGCTGCCTCCAAAATATCCTTAGTTGCCACCCCCCTTAGAAATGCTGTTGAAGTGGCAGTAGCCCTAGTGGAATGAGGCCTAATCCCAGCTGGAATCTCCTTGCCATGATGGGAGTAACAGAAAGTAATGCAAAACCCAATCCACCTAGAAATAGTTTGTTTTGACACAGGCTTACCCTGAGAACTCAAAGCAAAAGAAACAAACAACTGCTGAGACTGCCTAAAATCCTTAGTCCTGCTTAAATAATAACGTAATTGCCTGTGTACATCTAAAGTGTGCAAAATCTTTTCCCCTTATTTTGGGGATTTGCATAAAAGGTAGGCAAATGAATAGTTTGGTTTAAAGCCACACTAGAAACCACTTTAGGCATAAAGGAAGGATTAATACGTAAAGATACCCTATCCTTATGAAAAATCAGGAAAGGCTCAACTGCCATAAGGGCCTGCAATTCAGACACCCTTCTTGCAGAGGTAATGGCTAACAAAAAAGCAGTCTTCCATGACAAATATTTCAATTCAGCAGTAGCTGCAGGCTCAAAAGGTTGTAGAGTGAGTTTCTCCAACACAAAATTGAGGTCCCAAGCAGGAGTAGGAGCTCTACGTGGGGGTCTTATATTCTTTGCCCCTCTAAGAAATTGCTTGAACAAAGGATGAGAAAACAATGGCGGGTCACAATCATAATGAGCTGAAATTGCTGCAGCATGAATCTTAATGGAAGAGAAAGACAAACCTTTGTCCAATAACTCAGTAAGATATTGAAGAGCCACACTCAAATTTGGCTCAGAAACATCCAAATCTTTTGCTGCACACCAAAATAAAAATCTCTTCCATTTTCCTGCATACACTTTCCTTGTACTAGGTCTTCTGGCTTCCATAATCACATTCAAAACATGTTGAGGAAGCTGAGACCTGCTATGGTTCAAAACAGAATATGCCAGGCTGTTAGATGAAGAGAGTGAAGCTTGACATTGAGTAGATGCCCGTCCTTCTGAGACAATAGGTGTGGAATCAAAGGTAAGGCCATGGAGGCTTCCTTACCAGACTCCTCAGCAATGGGTACCAGTGCTGCCGAGGCCAATCTGGAGCTATTAAAATCATCCTTGGCTTGTCTTGTCTGACCTTTAGGAGTACCTTTGGGAGGAGAGGCAGAGGTGGAAAGGCATACACATGAAGATTTTTCCAACTGAAAGAAAGAGCATCCACTTTCCAGGCTGTGTGATGAAACCTTTTCGCAAAACTTTGGCAGCTGGTGGTTTAGTGGAGAAGCGAACAGATCTATGTCTGGAGTTCCCCATGACACTGTCAATGTCTGAAATACATGAAGATCCAGTTTCCACTCGTGGGGATCCATGATTTGCCTGCTTAACACATCTGCTAAGGAGTTCTGTGCTCCTGGCAGAAACCTTGCTTGAAGATTCAGTTGCAAGCTTAACGCAGTCTCCCACAAAATCATTGCTTGCCTGCATAGAGGATAAGAATGTGTTCCCCCTTGTTTGTTGATGTACCACATGACAGTTGTGTTGTCTGTTAGAATCAACACCTGCCCTGGAAGAAGTAAATCCTTGAAAGCCAGTAATGCAAACTGGACTGCTAACATCTCCTTCAAGTTGATATGTAGATGCTGCAGTCTGGCAGGCCACTTGTCTTGTATCCACTTTCCATTCAGATGAGCTCCCCAAGCTGTGTCTGAGGCATCTGTCGTTAGAATCTGACTGCCTCTGGCCGGGTCACAGAGAGTCCCTTGTTTAGGTGACATTCCTGAGCCCACCACAAAAATTCCTTTTGAATGCAAGGTATTATTTGAATGACAGTGTCCAAATCCTGGCAGTGCTGTGTCCATACATTTTGAGATACCATTGTAGCTTCCTCATATGCAGTTTGGCATTGGGAAGTACCAGAATACAAGATGCCATGAACCCTAAGGCTTGAAGGACTGTCCTTGCAGTCAGCCCGGACTGATGAGATAGTTGATGGAAGTAAAGAAAGATTCTTTTGTTTGTCCGGGGTTAAAAGGCCATCTGGGTTGCTGTATTCAGTCTCACACCCAGAAAGCACATGTCTTGAGAGGGTACTAGACTGGACTTTATTTCGTTCACAGAATACCCTAGGCATCTTAGCACTGCTATCACATATTCCAAATGCTGAAGAAGCACGTCCTTCCTTGAGCCAGAATCAGGCAATCATCCAAATAAGGATAGATTTGTATTCCTTTTAGCCTGAAGAAAGCTATCACTGGAGCCAGAACCTTTGTGAACACTCTGGGCGCAGTAGATAAGCCAAAGGGCAATGCAGAGAACTGATAATGAGAATTCCCAGCTCGAAAACGCAGATACTTCCTGCAAATTAGTCTGATAGGAACATGAAGGTAAGCTTCCTTGAGATCCAAAGTTACCATCCAGTGATCTTTGCCCAGCAGAGGTAAAAGCTGTTGTAACGTCAACATTTTGAACTTGGGAATGTCCAGATAAGTGTTGAGGATAGACAGATCCAAAATTGGTCTCCACGTGTTCCCCTTTTTGGTACTAGGAACAGGCGAGAATAAAATCCTAGGCCCCTTTCTGGCACAGGAACCGGCTGAATGGCCCCTATTTGGAGCAACAGAGAAATTTGCTTGTGAGCCTCTTTCCTTTGTTGAGGAGGAATGTCTGGCATGCCTTTGAAAGGAGGCAAGGTATGGAAATAAAACCTGTAACTGGTGAATGATATCCAATACCCATCTGTCTTGGGTAATTAAACTCCAGTTTTCTTTGAAAAGTGCCAACCTTCCTCCCAAAGGTGCTGCCAGACGAGAAGATTCTGGCAGCTGAAAAGGCAGGTCATTGGGTCTGTTTACGAAAGGACTGACCCTGCCCTCACCAGAAGACTGAGCAGGCGAACTCCCTGTTCTAGGCCTAAAAGAACCTTGAGCTCTGCCCCTACCACGTCTAGACCTACCCCTAGACTGGGAATCATAAGCAGGATATGTCCACCCCTTGGTAGGCCAATTTCTACTAAACTTCGGAGGCTGAACCTGCAAAAAATCTTTAACAGTCTGCATAGACTTAGCCTTGTCTTCCATTTTCTTTAAAACTGCTTCCACAGGCGAACCAAACAACACATCAGCTTGTAAAGGAGCATCTAAAATCCTTGTCTTCACATGCTCAGCTAAATTCTGATCCCTCAGCCAGGCGTGCCTGCGAAGAACCGAACCAGTGGCAGCCACCCTCGAAGAGGCCTGCACAGCATCAAAACCACATTGCAAAGAATGCTTACCCACCTGTTCAGAAACATGAACTAAATCCTGCAACTCTTTACACTCAATACCTTCCGCCAAAGCATCTACCTTAGACTTTAATTGTGAAAGGAGATAATTTTGGTATTTCAACATGTGAAACTGGCAATTCAAAGCTCTCATGGCCAAAGTGGAAGAAGTATACACTTTCTTTCCCCATCTATCCAAAGCCCTTGCCTCTTTATCTGGAGGAACAGGATTTTTAACAACAGAAGCCTTGGAAACAGCAGGGGAGGGCCTAAACACCTTAGGAAGGGAGGGAAGAACAGCTACCTGAGAAGCCCCTTCCGCCTGGCCTACCTCCTGAGAGGTCACATCTTGTAGTAATAAAGTCTCTCCCTGGGATTCCAAAGAAATTTCTGGCTGAACCTCTGGCTCCACCGAGCCCTCTAAAGAACCGACGTCCGATGCACGGTTCTTCCAGCCTAGGCTTTGCTGTTTTGTCCTTGCGCTTTTGACGCGGCTGACGAAGAGCATCCGGCGGCATTTTATAATTACACCGCTTCCCAAAAACTAACCTGGCACAATCTAATCTTCTCTTTATAGTGCGTTTGTTAAATCTAGCACAAGAGCGACAGCCAACAACGTCGTGCTCAGGCCCTAAGCAAGGTATACACAAGGTATGGTAATCCCTATGAGGTATCTGTTTCCCACAAGAAATACAGTTATTCACTTTTTCTGACATCCGGTAAAATACTGAGGCAAGAAAAAACCAAAATATTCCCCAACGGGGTACTTAGCCAACTTGGATTCGGTCTGAAACTCCGACTTCGGAAAATCTCAGAACGCCAACCTGCACTTGCAAAACTGCGTCTGCATCGGACCATGCGGCAAAAAAGACTTATACTTATACTTTGGTATTCGGGCCGACTGGGACAGCGGACTACCCAAGTGTCAGGACTGCAGCAATGTGAGATGAAGAACATCTGAACAAAGCACAAATTGTCTTCCTTCAAGAAACTCATTTCAAAACAAATGACAATTACAAATGAAATCCTAAGGAATACATGATATTGGCGCAATCCACTTATAAGACAAAGACAAAAGGGGTAACAATTTTATGGAAAACAAATGTGAATAACCCAGAAATCATTTATAAGTATGAAGATAAAGAAGGCCTTATGGCATTAGTAATAGTTAAATATAATAACAGAATATGGACCCTAGCCAATCTATACTGGTTCCCAGGCATTGGATCAGGAACTGTTAAAAACACTTGGATTTCATTTCCAATAAATATAAAGGCAACTTAATATTAGGAGGATATTTTAATGGTATATTTGATATTTCTTAAACTACAAATAAAAGACCTCTGTGTACATCTGCTGTATCAAAATATTTAAACAACTGGGTAGAATTATTTCATCTTGTAGATACTTTCAAATTTAAAGAAGATAAATCTTTGTTGTTTTCCCATCAAGATCACAGATTTGGTACCCAAACTAGAATAGATAAAATATTTGCTGCTCATGACTTACACTCTAAAATCATTAATTTCTCAATCACTCCCTGCCTCTTTTCAGACCACAATCCATTGATAATAAAACTTAAAAATGGGTACAAACCATTAATCTTTAACTCCGGAATTCCAGCATACATACCTAAATTAAAGAGTTCAAACCCTGGTTATTATCTGAATTACAGTTCTTCTTAGATATTAATTACACCAGAGAGATAAATAAAATAATGATATGGGACTCATTAAAAGCTTACATATATGGTAAAACCCAAACTTGTTAGATAATGGGATTCTGAATTATTAGATCTACAATTCAAACATTTGTCAGTAAAAGCTGAAAAAATCAAACTAATTTGGAGATGAAAAAGAAAGCAGAAGTATTAAACAATAAATACAATGAAATTGTAACAAATAAAAATAGTTTAGCTTTAGAAAAACTAAAAATTGATACCTTGGCCACTTTTCCCAAATATCTACATAATTTAACCACAAGAATCAAAATACAATCAAAAGCTAATAACATTAAAAGTATCTTAAATGAAAAGAAAGGGGAAAATGTCTCGGATACAGGTGATATTCTTGATGCCTATAGAAATCACTATATGGAACATTTCCAAAAAGAAAATATACATATTGATCAATTAAATCTAGATGAAAAATGTTCTAATATAAAAAACACTAGAAAATTAAAACTAGATCTGCAAGCACCCATATCCTACAAAGAAATTACAGATACAATAAAATAGGGTAAAATAATAAGGCTCCAGGTATAGATGGCATAATTATGGAAATATATAAACTTTTTCCTTCAAAGATACTATCCCTCTTCCATAAAACTCTATTAGAAATTCAGTCACAAGCTTTAATACCATCCTCTTGGAGATATTCCTTGATCACACCAGTCCTCAAGGAAAACAAATCCCCAAACCTCTGTACCTCATATAGACCTATATCATTATTAAATAATGACTATAAGATATTTATGACAATATTAACTAACAGAATGAAAATACCACTATCCAAAACAATAAATAATGATCAAACTGGATTTATATATCATAGACACACACATGACAATATTAAAAGGATAATTTCTCTTATATATTATAATAAAGAAACACTCATAACTGGCTTAAATATAGAAAAAGACTTTGATTCCCTAAATTGGGACTACTTATTCAAAATTCAGGTGTTATTTGAATTTCCTCCTTCCTTTGTTCATCTACTAAAGAATATATCTACAGATAATTTAGCGTTTGTTAAGCTAGGTCCTTTCATCTCTGAATCTATACATATAACAAAGGGTACTAAACAAGGATGTCCCATGTCACTGATTCTATTTGCTTTGGCTATTGAAATATTGGCCGATTCAATATGTAATAATACAAAAATCAAAGGAGTAGATGTTTATGAACAATGCAATTCTAAAGTAATGTTCTCTGCTGATGAAATATTATTAACATTATCCAATACAAAAGAGACATTAGAAGAATTAGATATTTTAATTGACACATTTTACAGGACTTCAGGACTCCATTTCAATAAATCAAAATCAAAATTTTTATTTTTAAATTAAAAAAAAAGAATTGCAGATGAAGAGGAATCACATTATAGGGAAATGAGAATCTACCTTAAAATATTTAGGAATTAAGTTATGTAAGGACAACAATGAATTAGTCTAAAAATACAATAATATCATCAATACAATTAAAATCTCTGTGGAAAAGTGGAACAAAATAATATTAACATTTGAAGATAGACTACAGTTAATAAAAATGGTTTTACTACCCAAGATTCTATATATAGCTTTGGCAATACAACTGTTACCAGAAAGGAATATACTCAAAGAAATAAACTCATGCCTAATAAAATTTTGATGGTTTCCCAAAAGAAACATAATATCTTTAATACATCATATCAGATGATGGAAACAGAGAGGATTAAACTTTCCCAATATAGAACCATATCAGTAAAAACAAAATGAAAACTCCAGCAAAGCTAGAACTTCCACTGAGTGACCTCCCAAACCTCTTGTATCAGAGGCACATGGGATATATGCAAATGATCCTTATGAATATCAGGTGTTTTAGTTAATTGTTGATTCTGACTGCCCATGACTTGTTTCTTCATTTTAATGGACAATTTCAGGCCAATAAAGCCAAACCCTCACTAGCTGTGGATATGCATATTGTGGCCTTGTTATGACCTCATCAGCACAGCACAGAGTGTTTGACTAAGCATTAGAAACACAGGGCTGTTATACCCAGCTGATGTCCATTATCATTACGGTCACTGCAAAAATATCCCAAACAACAAACTAAAACAAGTGAAAAGGTCACTGAAAAACCAATCAGTAAAAACAAAATGAAAATGTCAGCAAAGCTAGAACTTCCACTGACTGACCTCCTAAACCTCTTGTATCAGAGCCCATATGCCTCTGATACAAGAGGTTTGGGAGGTCACTCAGTGGAAGTTCTAGTTTTGCTGGAGTTTTAATTTTCTTTTTACTGATTGGTTTTTCAGTGACCTTTTCACTCATTGTTTTAGTTTGATATAGAAACATATATAAAAGCATCAATATCTAAAACAATCTCAGATTGGATAAGTCCAAATTATTCTGCAAACTGGAAAGATTTACTAACTACAATATCAATAAATGAATTTGATTTACAAAAATAAAATTCAAACAACAGATAAAAACAATTTGCCATGGCACATATTATGCATTAGTATGCCATATAACATAACTAACCCCACTAAAACTTGTATGATTAATTATTACATTGACTCATTTAGGAAAATTATTAATGCAAATCTAGATTTAAAAATCTGGTTTGATCTTTTAACGCCATTCATAGTTACAAAGAGCTATCTACATAAAATATACAGAGAAATAATTAATACCTGGGAACAGAAAGGATTTGTTTGTTGGTTTCAATGTATCAAAGAACTAAAAGTTCTGGGTATGCAAACAATAGAAACAACATACAAAATTCCACAACAAGATTAGCTAACTATACAAAGCATGCTGATGTATTTGCAAGATTTATGCAGAATAATTAGTAATTCTTCATTTAAAGAAATACCTAAACGTATGAAATACCTATATGAAATCATATATAATGATTATGACATGGGAAATAGTATTTCAAAATTTTACAAGATATTGATAACTTATAAAACAACACCCAAATCCTCATATTGGAATTATATAACAAAAGGACACTCCATTACAGCTAACTGAAGAAATTAAATCAAATATTTTATTATCAATAAAACATACATCCTTTACACAATACTGGAAAGTTTTTAATTGGAAATGCTTGCACAGAGCATTCTTAACTCAAGATAGAATTACTAAAATTCATTTTCCCACAAAGGGAATATTTTGGAGGTGTGAGCAAATACACAATATAGATTGGAATCACATTTTTTGACTGTGTTAAAATTAAGCCATTCTGGAATGGTATTAAAAATGTTTACAAGCTTTATTTAATGAATTGTTTAACTTCTCTAAAGCTCTAGTATTATTAAATGTGTACAAAGGTCCTTAATTGAATGAGTCAAATATGTATCTAATATGGACAATACTTGCAATCTCAAGGAAGTGTATAACAAGATGGAATACGAACACAATACCAACTTTGGAAGACTTCTAAAGCCTACCGAAGACCACAGCACTGTTGGAAATTAAAATTAAAGAATTAAGGATTCATCCTAAGTCATTTATTAACAATCCATGGAAAAAAGTCTTATCATTGATTCACACTTTACAATAACTGAACAGATGCACTCTGACAACTGGATTGTTATACCTATAAAGTAATTGTATATATAGAGCTCTGTTATAGTGTCAGGCTGAAGTAAATACTGTACATAGTTATTTAAGATGTTATATATAAATACTGTGGAATTTATTCAACTGTAGTTGAAAAATAAAAAAACAATTTGAGAGAAAAACAAAGGTAAAAATTATGAACATAAAGGGTTGCACTGATAGTGGTCTAAATTTACTACATATAACAGTAAAAACAAAAAGATAATTGTTGTTCAAAAGAAGGAAAACATACGGACATCGATAGGAAGTGGGGGGATAAATAGTGTGGAGAATGGGAGGGAGAGAGAAAGAAGGGGGCTATAGTAGTAGATCTGTGGATTTAGGAGGTTAGTTTAAGCAGAAGATACTAGCAGAGAAAGAAAGTTAGGAGATACAACAGGTTATATAGTAGGACATACTAAGACTAAATGTGGTCAAGGCAATGGCATTTTTGCCATGATTTTCTTCTTTCTGTTATACAGCCTACTGTTTCTGTGATTCCACCGGGTGGCTTGTTTTTTGAGTTAGCTCTGTACTTCTTTCTGGTGGGTAAAGCTGCATCTATATAGCTATTAACAATTTTGTATAGGGTTTCTGTGACAAGTTCTGAGTAGGCAGCAGTCTTCTCAGGGTTTATGGGGCTTTTAATTTTGCTAGGTTATTGCTTAATAGTAAGAAGGTAGCCTTAGAGTAGTCATTGAAAACTACAGGGTTAGCTAGGGCTCCAGGTTTTATTTTTAGTTCAAATGAGACCATTTCCAGACAAGGCATTATGCTAGGGGGGGTCAGCAGTGCTCTCCCATATTAGTGAGGACCAGATCCAGTATGTTTCCATCCCTGGTTGGTATACTGACAATCTGGTCCAAGGAATTTTGTCTTTGCAAAATCCAGGAGTGTCTCTGACTGCAAGCTTGGTGTCGTACATGATTCCCAGTTAATACTGGAATAATTAAAGTGACCCATGAATATGGCATTGTGTTGGATGGCAAGTGTTTCTAATAAGTTTATATACATGTTATGGGTTTCCTGGGTCACAGATGGGGACATATAGTTTGCAAGAAAGTGGTATGGGACTTTGCCTCTGGTGATATGAACATGGAGAAGCTCAAGTGCATTGTCTTGTTTGACAGGCCTTAAGGTATATTTATTTTTGTTGTAAAATCGAGAGACCTCCACCTTTAGACCCTGTCTGAACAGTAGCTGGTCTAAATGTGTGGAAGGCATTATAGCCATGCACTGAGTGTGTGCTCTCCTCAAAATTAAACCATGTCTCAATGACTGAACAGATGTCAGCATTCCCTAGTGTGAGGAGAACTTGTAGGGAGTGGAGTTTTTTGTTTAGACCCCTAACATTGAGCACTAAAATCTTTAGATTTTCTTGGGTGTGATTTGCGACGTCAGAAGTACTTTTGGTTTGGCATTGCCTTAAAAAGGCACTATGGGATAGGCAAATGTTTTAGCCAATATTAAAAAGTCTAGAGGGGAGAGGTGCAGACCACAACTAGTAAAGCAGAGTGGCTTGTTAACCATCATCTTCCATGAGAACAAATATTGCACCCCTTTAGAATGACACCAGAAATGTAGCCAATTATTAAAATCAGTCGTCATCTGTTTGCATTGTGGCATCCTTGGAAAAGGTAAGATGCTGCCCAAAGCTAGGCTCATACCAGCCTGAAACACATATTTTGAGAGCTCTATGATGTCTCTTCATACTGTCTAGGGAGGTACATCTCAGATCATTTACATCTACATGGACTATGACTGAGTCATACAGGTACTTGTGGTCCAGTTACCTGAGGGAGTGCATAATGTGGTGGATCCTGGCCCTGATAAGAAACTGTGACTTTCTCCTTACTTAGCCTGGTGAGAGGACCATTAGTGTGTCTCACAATGGAGTCTCCAATGACCATAACATTGGACTGTGTGGTGACTTTCCCAATGGGCTTAGAAGTAGAGGCTTCATGAGATATGGCTGTATGCATTATTGTGGGTCTTCTTTTGAAAGAGTGCATTTGGGACTGCTAACAGTATTTGGTACGTGTTCATAGGTCGGTACTAGGCTATCAGCCCTAGGGTCTACACAAGCCCAGCCAAACAATTCCCTGGATATTTCTTCCCACAATATTTACTTTCCTGGACCCCAATCTAGCAGGGCGACTGACGTAATCCCCGGGGTGAATTTCCTATCTCCCATCCAATCGTCAATGTTCCTTTTGAAGAGGGCAAAGGAGGCACTCTGCTTGACATGTATGGGCAGTCTATTTCAGAGTATGGGGAGTCTCTGGGTCAGGAACCTATCCCTCCAGAACATTTTGTTCATTGTGATGGCAAGGTTTAGATGTGGCTCTGAGGAATTGGGATTTTTTTACGTGGAGCATGTCCAACAGCTCAAGGTTTGACATGGCCTTGTATGTTAAGCAGATATCGCCTCTGAGTAGACGATATGCCACAGAGAATAGCTTTTTTTAGACGGTCAGCATAAGGCATCTGCTTTAGGCCTGTGATTCTTTTAGTGAAGTATTTCTGCGGCCTTTCCAGCTGTTGCAGATATCTTGTGAGGCACATACCAAATGGGGAGCTGTACTCTATAATGGGTCTAATGAGGGATGAGTACAGTGGGACAATGACCTCCTTTTTTCTGGATGAAAAGCCCTTAGTGATGAGGTGTGCAACATAGAAGGATTTCCTGACTGCTGTGGTGATATGGTTATCGAAGGTGAGACCACTGTCCACCTGTGTCCCTAAGTCTCTCATCACACTTTCGGTGTTTAGTGTACTGCCACCTATTTGGCAATTCATGGGTACATGTTTTTTCCCAAAGGGGACAACTATACATTTCTTGGCATTAAGCTTGAGCCCATGGCTCTGGCACCAAGCATCTGTTTCTGTAAGGCCCTTTTGTAGAATATCCACATCATTTGTGGATTCAATATTGGCTCCCAGTTTACAGTCATCTGCGAACTTTGTTAGCCACATTCCCTTAGTGTTGGCCTGTACTTCAGAGAAGTAGATGCCAAACAAGAGCGGTCTCTGGACTGAACCCTGAGGTACTCCACTTGTCACTTGTCTGGAGCTGGATTTGGAGTTGGCTACTTTTACAGTCTGGGATCTATCAGTAAGCCACTTGGCAACCCATCGAGTGACATAGGGATTTATGCCCAGCTTAATAAGTTTATCTATGATTCCAGAGTGGGGGATGGTGTCGAAGGCCTTGGTGAGGTCCAGATAGGCTGTGTGGACAACCTTACTCTCGTCCACAGCTCTGGAGACTGATTCAAAGAAATCAATCAGGTTCAGGAGACAAGATCGGCCCTTCACGAACCCAAACTGGGAGGGGTCCAGTGTTTGAAGGTTGCCAATGTCTTTGTTTATAAGTTCCATAATAATGCGTTCCATGCCCTTGCAGATCAGGCTCATCAGACTTCATGGGACGGTAGTTCCCGGTATCCAAGGTGGATCCCTTTGTGGAGTGGGATAACTGTAGCTGTGTGCCACTCAGTGGGCAAGAAGCCTGAGGTGAGGCTATGATTAAACATGACACTTAGGTGAGGTGCCAGTTCATTTTGTAGTTCATGTAGTACAAAGCCCGGGATGTCATCTGGTCCCATGGATGCTGTATTCTTGGCTTTGGAGAGTGCTGTTTCTACCTGTTTGCCCATGATTACTAGAATTTGGCAATCTTTTGGTATTGAGATGGACCCTTTAGGGTGAAGCTGGCACTAAATCAATCTTCCAGGATACTGGCAATATCCTTGGGATCAGTGTATTTAATGCCATTCTCTTGTAGCTCAGAGCAGATCTGATCATTGCCATTTAGATTCTTGACATAACTATAGAATGCCTTGTGGTTGTCTTTGGAATCTTTGGCAATTTTATTTTCATAACTAGCTTTAGAAGATTTTATGAGGGATCTCAGCTTCTTACTGAGGCTGGTAAGGGAATTTTTTGCATCCTGGGATTTTCCTCTTTTCTGCAACGGTTTCTTCCTTCTGTTGTATAGTTTGTTTATGGCAGGGGACCACCAGATTGGCTTCCTTTTTTTGGAGGAGAATGTCTTGGTTCTATTTGGGATGGCACAATTCATGCACTAGTGGATGTGCTCGTACAGTGCCTTAGTGTAGGATTCAGCAGTCGAACGTTCAGCTCCCATCTGTATGGGTGCCATGAAGTTTGTCACTTCTGACTTAAGTAGCATTAAGTTGGCTTTGGAGAAGTTTTTTTTATGGAGGTTTCCTTACTGGGGGGTGGGATGTGGATGTCAAGGGTGATTTGCTTATGGTCAAACTTGACCAATGATGGGGTGACCACTGGTGTAGAGCATCTATCTCCCATGTTGGTAATGACCAGGTCTAGTATATTGGAGCCCCTGGTGGGACAATGGATTACTTGATCCAGGGCATTGGAATTTATGAATTCCAAGAACCGTTGGGAAAAGGTGTTGGTACCCAAGTAGTTTTCCCAGTTAATGGCAGGGTAGTTGAAATCACCCAGTATTAGGGTGTTTGGTTGTATCTTAATATTTTCCAGTATGTTTAGAAAGGTGTAGTGAGAATCTTGGGGCATGGTGGGGGATCTGTAGCAAACTACAATTTGGATTGCAGTCTTTCCTAGTGTTAGTTGCACTTGGAGAATTTCAAATGCATTGTGTTGGGCAACTAGCCTGGAGGTGTGAATATGGACACTCCTCCACCTTTAGTGTTTTGGTCTTGGTTTGGTGGCCAAAAAGTGTGGTAAGAGTTGTAGCCTGGTATTGCAGGGGTGCTCTCTGGAGTCTTGAACCAGGTCTCAGTTACTGCACAGATATCAATGTTCTCCATTTTTAGGAGTGCCTCGAGAAATTGCATTTTGAGGTTTAGACTTCTAGCATTGAGTAGCATTACATTCAGATTTTGCATGCTTGTATCTGCTATGGTGGTGGTTTTGTCCTTTGAACCTTGCCTAAAAAAGGTACTATAGGGGTGGCAAGAGCTTTAGCCAGTAACCTGAATCCCAGGGGTGACAGGTCCAGACCATCTCTGGCAAAGCATCGTGGTTTGTCGATCATGTCATCCCAGGCAGACAGATACTGGATCCCCCTTTGAATGACACCAGAAGCTTAGCCAATTGTTGAAGTCAATCATTCTGTCCTTATACTGTGGTATCATTTTGGGCGGAGGCAGGATGCTATTCAGGGCTAGGGTCATACCTGCCTGGGTCACATGATCTGAGAACTCTTCCATGTCTTTTTTCATGTAGTCCAGGGAGGTAAGTCTCAAGTCATTCACTCCAACATGGACAATGACAGAGTCGTATTTGTACTTGTTGTGGAGTGACTTGAGTGCATGCGTTATGTGACCGATAATGGCACCTGACAGGCAGCTGACTGTAATTTTCTCTTTGCGCAGCCTGGTGAGTGGGACATCAGTGTGCCTGACTATAGAGTCAACTATGACTAAAGTGTTAGGTACGTTGTCTTGCCTTAGGGGCTGTTGTTGGGTGGCACACTGGTGTTGTGAGCTATGTGTCACTTTGGTTGTGACTAGTGTTTGTTTGCGTTTCAGCTTCGGAGGTCCTTCTTGCTTGGGCAGGTTAATGTTAAGGGCCTCCACATATGTGGGTGTTGATGGTGTGGGTTGTGAAGGACTATGTGTTGTTTGAGGTGCAGTGCAGGTGTTACCTTCTCCTCTTGACTGTCTAGCACAATCTTGGCTGGAGAGAGCTTTGCTTTCAGTTTGGCTATGTAAATGCATCTCTCGCAGGTTGTAGTGTTGGGTGATAGGAGGAGAGGGTTGTCTGTGTACATAAGGCAGTTGCTGCATTGTTCCAGTATGCCAGATTCACCAGATGGACAAGAGAAATCACTGGAAGCTGACCCTTGGACATGCCTGTTTAGGTGCTTTTTTTTGTAAAGTACAAGAGTTGTTTTCCCTTACCTTTGCAAAGTGCTCTGCAATTATAGATTGTTTAGTGCCTATGATTAATTTCTCCTTATTAACAAGGAGAGTTGAGTGTTTGTATCAGTTTAAGGCTTCCTAGTGCTTTCCAGCAGGTTCTAGAGCAAGTGCTGGTCACAGGGGTTCAGATTTTTGTGCTACTACTGAGAAACCAGCTAGTTCTAAAGGAAAATTTGAAGAGCAGACTTTCTGGTACCTGGAATAGCTTAACCATAGCCCCGCGGTGCTGCACTATGCAACAAATGTGCAAACACATGCGTTTTTAAGCCAGAAAGTTGAAAGGGATAGAAATCAGTCCAAAATGGCTCATAAAATTACAATTTCAGAGCTGGAAGCCACTCCTCTAGTGTTAGATAGGCAGTACAATCAGGGTTGCCAGATTTCCAGCAACCCAGGTAGGGACAAAAAAAAAAAAAGTCTCAGTGACCAAAAAAAAAAAAAAAAAAAAAAAAAAAAAAAAAAAAAAAAAAAAAAAGACCAAAAAAAAAAAAAAAAAAAAAAAAAAAAAAAAAGGTCAAAAAAAAAAAAAAAGAGCTTGCAATAGGCACTGGCAAACTCACTTTGCCTGCTTTCAACACTGGCAAACACCCGTGAACGTAAGACACGCAAGCTCGAGAGCTCCCGGCGCATTTGATTGATTATTGGATAATATCTCGTGTTCAGATAGCCAACAGAAACTCCGTTTGAACTTCGATTTTTACCCGTGACACGGGTATTTTATTTTAGCTTCCATTGGCTACAATCAAAAGCCGGGTCAAAAAAAAAAAAAAAAAAAAAAGGATCAGCTGGCCGGGCTGGGGGGTAGTCAGGGGAAGACTGACCCGGGGGCAGTACAATGCTCACCACACCCACTGGTAAACAGTAGGACTTCCCTCTACCACAGCAATGTCTGGATAGCTCTGAACACAGAAAATAAAGTCCTGAAGCCAGCAAAGCCTGGGATCTGGACTATAGTAGCTAGGAAAGGCAGGAAACGAGCAAACAAGATAGTAGTTTTTTTTTGGGGGGGGGGTTGGTTAAAACAGGCTAAACACAATGCAATAATACAGTAAATAAACACAAAAAAGGCTAACACACTTGAGTGTGTAGCCCTAAACAGTAAATGCAATTAACTCTACAAAATTAGCAATTTAAAACTTTTTGAATGAAGCAATGCAAGTGCACAACTGAAAAACGATTTAAGAGGCAGCAATACAGTAGAATAAGTAGCTAGTCTGCATATACAGAAAAGTCTATATATACAGAAAAGCAGCTAAAACAACACTAAAACAATTCATATGCAGTGCAACCTAGAGCACTTGAGTTGTAGCAATATTAAGGCAAATACAGTTTTAATAAATGCACTAAAATATACTCTATATTTCCAAAATGTTTGAGAAGCACAGTCAGAACACAAGGAGATTCAAGCATTGTTTTTTTTTTGTAAGAAAGGGAGAAAGGAGGAACAGAAGGAAAGAAACTAAGTGGGTTGGCCTTCTCAGATGTTCTTTCTGTATTAGGTAGAATGAGCTAATGAAACTAGACTGGGAGGAGTGTCCCAGATCAAATTTACAGTGGGGGGGGGGGGCACAACTGCAAAGCCACCATAGCCTACACTGTTTTAGACAGTAAACACTACAGAAATGTTTATCACAGCAGTGAGCCACAAAATGTAAGTTTTTAAACAGATAAAGGAGCACAGTGAAACTAACTAACTATAAAGCTTTAAAAACAGTGTGACAGTAAAAAACTTATTTCTCAGGCACTGTAAGGCAGACAAATTTTAGTTTAATCGTGCAGATTAGTTAATAGCAATAAAATACAGTAAAATGTATGCACATGGCAGTAAAAAGTGCTATAGATAAATTACTAGAAGCAATAACCAGTATAAATAAGCCAAAAAAACAGGATACTTATTATGTATCTCAGATCAGAGTTGTAGTCAATGCCTCTCCTCCACTCGGGGTCAGTGTGTTCTTCACCTAGGAGGTCTTTGGGGTTTAGGAAGGTTACATTTAAGTGTGTCAGCATATGTGGGTCTATGTGTCTGCTTTGAACTGCGTGTGATCAGTGCAGCGTGTATACTAATGACAACCTGACTGACATTAGGAGTGCTTTTATGTGAGAGCTCCAGTGACATTGTGTAAATACATCTCTCACATACCTAATAAGTTTTTGAGAATTAGCCGGTTCTCAGTAAACATGAGGCAATTTCTACATTGCCTCAAGATGCCCATATCCACCACACCAGTAACAGAGATAGTGGGAAAGTTCATATCCATGGCAACAGGCCCCTTTCTATTGGGTCTGCCAGGAGGATAAGAGATGTGTTTATGAATCTTTGGTAGTAATAAAACACTGACATTAGACTTCATTGTTTAACCAATATTTTTGTGTGTATATCTAGAAAAAAAACTAAGTCTGTCTTTTATCTTTCGACAGGTTGTATTCTTGTTTAGCCCTTAAATATGCATTTCTACTCTTCACTGCAAATGTGTTGTTCCAAATCTTTATCTGCAGGTTTGATGACTAGTTTTTCTGTTCATGGACAAACTTTTAAGTGCTACCCATTCAGATATAGTTATATGGCACTACAATTTATCGCTCCTTCTAGACTTTTGTTTACAATATTTAACCATTCAAGCTCCACTGCTTTATAAAGCACATTAATGCATTAATTATTAAAATATGGTACTAACGAACAAAGTCAATACCGTGCCCGTAAGTCAAACTTCACTCCTAATAAAACAAAAAGACTTAAGTTGCACACTACAATCTTCCAAAAGGGCTTCAAAGTATGAGGAAATTAAATGGAGTCAATTCCACAACATAAAATCATTTTATTAAGCCCTTTCATCTCTGTAAATAGAGAGACTTCATTAGAATAAAAAACACTAGTGCAAAAACCTCTTAAATAGTAAAAACTAATCATCCTTAAGTAGTTCAATTATCCAATTATTAAAACTAACACATTATTAACACAAGCACCATCAAGTATTAATTACTAAAGAAGACAATAAAAACATGAATAATAACATTATAACTCCAAAGCATTAAATTTTAGCAACGGTAATATAGAAATATTGTTATTAAGACCTGGGGGGTTAGTGGCATTTAATCTTAATTGCTATTGCAACTCCTTTGTTTCTATTTGGAGCTCCCACCAACCCCCGAAATGGAAAGAACATTAAGACAAAAGGATCTAACTTTTTTTATATAGCTAGAACAACAAATTAAAAATGCACATTTAAGTTTTCTTTAATTGAATTGTCAGGATTTTACTTGTTTTAAGTTTGGGATTTTAGAAATTATTCCAAGAAATCCTGGGGAGATTTAAGATTAAATGCCACTAACCCCCCAGGTCTTAATGTGTTCTTTAGTAATTAATACTTGATGGTGCTTGTGTTAATAATGTGTTAGTCTTAATAATTGGATAATTGAACCACTTAAGGATGATTAGTTTTTTATTTATAAGTTTTTTTTGCACTAGTGCTTTTTGTTCTGATGAAGTCTCTCTATTCAGAGAGATGAAAGCACTTAATAAAAACTCTTTTACTTTGTGGACTTTGACTAATTTTTTCTTACTTTGACTTTGAAGCCTTTGAAGATTGTAGTGCAAAACTTGCTTTTTGTAATATTAAAAATATATATAATATTAAAATAATTAAATATTAAAATATGGTATAAATTTCCTATTAAAATTAAACGCACTTCTAATAAACCATATCCAGCACAACAAGAATTTTCTTCAGACCAACATTAATACAAATCAATAACAGATTCAGCTGTGCTATTAGATAAATCCCAAATATCCATCTCAGCATCTTTTTTTAATTCATAAAAAATTAAATGAATCTTTGTTATAAAATGCTAAAGTTCAATGCATAATAAATGCCATTTTAAACCCTTGTAAATGACACAGCTAACAACATTAGAATTTACCAACCAACAAACTCCTAAAAGAGCTTCCTCTCTTTGGGATAAGCAGA
The DNA here is from genome assembly GCF_019279795.1 of Protopterus annectens. NCBI lineage: Eukaryota > Metazoa > Chordata > Ceratodontiformes > Protopteridae > Protopterus > Protopterus annectens. The sequence continues at coordinate 499,380,572 of NC_056748.1, forward strand.
TGTCATATATCCAAAGTTTCCTATGACTTGTAACACTGCCCTCCTCAAACATCTCATCTCTTTCTTTTTCTTTTTTCTTTCTACTGAATTTCCTACATTCTAAAAAGCCTCAGGCATAATTTTCCTTCATACAAACAATGCTGCTGTTGTGTTATTTCCAAGCTCCCTTATCTAGAAAAGTTGCTAAGGAAGTAAACTTAAAACCTACCTGGAAAACTTATTGTCTTCTACTGAAACTATCTGCCCCAACCCATAGGGTTAGAAACCTACATAAGCCCAGAAGGTTGGTGCAGATAGCTTAGACAGTAAATCTGTCAAATCATTTACTATCTCAACAAAATTTCACTCAGAGTGCTTGTTAATAACACCCTGTTTAAAAAATTCTCTCCAGTTCTACAATACTCACTAAGTGATTTGAGACTTCTTAACTTTTTAATGGAAATAGCTATTACAGGAGACAAAATGGTACAATATCGACCAAAAGCAAGAATGCTCTGAATTATAAAAGTCATTGCTGTGTATTGTTCTCTTGGTACCAGGCAAGTGAAATTATGAAGTTTTACCTGTTTCTTGCAAGTAGTAAAAATGCTCTCTGATTCCCTTGTCCTTCTGCATATATCAAAAGTCAACACAGAGACAGTGTCTGCTAAAACAGTTGCATTGTTGTAATGTGCTTTGATCAAAGGATCATATGAGGTTATTAGGCTAACTGCCCCAGGGTCCTTACAATCCTAGCCAAATTCAACCCATGTTCCCAAGGGTGTCTGGTTCAAGAAGACACTAAAATCAGCACCAATTGCACCTGTCCAAGAGGGACACGGGTGGAACCCATGGGGTGAATTTCCAGTTACCCATCCAGTCGTCCAAATTACACTTAAATAAAACTAAATAGGGGCTTTGTTTAACATGAACAGGAAGCTTGTTCCAAAGGTGGAGCAACCTCTGTTAGACAAATCTGTCTCTCTTCTAAGTTCTGTTAATGTCACATACCAGGTTAAGGTCATTTGAGTGAGTGACCCATGTACCATTGACTTGTGAATGTGCACCATTTCCATTAAAGCTGTGTCAGAGATTGCTCTATATGCAAGACCCAGGCTGCCTCTGAGCAGTCTGTATGACACAGAGTAAAGTGACAATGATTTCAGTCTGTCCACATAAGACAGATAATGAAGACTGAATTTTTTTTGTAAGGAACCTTTGTGGTCTCTCCAATTGCTGCAGGTGTTTGGAAAGGAACATACCAAAGGGATCATTGTACTCTATTATTGGCCTGATGAGGGAAGAGTACAGGGGGTTATAACCTGTTTTTTTTTTTTTTTCTGAAGGCAAGGCTCTTATGAGATGAGGAGATCAGTAGTATAAAATGCCCTTCTTACCACTGTGGAAACATGGCGATCAAAGTTAAGGTTGCTGTTGACCTGTGTGCCCAGATCTCTCAGCAATGACTGTGCACTTAGGGTATTGCTGTTGATCTGGTAGTTTGCAGGAATAGCACCCTCACTGAAGGGGATGACAATGTATTTTTTTGCATTAAGATTGAGACCATGACTTTGGCACCAGTCATAAGTCTGCGTAAGACCTTCTTGCAGGATGTTGACATCACTAGGGTTACAATGACAGCTCCCAGATTGCAGTCATCAGCAAACTTGGTCAGCCACAGGCCTGTAGTTTTAGCTCGTACTTCAGAAAAGTAGATTCTGAACAGTAGGGGTCCCAGAACCGATCCCTGTGGAACACCACTGAATACCAGTCTGCTGGAGGAGGAGTCCCCTATTTTGACCATATGAGTTCTGTCAGTGAGCCAGCTTGCAACCCACCTGACAATATATAGGCTGATACCCAGCTGGGTGAGTTTATCAATGATACCCGAGTGGTGGATTCTGTCAAAGGTCTTGGCTAAGTATAGGTTGGCCGTATACACAGATTTACCCTTGTCTAGGGCTTTGGTGATTGTCTCAAAGAAGTCCACCAAGTTTAACAGGCATGATCGCCCCTTGACAAAGCCAAACTAGATGGGGTAGAGTGTTTGGAGATTTCCTATATCTTTGTTAATAAGGTCCATGATGATATGTTCCATGACCTTGCAGATAAGGCTGGTCATTCTAATGGGTCTATAGTTCCCAGGGTCCATGGATGCACCTCCTTTGTGCAAAGGGATGACGGTACCTGTTTTCCATTCTGCTGGGATGAAGCCAGTACTTAGGCCGTGATTGAAAAGAGTGCCCAGTTGTGATACTAATTCCTGTTTTAACCCATGTAGAACACAACCTGGAATGTTATCTGGTCCCATAGAGGCTGTGTTTTTGGCCTTAGAGAGGGCAGTTAAGACCTGCTCCTTGGAGATACTAGGTGGGGGCAGGTGTTAGGGATGCTTTGGGGTATGTGTGGTGGGGACAGGGGAGTGAAGTTTTCACTAAACCTATAAGCCAGCAGGTTTGCTATATCCACGGGTTCTGTATATGTGGTACCAGTAACTATGAGTTCAGCACAAATCTGGGCCTTACCTTTGAGGTTATGGATGTAACTAAACAATGCCTTGTGGTTATCCTTAGTTAGGGAAGCTAATTTGGATTTGTAGTTAGCTTTGGAGGACTTCACTAGGAGTCTTATTTGCTTAGTTATTGAGGAGGGGGTATTTACAGTTTTGAGACCATTCCTTCCTTCTCTTAGACAATTTCTTTCTCCTACTGTATAGCCAATTAATGGTGGTTGTCCACCAGGCAAGTTTGTTTTTCCTTGAGGATTTTGCTTTGGTTCTATCAGGTACAGCAGAGTCAATACAGTTGTACAGGTTCTTGCATAAAGCATTGGTGTATAACTCAGCATAGGTGTCTGTTCCATCAGTGGGGGGATGGGCTATGAAGCTATTTATGTTGTCATATAAGAGGCTGCAATTGGCCTTGGAGAAGTTTTTTAGTCTAGTTGTTGCTAAAGGGGGGGGGGGTCTTGTGTTATAGTTACGTTTAGTGAGATTGATTTGTGGTCAGATTTCACAAGGGATGGTCACATAGTTGGGGGTGATGCAGTGGTCCACCATGTTGGTAAGCACCAGATGCAGAATGTGTCAGCCCCTTGTGGGTATTTCAACCAGCTGGTCCAGGGCATTGTAGTTAACGAAGTCCAGAAACCTTTGGGCAAGTGAGTTAGAACTCGTATAATTTACCCAGTCAATGAATGGGTAACTAAAGTCACCCAAAACCAGGGAGTTTGGTTAAATCTTGATTGACTTAAGTAGATCCAAGTAGGCTGAGTGGATGTCCTGATTCATGGTGGAGGTCCTATAGCTGGCAATGACCCAAAAAGGAGTCTTAACTACAGTCAATTGCACCTGAAGTAATTCAAGGGAAGTGTGCTGTTTAACCAATCTACAGGTGTATTTATCTTCAATGAATATTGATACACCACCTCCTCTAGTTCTCATGTCTTCAGTTTGTGGTCTGAATGTGTGGAAGGAAATGTAACCTGGATTAGCTGAAATACTCTCCGCAGCCTAAAACCATGCATCAGTGACTGCACAAATGTCAGCAACTTCCAAGGTGAGGGTGGCTTCCAGTGTGTGTAGTTTCTGGTTTAGACTCCTAGCATTTAGCAACATAACCTTGAGGTTGTTTTTAGAGGTTATTTTCCATTGGCAATTTTGTTCTTGTGACATTGCCTAAAAAAGGCACTATAGGGGGTAGCAAGAGCCTTAGCCAGTAACCAAAATCCTAGGAGTAACAGAGGAAGACTATCTCTGGAAAAGCATTGAGGTTTGTTGACCATGTCATCCTAGGCTGACAGATACTTGCTCCCCTTTGAATGACACCAGAAACTAAGCCAATTGTTGAAGTCAATCATTTTTTGTTTGTAATGAGGTATCACCCTAGGTGAAGGTAAAATGCTGCTTAAGGCTAGGGACATAACTGCCTGAGACACATAATCAGAGAGTTCAGTCATGTCCCTCTTCATATAGTCCAGTGAGGTACATCTCAAGTCATTCAAACTAGCATGGACTACGATGGAGTCATAGCAATGTCTGTTGTTGAGAGACTTGAGTGTGTGTATAATGTGGTGGATCCTGGCACCTGACAGACAGCTGACCTTCACTTTTGACTTCTCCAACCTCGTGAGAGGGACATCTGTGTGTCTCACAATTGAGTCGCCTATGAGTAAGATGTTTGTTTTTGTGCTATGTCTTAGAGGCTTGACTGGTGAGATACTGGTGTGTGATATATTATGTGTACTATGTTCTGCAGAGGATGTATGATGTGAAGCATCCTTGTATTTGGTTTGGGAGGTCTCTGATGTTTAGGTTAGCTTCTGGTAAGGATCTCCGCATATGTAGGTTTATGTGTTGTTTGGTAGGTACAGAAGGTGAGGTGTGTGTGCTGACAACCTGCTTAGTATCAGATGAACTGACTGGTGAGTGAGAGAGCTTGGATTCTAGGTTCTTGATATATATGCATCTCTCACATAATGAATTTGTGTGGACTAGAACAAGTGGGTTGTTGGTGTACATGAGGCAATTGCTACATTGCCTCAGAATACCCATGTTGACCAGTCTGGCTGGAGAAGCTGTGAGACATTGTCCGTCCATAATACTACGCAAGTTCATCTGGTCAGAAAACAGGGAGAGGACAGGAAAGACCAAGTAAATAAAGTAGAGGACAGGCGAAGTGGACAAAAAATATGAAGGGCTAGTGAGTAGGACCTGTGTTGGTACCTCAGGAGCTTCACTGAATCTATAACCTGTCAGTGATGGACAATCGCAAGAACTCACCAATGGAGCACCAGCAGAGTACTAAGGGAAAATTTGCAGGCAGAAGTATTTGCATCTATAAATGCCAATGGTTCCCACTGCTGCTTGGCAGTGAGTGATGCGCAAACAAGTGCAAACCCACGCAAATGTGGTGCTTATATAGCTAATGAGAGCAAACTGATTTAAACAAATTAACCAATAAAAAAGCTCAAAACTGAGCCCTGTTCCAGTAACCTTCAATCAAATGAGTTCTAATTGCACACTCCTGCCATTAGGGTGTAGGGGAACTCTCTCCAACAAAAGATTTTAGTGCTCAGTTTATACAAACAGAACCAGATTCAGCAGGTCTGAATCTAGTCTATGCTACAGCAAACAAAGTGCAGAAATTTCAGAAAGAAAACAGTTCAAATAAGCAGTGATATGGTAAAAATGCAGTTCAAAAGTGCAATATACTGTGAAAATTTCTACTTACATTTTGCAGAGATTAGCAGATGGCTTGGATTGATCAGACAAATACAGCAGAGCAGTAGCTGGTCTCCAAACTCTGTGGAGCTTTGCACAAAAAAAACACAAACCCTTGCAAATACGGTGCTTATGTAGTAAATGAGAGAAAACTGATTTAACCAAATTAACCAATAAAAAAGCTCAAAGCTGAGCCCTGTTTCAGCAACCTTCAATCAGATGAGTTCTAACTGCACACTCCTGCCACTATAATGCAGGGAACCCTCTCCAACAAAAGATGGCCTAGTTTAGTGCTCAAGTTATACAAACAGAACTAGATTCAGCAGGTCTGAATCTAGTCTATGCTACATCAAAGTGCAACAATTTCAGAAAAAAAAACTGTTCAGATAAGCAGGCACAATAAGCCTTCAACCAGCAACTCCTGGCTCAGAAGGGCAGAGGCTACCATCTCCTCCCACAAGAGTATAGACCACAAACTTTCTTAATGTAAAATAAGTGGCCTGGAGCGCAATCACTTAAACCAGAACTAAGACACTTTTAGAATAACAGAAACACTAAGTCTTCAACCAGCAATTCCCACCTTAGAAGGATGTAAGCTACCTCTGCTGCCACAAGAGTGTAGACTACAAACCTTCTTAATGTAAAACAGCTGGCCTGAAGCCCAATTGCTTAAACCAAAACTAAGGCTTAGAATAATACTTATAATTTAATCAGTCTACTAACAAGCAGTAATAAATGCAGCAAAATAAATGCAACTGAACACTTTTAAGAACAAGCAGAAAAGCAAAATAAAGTAATAAAGTAGCAATAAACACTAATAGAGTAAAAGCAGATGAATAATTGCTGATTTTTATTAAGTGGGAAGGGAGGAAACAGAAGATAATTCAAGGGTAAGAAACTGGCCTGAAGCCCAAGCGCTTAAACCAGAAGTAAGACACTTTTAGAATAACAGACACACTAAGCCTTCAACCAGCAATTCCCAACTTAGAAGGACATAAGCTACCTCTCCTGCCACAAGATTATAGATTATAAACCTTCTTAGTGTAAAACAGCTGGCCTGAAGCCCAAGTGCTTAAACCAAAACTAAGAGGCTTAGGATAACAATAGCAATTTAATTGGGTTACTAACAAGTAGTAATAAATGCAGCAGAATAAATGCAATTGAACACTTTTAAGAACAAGCAGCAAAAGCAAAATAATTAATAAAGTAAGAAGAAACACAAATACAGTGAAAGCAGCTGAATAAAGTGCATTTTAAGTTAATTGGGAAGGGAGGAAACAGAAGATAATTCAAGGTTAAGAGGAAACAGAAGATAATTCAAGGCTAAGAAATTAAGGAGGTGGGCCTTCCCAATCTCTCTATACTCAGTAGAAAGAGCTGATGAGATGGGACTAGGAGGACTGTCCAAAATCAGATTTATAGTAGGGGCAGGCAACTCAAATGCCACAGTTGGGCGGGTGGGTAGGAAAAATAAAATGCAGAGAGAGATCAGCAATATTCAGGCAGAGTACAACAAGCAAGCCAAACAAGCACTCCAGCAAAATAGAGCTATGTCTAGCTAAAAATGAGGAATGCTATTTCTCAACTCCTCCCACTAATTAGCTGATACTATACACTGTTTGCAAAGGAATTCTTTGCTAACTTTTCTAACTGACCATAGCCAAGACCTCTTAAAACTCCAACAGAACAGAAAACTTAAAAGAAAACAAATGTAATACAAGAATAAGATAAATAGAAGTAACCAAATCTTAAATGAGAAACTTCAATTCAAAATAAAATGCAGACAGAGATCAGCAATATTCAGAGTACAGCAAGCAAGCCAATAAGAGTTTAAGTATTTAGTCATATTTTCTAGGATGCACTGAATGCATTGTAAAATTATCCTGTGTCAGCCTGACTTGCAATTGCAGTTAGAAAGAAAAACATACAAAATACATTTCAAACAAATGCATGTTACACCTCACATAAAAATAATATTCTATTCATCATTATCTAACAGCTCTCCTTTAAATATGTAATTTATCAAAACAAATGTGCATATTTAAGTATTGGGTAGCTGTTGCATAAGCCCGCCCTTGCCTCATTTGCTGTACTTAATGAAACATTAATAAAATACTAAAAACACATTCATTTTAAAATAATTTTTGAAGTTGCTGGTTCTCAAAAACAAAATCTCAAATACCACTATAAGCATTTTAAATCTCAGATGCCACATATGAAATCATATTTCTTTCACATACCACAATGTACTTGTCAAATGCCAAATCTTCTGAAAATAATCCTATCATCAAAATATTGTCATTCACAAATGTATTGATGCAATGCATAATAGGATATGCACTCTGCGAAAAATCAAATGTATTCCCATCAGGAAATACGCAGGTCATAATTATGTATAATAATTCTTTTTAATTTTAATTTGATTGACCATGTATAATTGCTCAGCACTATTGCCCATGATAAATATAATCAAAAACAAAACATTTACAGTCCTGAAATAATCTGTTGCACTGTCTTGCTGATGTAAATAAAAATGCTGGCAGATAAAACTCTTTTTGATCAGCTTGAATTCATTTCATGAGTTTCGAAATACATTTCACAAATAGCCCTTTTCTGTTTCCTTATGTGTCAAGTGTATAATTCATCATTAGCTATTCCTATGCTCATACTTTGTAGTTTTTTATGCATTAAAACTCATAGCTTGGGTATGTAAAAATTATATGTAAAAAAATCAAAAACATAGTTATTTATCAAATCTGTCTGTGTTCTCCCATTTTCAATGTCTCATAGCCATTGAGTAAGTCAGCATTGCTATGCATATAATTTTGCAAGCATTGTAGGATTTAGCAAATAGAGTCTAGTTTGTTATATCTCAGATACTGTTAAATAATGTTTACTACTTGTTTCCTCGGGTAATCATATAATTTATTCTGATAAATATATCAGCTTACTCTTCAAGCTGATACCTAAATAATGTCAGCTGCTGTGAAACCAGTCTTGGGTCATATACACATAATGTGCACAGTGTGGAAACTGGCAATTTTCTACCTCAGCATATTTAATTTCTACGTAAACTAAAGAAAGCAAGTAAGCATTCAAAACAGCTATCCCAAGTAAAATAAAATCCTAACCACTGAAGGTTTCCCATATTTCCTAGCTAACCCTTCCTTTGGATGCAGAAACATAAAAATGATATTCATGCCACACCTATCTCTGATACATTATATTCAATGTTGAAAGTAGGCTCATTCCTACCTATCTAATGATCTCTTAACAATACTGACAAAATAGTTACAATTTCCATCATATTTAAATCAAAAGCCCTTTATGTATACTCTCAAACTAATTTAATCTCAAGAAAAACAAATCAGTAAATGTTAAGGTAAGTAGGTGTATTCATTTTCATTGATATGCACATCAGTTCTGTTATACTCTCATTTCTACTTTTGCTCATTTGTTGTCTGATGTCTCTAATACTGTGCATTCTCCTTTATTTCCCTCAAAGCAACTCTGTTGGTTCTGCAACTTGATAAGTATTTTCCCATCAACTTCTTCCTCTTGCCTTTAACTAGTGACATTTTTTCATATTCTCCCTCAAGAGAATTAAAAAAAAAACTATAAAAAATCTGAAGTTAAATTTGCTTCACAAAATGTAATCCTTTGTAGTCCCTTGTAACTTAAGAAAAATATTTTTTTCTTAAAATAAGTTGTCACTGTTTGAATGTTACTATGCAGTACAAATTACCCAATCCTCTGTGTGCCAGATGAACAACTGCTAGTTAGCAGGAGTTAAACATAGAATATTCTAATTAGCATAATCAAAATCATAAAACTCTGACTACAATGCAGCAGAGACAGTTTTGATTAGTGGTTCAAGTGGCTGATGTTGTGGGAGGGAATGGATGGGCATATCTGTCCAAGGGGAGGTGTCATACAAAGAGGGGAGTTGCCCTCAGATGCATTCAACAAGGATGGGGGGCAGGGAAAATGAAGTAGGTAGGACATAAAATAACCCCCCAATGGAAGCATAGATGAGCTAAGCCCCCATGACACCCTTACGATCCATGACCAGCCCCAGCAATACAGGAGTACGTTTGGAAGGGTAGGAGAACAGCTGGTAGACCTGGTATGGACATGGGGCAGTTGGGGCAGGCTGGTCAAGATGGGGTCTGTAGGGAACAAAAAAAAATTGTAATCACATACTTGGCCATTACTGTAAACATAAAAAAACAATTGTACTCATTGATGTCTTAACTGTTCTTGTTTTTTTTCTCATGTTCAGATTTTAACTTTAGCCAAAAAAACAATGTAAGAAAAAATCCCTTTATTATGACCCTATGTTTTTCAGTCACTGTTGTCTAATATAAAGCTCAGTTTCAGACTGAATCTGAAACGGTGGCAACTTTCTTATCTCCCTTTGCATTATGTATTAGAATAACTCTCAGTCTTTTATTGTACTCAGATGTCAGTCATGTTTCCTTTGAGCTCTCTATGCACGCACAATTTTCCAAATCTCAGGGGACTTGATTTTCGGATATCAAATGGTTGATGAGAATGGATACAGGGTATGCACTGGTGTCAGCAGCTATTTTCAAAAGTTTCGCTGGCAGTTTGTCAGCGGCTAAGGTGGTAGATTTTACTTTTTTAAAGAGTTTCTTAATTATATCAGTAGAGACAGGATGGAAGGTAAAGCCATTGTTTTTCATATGGAAATTGGGTGATTGGTTGGAAAATGGACAGCTTTGAGAGTTAGCAAGTACAAAAATGGATTCAGTGAAGAATTTGTTGAAATGAGTGGCAACATTGAATGAGGTATCAGTTATGTTTGGGGGGGAGACTGTTGTTAATGGCTGACCAAACTGTTTTGGGGTTATTTTGACATCTGTTTTTTATATTGTGGTAGTAGCTAGTTTTGTCTATTTTGACACATTTCTTTGCCTTGTTATGGAGTTCAAGAAATGCCTGTTTGTCTGTATGGGATCCAGTTTTGTGCCAGTGGGCCCAAGCTTTGTCTCTGGATTTCAGCAGAGATCTAGTATATTTGCTCATCCAAGGAGTGTAGTTGGATTTGATTCTGATAGTTCTAGGGGGTGTCTGGGAGTTTAAGATATCTAAGAAGGTAGAGGTGAAGTATTGAACAGCTTCCTCAACTTTGAGGTTCTTGAGAGGAGTCCAGTTACAGGCTTTGAGAATATTAGTAAAGCAAGATGGATTGAATGTTTTTTTTCTGATTATATGGTAATTGGTGGCCTTTTCCTGATGTATGCAATGTCTTATTACAAATGTAGGTAAAATGGTCACTTAGGCTGTCAGGGTGGCATCCTGGTTGACAGTTAAGAGTTGGTCTGTTTGTCAGAATGCAATCAAGCATAGACAGTCTCTTGGTTGATTTGTTATATCTAGTGGGAGATTGAATGAGCTGAGAAAATCCATGGTTACAGGTGAAGTTGGTGGGAGAACTGGAGTTACAGGTTAACCAGTCAATGTTGAAGTCCCCCAGGATGAAGGTTTCATATTGGAGGAACTCAGAGACTCATTCAAGTAGGGTTGTCAGTGTGGGTATGTTGTTGCCGGGTGGTATATAGCAACCAATTATATTGGCACTTTTTCTGGGGTTAATTTTTAGTTTAGCAAGTATAATTTCTGCATTGTCTAAGATCGGTGTGTGTATATCTAAGTTTTCTACATTTTGTTGATTTTTAAATAGTAAAGCTACACCACCTCCTTTTTTAAATGTATGAACATTACATAGGATGTTATTGCCTGGTGCTAGAATTTCCTTGTTGGAAATGTCAGGTTTAAGCCAAGTTTCAGCTAATAATACTAAGTTGGGAGAATATAGGGAAAGATTAGCGTGAAGGTCATGGACTTTTTGCTAATGCTTCTGACACTCATATTTAGTATGAGCAGGTCATTAGCTTTTCTTGGACGTTGGAGTTTGTTAAGAGATGGATTACTATTAATTAAGTGGATATTGATATCAGTTGAGCTGAGATTAGGATGTATGTCTCCACTGAGTGATAGTCGGGCTGCAATGTTTACTCTGGGCTGCAATGTTTACTCTGGTTCTTATGAGGTTAGTTATGTACTTGTCATATTTAGTGGATAGTTTACTGGTATGATTGGAGGATAATATAAGTTTATGGGCATGAGGAATGATGTTTATATGTGGGATAGCTGAGGTGATGGACAGGGTGAGAGGTGTTGATATTGTAGATTAAGTGGTAGAGGTGGCATAGTGAGGTAGTGTGTCGGGGTAGAATGTAATGATATGAAGTAATATCTGCAAATAATACAAGAATTGTTAGAAGTAATGTCTGTGTAGAAATATTTAGGTGAAGCATATTCAGTAATGAAGTAGGTATATTTGTTGTTTGAGCTATTTGTAATCTTATGTAGGCCATGGTTTAGGTGTAGTATTAGCTAATAATGGTTGCAATGGTAAAAGTCTATAGTATGGCTACAGGTTTTGTTAGTGTGGTTTAGTTTTGTAGGAGTAAGGGTTGGAGTGATTGCAAGAAGGGTAGTATGGGAGTGTTGTAGTGATGTAGTGACTCTGGTGTAATGTGGTTGGTTGAAGCTGTGTAGGGGAATGGTTTAGAGAGTATAAATCTGAGGAAGGAGGGGTGGCTGATGAATTTAATACTTATTTTTTTCAAACAATTAATACTTATTTTTCTCAAACAATAACTTAACATACCTTAAAACACATACTGAACTTTTATCTACATATGATTACTCTTGCCCATCTATACCTTATCATTTGGTTGTAAATGTACTTAGGAAAACTCACAGTAAATTTCCCATGGGACCAGGCAACATTCCAGCAACTCTGGTGACAAAGTCTTGTTTAGTTAACAATAATATGCTACCTAAAATATTTAATAAACTGCTAACTGTCAAGTCCCATTGCTTTGAACAGTCTATCATTTCACCATTTTTTAAAAGGTAATAAACTAGATGTAGACCAGTTAGTCTTACTTCAGTAGTTTACAAATGCTTTTGAGAAATGTCTATCAAGTTTACTTTCTGACAATATAAACAACACATTCAGCACTGACTTGTACCAACATAAATTTAGTGCTGGGAGGTCTACACTAGCAAATCGGACTGAATTCTCTGATCAAGTTACTATTGCACTTGATTATGATTTGAAAGCAGGAATTATTTTCTTGCCTTCCTGAGATCTTACTATTACATGCTAACCCTAATCCCAACCCTACCCTTGCACCTTACCTTAAAAAAAACCTTTCTGTAACACTACCACTGCACAAAACAGGCTCAGACACTGTAACATGCACCAGAAAACACACACAAATTTAACTCTATCACCTTACTTAACCCTTGCTCTAACCTTAACCACCAACACATGCACAAACACACTTACCTGTGCAATTCTAAACTGTTACCATTGTGGCATAGTGAGCTCTCTTTGTTTTCTTAAAACAACAGTATAGACCTCTGTTGCACTTGCACACCATCTTTACTATCTTTTCAGCATCTTTTTCAATACAACCAGTCCAATTATGGATCCTTTGTCCAACCTTAAGGAATAGTTTCTACCATTCTTATTTAAACATGTTGCCCTACAGCATGCTAACCAATGGATAAAGCCATTGCCTGTCATGGAAGTCTAGGAATAGATGGATTATATCCCAAGTTCATCATGACATGCAGTACTCTCATCAGTACCGACTCCATCAATACATAAATAACACTTCTTTACAAAGCACTTTCCATGAGCTATGGAAATCTGTTAATGTTGTTCTAGTCTCCAGGGGTAGTCAAAGCTTCAGGGTGAATCATAGACTAATGTCTGTTCTACCTCAATTATCCGAAATCTTGGAAAACAACAGTCGCAGCCCAACTCAAACAACATTATGAGGACTATGGCCTAATTTCTGATAAACAGTATGATTTCAGAAAGGGCCACTTACAACTACTACCGCTCTGTGCTCTGAGTATTACAGATTAGAGTTTATGGAAGCACACATCCTGGTTGTCTTATGTGAGCTGGGTGTGCAAACATAAGAAGGCTTTTGTTGCATAGACTTTTTCGAGAAATTGAAGTCTCTGTCCAGCAATTATAATGTCTGTCACTGGTCTCAGATTATTTACAGCAATGAATTTTCATTGCAAATATAAGTGATATCCTTTTCCAGCCATATAATGAAATCACAAGTTCTGCAAGTATCGCTACTGAATCCACTACTATGTTGTACCTTTATTAACTCAGTTTCACTGCTCCTTCCAGCTCACAAGATCTCCCAATCAGATGTGCACACAATGCAAAGAAGGGAGACAAGATTAGACTCTGCATTTTGTTTGCACTAAACTGTTTAATCAAAGACAAGGCCACTGGTTTAAAGTTACTGAAATAATGAAATCAATTTTCTTTTAGCTGACATTCCAGGAGTTATACCAGTGATCATAACCTTAGTTTCCATTCAACACAATGATTCAGTTATTATGCATGTTGTTTATATAAGTAGATCAACTACAGCTTTTTGGAATCTTTTTATATGTAGAGTCTACACAGTTTTTAAATACAGAACACTGTATAAAGGAAACCGGAAATTCAGGTTTGTTGAGTGACTGAGCTGTTAAAAAATGAGAAATTCTATGACTTAACCTTGTTTTGCTAGTATTTAGTATAATTTTCTGAAATTTACAGGATTTTTGGAGAAAACAGAAAAACAATGTTTCCTTGAACATAAATTCAGAAAAAAGAAGGCATTGTCTGAATTTATATTTTGAATTAATTTAAAACAAGTTAGCTGACAAATTTCTGTGTTAAGTCTATATTAATAATGTATATTGCTCACTAACAGATATGAGACCTGCAAGACATTATGAGTGTGGAACCCACAAATAACTGTTAGCTTTAGAAAAGACAATTTGCCAAAGATGCATTGATGTAGACAAGTATAATCTTTGTACTCAGGTGAGAAAATATGTTTTTATCAGCACCTGTCAGAATCAGAAACTTTATGACTTACTGAGGTCAAGACTACGTGCATAGCTTACTCAGAAACAGGCTTGCACAGCTAAACATTGTTATACCTGTAGGGGGCAGCAGATGAAAATTGTCAGTAGATTTACATGGAGCAACATTTAGTGAGGTGTCTACATTTCCTAGATGTAATTTGCACTGGGGTAGCAATATGAGGCTGAGTACAAAAGTGAATTTTATGATTTCAGTCTTTGAGACATACCTCTCAGCTGTCCCTGCTTTTACAGAATGTCCCTAATTATAGTTTTCCCCTGTCCCTCATAAATGTTTTGATTTTGTTTCTTAATTTTTTAAAACTCCTTTATTAAATTATCATTAAGACATAGGCATACATAAACTAATAGAAAAGAAAAACATTTGATTTTCTGGTAAATCACTGATGATTACAGTCAGTCATTAATGTTAAATATTAAAATGACATACTTCTTCTTTCGGCTTTTTCCCAGTTAGCGGTCACCACAGCAGATCAGCTGTCCGCTCATGATTGGCAGTGGAGTTTTACAGTGTCAAGTTGCCAGCCCGGCGCCTAACCTTCCACAGAAGGCACACGCACGCACTCACACCTAGGGCCAATTTAGAGTGTCCAATCCACTTACAGCATGTCTTTGGGATGTGGGAGGAAACAGGAGCACCCGGAGGAAACCCACACAACCACAGGGAGGACATGCAGACTCCGCACAGAAGGCACTCCAGCCAAGAATCGAACCGGAGGACCTCTTGCTGTGAGGTGGCAACGCTAGCTGCTGCACCACAGTGGCCGCCCATTAAAATGACATAATTCTTATAGTTCAAAAAATGTATATTGATGCAAAACCTATTGTTCTATTAACATTTTAAGTGAATTAGAGTAATTCTGGGCCTATGTTCACCCTTTACCTTTGACTCTGTCCCTGAATCTTAAGCCAAGAAGCTGAGTAGCCACCACTGACAAAGGAGCGTGTACTAGCTAAAATAAAAGGACTGAGATTTTTTTAAAAACAAATAATAAGGTGAAGTGTGCCTTGCAAGTGACTGAATATTAGGTATAATCTGCTAGATGTATCAGACAAGATCAGTTTTAGACTATATGAACAGCAGAAGAAACATGCATTTTATTTAAAAGGTGCTAATAAAACAAATACAGACTTGGTGGTGATGAATAAGAGTGCATTATGTGCCCGGGGCCTGTGGAATGGTAGTGACTGTGAGACACCACATTCCTCACATGCTGCTGACTGGAGGACTGAGGGTATTTGTCTTGATCCTTGGGACAGGACAGCCAAACAAATCATAAAAGCCAAAGTGTGATACAGGAATGACTTCCATCTTGTGCAGTCAGTCAGAAATGTGTTACTGTTTTGTGTAAACAAGGTACACTATATAATATGCAGTTTTATTTTCATGCCATGTTTTACTGCAGTTTAACTTACTATACTGGGGTCACTTTATCTGGTATGGAATAATGCACTGCAGTCAGATACTTTTAATTTGTTTTTGCTATTCAAGTATGGCTTTCAGCTCAAGAATAGAACTACTTCACAAGACAGGTTATCAAATTCAACACAGGGATGAACCCAGTCTACATTTAACTGTGTGAAGTTTGCAGGTTTGCATAGATGTGTTTTAAAGTTGGCAACCCTATACTAAAGTACTATCTTTGTACTAAACTTACAGTTCTTGATACAAGCCTTGAATGAAACAAAAGTAAATTGACTGCAACAGACTTCAATGAAGAACTTTTATTCAATACTGAAAGAAGAATGGGAAATATAATAGTATAGTGATGGAGACAGTGCCAAAGATAACACCAGCCAGACAAGTTCTGCAGTGATGTTCTCCTATTTATATCTTTCAGTCATTGTTAGCTCCATCTGTGTGACTGCTGAGTCCACCAATATTGCATTTTAATAGCCATAACACTTGGAATTATCTTCATAAATCTATAATCTATATATAGTATAAGCTCTGTGGCATGTCTCATAACTGCATAGTACTAAAGTAGGAATACCTAAATAGGCAGGAGTTCTAATCCCAATACTGGCAAGTATGTGTGTGTGAATCCTGTACTACCTGGCTCATACCATTTTATCTGCAACAACTGGAAAGGCTGCAGAAATACCTCACTAAAAGAATCACAGGCCTAAAGCAG
Organism: Protopterus annectens; assembly: GCF_019279795.1. NCBI lineage: Eukaryota > Metazoa > Chordata > Ceratodontiformes > Protopteridae > Protopterus > Protopterus annectens. The sequence goes on from NC_056748.1 coordinate 499,396,913, forward strand.
ATGCCTTATGCTGACCATCTAAAAAAACTTCAGCTATACTCTGTGCATATCATCTACTCAGAGGCGATCTCTGCTTTACATACAAGGCCATGTCAAACCCAGAACTGTTGGACATGCTACACTTAAAGAAATCCCAATCCCTCAGAGCCACACACTCCAGGGATCTAAATCTTGTCATTGCAATGAACAAAACATGCTGGAGGGATAGGTTCCTGACCTACAGACTCCCAGACTTTGGAATAGACTGCCCATACATGTCAAGCCTCTCTGGTCCTTTTCAAAAGGAACCTTGATGATTGGATGGAAGACAGGGAATCACATCAGTCACACTGCTAGACAGGGGTCCAGGGAAGTACATATTGTGGGAAGAAATTGCCAGTGAATTGTTATGGCTGGGCTTGTATAGGCCCTAGGACCGATAACCTAGTACCAACCTATGAACCTATATAGAAAACATTTTAGACTTTTCTTTATCCACACTGAAAGCTCATGCTTGTTGCACTCAGGTTTCAATGCCTGACAGGTGGCACTTAAAGCTTTCTCCTACTAGGTTGTTAATTTCTACAAGCCTTAACTTGTAACTCAATGAATGTTTATTGTTCATGCTACTATTTTAGAAAATTTATGTTTTATGTTCACATCTATGTTTTCTCTTTCTAGGTTGGATCATGGCTGGAAAAGGACCAATGATCCATCATACTTTCCTATAAAATAAATAACTAAATGCCTTTATATTTACACACATGCAAATATATACACACACACACACACACACACATATATATATATATATATATATATATATATATATATATATATATATATATATACACACACACACACACACACATGTATGCCAAAAACCAGTTGGCACAGAGATGTTTCTGTTTAATGCTACCATAAAACTTGCTGTATGTTGTTGTTGCATGCATTATGGTGTATCACTGTACCAATATCTTTAGGGCAGGTCTGGATTTTTATTGATTTTTTGGAATAAGACACAATAATCATGTTTTATTACCAAGTTATTTCAGGAATAAATTTATCTGAAACAAAAACACTAGCCTGAGGCATTGCAGGGTTCTGTAATGTCATTGCTACTACCTGTTTTCAGCGGAGGCCCGGGAGAAAATGCTCCAGATGCATGTTTTGGAATGTGAGAGGACCCGGAGTACCGAGAGGGAAACCAGAAGAACACACAGGACTACACATAACTCCACACAGAAGGCACCCCCAGCCAGAAATCGGAACCTCCTCTTTGCTGAGGCGACACGCGTTAACACGCTGCACCTAACCGCCCACTATAAATCAGCTATATGATTTTGAGTTTAGTTAGAATGTAAAACAAAACGGGTCTTAATTGTTTTGATGATGACACTCAACTGTAATTCTTTTCTTCCATTAGATGGCAATCATTCTTAGCTATACCCATGTAGGACAGAAATGGTCTCACTTGAGCCTGAGTTAAACAAGTGTAAAAAGACAGTACTATAATGCATATGAAGTAAATGGCAGACCTGTATATATTGACTAGTCAGTAGAAAGAGTAAGGAGCAGGGTAAGAGTAAAACATAAACTTAGTCTTAACTCTAAAAGATCAAAACAATTACTGGCAATTAAAATATGTTTTAACTTCAAGAGCACTGCAGTTAGAGTTGAGAACCTTTTAGGTCTAATTTATATGATAGATGATGAGGGAGTATCCTCAGTTTCTAATGAATGTATTGCATTAATCTTGATAGAATTACAAAGAGCCTACAAATTCTAATCTGTGCATTGATGTCAACAAGGCTGATTACAAAGGACCTTCTGTTTCAGTTTGTGTGCTAGCTTGTTCAGGTTTATCACATATTTCATTAATTTCCTGGTTTCTTATTTTAATACCTACCGTCTTATGAATACGTAAATTATTTATGTCTGGATCAAGCTATCCTTGGATTTATCTATTCATGTTATCTATGCTGCTAAGGTCATCAGTCAAATGAGACATCGTCTGAGATTACTAAAATTACTCTAAAATCATCTGGAGCTAATCAGTCATGCTTACAGCAGTAATATTAGAAAATATGTTAAGACACATGAGACTAGCTATAGCTAGTGATACTGTTGATTCTCTACCCAGTTCTATTGTTGTCAATATAGCGGTTATCAGTGGAAAATGAACTTTACATAGAATGTAAATTAACACTTTACATTCAAGCAAACTGAATGCTTCAGTTTACCTGAATGGCAGTTATGAGAGCTGCCTAGCTCCACATGGATGTGACAACAGGAATAAAGAAGGAGAAGCCATTCTAGACTTCTGTTTAGCAAATTGCTTTGTGGTGGACAACACATGGTTCAGCAAAAGAGAGTCATAAGACCACATACAAAAATGAACAACATGCAAGTCAGGTAGACTTTCTTTTAGTAAAGAAAGACACCAGGGAAGAATCAGAGATTATAAAGTCATCTTCATTGAAACAGTTGCTCCACGTAAACCACTGGTAGCCAGAATAAGCCACAAGCAGTGGTCAGAGAGGGCTCTTATGTTAACAGATACTATGCTGAAGACCTTGAAGTTGCCTTGTGAGAAAGCACAAAATTTCAAGGAAATACTCAGGACTCTAACATCATGGGAAGAGAAAATATGTAGAGTGGAAGAAGAATGTCACCTTCTCAAAAGTTCATGTATGAAGGCTATAGAACAAATATGAGTCCCAAGCCAGGTATGGAAATAAGATTCAATGGGAAGGCTGGTGGTAGAATGCACAGGAAATTTTCAAAAGAGAGGAGTGCAGGGAAAAATTGGGTGGGAAAGAAGATGAACTAGCCTAAGAAAAAATACTGGTTATCTAACAAAGATGTAAAGAGAGCAGTCACAATGGCAATGAACAATGTACCAGAGACACTCAACCACTTCTGGAAAGTGACTCAGCAGATGGCCCAAAGAAAATCTATCAGGGTGCAAGGCAAAGACAAAGAGATAAAGATAGTCATCAGATACCCATCAGGGATACCAACAACAACCTGATCACCAGTCCACAAGACATAAAATGCAGATGGAAGGAGTACTTCCAGTAGATTCTAAATGAAGAAAATCTTACAAATGCCATACTGCCCCAGGCATGGACTAGGATATAAGAGGAAGAGTAACCCACTCTAAAATAAGAACATCAGTAAGGAATATGAAGTCAGGGAAAACAACATACTCAAATGAGTTAATGGCAGATATGATTAAGATGTTGGGTAAGGCAGGGAAGAAACTACTGCAGAGAGTACCTCATAGCAGTATGGAGAGAATGACTGGTACATAAGCATTCTAGTGCCTATGTACAAGAACAAAGGGCCATTCACAATTGTGGGCAATATAGAGGTATCAAACCCCTGCCGCACTGAATGAAAGTGCTTGAAAGGGGGACTGATAAATGAATATGGAGAGTTGTATAAAGTAAAATGGGAAAAGAGTAGTTCAGATTTAGATAAGCATGCACCACTACTGACCCAATGCTTGCAGTGAGACAAACATTTAAGAAGAAACTAGAGATGAGGAAAGAGCATAAATGGGCATTCCTAAATTTGAAAAAAAGGATATGAAAAGGTCCATAGAAAGCTGATTTGGACAGTTCTGCTATGGATTTACATCCCAAAAGCAGTGGTAGAACTAGTGCAGGCTATGTGCAAGGACGCAATGATGTAAATACAAATAGTGTTCGTATTCACAGAGACATTACCAGTGGAAGGTTTAGTGCATCATGGCATAGATCTAAGCCCACTGCTGTCCACATACTGGTGATGGACTACAATACAAAGAGGCTGGAAGGGACAGGCCAATAATGCTGCTGTATGCAGATGATGTGTCATGACAATTGGACTCTGAACAAAAACTTCAGAAAATAATAGGCGAGTGGAATTCAAAACTGTTGGCACATGGAATGAAACTGAGTACAGACAAGACAGTTGCCAAGACAGCAAGTAGAGGAAATCAGAAGAGGCTGAAATTTAAGATAAAAGAGAAAACAGTGGAATAGGTTAGTAGTATCTGGGAGGATTGCTTGAGGAGAAGGGAAGTCTGAATGAGTACATCAAAGCTATAATCAGCGTGGCTGCAATTCAGTGGCACAGTGTGTCAAGGGTAGTCTATGATAGAAGAATGCCAAAGAATCTGAAAAGTAAGGTGGGCAAAATTGTGATGAGACTGGTACTACTGTATGGTACAGAAACCTGGGAAATGAAGGCAGAACAGATGAGAAAGATAGATGAAGTGCCTGAGAAGGGTTGCAGGATGAAAAGCAAGAAACAAATAAATGACAACATCGGAGCGGAAGCCAAAGTAGCTCCAATTGAAGACAAGGTCAAAGAGAGCAGATTATAGTTGTTCAGGCACATGCAAGAAAGAAGATGATGATTTGGTGAAGATCTGGGATAGATGAAGAAGACGAGAGAAAACAAGGGCATCTAGCAAAGAGCTGGAATGAGAGAAGACCTGGAGCAGTCAGGCATTAATGTCAAAGATGGTTGCAAAGTGGCACTGAATAAGAGAGATAGCAACCGATGGCATGACACCCCATCCCCCATGTAGGAAATGGGGAAAAAGTGTGAGGAGGGCTGATGACGATGATGACCTTCCATTAACACAAATTATGACCTCAAGAAAGTATCTGCAATATTAAAATATTTCTTATATTACAAGTAGAAAATAAATATACTGACACAACACCACATTACTACAAAATTGAGTTTAAATATGACAATATAATTTAAGGGATTGCTGCAATTTTAAATATCTACCCCTTGCTAAACATGTGCAAATAATGTTCCTATCAAATAAAGGGCAGTGCAACCATATCCAACAAATATATATAAATATTTCTTAGTCCAATATTCATCAGAATCATTATATTACAGAAGGTAATCTCATCCAGTATGTAAGCATATCATACCTAACATAAATCTAATAATTTTGAAGCTGTGAAAAATATTTCTATAAAAATGTATTCTAAAGTATCAGTTTCCAAAAAAGTCATCTTACCCATTACAGGTGACAGGATGAGGTACCTCGGTATAATATAATTCTGGAAAAATAAACTCTGAGTGAATCAAGAAAATTCCACCGATAAAAATGTCACCTTCTCTTAGAAATGCCTCTGTCTTCTGATTGTTCAGTTTGCATCCATCTTGAAGGGATTTACTGACAATAACAAATGTGATGCATAAGATCAGGAACAGGCAAAAAGTCATTGTTAAACAAATGTTTCTTTCCCAGTAGCACTACCGGAAAACAACCGGATTGTTCCACTGGTGCAGAACAAGCTGATAAATTGTACCACGCCTTTCAGCCAAAGCAGACCAGGCAGAAAACAAATATTCAGCACCATATCACAAAAATCATCATAAGGGTATGATATGGCATCTCAGATTGACATGTTTTTAAGTTGCAAGGAAAACTAAACAGTTCTTATTTCAAAAGGGTCTATAAAATGCTATTAGCTTTATGAAGTAAGATATCTGAATTACTTTGTCATTGAGCTGAGAAGACATGCTTTAATAAAGGCTTGGTACAAGTAAACAGCTGGTCAACATTAATGGACTAGGGATATTCTGCTGTGTATATATAGTATATTCTTACTAACAAATAAGCTGAGCACAATGCTTCTGGGGAAAAAAGATAAATGCAATACAGTTTAATTAGAAATTGTGAGTTTTTGGGAATGTATAAAAGAGGAAAAACAACTTTCGTTACGTAAAGTAAATTACTTACTGTTAATGCTGATTATATAGAACGATCACAGTAAAATCATGAACATAGTATTTTATCACTTCCCAAGAGAAATATTGCATATGGATGGCACCTCCTTGTGAATGATGCACAGCATGAAAAGAAAAAGCCACAAAATTAGCAATAAATGAGAATTACTGAGAATATTACAGAATTATTTGTCCAAACATAGTATACACCATTGAAAAGATACTTTTTATTATTGTTTGCTTCAGACAATCTGTACAGAACCAGATCATGGTGCATTTTATATGTTTTGCAAAACTGAAGATGCTTTTGGAAAATTTATAGCCTCTAGCAGTTTGTGTTTCACTCTAAAAAAGCACCACAGATTCTAGCATGAAGTGAACCTCTAAGACATGCTTCATCAGAAGAAGGAACATGCGCATATATCTATACCATAGGTTCATAGGTAAGTACTAGGCTAGCTGCCCTTGTGGACCATTTTAAGCCTAGTCAGTTTCCCTTCAGTGAGAACCAAACCCTGTACCTCTTGTCTGTGAGGTAAATATCTTAATTATTATGCCAACCCCTATCAACCCCCAATGTGTATATTCTTTCTTTTAAGAGCGGCTCTCAATCTCCTGAGTTATTCCAAAAGCAGATTACTTTGGAATAGCTCACGTAGTGAGAATGGTTTTAAAATCAGTCCTGCATTATAAACCTGTTGGCGTTTGCACCAATATTCCAATAATACTTTCTGCTTATGTTTTTTTGCTGAAATAAATGCAAGGGAGAGGTGGATGCTGTGAGGAACGAAATTCAAGGTTTAGCAGCACTGAAGGTGAAAGATTTACAGCTGCAGCTTGTAGCACCTAATGGTCTTGGAAAGAAAATAAGCAGACAATGTTATCACGAGGAAAGGCAATGATATAAGCTGAGAATTTGGTAGGAAAAAGCTAGAATGAAGGTGAACCTATGGCATATATGCATATAATGGGTCTTTGCTAGTGTTTAACAATGGTACTCTTTGGTAGAGGGCAGGACCATTAAATGACAGATTTTTTTAGCAAGAGTTCTGTTTTATTAGCTTCATATTTATGTAATAATGGCAGCACACTTTCCAGAACTGGGATAAGAGTGCCTTTACCAAGTCCCAGATGGACTTCTTTAGTAATGAAGTACGAGTCTGTGTAATAACCCCTTACTTTGGAAGACACCGCCACTTGAATATAATCAGCATATTGTCTAAAGGAGAGTAAAATATCTACAAACATTCCTAGGTATTTAATGGAGAGATATATTTAAAGAGTAGTACCTGATGAGCCAGTGATATTCCAGTTTGGTGGAACTTGGGAGGTTCTAGTTTTAAGGTTAACTATGTCCATGATCTTGCTTATATATACTTTTAGCTGCTTGGAGCTGCTTAGCATCCAGCCAGAAGAATTTAGTGGTAATCAAAATGAAGACTGAGCCTAATAAATTCAGGAAGTGATGCAGACCTAGGGATGACCATATCATCTGCATAAGATATAATATTCTCCCAGGTGCTGTTTGAGAAGCTTCTGTTGAAGAATGTGTTTAAAAAAGGTAGTACTCCTAAAATAGACCCTTCTGCTACCCATATAAAAAAAATAGGAGGAGCAGAATAACATAACTGCTGCAGACTTGGGCTGAATGATTTTCAACTCCACTTCAGAACCACTTTAAGAAGGAATTGTCACATCCATGAGATGTAAGCTGTTCCATGAGGAGGGAGTGAAACATTATAAATGGCAAAATATTCAGCACAAAGTAATATTTGCACTGGATTTTATTGATTGTATTCATAAGGGAATACCTTTCATCTGCCATGACTAAAAGGACTTCCTAAGATCTATGAAAACAGCACATGTAAGGGTCATCCACCTTTATGTATACGGAATTCTTTAATAATAGCAGTGTATGGTTCACCTGCTATATCCTTGTGCTGAAATGGATTTATCAACTAGCGTCTGTAAAGGTATCTTTAAGTTGACTAGATGATAGTTTATCAAGTGCTTTATTTAGTACTCAACACGCGTAATTCTACCAAATTCAAAAAACTTCTGAGTGAATATCTCAATAACAATTGGCTTTGCTCCTGCACTAACCCTGGTTAGCTGCACTAAACATTTAGATTTTCTTTTACCCCCTTACTTCTTCTAACTGTCCTCCTTAATCTTCACCTGACCTAACCCCACCCAATACTCCTCCTTGTCTTCCATGACTGTTTTCTTAGCCCTTGATCTTCAAATCTTTTTGTTTAGTGTTTTTCATGCTCAAACTTAGTTTGTATGTTTTCATCCTTAGTTTTTCTTCTACAACATGTACATTGTGATTTTTTTTAAACTGTATCCTGTACAAACAGTTTACTGTACACATTATGTATCTTATATGAATATTGTTCAGTTACAACATTGTACTCTATGGAGCTTTTCTCCCCAGGCCTCTGCTAAAAAGGGCTATTTTAGGCTCAGTCGGACTTTCCCAGTAAACAAATGGAAATAAATAAATAAAGGTTCAAAGGTCATAAACTGTGGCAATTAGAGTGTAGTTTGTGGGAGACAGTTTGCTGAAGCTTTCCAGAAGTTCAGAAGCTTGAATGAGAATACCAAAAAAATAAAGTTAATTACATAGGTTAAATGGATCCAAACAAATGAAGCAAAGGCTTTTTAGGAATTCTGAGTAGAGTCCACTACCTCTCAGACAGCTGAAGGAGAGGATGTACTTCAGAAGTTTAACAGTGCCCTGTAAACTAATACATGTATGGGGAAATGTTCTGCACTTGAGGCTGTGTTTGTACATTTGTGGGAGAACTAAGGTATTATGAATGCTGATAAGGATTGTGGGAGAAATAAGGTAAAATGACTGCTGATAAAGACTTGCAAGGAATTCAAAGTATGTGTTAGTATGGTCAGATGGTCACCAATGACATTGCTATCCATCTGGTGTGAGATGCTGGGAAGGCATGCAGAGCTTCAAAAGAGATAATTAATCTGTCCCCAAAAAAACTGTGGGGCTTTGAAAGGTCGCCTTAATTTTCTTGTTTACATTCCATCATGAGACTTGAATAGTTGACTCGAGTCTTCTGGACTCATTTTCCTATAGCTGGGCATGGCTTTATTTCTATTTTATCATGCATGCCAGCTATCTGTGCCTAAACTTCCTATGGGTGAAAGGAAATCATAAGTCTTGTAAAGGTACAGCTATAGTATATTAATGAAGATCACTAAAGTGCCATCACAGCCTTTGGTAAAAGTACAGAAGATCCATAAATATGGGCAAGAGCACAGACTAATAATGATTTAAGTCTCTTATGAATCTATAAATGAATTGTAGATAGCTGTGGTTTTGGAGCAATAAACTCAGTGAGGGCAGGGCAATAAACACTCTAGAAAGGTTCCTGTATGATCGGTGGTAAAATTTTACTGGGTTTGCTCAACAGTACCCATTCAAGGGTGAAGTGTTAAGTTACTTCAGGACTGAATTGTGTAGAAGAGACAGACTGGCATAGTTCAAATTTTAATAAGTAGCTATTGAGTGCTGCCTGTGTTTTGGAAACCAGCGAATATTAAAGTCTCCTAGGAGAGTTGTGCTATGTGAAACAATTAATGAAAAAGTTTAGTGTGTGTGTTCTCTGATTTTTTTTACAGAGGATAGTGTGGTATATAGAATATAACAGTTTTAGTCAGTTCTCTATTATGCATCCACATAGCCCCAGTTAGGAGTATGCCATATTTTACTGAGAGAGATGGAAATGAGGCAAATGTAATATTTTGTTAGATATAAGCAGTAGCAACTTGACATATGTTCTTAATGGGTCAACAGATATTAAAAGTGATAATTCTTTGATGCTGTGAGTTTTGGGGTTGGCATATAACTTGGATGGTGTTCTTGTTTTGCTCTTAATCTGACACACAGTAGTTTGGCTTTGTCAAGGGAAGAACCTGCCTAATGAATTTGACTATCTTCTCTGAGAGAACACAAGTTGTTGACAATAGTCATTCTGTTCACACTGTGTATCTTGACTATGCCAAGGCTTTTGACACCATAACACATGCTGGCATTGTAAGTAAGCTTAATACTCTTAAAATAGATCCTTGTGTGGTAAGATGGATAGCAAATTGACTAAAAAACAGAGCAAACACAGTGCATCATCAGAAACTCTAATGGCAGTCATGGTGTCCCCTGGGAGTACAGTGTTGGGACCCCTCATTTTCTGCATTTATCTTTCTGATCTCCAGACTGGAGACCAGCACCCCTGGCTAACTAAGTTTGTAGACAACTGTAAACTGTGAGTTATTTCTGGTCTCCTTCTGATACCCTAACCCTTCAGCAAGAACTTAAATATGAAAATAATTGGTGTACTGAAAATGGCTCAGATTAACTGCAATATTAATTGCCTTGATGACAAGGTCTTCACCTTTATCAGGCTCTATAAATCTTTTAATTTAGTCTTAATCTAGTCTTTTAATTTATTATCCACAAACTTAGTGCATGCCTGAGTGATAGATCCCTGACTGTCCACAATAAGATGCATAGGAGGGTTATTAAGGTCCTTGTGGATTTTGAGGATGCCAAAAATTGTAGGCATCAAAGAAGAGATATTAAGGTAGTTAAATTCTTCGTTGTTGATTCTTCCTTCTATAAACATATCATTTAAAAAGGAAGTGATCCTCCTGTATGCTTGAGATAATTCATTTCTAGATACTTCATTGTAAACACTGTTGCTTAACATTTCCTTAATTCTCCTGGAGTGTTTCATGATGAAAAGGCCCTTGCCTTTATCAGGCTCCATAAATCTTAGGCCAGTGTTTCTAATATGTAAAGCTTCTTCCTCTTCTCAAGACAGATTAGGTGTGATTTGACACTTTCTGTGTCCCATGTGTCTTATGTCCAGGTCTTGTGGCACTTATTTCTAGAAAGAAGGTAAATGTTTTGGCAGCTGATGTTTGGCCAGGTATTAATACATGTATTTCCATTTCCAGTCTGTTAAAGTTAAAAGCTTTAAGAAGATAATGTAAGTTTCCCTTTAAGGGGGCATTGGCTCAATTTTGACACGTTGGCTGTTCAGGAGTGATCTCTTACAAAAGATCCTTGGCCCTACTTCCTTGGATTTATCTGATGAAGTTCTTGTGGTGAAACAAAATGAAAGTTTTTATCTTATTTTAAACAATTTTTATTAGAGGTTTTTAACAATCCTATCCATTACACAGCACCTTCTTGAGATTTGCATGCTGCTGTTCTGAGCAGACCAGGGTTTGTTTGCCATTGAACTTTTGTGGCTTTTACTTCCATTTATAACACATACGATGGGAATTGCTTCTCTGCTGACCATGCTGCATTTTTTTACATTTAGCTTGATAATGTTTTTGGTATGCAAAGTATGCGCATATTCCAGCCCTTTCTTGGACTGTTTAGTATCAGTTGATGAGTGGATAATAGTGCCCAGCTTACAGTTATCAGAAAACTTGATCAACCACACTTCCGAGATACTGGCTTGGATATCTGTAAAATAAAAGACAAAATAGAGAGAACTATGTAGTACCCCAGCAGTTACAAGTTTATGTCCAGAAAAGGCACCTGCAAATTTCTCAGTCTGGGGTTTGTTGGATTGCCAATTTGCAATCCAACATATATTGTAGTGGGTTATGTTAAATTTGTCTAATTTTTCAAGAAAACCAGAATGGGGTATAGTATGCATTGAATGACCAATGTCCGCAGCCTCTATAACCTTTTCAAAGAAACTTTCTAAATTTAGGAGACAGGACCTGCCCTTTGCAAAAATGAACTGATTGGGATCTAAATCAATTAAGTTGTCTATATCCTCAAGAATGATCTCTGCAATGAAAGGTTCCATAGCTTTGCATACAAGTCTGGTAAGCCTGCAATTAACTGGGTCCATACATGGACTTCTCTTATGTAGGTGAGTCACAGTGGTTATACTCCAAGTATCAAGCACAACCCCTGTAGACAGGCTGAAGTTGAGCAGTTTAAGTAGAGGATTTGATAGTGCATACTTGGCTCTAATTAGGCATATCCAGCTATATTATCTGATCCCATGGAAGTATTATTTTTAACCCTTGAGAAGAAGACTTAGACTTGTTTCAAAGTGACTTCAATGGAAACTAAATTTTCAAGAATAAGGAGATACAAATTAACACTGTAGTTTATGCATTTACAATGTAAAGAAGGAAACACTACAATCATTTTTCAAGTTTAAACAGAGCACTTTGCTCAGGGTGATTAAGGAAATAAATGCCCAGTATACTGAAGAATTATTAAATTATTTCAAGTTAGAGATGGAAGGCTGCAGTTTGAATGATTTATCTATGGCTTGTAAATGGAAAGTTTAGAAGATGGATGGCACTCAAATACATAAACTGCCGCCTGAAGAATCAGTTATGTCATTATATAGAATCACAGTTAATGGAGCAGATCAGAGGCAACATTACATTTGTCTGCTAAGGTATTAGGTATATTCTTGGGCCTGGCATGTGTGATACTGTTATGGAAGAACTCAGTACAATGTCGGATACTAGTCTTAATTTTCTGACATAAGTGAAGAAAGATGTGTAATTTCATTTGGTATCTGTGGTTACCTTAAGCTCATACTCCACCTATTTTCTTATATTGATCTTATGTTCCTTGATTATGTGTTTCAAGGTTTAAATTTATTTAGGTGCTTCTTATGAAAAATCACTACAGTATAAAAACACAAAATGTAATAAAGCACAAAGTAAAATATTTACAAACATTCCATTAGCAACAGCAGAATAAGAAACAATATGTCGACCAACATCATCATAAGCCACATCAAATAAGTAGCTTTTTTAATGCTTGCCTGAAACCTGCCAGAGAGGGGCACTCGAAGTCACTGCGGTAGAGAGTTTCACAGATAAGCATGAGTGAAAGCCTGAAGTTTCCAACTTAGCATCCCTTTGGAGGCTGAACAAAAAACCCATATGGGGCAGTAAGGCACAATAAACTCATTCAAGTAACAAGGACTCAGGTCATGAATGAACAAATACACTAACATTAGGATTTTATAAATTATTCATTAGTAGATAGGAAGCTAATGACAGATACATACATACTAATATTTCAAGCACAGGCATTAATGCCCGTCTAGCTTGCCAATATACCAAAACACTTCTTCCCATAATAAGTGTCCAGGCGGTTCTTAAAAATATCTAAACTAGTATTTGCTTTAATGTAATTTGGTTGTCTGTTCCATGCATCAGCTACTCTGTCAGAGAACCAATTAGTACCCTTATCATTCCTTTAGAATCTTCTACGTAGGTTGTCTGATGATTCTCAAGCATTTTTTTGATAACCCCAAACATTCCCAGAGGTAGTTGTCTCTAAATACCCTATATACCTGAATAAGATCTCCTCTTAGATATCTACAACACACACTGTACAAGTTCAGATATTTTAGGCTTTCATAACAACTTAAATTTTCACATCCATGGTTGCCCTTACTATATTTCTGCTGTACTCTTTCCAGTTTATTCAGGCTTGTTTTCCTATAAGATTTCTATATTGTTATTCCATACTCAGGTTACAAACACTTACTTCATGATTTCCTATACTTTATATTTTTATACAACTTGTAGTTCTATAACTCTCATTAACCAATTGGTTGATATGATTAGAAAAACTCATAGCTAATCTACCCATATACCCTGGTCCTTAAATGAGTCTACAATTTCAATTACCGTGTGCTGTATTAAATATTCACCTTTCAATTTAGGTCTCCCAAATCTCATATGCTTAGTTTTTGATGTATTTATCAGCATATTATTCTCCTTTACCTAAATGGTCAAGTTATTTTGCAGACATGCCTTATCTGTAAAACATGTAATCAGTTTACCCATTGTTGTAGGCCTACATCCTAATGTTAAACATTTTTTTTTTTAATTTTTGCACTCAAACAATTTCTCTTTCAAAACTTTCCACATTCCATCTGCAGTTTTTCCACTGAGTGCCTCACTCCAGTTAGTTTTCCATAGTGACTGTTTTGCTTCCATATAACCTGTAATTAGCCTTCTGTACACTGGTTTAGATTTCAGTTTGGCAGAATTATCTAGCAACAAATTAACCTTTATAACCCCACGATCACTGCACATCAACAGTGGTCAAACTTGACTTGAAGTAACAGTAATTTCTTTAGGAACACAATGTCTAGTATGTTCAAAGTAAACTTTATTGTCATACAGATCAACACAGAAGAAAAAGTATGCATCACTGCATGAAATTTCAATACTCAGGTTCGTACCACATGAATACAAGTTTACAGAAGGAAGATGGATTAAATTAATAAAATAAAAATTTAAATTAAATTAAACAAAAATAAAAAATAAGATACAAACAAGTAAATAAAGTAAAGCAAATTTGAAACCTCTATTTAAATCAGAAACACAACAAATACAACAGCAGGAATAGACTCAGTAGAAATATAAGGATAGGTAAAAAAAACAAAAAAAAACGGTACTGTAATAAATAAGAGAGGCACACATATAAACCTACCCACCACCAATATATACCATAAACTTACAGTTCAGTTTTCCTAGTGCAGAGTGAGATTTATGAAGTGAGCCATTCAGAGACTTTAAACAACAATGACATATTGCACACAAATGTTTTACCTATTTATCGGGTTAGGCTATGGGTTTGTAGTTTAGCAGTCTGATAGCATGTGGGGAAAAAGCTGTTATGGAATCTGGATGTCCTGCATCTAATGCTTCTATAGCGCTTCCTTGTTATCAGGAGTTTGAACAGTCCATGAGCCAGATGGTGCATGACCCTCAGTAGTTTTTGAACTCTGCCATAGCATCTGTTTGAATATATGTCCTGTAAGAATTGAAGGTTGGAGCCAGTGATTTTTGTGGCCTGTTTAACAATCTTATCCAGTGCCTTCTGATCAGCTTGAGAACAACTTCCATACCAGACAATGATGTTTGTTTGTCAGTACACTCCCAATCGTGGCTCTGTAGAAGGTAAGTAGGATCTGTGGAGGGAAGTTAGCTCTATGAAGTCTCCTAAGGAAATGGAGTCATTGTTGGGCTTTCTTTGTAAGGTAGGAAGTATTTGTGCCCCAACTTAGGTCTTGTGAGATATGTACCCCTAGGAATTTGGTGCTATTTACTCTTTCCACTGCAGTACCATTGATGATGAGAGGGTTTTGTTGTTTTTTCTTTTTCCTAAAATCAAAGATGATTTCCTTGGTTTTCCCAACATTTAGTGTTAAGTTGTCAGTGCACCAATGAACAAATTGGTTCACTTCTTCCCCGTAGGCCTCCTCGTCTTCCTTCTTGATAAGGCCAATTACTGTGGTATCATCTGCAAATTTGATAATTCTATTTGACTGATGCATAGCTGCGTAGTCATATGTTGGAACTGTGAAAAGAAGTGAACTGAATACGCAATCTAGTGAGACCCCAGTGTTTAGTCCCCTGGTAGTTTTTTTTTTTACAATCTGAAGCAATTGTTGTTCCTGAATATACATTGTGAATAATTTCCTTACTAATGTTATTGAATCGATATTATTCCAGTCTGTTTTTTGGTAAATTTAAGTCTCCATCTAATATTATTCTTCCCTCCTTTGTTTCATGCAAGAAATGTATGAATGCCTCTAGGTCATCTGCACTTGACATTGGTGGTCTATACACTCCAACAATTGTTATATGTTCCAAGATTGTCTTTATTGTCATAGTTACGCAGTTTATAGTATTGGTATTATCATTGAACATGAAATAATCACAGGTCTCATAACTATCTTTAATCCCTATCATAACACCTCCACCTGATTTATTGTTAGAATGTCTGTTATAGTAAAAATATTTATACCCTGACACACAACTGGTTTCCAGTCATTGCTCTTTAACCATGTTTCACAAACAATAACAACATCAATCTTGTGGGAACACAGCACACAGCTACTAGCATTAATAACCATCAGAGATGCATCAAATGTTGCTATTTGTGAAATGTTACATTTTGGACCTGGAAAAAATCATGCCTAGTGTTTGCCAAATATTGCAAAATACCTGTTGCAAAAATTCTCTTCCCTGTTCTTGACAAATGCACATCATCATGTCTGAACACGTGTGCCCAAAACTAGGCTTGGATGCGGGTTTATATTATTACCTTGAAACTGCATTTCCTCAAACATCTAAATGTCATGACTTAATCAGCAAAATCCAAAAAGCACGAACGTCCACTTCCGCAATTTGTTCACAGAGAAAAAAAATTGTTTGGCCGACCAACAGGAAAACAAACTTTAAAACCCTAATCAAGAGGGGGGCTTTACCTCCCCACACCCCCCAACTAAATAAACCAACTCCGAGATCACTCTACATTGTAAAAAAGGGTAAATTCATGATAAGGGCCAAGCAAATTATTTCCCTGTGAAAAAATTTGCAGAAGTGGCCGTTCAGGCTTTTCGGATTTTGCTGTTTAAATGTTGACATTTAGGTGTTCGAAGAAATGCAGTTTTGAGGTAATAATATAGACCCTTGGATGTTATACATATTTCCATTTTTTAAAATAGGGCATTTTTGCCATGTAGGTATTTACTCAAAAAAATCTTTTCAATCAAGGTGGCCAGACTATTTTTTCTACAGATGATTTGTGAAAAATACATCCTAACACCAGTACAAGCTATACTAAGAGGGCTGTCAGTTCCCTACTTACAGAGAATACTTGCAGATGAGATCATTTGTACCAACAGGAATAAAAACAGATCCATACTTTCTTACTATTTTATGTCATTCTAATAACTATATACATTTTTGAAGTCAGTATGTTTATATTTTGGCATGTTTGGTAATTTACATGGACTGAGAATTCTGAGTTTTGAATGAATTCACTTTAAATGTTTAAACAGTTGTCATGTGACTTGCAAAGTTGTTATAAGGGGAGGGCTACATTTGTTTTTCTTAATTCATTTTAAACCTGAAGAAGCCTGAGTGAAAATTCATTTATTTTTGTGTATTAATCAATGTTGTTTTTCTTTCAGCTTTTCCCAGTTAGGGGTCGCCACAGCGGAACTCCGGTCCGCTAATGATTGGCAGTAGATTTTTACGGTGCCGAGGTGCCAGCCCAATGCCCAACCTTCAAAGGCACGCCCATTCACACATGTCTTTCGAATGCCACTCGACCGCGGGGAGGACTAATCAATATTGATATTAAATTCATATATTTTTCCATTGTGGTGCTTGGTCCAGTTTTCTATTGCCAGTTGGCTTTGCTTTCATTTTTTTTTTGCTTTTTATTTACTAAAACAGGAGATCTTCTAAGACAGGTCAACTTTACCAGTTACACAGAACATTTGGGCTTTCCACATTCTGTGTTGCATTTTCTTCGCCAGAATTTCTTCTCAGTAGTAGCTTATTCTTAACCTACAAAAACACAGTGTAAAGAAGGGAGCATTACAATAATTATTCAGGTGTAAACAGAACAATCTGCTCAAACTGCTGTAGGAAATGAATCCCCAGTATACAGATGAATAAATTATTTTTATGGTGACCATTGCAGGTACCGACTAAGGACATGAGGTGTTATAAAATTAAAGTACAGCAGATGAAAACAGAAAAATGTGTAGCATGAGTGATAGCAAAAATGTTAGAGATGCCAAATCATGAGTATAATTATTGTACTGTATGCAAGATAAAGCACTGATACAAAGTAAACCAAACTGGAGCCAGAGTTAAGTTGAGCGCTTTCATCCCGTTTATTACAGAACTTCTGTAATAAATGGGACAAAAGTGCTCAACTTAACTCTGGCTCCAGTTTGGTTTGTTTTATTAGTCATTTTCTTTGTGTGTTTTTTTCATTGATATAAAGTATTTTTAGTGATTAAATTTAAGAATGTAAATATATTCTTGGTACCTACCCAAATGCCATGAAAGGATAGATACTGTAACAACAGTTCCATAAATTAGACATGTAGTAATAACCAAATACCATGCATGAGAAACGACGCATATTTGAGGAACATATATTTCTTAAAAGTCACAAAGAAAAAAATAAGTTAGAATGTTAAGAGTTGTCATCCCAATATATAAAGAATAAGTCAATCAATAAGTAGATTTTCTCATAAATAATGGATGAAACCTTTTTTTCTCCCTCTGCTTTTCTAAATGTAAAGTCACAACCACATAGATTGTTGTTTGGAAGTAATACAAGCATTATGCATCTGAAAATATGACACCAAAAATTCTTAAATATGGATAATTGTATTGCAATAGAGAGAGTGCTCTGATTATTACACTTTCAAAATGAGAAAAATACTAGTATCAGCTAAGAATACATTTATTACATAATATTACATTCAGGTATCCTATTATAATCAGTTAATTTTCACATTGCCAGATCTGCTGACACAAAGGATAAAACTTTGACTCTAACCCAGATGGGGTGAAGGAGAGGGGTGAACCAGTCTGTATGATCTCCTTTTGAGGAGAGTGTGGAGACCATGCTTATGATATACATTCCTATGGCTGAATCCCCAGCGTAGACTGAAGATACTAACTGAAGCACTAGTTTCAGGGGGGGAGGCCTGTCTTAAGGAGTTATGTCATGGTCCAAGTGATTTCCACTCTATACCAACTCTGGGCATGTTACTGGGCATGTATGCTCATCCACCTGTCTGGTATGTTGACTCCTCCTTTACCACCAGAAGGAAAACCTCTTCCATTTTGCTAAGTAGAATGAGCTTTCCTCATGATTTCTACTAAGTCCTCATGATAAAGATGATCAAATGGAATTTAGATCACACTCTCCAAACTGCCAGGTTCAGAGTGCACAGATTGTGGCTTCAAGTGATGGAGCTGCATATAAAGGAGTTTCTCTTGCCAGTAGGAGAACGTGGAAGAAAGTTCAGTTATGTTATCAACTTACAATAATTGTAAATGTTCGAGTCTGGTCACTGCTGCAGACAGAACATCAGGGATCTCTACCACAGATGGAATCTGATGTACAGACAAAGTTTTACAGCTTAGTTCCTTCCCCTTAAACATTCCCTGCACAGCCTTCAATTCAGACTTCTCCATGTCTGGTATAAAGGTGTACATATGGTATGCAGCCTGGTGTTCATTTTTACACCCAAATAATTAGCATAGATTTGGATTACAGTTAAGGCACACTGCCTGAAACGGATGTCTCATACTAGACTCATCATGAGATACTGAAAGGCCTCTTGCACCTACTGAATACAGGAAAGGAAAGGGGCAAGGGTATCTGGATGACAGAACAGAAGGGAAATTGGTACCCAGATGCTGCAGGACTGTAAGAAGGAGATAGATGGAGGGAAGGATGGAAGGTGGAGGATTGAACTGCAGCAGTAACCACATTTGAACATCTACAGTCATGATAAGTTGATAAGACACTGTTTTATGTTCTTTGTGGAAATCACTGACACAGTCATAACTTCAAAGAAGTGTCCCAGGGCATGAAAGCTCTGCCCCCTAGAAAAGATGGTATTCCTTTGGTAGATACAGACAATATGCTTTTTAGGATTGCTGAAGGTAAACATGCTCTAGTCCTACTACATATGAGATCTACTGTGCAGTGCCGAAAAATATGTGCACAGAAAACCAGATAACTGCTTGATGGATATCTTGAGTTGAAAACCCTTTCAGGAAGACTACAGTAATGTTTGTGCCATTAGTGGAGTGAGGTTGCACCTCCCCCATTTTTGCCATAGCACTTGTGGAAGAAAGTAAAATGAGGGGGGGGGCATTTGGATAGTCTGAAAATGTGAAGTCCATTTTTGCTCTTTCTAAAAGCCACAGACAGCTAGTCAAGTCTATGTGTTTGTTCTGTCCAGGTTAACACATGAGTTTTCAATGCATATCCAAGGAGTGAAACATCATCTTACCCTTGTTTTTCAGGTTTGGGAAGACAGGATGTTGGATAGTCTGTAAAGAGACACCTCAGTCACTACTTTAGGCATAAAAAAAGAGTTAGTAAGAAAAGTGACCCTCCCTTTGCAGAAAATCAAAAAAGGCTGTCTATCAAAGACTGTCCTAGCTAAAGTTACTGTCACCAGAAAGGCCGTCTTCAAGACGGATATTTTAGGTTGGTTGAACCTGCTGGCACAAGGGGAGATAATAAGGTCTTCCAGGATTATGCCCAGGTCCAAGGATGGTACAGTTACCCTTTGGATGATCTAAGATGCAGGATCTCTCTGCAGAAATGCTTTACTAATCTTTTAGAAGTAAGGAGGAATCTATGGTTAACCATGTTGCAATATCAGACAGGGGGGGCCTTGATGGGCAGGGCAGGTTAAGCCCAATGAGAATAATTCTGAGAGATATTGGTGAACCAGTGGCACATCCCCATGTGTGGCTGCAGGTGCCTTCTTTGGCTCCATGGGAAGAATTGTTTTCTTTTATCCAGATGTAATTGCCTGGTGCTTGGTTCCTTAGCCTCCTTCATTTGAAGCACGCCTATTCAGGAAACAAGTGACCAAAGGATAGTAGAGTTATATATTCCAGGCTGCCAAGTTGAGGGTGTATAGATCTGGATGAATGTGGATCCCCTCTTTCTGGGTCAACAGGTCTACCTGCTGGAACAGGATGATGATGTTTATTTTCTGACAGCTGTATCAAGTAGAAAAACTAATGCTGTCTCTACCAGATAGGTGCAACTGGGATCATTCTTGATCTCCTCTTCTCTATAATATTCTAGATTACCTCTGGAAAAGTGATCAGAGTTGTGAAACTGTAAAAGAATTTGCTTTCTCCAGTTCACAGAGAAAGCATTCACAGCTCAAGCCTTCTTGTGAGGGCTTCTGGAATAGAAATTGTTCAGATGGCTGTTCTGAGGGGATGAAAGTAGGTCAGTGAAATAGCCACTCATGGGAGTATGACAAGATCCAGCTCAGTTGGTCCACTACTAAAGCTACTACTGTCATCTGGTCCTATTTCATTGCCATCACATACATTTCCAATGTCAGTCTGCACAACTGATAACAGTGGGTGCTCTCCCCCCTGTTTGTCAATGCTTTGAATGATAGTCATGTTGTTTGTGACTATCTTCGGGGTGCCTGGGATGCACAAAAGGTTTATGGCTTGAACGGCATACTGGACTGCTAGCATTTCTTTCAAATGTTTGTGATGTGTGAGCTATTCCTGTACCAACTGTACACACACACACACACACACACACACACACACACACCAGGACTGAGACATCTGTTGTTATACTCTAATTTTGTAGGGGAGACAGAAAGGCATGCTTTTGATTTCCTTGAGGGTGGACATCCACCAGTGCAGCTTCTTTCTAAAACAAGGCATGGCAGGGAGGAGATACTCCAGGGACTGGCAGTGTTGGTCCCAGTTTCTGAGGTACCGCTTGAGTTTTTTCATGTGCATCCATACCATGAGAATGCTGGCACCTAAGTGCACCAAAAAATCGAGGACTTGCTGTATACTGAGTCTTTGGTCCCATTTAATGAATAATGGAGTGGAAGAACTTTCTCTGGACAAGGAATTCTCTGAAAAGACAGATGACAAGAAGTATTTCAAGGAATATGACTCTCTGAGCGGAACACAGGTTCGAGTTTTACAGGTTCAACCTGAAGTCCATCTTTTGCAGAAAGTCCTGCGTGCATAAGAGTTTTTCTTTTTCTGCCTCTTCCTGAGATTGTGCTTAAAGTAGACAGATGTCCATATATGGGTTAATATATATCTCTCTTGCTCTGCAATAGTCTATCATTGGTACTGGGCACTTTGTGAAAATCCCTGATGTCATAGGCAAGCCAGTGGGGAAAAATGTGAATTGGTAATGGTCACTTCTCTCTCGCAAAATACTTGTGTGCTTTGTGATTTGAGATGTGCAGGCGGGCTACCTACCTTTAGGTTCACAGAGATCAGTTAGGCTATGGGGATTTTCATGAGTAGAAGGATCTGGAGGATTAGCATCTAAAACTTAGGAACGCATAGGAATTTTAGTTTGGACAGAAGCAAAATGGTCCTCCAGATACTGTCTTGCCTTGGAAGTGGAACAGCCTTAAGCAGAAACAATTACCTTCATGGTTTCATGGAACCACTTCTATGCTGTCTTGTTCTAGTATTTGCTGAAGAATAGGAATTCCAAAATCATCATCATCAACCCCGTTTCCCATTTTCCACCTGGAGCTAGGGTGTCAGATCAACTGCTGCCATCTCTTTTGATTTAATGCCACTCTCGTACCTTCTTCTTCAGTCATGCCTGACTGTTAAGGGTCTTCTTTCATACAATCTATAAGACATTGATCACTTAAGACTCTCAAATTTCCTATTTCTTGTGATCTGGAAATGAATTCCAGTTGATAAACTTTTGCAATAGTACTACATACACAGTTTGCTGAGATAATTGCCCTCCACTCCTCCAGACAGGTAGCCAACTTGCCTCTCAGCTAGGCAATGCTGAACCATGTGATAGCCACCATCAAACCATTTGCCAGACAGAAGTCTGGAATGGTATCTCCTTCTTTATTCCTGTTGCCCCACCCACGTGGACCCAGGCAATCTTAATATCATGTTCTATCTGTCCTAATACGTGCATTCAGGTCTGCCATCATTAACACCAGTTAATCATCCATGATGACAGCATTCCTAAGTATGGAGAGTTTATCAAAAAAATTAGGAATGTGTGATTTTCTGGAGACAGAGATGGTTCTGTAACATGCTGTGATCCGACAGCTAATTTTATTTAGCATGATTTGAATCTCTATAAGATCTGCTTGAAGGTCTCTAGGTATCTGTCTCAAGATAATGTGGTTTCTAACAAATATGAACCGAGTCGTAGCTAGCCCATCTGGCTTATCTAGCACCCCTCAACACAAGCTGGGGAGCAAAAATAAAAGGACATTCTTTATCTTAGCACCAAGCAGACATCTGAGTTTCAAATTTCATATCCTTTAGAAAATGCATGCTTATGCAAAACCTGTTATTCTAGTAGCAACTCAAAGTCGGATCCCTGACGTAGTGCTCTTCAACTATGCATTAAGGAGTCAGGTCCTTTCCCTGATCTATGCCCTTCTCAGCTCAGTAAATAAAGTTAGACATTTCAGTTTCATATTTCAAAGCCTTCAGAAAATGCTTGCTCATGCAGAACCTGTTATTCTGGTAGCAACTTAATAATACAAAAGATCTTCTACTTTGAACTGTAACAAACTGCTTACAAGCACCCCAGAAAGATTACACTAAGTATACATGTAGTCGACACTTTGTGGTAACCTTGTCAATATTTAAAGCTGCAAGAATATCAGTAGGAAAACTAAAATTAGGAGGAAGAAAGTGAGTTATGTCTGTTTTGTCTGTTCACTCAGAATGGTATACACTTAGTGTAGGCATTATTGAATCCCAGGGATGTTCCCAATCATTTCTCTCTTTCTCAATATACCTCCAGGCAACTGTTATCTGAGGAAAATGTATCTGAAGTCTGCTTGAACTATAAAAATAGCAATGCAAACACATCCATGTACAACTCTTAAACCTTCTGGACTTTGTTGCACACTTGGGGGCTATGCAGATGTTGTTCCACTGCTCCTTTTGTAAATTACCTTTCCTCTCTCTCTCTTCCCAATCTTTTCTAACCTTTTCTGATTTGTCCATATAGTTATTATGCAATATTTTATATGGCCTAGTCATTATCTCTCTTATGGCAACTTCTGTTCTAGACTCAACTAAGACTCAACCAGAGCTGATCTTTCACTTAGCAAAGCCCATTCTCTTTCTCTACACTCTGTTATCAATCCCTGGTAGGGAACAGCCTCTCTGACCTATAGTACAAACTTCCACTTGGCCTTGCCCCACTCCATTACCTTTCCTTCCATAGTTATTTAATGTCAATACCTTAACTCCTTTTCTTTAATTTTCTCCAGTAAATTCCAGTCCCAATCTTTCCTATTTTCTCTACAACTAGCAGCAGTTATCCCTACTGGCAAAACTTCCTTTTTCCAGGTCCTTGCTGGTTCAGTTCTTGGAATACTTACTGCTGCTTGGTGAGTATACTATTCTGCATGGCTGTTATTCACCTTAAAGGCCTGCATCAAAAATCTTTCCTCATTTCTTTACTCTTGCACCCTCATTTCATCTTCATGCCTTTTTTCTTTGATTAATAACCTTCTGCTTGTGTAATGTATATGACCCTCAAATGCATAGCTCTAAAGTACCCCCTTGAAATCTGGTAATCCCATACATTTCAACCTGCAGACACTGAAAATATGAACAAAGGTCAGTGAAGAAATAGGAACATCTAGCTAACAATCAAAACAACTGATTAACATAACATTTGAATAACAAACAGCATATAAGTCTTCCTGCTTCCAATAGAAATGTGGGATACTAGTTAAAAGTACATGTTTAACAGAGAATAAAAAAAAAATTAAGGTAAAATATAAAAACATTATCAAAGAGGCAGTGTAAAATGTCTAGGAACTGAATCACAAAGTTCTACCACAGAACAGCATTTATTTCTTTGCTTCAGAAAAAGGGAGTTGTGAGGTACGTCTTCTTTCTTTAAAATAGTGTCACCACTAGTACATTAGTCATGTAGCGTGTTTGTTTGTCTATTAGACAGATTCTGAAATTGCATGTGGGGAGGGGGATTCAGAAAACTGGGTGAAGGGGTAAATCAAAACTGAAAATAGGGATATATTTCCGAAAATAGGGATGTCCTAAATCAGGCCTAAGAATAGGAACATTCCTTCAAAATAAGGACAGTTGAGATGTCTGGGTAATCCTAAATCACCGTGTTTTATGGGAAGAAGCAACTTATTTGACTCAACTCTGGCTCTCTGTACCACTCAAATAAATGCCTTCTACTCTTTATTAATTACAGTCCACAATTTCTCCTCTGGTTGATAAAAATGTCTGACCTGTATATAAAACAATCAACTAGAAACATTTTTTTGCTTATATCTTACTATTCATATCCATAATTAGTGGGCTTCCAACTTCTCGATTTTTCTATTATCTTTTGTTTAGTTTCTTCCCACTTAAACTTAGCTGCCATAATAGAATCCCTTTTAATCCATACACCTAAATACTTCATCTGTCATATCCTCATAGATATGGGTATTGCTGGACCAATTCAACTGTGGGTACATAGTTTACTGTCATATCTTTTATTTATTTTACATTTGTTGACCGGGAGTGTCTGACTGAGCCAAAAGCCCTTTTTCAGCAGAGGTCTGGGGAGAAAAGCTCCAGAATAATTCAAACAATTTTACAATTACAATGGAGATTAAGAACTAATACAGTAATCAATAATACTTGAAAGACAAAAATCAAAATAAAATGCCACCAGTACTGTGTTACAATTTCAGATAAGATGACTAAGACGTTACATGGGAAGCAAAGGTAGGTTGATGTTTATGCTTGTTATGTAATACATGAACTGTACCAGTATCCTGGGAGGTATAAAGAGCTTAGGAATGAGAAAGAAAGTGAAGAGGTGGATAGGCAATAAAGGAGGGAATAGATAAATAAGGATAGACGATGATTATGAGAGAGAAAAGTCAGTAGAGACAAGAATGATGGTTAGTTTGTTAGAAAGAATATATTCAGGGAGGCTGAGAACAGTTGCAGACCCAGTGCCTTATAAAGTACTTTTTTGTGGCCAATTTAAATTGTTTGGGATGTGGTAGGGATCTTATTTCAAGTGGAAGTTTGTTCCATGCTAAAGATGGGTGGTAGCTGTATATGTTACATCCGGTTTGGACTTGGGTTTGTATATTTGTAATAGATGTAGGGTTGAGCTCCTGAGTTGCTTTGTGGGGGAATAGAGGGAGATGTGGGGGCTTAAAGCTGGACAGAAGGCTGGCTGATAGAGAATGGAGTGTATGACTTGGAGCTGGGAGAGGAGAAGCTGGTGAGGTAGTTCAAGCCAATTTAGGTATTTTAGGGAGAGACAGTGGTGGGATTTATAGGTTTGCTGAGCTGCAAATCTAGCTATCTTGTGATTGGTTCAGTGGTGAGAAATCTTTTATTTCTATAAAGTAGTCCTAGTTTCTGATGAGTTTTTCTAATGCAGTTATTTAGGTGAAGGTCATATTTCAGCTGATCATCAATGGTAATGCCGAGGAGTTTTGTGCTAGATTCCACTTCAATAAGAGTATTATTTAGGGAATTTATGGTGAAGGAAGATTTAATGTGATTAGCTTTTTTTTGGGAGCAAGACTAACAGTTTTCTTTTTTTAGGGTTGAGGATGAGGTGATTATTGAAGAGTCATGTCTCAACTGAGTTGAAGGATGACTGAGTAGCTGCTAAACTAAGCAGGGAAGGCATCTTGAACTTTTTCTCTTCATGTTTCAAAACTTTCACTACATTTGGGTCTTGTGAAGTCAACACATATGTGTGGAGTCCCACAATTACAGATCTATACATGTAATCAACTTCAAGGAGGCCCATACCTCCTTCAGAAAGTGGGATATATAATCTTGGTATGCACTGATTTTTATAAATCATTTTATGAGCATGAAGCATCCTTCTTGTTTTCCTGTCTAACTTGTCCAACATGTTTTGGGGCCAGTCACTCCAAAGCTGTAAGTTAAGACAGGAAGAGCAAATTGGTTTATAGCTTGAATTTTATTCCTAGATGTCAATTCTGTTTTTAGTATTAATTTAAACCTTTGAAAATATTCCTTACTGAGTTTTATTTGCGTTTATTCGTGTTTTATTGTTGATCCTTCATAATTTCCCAAATACGTATACACTCTCGCTTGCTCAAGTTCTTTTATATCACATTCTTGTCCCAAACTGATGTTTTCTTGGTGCTGCAGCTTATCTGCTTTAAAGATTGCTTTTGCACATTTATCAAGACCAAATGACATTCTTATATCATCGGAAAAAGTTTTAACCACTTGCAGTTGTGCTTTAATTTCCTCATCTGATGATCTATACAGTTTTAAATCATCCACAAAAAGATGAGAGGTCTTTACACTTTGTTGTTTTCTAGGAACCAAATTGTAGCCATGGCCTAAGGTGTTAAGTAGACAGCTTAATTGTTTAAGGGCAAGACAAAATAGCAGCGTTGACAGAGTCACCCTGGAATATCCCTCTTTGGATTTTGTTCCTGGAATAATAATCTCTCCTTTATCATGACTTAACTGCAAAGTGGTTTGCCGCTGTTTCATGGTCGCTGTGATGTGATTGATCAGTGTAGGATGTATCTTATACATTTTTGAGCACTCTTTTATTCATGAATGTGGGATACTATCAAATGCTTTTTTTGTTGTCAATCCATGCCTTACTTAGATTCTTCCCCTTTTTACAGCTCTCCATTATGACTTTATTTAACAAACAAATGATCCTTTGTTCCATATGACTTTGTTTTATTACCATGACTGAGTTTTCTTCTAAATGACTATAAACTCTGTGGCATCAATTCTGGTGTAGAGTTTATATGTTGTCAGAAGTCCAGCTACTGGTCTATAATTCTTAGGATAACTTGTAGGTTCACTCAAGTAAGAGCATTGTTTTTACTGTTGTTAACCAGGCTGGTGTCTGTTCGGGGAGTACATATAAATATTTCTTACTCCTGGCTAAATCTTCATACAAAGATGTTAATACTTTTAGCCAGAAATTAGGTACTGCATCTGGGCCAGGAGTTATCCATTTGGAGCCTTTTCTTAACTTTATTTCAATCTCTTTGGTTGTTACTTCATCCCATTTCATATCCTGTACATTTGAACTTCTTATTCTCTCTTTTACTACTTCTGTCCATTTAGCATCTTCATAGGTTCATACTAGGCTATCTGCCCTGGGGCAATTATAAGCCTAGCCAGATTCGGTATGGCTTACGCCACCCCTTGATTTGAGTATACTGTGCCCTTTTTAAGGTTTAGTTTACTGTGCCTCTGTCTAATAGTGACACGGGAGTAATCCCTGGGACAAACCTGCAATCCCCCATCCACTTATCAAGATTCTTCTTGAAGAGATTCAGTGAGGTGCTCTGCCTCACATGAACTGGAATTCTATTCCAGAGTGAAGGGAGCCTCTGGGTTATGAACCTGTCCCTCCAGCAAGTTCTATTTATTTCTGTGCTGAGGTTCAAGTCCCTCGAGCGTGTGGCTCTAAGGGATTTAGATTTACTGAGGTGGAGCATGTCCATTAATTCTGGATTTGACATAGCTTTGTATGTCAGGCATAGATCGCCTCGAAGTAGGCGGTACGCAACTGAGTAGAGCTTGAGTTTTCTTAACCGAGCAGCATATGGCATCTGTTTGAGACCCTTGATCCTCTTGGTGAGATACTTTTGGGGTCTTTCTAATTGCTGCAGATGTCGGGTAAGATACATCCCAAAAGGGGCATTGTATTCTATGATGGGCCTGATGAGGGATGAATAAAGGGGCACGATTACCTCTCGATCTAGAATTGAAACCCTTCGTGATGAGGTGGGCTATGTAGAAGGTCTTTCTAACCACTTTGGCAATGTGGTTTTCAAAGGAGAGATTGCTATCAACTTGGGTCCCCAGGTCCCTAATAACTTTCTCTGTACTTAATGGGTTTCCGCCTATGTGGTAATTTGTGGGCACATTGTTTTTGCCAAAGGGTATGACTATACATTTTTTGGCATTTAGCTTTAAACCATGGCACTGTCACCAGTTATCTGTCTCGTGAGACCTTTTTAAAGGATGTTTGTGTCAGCTGGAGAGTTGATTATGGCACCCAGTTTGCAGTCATCTGCGAACTTGATGATCCATAGTCCTCCCACGTTTGCCTGTACCTCAGAAAAGTATATACCGAACAAGAGTGGTCCCAGGACAGAACCCTGTGGGATGCCACTTGTGACCAGTTTCGAGTCTGACATGGCTCCAGCAACTCTCACTCTGTGGGTTCTGTCTTTGAGCCAGTTTGCAACCCATCTTGTGACATAGGGGTTTATATTTAAGCTGGATAGCTTATCTATGATGCCTGAGTGGGGTATTGTGTCAAATGCCTTTGCAAGGTCCAGACAGGCTGTGTGGACTAACTTTCCTTCATCTATGGCTTTGGTGACTGTTTCAAAGAAGTCAACCAGGTTCAAAAGGCAGGATCTGCCCTTGACAAAGCCGAACTGGGTAGGATCTAGTGTCTGTAGGTCCCCAATGTCTTTGTTTATGAGCTCCATGATGATCCTTTCCATAGCCTTGCAGACTAAGCTAGTCAGGCTTATGGGGCAATAGTTTCCAGGGTCCATAGAGGCTCCACCTTTGTGGAGTGGGACCACTGTTGCTGTACGCCATTCTGTGGGCACATATCCTGTAGTGAGGCTGAGATTGTATAGCTGTTTTATTTGAGGGATTAGTTCCACTTGTAGTTCATGTAGGACGCAACCTGGGATGCCATCTGGTCCCATGGAAGCAGTGTTTTTTGCTTTGGAGAGGGCAGCCTTCACCTGAGCATATGAGATGTTTGGGAGGCAGACCTCTGCTGGGATAGATACTTGCTCTTTTGGGGGGGGGGGGGAGTTTGCACTGGACCTGTCTGCCAGGATATTGGCGATGTCTGTGGGTTCAGTGTATTTTTTGTCATTTAGAATCAACTCAGAACAAGTCTGGGAGTTGCATCCCAGGTTTCTAACATAACTGAAAAAAGCCTTATGATTGTCTTTGGTGTCCTGTGCAATTTTTCTCTCAAAGCTGGCCTTGGAGGATTTTATGAAGGATCATAATTTTTTGCTAGTACTGATCAGAGATGCCTTCCCTATTAGGGATTTTGCTCTATCATGTAGTAGCTTCCTCCTTCTGTTGTACAGTTTATTTATGGCAGGGGTCCACCAGACTGGACGCCTGCCTTTGGATGATTGGGTCTTGGTTTTGTTTGGGATAGCATGATCCATGCATTCCTGGAGATGTCCGTAGAATGCATTTATATAGGATTTTGCAGTTTGGGCTGTAGTTTCCACTGGCCCTGGGGCCTTGAAGGATTCCACTTCAGTTTTGAGAAGTGAGAAGTTCACTTTTGAGAAGTTTTTCACTGTGGTTTTCTGGGCTGGGGGTGGGGTCGGGATGTGGACATCCAGTGAAATTAATTTATTGTCTGATCTTAACAATGAGGGATATACTTCTGGTGTGGAGCATAGAGTTCCCATGTTGGTAATGATCAGGTCTAGTATGTTGTCCCCTCTTGTGGGAGTGGTGACTAGTTGTTCCATAGCATTTGAGTTTATAATTTCCAGGAATCTTTGGGCTAAGGTGCTGGGGCTTGAGTAGTGCTCCCAGTCAATGTTTGGGTAGTTGAAGTCACCCAATATAATGGTGTTCGGAGAGATCTTCATGTTCTCCAATGTTTTTAGGAAAGCCGAATGGGATGCCTGACTTTGAGAGGGTGGTCTGTAGGATGCTATAAACTGAAAAGCAGTCTTGCCCACTGTTAGTTGCACATGGATGGTCTCCAATACTTCGTGCAATGCCACTAACCTGGAGGTGTGGATATCCTTGATAAATATGGAAACTCCCCCTCCTTTTGTGGTTCGGTCTGGGTTTTGGGGCCGAAAAGCATGATACGAGGTATAGCCTGGTAGTGCTGGGATGCTCTCTGGAGCCTTGAACCAGGTTTCTGTCACTGCACAGATATCGATGTTCTCCATACTGAGGAGAGCTTTGAGTGCGTGCATCTTGAGGTTAAGACTTCTGGCATTTAGCAGCATTACCCTTAGTTTCTTGTTCCTTGTGCTGTCTATGGGGGTGGGTTTGACTTTTGAGCCTTGTCTAAAAAAGGCACTATGGGGGTGGCAAGAGCCTTTGCCAATATCCGAAAGCCCAGTGGTGACAGGTGCAAGCCGTCCCTAGTGAAGCAACGTGGCTTGTCAAGCATGTCATCCCAGGCTGACAGACACTGGATCCCCTTTGAATGACACCAAAATTTTAGCCAATTATTAAAATCGATCATTTTGTCTTTGTACTGTGGCATCATTCTAGGTGAGGGTAAGATGCTGCTCAAGGTCAGGGTCATATCAGAGAGCTCCTCTATGTCTCTCTTCATGTAGTCCAGGGAGGTACGTCTCAGGTCATTCACACCAGCATGTACAATGACTGAGTCATATTTGTATTTGCTTTGGAGTGACCTGAGTGCTTGTGTTATGTGTCGGATCCAAGCACCCAACAGGCAGCTCACCGTGACCTTCTCTTTATTCAGCTTGGTGAGTGGGACGTCAGTGTGTCTGACAATAGAGTCACCTATAACAAGAGTATCAGGTGTGTTATTCAGCCTTAAGGGCTGTGGCTGCTTGGCACACTGACTTTGTGGGTTATGTGTTGTGTGTGTTTTGTTTTGAGGTAGTGTTTGCTTGGATGTCTGCTTTGGAGGTCTCTGTTGCTTAGATAGATTTTTATTTAGAGCCTCCGAGTATGTTTTTGTGTATTTATGTGTTTGGTTCGCTGATGTGGTGGGACTATGTGATACTGGAATTGTGTTGTGTGAGGTTACCTTCTCTTCCTGACTGGTTACACCAGTTTTGAGATGAGAGAGCTCAGCCTCCAGTTTGGCTAAATAGTTGCATCTCTCACATATATTTGAACCTGTTTGGTGGAGGAGAGGGTTGTCCGTGTACATGAGACAGTTGTAACATTGCCTCAAAATTCCCAGATTCACCAGCTGGACTGGAGAGGAAACCTTGTTCTACAGGATCTTCGTAGCTATTTATTCCAAAATCCATCTATTTCTTCTTTTTTGGGTGGTCTTTCAATTCCTTTTGCCTTGTTTCTCAATTTTCTATAGAACTTTTGGGGTCATCAATAAATAGCTTATTTTTTTACTTTTCCTTTATATTTATCTGTGCATCGTCTATGTTTTTCTGTCTGTGCTGAGATTTTTAGTTTGCTATTTGCAATAGTGCACGATAGATCCTGATTTGTTCTTATACTGTGTATTACTTTTATCACATCTGAGTATTTTTGCTGATCTGTTCCCTTTTCTATACTCTTCTAACAGTGACACCACTTCTTTTAATTGCTTTACAGTTTTCTCTATTCAATACTTGTATGATGGTATTCAATTTTGCCCTTTCCTTTCCCTTACTACTCTGTTCTTGTGGTAGAATTTTATGTTATTAATTTAGCTGCACAGTAATATATCCTGTTTACTTCTGTTATATCACATGGATTACTATGGGCGGTCCTAATTACTGTGTTCATTTGTTTTATCAAGCTTCTAACTTTTTGGGTTTTACTGACCTTTTGCATTCTATTTCTTTCATTGATCTTAATATATCTGTCTCTATTAAATCAGGCAACTTTTCTCTTAGCTCATTTTCTTCTAAACTGATGGCACATTTTTTGTTCTCCATTTCCTGCAGACATTCTACAGAAAGTTCTATAGCATTGTTTTTATTCACACTGAGCTGGAGGAGGGCACTGACCACAACTCTGATCTGTGATGTATAACAATAAATATCCTGTTTTTTTTTTTGCTTATTTTTACTAGTTATTGCTTATTCTAACCATCTATAGCACTTTTTTACTGTATTTTACTGCTGTAAACTAATCTGCACTATTGTACTGAAATTGTCTGCCTTATAGGGCCTGTTAAGTCACTTTTGTTACTGTCACACTGTTTGTAAAGCTTTTTTACATAGTTTCACAGTGTGAAAGTTATTAACTGGAAATTGTCTCCATTTGTTAAGCATCCGTTTGTTTGTTCTGATTTCCTGCCAAGGACTGTGTCATATAACTGATTTGTTTGCAGTTAAAAGCATTTGTTACAGTCTCCTAGCTCCTTTATCTGTTTAAAACTTTAATTTAGTGTCTCACTGCTGTTTCACTAGTGTGATAAACATTTCTGTAGTGTTTTCTGCCTAAAATAGTGTAGCTAGCAGTTGTAGCATAACCCAGTTCAGGCTGGCTGTCTCTGGGCCTGTTTGTTTGTTTGCAGTAGCTGTTTGGTCTGAGCACATGTTCCAGGCCATCTTGTATTAGCAGAAGCCTTTTTTCACTTTAGTGAGAGGATTGTGTTGATTGATTGGCCACTTAAGTTATTTCAGCCCTACCTTTGAGATTATTTATGTTTATTCACCCTGAGTTAAACAGAGGAGGGACACTGACCACAACTCTGATCTGTGATATGTAACAATAAGTATCTTTTTTTGCTTATTTTTACTAGTTATAGCTTATTATAACCATTTATAGCACTTTTTGTCTGCTGCCTACTATTTTTTACTGTATTTTATTGCTATAAACTAATGTGCACTACTGTACTGACATTGTCTGCCTTACAGGGTCTGTTAAATCACCTTTGTTACTGTCACACTGTTTGCAAAGCTTTTTTAGCTAGTTTCACTGTGTAGGTAAAGGTATTAAATGGAAAGTTTCTCCATGTGTTGAGCATCTGTTTGTTTGTTCTAATTTCCTGCCAAGGCGTGTATCATATAACTGATTTGTTTGCAGTTGAAAGCATTCTCTAGAGTCTTCTTGCTACTTTATCCATTTAAAACTTTCATTTAGTGTCTCACTGATTTTTTTCTGCTGTGATAAATGTTTCTGTTATGTTTTCCACCTAAAATAGTGTAGCTAGTAGCTGTATACTTGGTGGCTTTGCAGTTGCACACCCCTACTGTAAATCTGATTTGGGATACTCCTCCCAGTCCAGTATCATTGGCTAATTCTACCCAATACAGAGAAAACATTTGGGAAGGCCAACCCCCTTAGTTTCTTAACCTTGGATCATCTCCTTTATCCGTTTCCACTTTACTAAAAAAAAACTACTTTTACAGTATTTGTGTTTCCTCCTCCTACTCTATTACTTCATCTTGTTTTTCTGCTACTTGTTCTCTAAAGTGTTCAATTGCATCTTATCTGCTGCATTTATTATTTACATTGTACATTTTAAATGTTATTCTAAGCCTCTTAGTTTTGGTTTAAGCACTTGGGCTTTAGGCCTACCCCTTAGCTCTCCCTGGCCCTCTCTCCCTCAGATTCTGACAAATATGGATGGACAATTTCCTATGGTTTCTCCTGGCAGCCTGGTTGATATGGGAATCCTGAGACAGTGTAGCAACTGCCTCCTGTACACAGACAACCATCTACTTCTACCACCTAGGAACTCAATTTGTGAGAGATGCAATTACAAAAAGAAGCTAGAGTCTATGCTCTTTCCTTCACAAACCAGTATATCTGGCACAGAGAAGATTGTTGACCCAATCACTACACCTCAAACACCACACACAACTACACAACACACACCCACATATGCAGAGGTTCTCAACAGAAACAAACCCAAAGGGGACCTCAGAGGCAAAAACATATGAGAACCCCATAACCCCCCAAACCACATACCATGCATCGTTCACACATCATTGTCTCACAACCACTAAGGCCAAACCATAAACCCAACATATTATTCATAGGAAACTCCATTGTGAGACACACAGATGTGCTTCTCACCAGACTAGATAAGGAGAAAATCATGGTTAGTTGCTTGTGAGGTGCCAGAATCCACCAAATCACACATGCACTCAAGTTACTCAAAAACAGGTACTGTTATGACTCTGTCACAGTCCATGCTGGCATGAATGACTTGAGACATACCACCATGGACTATATGAAGAGAGACATGATTGAGCTCACTGAATGTGTGTCCCAGGCAGGTATGTCCCTAGCCCTTAAGTAGCATTCTACCATCACCCAGAATGATGCCTTAATACAAACAGAAAATGACTGACAAAGAATTTGGCTTAGTTTCTGGTGTCATTCCAGGGGGATCCATTACCTGACAACCTGGGAAGATATGATCGACAGACCACGATGCTTTGCTAGAGATGGCCTGCATCTGTCTCACTTGGGCTTCAGGCTTCAGACAAAGGGTCTTGCCTCCCCATAGTGCCTTTTTTAGGAAAAGTAATGAGGTCGATACTACCTTCATAAAAATTTCAACAAACTGCAAATTAAAGGTCATGCTACTAAACGCTAGGAGTCTAAACATGACAATGCACTCATTGCAAGAATTCTTAACCCTGGAAGATGCTAACATTTGTTTAGTCACAGAAACCTGGTTCAAAGCTGCAGACAGCATCCCAGCCTTACCTGGTTACTCATCATATCATACATTCAGACCCCAAAATGTAAGCAGCAAACCCAAAGGAGGTGGGGTTTCAATATATATTAAAGGCGCACACACCTCCTGGCTGGTCAAACAGTACGATGCACAGGAGACACTCCAGGTGCAGTTAACCATTGATAAGACCCCTATTCAAATTATAGCTAGATACAGGCCCCCATATTTGACTCAAGATGTCTACTCCACCTATCTGGATCTCTTCAAATCTATCAAGATTCAACCCTTTACTCTGATCCTGGGTGACTTTAATTACCCAACCATAGACTGGAAAAACTACTCATGCCAGAACAAAAATGCCCAGAGATTCCTTGATTTTATCAATGCAAATGCCTTGAAACAGCTAGTCAATACCTCCACAAGAGGTGATAATATCTTGGACTTGATATTAACCGACATGAGTAACCAGTGCAGCACCCCTATGGTATCATGCTCCCTGGTAAGATCCAACCATAAAGCAGCCACTTTCGAAGTCACCATCTCCCCTGACCCCACTCTAGCTAGGGTCAAACAAAAACAAACTTCTTCTAAGCTGATTGCAACCTCCTGAGGGATGATATAAACAGCTTCACAGCCCCCCTCCCTCACTGTAGGAACTAGCACCAATGTCCAAATCTACACCAAAGTACTATAAGAGCATTTATATAGATGCATGGAATCATATAAATGCATGGAATCAGGAATACCTGAAAGGACAAAATCTGGAATCAGGAATACCTGAAAGGACAAAATCATCCTCCACAAGGAAGAGTAAACCTGCCTGGTGGACATCTGCAATAAATAAACTCTATAACAAAATGAAAAAAATTGCTGTCCAGGAACAAGGAGCGGGTGCCCAATTGGAAGCAATCTCTCCTTAGCCTGAACAAGCAAATAAGAGCATTAGTGAAATCCTCTAAAGCCAACTACGAGTCCAAATTGGCTGCATCTATTAGAGACAATCATAAGGCCTTCTTCACATATGTCCGCAATCTCAAAGGAAGCACCCAGATCTCTTCCGAACAGGTGGTCAAGGACACCACATACACAAATGCTGCAGATATAGCCAATCTACTGGCTGACAGATTCAGCAAAAATGTCACCCCTCTGTCCCCCATCACTAAATCAGGACATCCCCAGTACCTGCCACCCACTCCTTACCTACAGCCTCCATGGGACCCAATAACATCTCAGGCTGCATCATACATGAACTTGCAGCACCATTATGCACCCTATTCAACCAAAGCTTGAGTACCGGTTTTATCCCAGCCGAGTGGAGGACAGCCACTGTCATCCCTTTACACAAAGGTGGAGTGTCCACCAATCCAGGAAATTATAGACCCATCAGCCTAACTAGGCTGATCTGCAAGGCCATGGAATGCATTATCATGGACCTCATTAACAGGGACATTGGCAACCTCCAAACACTTGACCCCACACAGTTTGGCTTTGTCAAAGGGAGGTCATGTATGTTAAATCTGGTCGACTTCTTTGAAACAATCACCAAAGCCATGGACGAGGGGAAGATGATGCACACCGCCTGCATTGACCTGGCCAAAGCCTACAACACTACTCCCCACTCAGACATAGTAGATAAACTCCTCAACTAGCCATCAATCTATACATTACAAGATGGGTATCAAACTGGCTCACTGATAGAACCTACCTAATCAAAATAGGGGGAAGTCACCTCAAGCAGTAGACCCATAACGAGTGGCATACCCCAGGGATCAGCCATGGGGCCTCTTATTTGGGATATAATTCTCTGAGGTGCAGGTCAAAACCAGTGGGCTATGGCTGACCAAGTTTGCAGATGACTGCAAGCTGGGCACAGTCATCAATTTCCTAAGTGATGTGGACATCCTCCAAGAGTGTCTCACCCAAACAAATGACTGGTGCCAGAAACATGGCCTTAAGCTGAATGCCAAAAAAATGCATCATCATCCACTCTGGGGAGAGTGACATCCCCACATATCACATTAATAGCAACGTCCTAAGTACACAATCAGTAGTGAGGGATTTGAGCACTCAGGTTGATAGCAACCTGACTTTTGACCACCATGTTGCTTCTATTGTATGGCAAGCTCTCTACATGGCCCACCTCATAAGTAAGGGTATCTCATCCAGGAACAAAGAGGTCATAACATCCTTGTATTCTTCCCTTGTAGGGCCAATTATTGAGTACAACACCCTCTTCAGCATGTACCTCGCAAAGCACATGCAGCAGCTGGAGAGACCACAGAGGCTCCTCACCAAGAGTGTCCAGGGCCTCAAACATCTACCCTACACAGATAGACTAAAAGCCCTGTCCCTCTACTCAGTTTCAGACTCCTCAAAGGTGACCTCTGTCTGACATACAAAGCAATCTCAGACCCCTCCTTGATGGGATTGCTGCATATCCATAAGTAAAGCTCCACTCGAGCAACCCATACACGCAAGCTCAACCTTTTCTGTGATATGAATAGGACTTGTTGGAGGGACAGATTTGTGTCTCAGTGACTCCCTCTCCATGTCAAGCAGAGTACCTCATTATCCCTTTTTAAGCGCAACCTCCATAACTGGAAGGGAAACAAAAAATACACCCCTGGAATTCCTCCTGTGTCCCTGCTGGACAGGGGCTTTGGGTGCTGACTTGGCTAAACTCTTGGCTAGGCTTATAAGGGCCTCAGGGCCAACAGCCTAGTAACCTCTTATAATCCTATGATTTTCCTTTGGCTCTTTCTCTTCAATTTCATCCCGTGTCATCTGTTGCTCTGTCATATGGGAACTCACTGGCCTATCACTCCTCAACATTGACTGTGTTCAAGTTCCCACAGTTTCCTGTTCCGTCCCTTGCTGTCTAGCTTCAAGTGAACATTTATACTGGTTTCCTCTGGAAGGCTCCAAAATATCTTCATATGGCAAATGATCAGTTGCTTTCTGTTTTAATGGTTTCTCCTTAATTTGGATGTCCATTGCTCTATCCTGCTGTGGCGTTTTCTGAGTTAGATTTACTACACTGAATCCTTCACCTGATAAGTACTCCATAACCTCAGTTTCTATTTCTTTAATTTCTCTATTACTAATTTTCTTTTGAACTTTTACTCTTTTTCTTATTTTCTTTGTCTGGAGTCCTTTGCCTGTATTTTTCTTTAGATGTCTTTGGTGCTGCTCTTTTTGTATTGATTAGTTTTGCTTTCTCATTTGCATAAATACACCACCCTACAGGACCAGAAAACTGGACTGCATCCTGTCATCCAATTGTTTTTTGGAACAATTATGTTTTTACTGCTACACTTTTACTTTTGTTGGTCTATTGGTCCGATATTGGACATTGGTGACACTCCAGGGGTGAATTTGTGGTCTCCCATTTAATTATCTAGTCTGTGTTTGAATAGGATCAGCGAGGAACTCTGTTTCACATGAATATTCCAGACAAGTGGCAGTCTTTGGAAATCATGTCTGTCTCTCCAGCATGTTCTTCTGTTAATGTCCCAAGCTAGGTTGAGATCTCTAGAGCAAGCAACTCTTTTGTGCAAATTTGACTTGCAGATGTGTAGCATTTCCATTAGGGCAGGGTTGGAGATTGCCCTATAGGCCAGACACAATTCACATGTCAGCAGCCTCTAAGATACGGATTAAAGTGACTGGACTTTGAGCCTGTCCACCTATGTCATGGTTTGGAGTTCCTGTATTTTCTTAGTGAGAAACCTCTGAAGTCTCTCCAGCTGCTGCAGGTGTTTAGTGAGGTACATGCAAAAGGGTGCATTACACTCTACTAGTGGTCTAATGAGGGTTGAGTACAGTGGAGTTATAACATCCCTTGACCTGGATACTATGCCCTTGCTTATGAGGTGCACTATGTAGAATGTTTTTCTTACCACTATGGAAACATGGTGGTCAAAGTTCAGATTGCCATCAACCTGTGTTCCCAAGTCTAGCACCACTGGGTTGCAACTCAGGGGGAAGCTGTCAATATTGTAATTTGTAGGTAATTCTATTTTGCCAAAGGGAATAATGCATTTTTTGCACTTAGTTTTAGAACATGAATTTGGCACCAATCATTTGTTTGTGTCAGCCCTTCTTGTAATATGCTGACATCATTCTCAGACTCAGTGATTGCTCCCAGTTTGCAATCATCAGTGAACTTGGTGAGCCAAAGGCCATCTGCTTTGGCCTGGACTTCTGAGAAATAGATGCCAAACAGTGAGGGGCCCAGCACAGACTCCTGTGGTACTCTACTAGTCGAGGTGGAGTCACCAAGTTTGACAGTGTGTGTTCTGTCAGTGAGCCAATTGGCTATCCATCTACTAATGTAAGGGTTAATCCCTATCTGGGAGAGTTTCCCAATGATGCCAGACTGGGGAATTGTGTTGGAAACCTTGGCAAGGTTGAGATATGCTGTGTGCACTGTCTTACCTTTGCCCATGGCTTTGGTGAACTCTCAAAGAAGTCTACCAGGTTTAATAAGCATGATCTTTCCTTAATGAATCTAAACTGAGTTGGGTCCAGCATTTGTAGGTCACTTATGTACTTGTTAATAAAGTCTATGTTAATTCTTTCCATGTCCTTGCAAACAAGACTGGTTTGACTTATGGGTCTGTAGTGTTAGAGTGTGAACTTTGAATAAAATATTGAAATTAATTCTGCTGTAAATATGCTGAAAGATAAAACATAGAATAAAAAGTTTGCTTGAATATATGTATAGAGTTTAGCAACGTAAAAATGGGCATCCATACTATATGTATAACAGACAGACTTCTTCACAACATCAGAAAAAAGCCTAAAAAGCAATTTTGGAAAGCAAGTTTTACATGTTTTTCTCATGTTTGCAGAACAGTTTACAAATATCTATTAATAGACATGCTTTTTTATAAACTCGGCAATACATGATCTTTTACAAAGCTGTTTCCTCAGAAAACATTTTCTCTCACAGTATTAGTTCCTCAAAAATATGTTTTTTTTTTCAATATCATCAGCAAAACAGTTTGACATATTCTTACAGTTGTTTCTTTTCAGACTTCTGTTAATGGACATGGCTTTTTGTAAAATCAGCAGAAAAACAATTTCTGATTCTCACATCAGCAAAAGTGCTTAAATAGTTTCACAGAAGGACAACAGGAAAGTCCATTACAAAACATTTCCTAAAAACAAATATAAAAAGTAAAGTATCAGCAGAACAGATGTTTCCGTATTAAGTCCAAAAAAGATACCAAAAGAAAAAACAGGATCTTAAGTGCGTGACTAGAAGAGTATACAAGAACTGTAAATTAAATTACGTTAGATATATTTGGTAGGAACGCACTTGTTCCAACGTATTGTATTGGAGAAGCAGTTATAATCTTCCATTACCAATCAAAAGAAAAGTCTTGGCACATTTATACTACAAACTGACAGAAGAGTACATGTCGTTTATTACAAGAATAAGTTATTTATTTGTAACTGTGCTTACAGTAAAATAGTATTGTGCTGCAAAATATATTTTCTTATTAATGCAGGTTGCAAGGCTCTGTGTTTAAATAAACGGCAAATACAGTTATGCACAACTCTGTGTTAACCAGTATTTGATTCAGCAGTTGCAGTACAGCCAGCAAGACTTTGTGCCTTAAGAAGACTTTGGTTCCAGTACAGCACAACAGCACTTTCCTTCAGAAATTTTTCATGTAGTTCCCAAGGTCAGTTGATGGCCCCCTTTGCGTAGGGGGATTACTGATGCTGTTCTCCATTCTGCAAGAACAAAGTCAGTTCACAAGCTATGAATAAAGAGAACACAAGTGGGTCCACTAGGTCTTGTTTTAGATTGTAAACAACCTGGGATATTATCTGGTCCTACTGAGGCAAGGTTTTTGGTCTTGGCAAGTGGTAAGGTGACCTGTTCTCTACAAATACTAGGCAGAGGGCTGGTGTCGGGTATGCTTTGGAATATGGTAGGTGGTGATAGAGGGTGAGGTTTGCATGGAATCTGTCAGCTAGCAGGTTGGAGATATCTTCTGGTGCAATATGAGTGATATACAAACACTAAAATACGCTGAAACACACCCGTTTAATAGCAAAGCTTTCAGGTACAAACCCTTTATCAATACTCATACAGGTTACAAATAAAATCAAACATTTAAATAGAAGCCAACAGAGCACATGACCAGCAGCCAAAGATCATGTGATGACAAATTTGTTTTAAAAAAATATATACATAAGCTTTAAAATACAATTATTTCAGTATTGTATGTTGTAATTTCACTAATACAGGCTTTAATGTAACAGCAACATTCAAACCAGGCATCTTGTCAGCAGAGAGTCTTAAAATCCATTCAAACTCTTTTAGATCTAATAAGTTATTAAGGTCACCCCCCCTCATGGATACACACACTCTATCAATAACACGAAATCTAAACTTGTGTTGATTACCACATAAGGATATGTGCCTGTATAAGGCATTCCTATCATTCCCTCTCCGTATCTCAGATTTATGCTCAATGATACGGTCCTTTAGTCTTCTTGTAGTCTTACCTACATAGAAACAATGGCAGGACATGCATGTAGCCAAATATATTACATTAGTTGAAGTGTATGTTGCCATGAGATTAAACTTATATATGATCCCACTTACCGGATGCTTAAAATCTAAGCTATTTTCTTTATCTATTATATCAGGGCAACAAGTATAATTTAGACATTTTAACGTTCCATATATATTAGTATTATTCAGTTCAATTAGATTTTTAAAATCCTTATACCCAAGTTTACATTTTAAATTTGCCATGTTTTTATAAGAAAAAAGTGGTCTATCACCAATGATGGATTTAATTTCACTGGATGCCAATAAAACAACCCAATGTTTCTTTATAATATTTTTTACCAACCTAGTCATACAACTAAAAGTTGTAACATATCTAAGGCTATCACCATTTCCATGTGCCACAACATTTTCATTCTGGTGTTCATCCATAAGAAATAAAGGTTTTAAACCTGAATATCTATTATTTATAGTATCCATTTTAGCTATTTCTAATACGCTGTCTGGATAACCACTATTTCTGAACTCGTTAATGGTTTCATCCAGCTGCAACATGAAGAGACTATCATTCGTGTTAAGTCTACATATTCTATTGAGTTGTGATTTAAGTATACCATTGAATACATGTGATGCATGCATACTGGTATAGTGAACACAAAGCTTATGTATATATTTTGTTAAAACAAATTTTTCATCACATGATCTTTGGCTGCTGGTCATGTGCTCTGTTGGCTTCTATTTAAATGTTTGATTTTATTTGTAACCTGTATGAGTATTGATAAAGGGTTTGTACCTGAAAGCTTTGCTATTAAACTGGTGTGTTTCAGCGTATTTTAGTGTTTGTATATTTCTATCTTTGGCAGCTGGTTGGACAATTATGCAATATGAGTGATCCCATCTACAACCAGTTTGGCACATAGCTGGTCATTCTCATTTAGAATTTGGATGTAGTTAAAGAATGCCTTGTGATTATCCTTGGCTAAGGATGTAATTTTATTTATTTATTTTACATTTGTTTACTGGGATAGTCCGACTGGATACATGTCCATTTTCAGCAGAGGCCCGGTATAGACACAGACAAACTTGCATAGATTACACAGAAGTTAGCAAGCAATTATAAAAACAAACTGATTATACACAATGGGTTAGTAGTGTTCCCTAGTAGGGACTCACAATTCTCTTGGACAGAGAATTAAAAGTAAGAGACATCAGATTGGAAGCAGAGCTTGGTGATGTAGTTACAAGTTATGATAACTGCAGAATATGCTTTTAGTTTATAACTTAATCAGGGTTGGTACATGGGCATAGCCAATTCACTTTGAGATACTGTTTGAGGTTTTTTTTTTTTTTTGAAGAGACTTTTGGTGAATTGTAGGGTTATATAGTTTGGCAACGAATTCCAGGTTTTGCCAATAAAGTTGGCAAACAGGGATTCACCAGCAGAGTTATTAGCTTTGTGGGTTTGGACCAGTAATTTATCAGCTGACTGTAGGGATCTTAGGTTGCTATATGACTTAATAATATTTTTAAATGAGGGGGTATCCTCAGGGTGGTACAAAAGTTTGTGCCCTATTAAGAGTTGACTGAACTGAATTAAGCTGGGCAGTTCTAGCCACTCTAGTTGTTTAAGGTTCTGGCAATGGTGGGTTCTATAGGTGGAGCCAGTGTCAAATTTGGCAATATGATTGTAGCTATGGGACAGCTTACCTAGTTCATATTTGTTGAGGTTTGAGAGTACAGGCAAGGCATAAAAAAGAGTAGAGAGTAGGTGTGATCGGGCGATTGCAGTTCTAGCCAGTGGGGTTAAAATGTCTTGTTTCTATACAGTGATCCAAGCTTCTTATTGATGGTCTGTATGGTTTTGTTGACCTGTAGGTCAAATTTGAGATTATTGTCTATGATAGCCCCTAGCAGTTTGGTGCGATTATCTGGGGAAATAGTGGTACCATTGTTAGATGTGACAGAGAATGAAAGTGTGGTGGATCTACTAGTGGGAGAGAAGAGTAGAAGTTTAGTTTTATTGGGGTTCAGAAGTAAGCATTGGTTGCTGAGCCAGTTCTCAATAGTGTTAAATGTAATTTGGGTTAAGATTTGCAAGTCGAATGGGGAGGTGGCTGAGAAGATGAGAGTGGAATCATCTGCGTATTTAATGCAGGTGGCTTTAGGGATAGCAGTGTGGAGGTTGTTGATAAAAACAGAGAAGAGTAGTGGACCTAGTATGGACCCTTGAGGGACACCAGGTGTGAGAGGTAACTGGCTGGAGAATTTTCCCTGCCATAGTACCACCCGCTGTCTACCAGTCAGGTAGGACTGGATAGCAGGCTTGTTGAGGGAAATAGATTTTAGTGAAAGAATGAGAAGTTCATGGTTGACCATGTCAAAGGCTTTTGATAGGTCAAGAAAGAGGGCAGAGGTTAGCCTACTGTCATTCCTGTGTTGGTTTATGGCAGTAGTAAAGAAAATGAGGGCTGAGGTGGTGCTGTGGTATGGCCTGAAACCATGCTGGGAGTCGGATAGTAAGTTATTCTGTGAAAGGTATTGCATTAGTTGCTTGTGTACACATTTCTCCATTATTTTGGCTAGTGGGGAAAGAATGGCAATGGGTCTATAGCTGGATATGTCTGAGGAGCTACCACCTTTATGGAGTGGGGTGATGTGAGATATTTTCCAGAGGGAGGGGATAGCATTTTCGGATAAGGCTCTGTTGATGAGGATAGATATGGGATATGCAATGGCATCTGCAGCTATTTGTAGGTGCTCTGCATGGAAGAGGTCAGCAGCGAGGGTGGTAGGTATTAGTTTTTTTTAGAAGTGTTTTCATAAAACTAGTGGATATTGGTTGGAAGCTAAATTCCGGGTGATTATTAGGTAGATTAGGCATGTGGTTTAAGTTAGAGGGGGTTAGTTGATTTGCTAGGGATTGGGTTGTTTCAGGGAAAAAGTTATTAAAGGTGCTAGCTATGGTCTCTGGGGAACTATGGGTATAGTTAGCTGGGGTTGGGGTGGTGGAGTAACCTGGACAAAGTAGTTGATTTAAGCCTGCCCAGAACTGTTGAGGGTTGTTGTGGTGTTTTTGTAGGAGATTTTGGTAGAAGCTGTTTTTATCCAGTAAAATAGATTTTTTTTTATCATCCCTGAGTTGATGATATTTTAGATGGTCAAGTGGGGCTTTAGTTGTTCTCCAGCTGGCGCAGGCTCTGTTTCGAGTTTTGATTTTAGCTTTTGTAACTTTTGTGAGCCAGGGTGCTGTATTTGATCTAGTTTTTATTGTATGTGTTGGAGCATGGGAATCAAGGATACTTACGAATTTAGTGTTAAAGTGATCTATGGCCTCCTCTGTTAGATTTTTTTAGTTTTGACCAGTCACCTGCTTTTAATTCATTTTGGAATATAGCAGCATCAAAGTTTTTCCTGTTTCTAAATGTTTTATATTTGGG
Organism: Protopterus annectens; assembly: GCF_019279795.1. Lineage (NCBI taxonomy): Eukaryota > Metazoa > Chordata > Ceratodontiformes > Protopteridae > Protopterus > Protopterus annectens. The sequence continues at coordinate 499,441,572 of NC_056748.1, forward strand.
CTGGTGAGGGTTTCCTGCCTTATGTTTTATGATATAGGTTAGACAATGGTCGCTGAAGTCATCAGGAAGAGTACCAGCTGTGTACAGTTGGGGCTGGTGATTAACTAGGATCCAGTCTAGGATACTTTCCTTGTTGGTTGGTTTGTTTATCCTAGTGGGAGAGGTTATGGTCTGTTTAAACCCAGATAAGTTTATATGAGTGGAGGGGGGGTCGGAGGAGCAGGGGTGCCAGTCGGTGTTAAAATCACCAAGAACTATAGTTTCTTGGGGATAGGTAGTGGATAACCAGTAAAGGAGATCTTTCTAGGGTATTTAGGTTATTGCCTGGTGGAATGTATGCACAGATGATGTTCAAGTGTTTGTTTTGGTTAATCTGTAGCTTGGTTATGAGGAGTTCTGCGTTATTGAATTGGGGAGATTGAATGGTGTGTCTATTAAAAGTTAGACTATTTTTGTAAAGGACTGCTATCCCACCTCCTTTCCTTGTAGCATGGTCTAACCGGTGAATATTGTATCCTTGAGGTAATATCTCACTGTCAGTAGTACTGGGTTTTAGCCAGGTTTCCGTAAGACACAATGTCTGGGGAGTGGGTTGCTAGGAGGGCATGTAGGTTGGGAATCTTATAGTTAATACTTCTAATATTTAGGTGAAATGCTAGGAGGGAACTAGTGGGAGTATTCATGGGTAGCTTGACTGTGGGGGTTGTGGTAGGGGAGTGGAGGTTATTGGGTGTGGGTGGGCCAAGGTTGGGATGAATATCTCAATGTTTTATAAGGTTATAGTGACAAGATATTCTGAGCTTTAGGAGTTTGTTTATAAGCTTTATATAGCCTTTGTCTTTAGGATTATGTTTTGTGGCTGTACAGGGGTGGGATTTTATAGAGGGCGGTATATTCAGTGTGCTGGGGAAAGTAAAGTGTTTGGTATTGTGTGTGAAGTTGTGGGTGTCTGACCATTTGGGTAGTGAATACCATGGTCAAGTGTTTGTTCGCAGGCAGTGAGATGGTAAAATAGAAACAGTATAGACATTTCGGTAATTAGTGTTTTTTTGCTTGTTTGCATTTTGATAGGGGGCGGGCCAAATTTGATGGCTGACTGTGCTAACAGGGTGTGGAAGAATTGTAGTAAAATATAAACTTCGGACTCTGCACAACTTTGTTAATAAAAAGCAGAAAAATTTATTTGTGGTAAGCGCTTTCGCGTACCTTCCTGTACGCTTCTTCAGACCATAAAACAATACAATGAAACAAACTATTTTATACTCATGGCTCTCCCATAATTGGTTAATTAAAGTAGCAATTTGTATAACCAATTATTCAGTTAAATCAATTAGAGTTTAAAGATGACTGTAGTTAAAAAAGCTGCAGTTAAAACATTATAGGAACTTGGTTCTAAACACTCTCTGTTACAGAGTTGCATATGCATCAAAACAAGTCAGTTTCTAAACATTAACTATACAGGCTGTAGTGACAACCTTCTAGTTTAGAATGTTACAATGATCTTATAATATATGAACATTTGTTTAGAGTAATATTACTATATATGTCTTCTTCTAAAAACTTCCGTTATAAAATATTTACAATAGTTTTTAAAGCTGATAAACATCTTTATCTGAATGTGAAAAAAATATATGAATATAAATATAAATATGAATATAAATACTAATTCATCAAAAAATGTGTCTTTCATCTAAAACATTCTAATAATCTAATCTTGGAACTTCTATGCATGAATGCTTCATAATTTCATTGCAACATGCACAGGGTGTGGAAGAATGAGAGAAGGAAATGGGTTAAGGGGGCAGGGTTGCTCAATGATGTGTGATGTGCTGATTGGTACTTAACAGGAGGAAAGTGGCAAGGGAGTGGCAAAGTTTTGTTTAAATTTAGCACTAGTGGGGGTGGGTGGAATTTGGGAGCAGGGAGGGGAGCAGAGCGAGCCGAGCGCAGCGAGGGCGAGCAGAGCAGGCCTAATACTGACTCTGAGAGTTACCTTGGGCTTTTGGTTTGGTATGTATGGTTGTATGTAAGCAATGTTTTTGACTGTACTTTAATTTGTTTTATTCTTTTTTAATTTTACACCAATTTTCATGCTAATTTTAATTGGATCCTAGGGGTAAACTAGCAAATGTAGTCAATAAGGAGGGAGCAAAATTACTTTACCAAATTAAAAAGTAAATGCTTGGTACTGGAACACTGTGCGAGTGTAAGGCTGATTCAAAGTAGTATAGCCCAATCTAGTGGCAATTGGCTAGATCCCTTCACTGTTGTGCCTCACAAGCTTACAAAAACTACATTGTAGTTCACATATTACAATTGAAAAGCTTCCCAGAGGTTTTACTTCGTTAAGATAGCCAGCTTCAGTGGAGAAGGTAGAAATTGCTTTATGCAGTAAATCCCAGGTGTGTGTGTGTGTGGGGGGGATCACTCAGGAAAGAAACCCGTGCAAACTGAAAAATAAACGTAAATAAGGCAGAATTAGTGCAAATGTTACAAGTGGAGAGCATGTAAGGAATTGAGCTGGAGAGTAAAATTAATTTTATTGCATACATTATAATTAAAATTGATTATAGTGCATACAGTATCAGCTCTGTAAAACCACAGACTAACAGCAGTAAAATACAGCCTCTAAGTCCAGTGATAACAGCTGTATACTTCAGTGAATACACACAGGATATAATGCACAAAACAAAGTATGGCTGTTTTAGGACAATAATTCTAGAGCTATGTTATTCAGTAGGAACTAACAGTAACATGAACTGCTTTCACTTAGCCTTCTATAAAAGCAATTATAAAGTCCAGCCTGTAAGTCTTCTAAGTACAGTAGCATGCCATAGGAATGCTTACAAATGTAATCAGAACATGAATGACCTCTGCAAAATAGTTAGCAGGATGCCTGTTAGATATTCAACAATTAAAGCTCTACCCTTCATAAAACAAGATAAAGAAACAAGCAGTCTGTAAGTTAGAACATTAGCTAGCTCTCAAAACATATAGGAGTTCTGAACAGCAGTTACAACTTAGCACCATCAAATACCTCAGTAGTTAACAGTAATAACCAAATACATGTCCAATTAACTATTGGGGAAAAAACTACAAATTTAGTTTAGTAATTTGCTTTAGAAGACTATAAGATTTCTGATTTTTTTTGATTGGGCTTAAGAGTGAACTCTTCCTCTGCAGAGTGATATCCCTCTTGCTTTTGGACAACAGTTCCTACTCTTGTTATATAATCTGTTTATACTTGAAGTCCATCACAGTGGCTTGTTTTTACGGGAAGACCTAGTTTTGATCCTGTCAGGTACAGCAGAGTTTATACAGTCATGCAAGTGTTTGTACAGGGCATTTGGGTACACTTCTGCATTCCTTGATGTCTGTAATTGCAGGTGGTATGAAGCTTTTTACACTATCACTTAGTATGCCGTAGTTAGCTTTGGTAAAGTTTTTTATAATTTTTGTTCCTGTGATGGTGTCAGTTCTAATAGTTACTTCAAACCAGACTGATTTGTGGTCTGACCTAACCAGGGAGGGCATCACACATGGGGAAGTATAGTGACCTCCCATGTTGGTAAGTACTATGTCCAGAACATTAGAGCCCCTAGTGGGGGTGCAGTGCAGACTATCTGTTCCAGAGCATTTGTGTTAAAGTCCAGGAACCTCTGGGTGAGTGTGTTCTTGCTTGTGTATGTTCACTAGTCTATGGAAGGATAGTTGAAATCTCCCATGAATAAGATGTTGGGCATGCAGTGTGATTGTCCTGGTTCATGGTGGGGGATCTATAGCTAGCAATGATGTGGTATGGTACTTTCCCAATAGTTAATTGGACATGGAGTAGTTTGAGAGAGTCATGCTGTTTGACCAGTCTCAAAATGTATTTTGTTTTAACAAAGATGGATACACCTCCACCATTGGTTCCTTCTCACTCATTTTGAGGTCTGCACATGTTAAAGGCATTGTAGCCTTGCACAGCCGGGGTGCTCTCAGCGGTCTTGAACCATGTGTCAGTAACTGCACAGACATCAGCATTTTCCATGGTGAGCAGTGCTTCCAGGGAGTGCAGTTTCGTGTTTAAACTCCTAGCATTAAGTAGCATGACCCTTGAGTTTGTCTAGATTAGATTTTATGTTGGAACATTTGTTTTGACATTACCTAAAAAAGGCACTATGGGGAAGGCAAGAGCCTTTGTCAGTATCTGAAAGCCTAGGGGTAACAGGGGAAGACCATCTCTAGCAAAGCAGTGAGGTCTGTCTACCATATCCTAGGCTGACAGATACAGAATCCCACTGGACTGACATCAGAAGCGGAGACAACTGTTGAAGTCAATCATTTTTTTGTTTATATTGTGGTGTCATCCTGGGTAAGTGTAGGATACTGCTTAGGGCTAAAGAAATACCTGCTGGAACACACAGTCTGAGAGTTCCGTCATGTCTCTCTGTATATAGTCTAGAGACGTATTTCTCAAGCATTTCATCATGGACTATGACAGAGTCATAATGATACTTGTTGCTGAGTAACCAGAGTCCATGCATGATTTGTCGGATCCTGGTTCCTGATAGGCAGCCAACCTTCACCTTCTCCTTGTCCAGTCTGGTGAGGGTGACATCTGTGTTTCTCACTATGGAGTCACATATGACCAAGACATTTGATGTGTTTTGCCTTAGGAGCTTATTTGTTGAGACACGGGTGCATGTATTGATATGTATAGTGGTTTCTTTTTGCTTAGTGGTGAGTGCGTGGTGTGCATTTGGGAGGTGTTTGTTCTTTTGGTAGGCTTTTAGCAAGTACCTCCAGGTATGTGGGTTTATGTGTCATGACTTTATTTTGTACGAGAGGTGAGGTTTGAGTGAGAGGTGAAGCATGTGTCTTGACAACCTGTTTGATGTCTAGTTTGCTTTTATGTGAGAGAATTGACTCCGATTCCACAGTGTATTTGCATCTCTCACATAGGGTGTTAGTTTTACCAGCAAATGGGTGTCAATATACATGAAGAAATTGCTACAGTGTCTCAAGATGCCCATATCAATCAAGCTAGCAGGAGAAATGATGGGAAACTGCCCATCCATTGTGGCAATAGTTTTCTGAATGTGGCATATGGGAAGAAAGTGGGCTAGCTGGAATTAGTCACAAACAGCAAAAATGAAGCAGTAATTCAATTAAATACAGTTACAAAAGTGCAGTGCTAGCTTAAAATACACTTATTTTTTAGTGGCTGTCTTGGATTTCAGTGCAGTGGCACTCCAGACCTCTGGCTAATGTTGCCAAACATTGAGCAGCACCAGTAAACTGAGTGCAAACCAGCACAAATGCAAGGCTTATATATTGGCATCTTTAAAGAGTTTTAACTACCACCAATAGGAAAGCCCCAAATTGAGCCTTCCTCCAGCAATCCCCAACTCAGATGGGTTTTTAGCTACACATGTCTGCCACAAGGGTACAGGGAGGCCCTCAATGTAAAATGTCTGGTTTAAGAGCACAGTGATACCAAACAATCTAGATTCAGCAGGTCTGAATCTAGCCTATGCTATACAAGTCAATGAAACATAGATTCAAAATGCAGAGTATAAAGCAGTCACAAACAGCAAAATGGAATCAGTAATTCGATTAAATACAGTTAAAGTGCAGTGCTGGCTTAAAATATATTCATTTTTCAGGTTTTTTTCAGTAGATGCCTTGGATTTCAGTGCAGATACACTCCAGACCTCTGGCTAAAGCTGGCAAACATTGAACAGCTCCAGTAAACTGAGTGAAAACCAGTGCAAATGCAAGGCTTATATACTGGCAAATTTAAAGAGTTTTAACACAACTACCAATGGGAAAGCCATAAATTGAGCCTTCTTCCAGCAATCCCCAACTCGGATGGGTCCCGAACTACACACACCTGCCACAATGGTGCAGGGAGGCTCACTTAATTAAGATAGCTGGTTTAAGAGCACAGTGATACCAAACAGTCTAGATTCAGCAGGTCTGAGTCTTGCCCATGGTATGTAAGGCAAGGGGAAACAGTTTCTAGATGGGAAGGAGTAAGGGAGAGTCACAAAGTTGAAAGAGTGTTTAGTAGTATACTATTAGATGATCTACAGTGGTACCACCCTCTGCACAAACTGGCAGCTCTTTGAGCAGCTGTGAACAGAGACTATTGACAGCATTTCCTACAGAGGATTTTAAACTGGAGATGTTGGCTTATATACAAGCATGGTGCACCAAGTAGGATGAAAGACTTCTATAAAGTTAAACCCAAAGGGCAATCAGATGAAAACACAGTAAGCTATATCCACCAGTAGTTCCCACCTTGGATGGGTTGAATTTAGCTCTCTGCTCCCACCAGAGTGCAAAAGAACCCTCAATGTAAAACAAACTGGCGTTGAGCTCAAGTGCAGTAACAAATGTTTTAGAACAGAAGTAATAATTTTTGCAATATCACGAATCCTTGGAAATAAGTTCACTAATCCTGAGAAATGTTCACAATCCACAAAAACTTTGCAAAACTTAGAAATATTTTGGCAGACTCAGGAGAACTTTGGCAAACTCAGAAACAGCTTTTGCAGTAACAGAGGAGGTTAGGAAACATCAGACTACTGTTAAAAACAACCAAACAGCAGTACAGTAACAACAGATGGAGTTCCTTTAACAAATGCAGGCTGGAAATCAATGATAAATTCAACAAAATAAATAAATGCAGCAGAGAAGTGTTATATCACTAAAACATTTAGAGCAAGTGCAAATAAAAATCTCTGCCAGACTGTTTCCATGGAAACATGAAGACCATCTGCAGAATTGTTACTGAGTATGCATGTATTTGTTAGAAAAAAGCCTCATAATATTCAATATTCTTTTTTATTTACCTGCTTACTCTTAAAACCGGTTATTAAATCAATCAAGGTCCTTAATCTAGTCATTTCCCCATGCAAGAATGGGGAAAAGCATATTAATTTTTCTTTTGTCATGCTGTTTTAACCAGGCCTTTTTGTAATTGTGTTGCCTACATTTTTTACAACTGAACAAGAAGAGAGAAGGGAGAAAGAAAAGACAAAAAGAACAGCAGCACCTGCTGTTTACACTCCCCGTTACACTTAAAAATAACTGAGAATACTTTACTTTATATCAAAAACAAAAATATCAGAACTTTATAACTCGCAAAGAAAACCATACACCACAAAAATAGTGCTAGTAAGAAAAAATGTCTTTACTTGGTTATCTTTCTCCCTTCTCTTCCCATCCTCAAAACATTTTTGAAGATTAATGCCACCAACTAGGCTAACCAAGACAATTTAATATAACAAAGGACATTTGTGCTTATAAACAAATTGTATCTAGGGTAATTAGAGAATGGAAACGTAGAATTAGTTAATTGGTTATTTTATCACACTGGTGATGGGAATGTGATATTTAAAAGTGGTAATTCTGAAAGGAAATGGTATATGCTGAAGTCCTTTTTAAGGATGAAAACATGGTGATTTCACTGAGTGTTAGTAAAACTTTGGTGTGAAAAGTCCCAAGGTGTTTATTTTATATAACTGGTACCTCTGAGTGCCCTACTTAGTAGATTGTTTGGTTGCTGCTTTGTGCAGTCTTGGGGTACTTGTTTCTCCTAGTTTTTCCTGCTTATAGCTGTTAGTTTGTGGACTCTCAACCCTAAGGGCACCCAGAATTCTTCTTGTAGCCAATCTGCCATTTTCTGTAAAAGGAGCCTTTCTTTCCCTTTGGCTGCTTCACTTTGTCTTGCCTCTGGTGGAAGGTAAACTCTTAGCAGGGTAGTTTATTTATTTGTTAGGGGAATGAAACAGCTGTTTCGCATACTACACTTCATGCCTCTGATGATGTCTCCAAATATGAAATCATTTGGTGGGTATGTAGAAGATAGGGTATCCTCAGTGTATGACTCATAGGAAAGACGAGATGACATCTGGGCCACACAGTCAAGTTGATCAACTTCAGAGTCAGAAGAGTTCGATTCCTCTGGGGAATATCTCCCTAATTCCTTTCAAGCTAGAGACCATGATAGTTGCTCTGATGATAGCCACAGGTTCTTGAGTAAAAGTAGAAAGTCCTAAGCCAGTTTCATCAGATCTTGTAAGTGTGTCCAAGAAGGAAGGGTGGGGGTAAGGGAGGAGCATCTGCCTATGACAAGCTGAAGTAAGACAGCAGACAGGTGAGTCTTGAAGATCTTGTTTCTGCTTTTGCAAGTGATGGACACCTTAAAGATTTATATTTGTGGGCAGGTGCCAAAGATATTTGATTTTAGAACCACACACATCTTCCTAAAGTAGAATTAGGGGAGTACTATCCTTACCCTTGATTGCTAAATATAGGTGTCAGAATACAGGGTGCAAGGCTCTATATCACAGCAAAACTCACCACAGATGGCACTCATAAAAACAATTAATTTTTGTGCACTCTGTTTCTTCCCTTTCTCTAATGTGCGATCCAGAGTTGGTTTATATATCAAGAAATTGGTAGGCAAATCACATGCCCACAGTGAGACATATAGATTGATTGAATGTTGCTTGGTTTCATTTCAGAGAGAAGCACATGTACTGCAACCTCCTGAGGGGTACTGCCAGAAGTCTTGGTCCAAAATGGGCATCAGAGATGGGGCTCCAAAAACACCCCACTGCACCCAATGCCTTCAATCTAAAGGTGGCTTTTGGACTGACTGATATGTTATTGGTCTCTCAGGATTCCTTTTGTCATGGATGCTTATCATCTTCAGTAAGTTCTTACATTGTAGGCAGTGACACAGGTAAACATACAATAACAGAAAAGAAAAAAATATATAGCAAACACTTTTAATTTTCATAAATAATATGTTTAACAATTATCACTAGCACCAATATTATATAACTAGTTCAAATTCTGCCCTCCCTTAAACATCACTTTTCCGCCCAAACATTATTCTGCATGTATTATTCATAAATTCCATTTATTTTTACGAAGTTTGCGCCTTCCCTTTCCTAAAGATTCCCTCTTCAGTTCTTTTATCTCCTTTACAATATTCAGTACTTCAGTTACAGTTGATTTAGATTTGATTCCCATTTTCTAGTAATTGCTTTTTTGGCAGCCAACAGCATTAAACATAGTAAGGCCTAATCATGTCTGGGTTATTTAGATCCTATATCCCAGCTCATATAATTTCCTTAGTCACAATAATTTGTGCCCTCAACATTTTTGACAAAGGAATTTATAAATCTGCAAACTCACTGCATCCCCCCACGCTAAAAAAAAAAAAAAAACATTCCCAATCACCTTTCTCTGTTCCATCATACCTGCAGTATTTGCTCTCTACCTGACAAAAAAATTCTCTGAAGTCTACTTCAGGGTATAACACCACCTAGGTAAACACTTTAAGCAAAAATTGTTATAATTCTGGACTTTTTTGCATACTTGAGAGCCATATAAATGCCCTTCCATTGTTCACTTGTATATTGCTTTTCCATTTTCACTTCCTCAGTCTTTTCTAACCTCTTCTGGTTGATTCATACAGTTATCATGCAACATTTTATATGCTCTATGAATTATCCCTTTTCTTAATAGCAGATTCAGTTCTGGACTCAATTAAAAGCTCTACCAGTACTGGTTTTACTTCACACTCCCCATATCCCTTCCTCTTTGTTATACTCGGGCATTAATTCTTGGTAGGCATGGCAGTCTCTAAAGTGCAGTCCAAGCTTTTGCTTGTCCTCAACCCATGCTATTACATGTCCCCTTTCTAGTTATTTGCTCCTATTATCATGATTCTTTTGGTAATATTCTCAGTGAACTCCAGCTTCTCTTGCCCATTTTCTTTACCCCTTCTTGCAGTCATATCATCTCTATCGGCAAAATCTCATCCCATCATTCCTGTGTTGGCTTAGCTCATAGAATACTTTCTACACTGCTTGTATCTTAATATCCATATCCACAGTCAAGAGCTTACAACTTCTCAATCTTTATATTATCTTTTAGTTTCTTCATACATGTCTTTAGCTACCATAGTAGAATCCTTTTTAATTCATACTCAAGTATGTTTTCTTATCATGCTCCATAAATATGAGTATTGCTGAATTATTTTTTGATTAAATACAAAGTTTACTGTGATAGCCTTTGTTTTAACATTATTGTACACCTGAAACTGTCACAAAATGTTCCACAATACTTAAATGTCCTTTTCTGGATTGATCAAGTACAAAAAAATACCATCTGTGAGTAAAGTTATCTTTTCATGATTGCCATACCAGTTGTACCCTAGAATTTGAAAGTCCATTATTTCCTTTGCCAATGGCTCTAAATCTAAACAAATAACCAAAACGAACAATGGCAACCCCTGCCTCATTCTTCTATTCAGACTGGAGAGGAAACCTCCCACCTTAATTTCTGCCTATGACCCTTCGTATATCACTCTAAATGACCCTATTACGCTATCTGGGAAAACAAATGCTGTCATTGCCCTACTCATAAAATCCCAGCTGGATCTACTGAATTCTTTCTCTGTATCATGTCTCAACAACAAAAGCAAGATTTTCTTATGCTCTGCTTCTACCTGGATATTTGTTGTTCCATGAATCTTGTCAAATATTTGCTTCTCCTGCACAAGACCACACTGATCCATATCTATCAGTTTTAACACCACCCTCGAAATTGGATGGCTCAGTGGTATAGCAGTTAGCATTGTCACCTCACAGCAAGATGTTATCCAGTTCAATTCTTGGCTGGGTGTCTTCTGCTTGGAGTCTTCTTCTTCTCCCTGTGTTCATGTGGGTTTCCCTCGGGTACTCTGGTTTCCTCCCACATTACAAAGACATGCATCTGGAGAATTTCTCTCCAGCCTCTGCTGAAAATAGGCTCTGTTTGTTAGACTTTCCTGGTAAACAAATGTTAAATAAATAAAATTATCTTAGCTAGTATAAGCACTTTAAAATTGTGGTTTAAAATGGAAATGGGTCTGAAAGGTCTTTATCCATCTTTGGTTAATATAGTCTTAATAGCTTTCTTCCAAGATGTTGATACTACCTAGCACCTGTTTCTGGAATCTTCCCTGTTGATTAATTGTACATCACTATTGCTATCTCATTTCTTAGTATCTTGGTTATTAATTATTGAGCTTTATCTGCTTCTAACATTGGTGTAATTAAACCTTCCATAAATATTTCCATTTGTGCCTTTTCTTGGTTTCCACATTATTTTGCTTTATACAAAATTTCATCAAATGTTTGAAATATCGCTATTATCTCTGTAAAATCTCTGGTTATTTTTATCATTATAGGCTCACTAAGTTTGTCAACAGCCTTTTCTACTTTTTGTTGCATAAGGCATTGTGCTAATTATTTTTGTGCTCTGGAATAATGAAACAGGTGATTAACAGCAACTTTTCTGAACTCATGCACATTATCCAAACAGTCCCTTCAGTACTTTGTAGTTGATCCCAGAGATTCCCATAATTCTGTAATACTTTAACCTTTGTGAACTCTCTAAATAACTCCTACTACTTTTCTTCACATATCACGTTCTGTCTTGTTTCTACAATGCTTTTTTATACTCCATGTTCATTTATACCACTCGCTAGTCATCCATTCTGAAAACAATACCTCTCAAATTATTTCCAATAACCATTCATTAAAGCTCATTGTTTTATAAATAAGAAAAAATGCAAAAGTGCCTCATTTTTACTTCTTTACCTTGCACCATTATCTTATATTTTTTAGTGTATGATCTGAAACAGTTATTGGATGGGTTTCATAGCTTTCAATAAACTATTCACATTCCTGTGAAATATAATTTCTACCCAGCTAGCTCAGTTTTTGTACTTGGGGAATAATGCAATTTCTGGGTTCCTACTACTGAATTCATATCTTCCATACCAAATAATTTCATATACAGTATTTCTTTAGAGATCTACACTCATTTGTTGTATTTTCCCCTTCTATGTCCCACCAATAAATTCTCACTATTGCAAACCAGGATTTGGTTCTCATCCATAAATATTGCCAGTTGAAAACTTATTTCTTCCAGAATTCTCTTAAAATCCATAATAATATCTTTAGGTGGAATATAAATGCATGTCAATGCAATTCTCTTCCCCTGCCAATAACCCATTACTATCACTCTTTTTACTAGAAACTAGTATAACCACCCTATTTATTTGTCTGTGATATTCTGTTTAACATCCACTCTATTATTTCTTTGTCAAATCAATATGTCCATTTTTATCCAAATATGTTTCATATAACATTACTCTCTGCACCAACACTTCTTAATATAATTCAATACTCTTTTTTTGTCTATACACGTAAGGCTATTTACATTCCATGATAATATGGACAAAGTAGCCATTATGATCAAAAGATACTACTTTTCTCTATTATATGTGACAGTTCTTCTGAATAAATATTTCTAGTTTTAGCTTACATACACACACTAATGTTTGGCAAGCTGATGTCTTATGTAATTGCTGCTTCTAGTCTCCATTTGAACATGTTTCACATTCTAAGACTTTTTTTTTTGCTCCAGTAAAACACTCATACAAAAAATGTATTTATTATTTATTTTATTTTACATTTGTCAACCGGGATAGTCCATCTGGATACATGTCAGTTTTCTGTGGAGGCCCGTGAAGAAAAGCTCTAAAGAGACAATTTACAAGACATACAGACAATGCTTAAAAACATATTTCAACAAGGTCCACTAAGAATATCTAGTTGAGAACACATATTCAGTGTCATGCTATAGACAGGTGCATTTATCAGTAGATTTATAAACAACAATAAAGCAAGCAAAATAACACAAATATACTCTAATTATTTTGTTGTGGTGTACAAGTTTATGCAAAATAAATAAAAAAACTAAGTAAATACATTTTCAGAAACATGCATCCCCTTTACTTAAGGGACAAACACATAAAACTATATACATTTTCAACAAATGAAGTTTACCCCACCATATAAAAGCAGTGCCCTAAGCTGAAAGCTGCACCAACAGGCATTACCTAACTTAAAATTAAGGTTATCCATGGGCTGCAAAGCCTGTATTTCCACTTACACTAATTGCTATATGTACTTTATCGCTATTTTCCTCCCAGATGCAAGAAACAACTTGCATGCTTTCAGTAAACATTATATTTTAGTTGTAAGAAAAAGTATACTGGCTGACTTTAAATAAATGAAATTGTGCGTTCTTATATTAAATACATTAAAGTATTAAGGCTGTTGGGGAATCAACAAATTGTATAACTTATTCACATTCTACAGTTTTAAGATTTGTGTATTTCTCACCAAACTGATTGACAATCTATCTTTAAATGTTAATTACAGTGTGCCTTATACTATTCACTCAGCAGAGTCTACAGACCTTCTATGGTTAATTGCTTGTACATGCAGACTTCATGTCTCCATGTAGGTAATGAAAAAACAAAACAAAGCTATAGACTTTGCAGATGCATGAAAAATATTTGTAAATCTCACTCTACACACTGTTCAGCTCTCTCTCATGATCAGTTTACTTACAGATGTAGACTTGCCTCCCAGTGAAAGCCTTTACTAATGGAAAACATAACTGTAAATACAATCAAGAACTAACGTCTTTTTATCTTATTTTTCAAGCCTTTTCACTTGAAGTCTATAATTCATACCAAGCACATTAATGTAGCTATCCACCTCCATACAAATAGTGGAGATTATCTTAATTCTACATATTGTGATGAATACACTTTTATATCCTATTTTAGATTCCCCACCTCAGCATCCAAAGATCACAACATGCTATAGTAACTGTAGCTTGCTTATTTCCTGTCTGGTTTCTTTCTTTGTTACAGTGTAAATCCTGCATACCTTTCCACTAAAACAGTACTTTCTTGCTTTAATATCTTTAACACATACAGCAGTCAGTGATAAAACTCCACCAATTTGCATTTAACATACCCCTGACAGCACACTAAACAAAATTTCTTTTTACAGTACAACATGCCATTTAAGTCAAACATTTTATGCAAATACAAAAATTGTTGTTCTTAAACCAATTAGCTCTTTATTCCTCTCATTGCCCTTGTAAATATTAATGGCAATGTGGGGCATGTGCTTTAAAGTACACCCACCAGTTTAACACAGTCAACAAAATTTCAGTCTTGCTCAAAAAACACTTCTTCCAAAGCCACATTTCACATTGCTACTCCTAGATCTAATGGTATTGCTGCCTTATAGTCTCCCATTTATTTACTAATGTCACAGTGTTGCTGGTTTACCTGATCCTCTCCATCTCTCAAAACTATTCTCTGTTTCAAGTCCAAGATACTCCTGGATTCATCTAATAAACTGTTGTGCTTCTTCTGTCACTCATTCATTTTCTTTTGTAATAATGGAAAATGTTTCACAAAGTCTCTCTATTGGCTTTGGTATTGACAGAAGAATGAAAAACAGAGTCCCCTCATTTGGCTAGCTCACCCTTTGGTTTTTAAACTATTTTGTTTTTATTTCCTCCTCAGACTGTTCTGCATCCAAAATGTTTTTTTTTTCCTTCAGGAAAAAAAGATTCTGAAGAAAGCCAGCTACAGCAGCTTGAATCTCACATATGCCTCTCAACATTCCCCATTTGCTGGGTTAAACTTGCATCTATTTTGTCTAGTGTACAATGAATAAACATTTTCTCAAACACTCTGCTGTCCTCAAAGTTCAATACTTTTCCTTTCTTCCAAAATTTTGTCAGTAGCAACTCTTTCTGCTGGTACTGTTGCATCTTTACTAATATAGATTTTGAGTGATTTTCTTGTGGCCAGATTTGGAGCATATGCATAATGTGCCCTCTCAATTAATTGTGGAATACTAGTCCAGTTGCATATCTGATACAATAGAAGATCTCAGGGTTCTCTGCAATCTCCATCTTCTAACTACACTACTTTTTGAAACTGCTCTTTTTGAGAATCCTCATGTTCAGTCAGATCTTTATTTGTTCTATTTTGGTGTCATATTTTTGCAGTTTTATGAGTTCATATGAAGAGCTAGTTAATGCTTCTACTATACTTGTTGTCTTTTATTCTACTTTATACATTCATTGTTTCACTTATTTTAAATACCTTTTTATTTTCCTGCAAACTACTGGAAACCATCTACTATAACAAAGCTGGAACTTTTTTGCTTAACAGCTACAAGATTCTTCCAGCCAGAGCGTTTTTTTTTTCTTTTCAGTTAATTTTTTGCTTACTTTCTCTAGATGATATATTTTCTGGCATTCAGGCTGTGTAATTACTAGCCAATGAAAGAATTATACCCAAATTGTTAAATTGTACTGGCTTTTTTTCCCTCTCTGAGTTTCAGTTTTCACACTGGTATACTTCTAATCAACCTGTAGATCAGTGTGCAGCCTCTTAAAGTCCCATCTCATTAGTGCTTTTCTTTTTGTTTTTTGAATGCTGCATTCATTGGTAACTTGCCTAATGATATACTGGCACAGGAAATGGCATGCATCTTTTCCTGGTCCCGAAAGTCCTGGAGAGATTTAACTATTCATTTAATAGTCTTATGACAGAACCTAGTATGAAGGATAGGAAATAATGTGCTCTATCCCTAGACAGAAGAAGAACTGGAAGTCTGTGTTGGATTTGCTTTCTGAAAGTAATGTAATTATTAGTGTTAGAAACTGGTGTCTATAATCCTGATGCCTAAAATACCCTTGGGCACAGACACAGAGAAGATTTTTCACCAATGGGATGTATGTGTACTTGGAAAACAGAATGAACCAGCAGACTGATGACAGTACTCAGACACACACAGTTTCTAGTTCTTAAGCAAGATAGAACTAAAGATAGCATGGGCAATAGCTGCTCTTATTATCACAGATGTGTTTATGTAGAGGTGTGAGGGTGCCTGTCAGCATGGAGAGAAAAGGGTGAAAAAGTCAAGCCAGATATTAGACTTTCTGTGGAAGAAGTCCCAAGTGGTATCACTACTGTAATACAGAAAAATATGATAAACATCTAATAAACTATTTAAGATTTCAGTGCCAGAACTGCCTGTTTTGGTCACCTAATAGACCATTACAGGTAAGAGGAATGTTGGTAGTTATACAGGTATTGAAGACAGTACTCACACAAACATATATTTCAGTGGAACAGACCAGGAAGTCCAAAAACTGAAACTGAAGACCTCCCTTTTTAATGGCTTCAATGGACCTGAGAAAAAAGCACAGTTGTGTTACTCACCATAAGATGATGTCTTTTCACAGTATAATCCAGTCCATGGAATGAACTGAAAGTGGATGTCCTTTTTTCCAGTTTGACTTCCACTGCTTTTGCTAAGGCCTATAGCAAGCTGAACTCCTTCATTATATCAAGCACTTGTTTAATGTATGGCTTCAAAGGAAGAGCAGTTTACAACATTTTTCATTGTTTTTGGATAAAGGTAACTAGCCAGTGTGCATTGCCTGGGGGGAACCTCTAACCTTTGTCTGTAAACTCCATGAGGACCTAGGCCTGTTTCTCTGGACAAAAGAATTCTTGCAAATTATATTGCAGTAGCGGGCAGTTTCTCTTTCTGGGTACAGGCATGTCTTATGCTATGACGAGAAATAGCTGTGCATCTTTTCCTGGTCCCGAAAGTCCTGGAGAGATTTAACTATTCATTTAATAGTCTTATGACAGAACCTAGTATGAAGGATAGGAAATAATGTGCTCTACCCTAGACAGAAGAAGAACTGGAAGTCTGTGTTGGATTTGCTTTCTGAAAGTAATGCAATTATTAGTGTTAGAAACTGATGTCTATAATCCTGATGCCTAAAATACCCTTGGGCACAGACACAGAGAAGATTTTTCACCAATGGGATGTATGTGTACTTGGAAAACAGAATGAACCAGCAGACTGATGACAGTACTCAGACACACAGTTTCTAGTTCTTAAGCAAGATAGAACTAAAGATAGCATGGGCAATAGCTGCTCTTATTATCACAGATGTGTTTATGTAGAGGTGTGAGGGTGCCTGTCAGCATGGAGAGAAAAGGGTGAAAAAGTCAAGCCAGATATTAGACTTTCTGTGGAAGAAGTCCCAAGTGGTATCACTACTGTAATACAGAAAAATATGATAAACATCTAATAAACTATTTAAGATTTCAGTGCCAGAACTGCCTGTTTTGGTCACCTAATAGACCATTACAGGTAAGAGGAATGTTGGTAGTTATACAGGTATTGAAGACAGTACTCACACAAACATATATTTCAGTGGAACAGACCAGGAAGTCCAAAAACTGAAACTGAAGACCTCCCTTTTTTAATGGCTTCAACAGACCTGAGAAAAAAGTACAGCTGTGTTACTCACCATAAGAAGATGTCTTTTCACAGTATAATCCAGTCCATGGAATGAACTGAAAGTGGATGTCCTTTTTTCCAGTTTGACTTCCACTGCTTTTGCTAAGGCCTACAGCAAGCTGAGCTCCTTCATTATATCAAGCACTTGTTTAATGTATGGCTTCAAAGGAAGAGCAGTTTACAGCATTTTTCATTGTTTTTGGATAAAGGTAACTAGCCAGTGTGCCTTGCCTAGGGGGAACCTCTAACCTTTGTCTGTAAACTCCATGAGGACCTAGGCCTGTTTCTCTGGACAAAAGAATTCTTGCAAATTATATTGCAGTAGCGTGCAGTTTCTCTTTCTGGGTACAGGCATGTCTTATGCTATGACGAGAAATAGCTGGTCATGTCTATTACTTTTTAGAAAGATACTTGGAATGGGCATAAGAGCATTTTTCTCCCCACTCCATGAGCTGACCATCATCTCCCACTACCACCTTCCTCTTCTTGTTCACTAGGTCTACTGCACCCATCTTTATCCTCTCCTGGGCTCTACCTGACCTATATCAAGGGCCAGTGAGGAGACAGAGGATGCTGATGCAGTAATGCAGCATCTCACTCCTACCAGTGTGTTTTAACCCCCTATCACTCCATGGCACCCTTGCATGCCCCATAACTGCTGCCTCTGAAAAGTGAATGCATGCTTCAGTACATGTGCAACCTCCCAACCAAGAAATATATCTGCTTGCAGTGTGAAGCTCAACAAGTTCTTAAATGCTGCTAATATAGCAAGCCTAAGTAGCCTCCCCTCCTGAATGGGTGAGGTCTCTCCAATCCTCATCTGGTCCTTCCAGCACATGTGCTGCTACTAAAACATAGGACATCTGGGGCACAGTAAGAGCTTTAGCCCTCTGCACCATGGAACTATGCCCAGACACTTCTGAAGGATATATGTAGAAACTGCAAGAGGAAGGGGACATATATCTGAGATGATCCTTCTACTTGAACACATACCGTTTGATGAGTTACATACTAGATCCATGCTAGGGCTCACAGCTGCAGTATAAATCCTCAGTGAACAATTTATAAAAGAATTATTTATGAACATCCAACAAATGTAAAATCATTTCCTTTTATTTTAGGGATTTGGGTAGGAAGTTGTATAATTGAAAGTTATATCCTTACTATACAATAGATCCTTTCATTCCAGTCCATCCAGAACAAAATATGGGTCCTCTAGCACCAGTTCACATCTGATCTGACCACTCCAGTGTTCAGGCCTCAAGCCCTCCCTAGACCTTTTCCCAAAATACCCTGTTATCCCCTGACTAAGATAGAGTTTGATACCCTTAGTCATGGAATTCATGTTGCCCTTATTTAGAGAAATATGTATGATCAGCATACACGTATGGGACGAATGGTGGATTGTCATATTGAATGGATTGGAATAAATGGATCATTACAGCAAGTACATAACTTTCATATCCTATTCATTCAGTCTGGCCAATCTGACATATGGGTCAGAATCCCCAGCTACGTAAATCCTGGGTGGCCTCATGACAACAGACCTTTCAGGATAGAAGACCCAAAGGAAGCCCTTGCTCTGGACATGCAATCTGGTTTACAGTGCATGTGTGTAGATGATCACATGGCAGTCTGACAAATTTCATCCAAAGATAGCATTATCATAAAGGCTGTTGAAGTAGAAATTTCTCTTGTTGAATGAGGCTTTTGGTTAGTGGGCAATGGTCTGTTTTTGGAAGAGTATTTATATGTAATAAAAGCAGCAGTCCTGAGCAAATAAAAACAAAGCTGTCTGTGTACATCCAAGATGTGTAGAATGTATTCTCCTTTGTTCTGGTACTTTTGGAAAAATACTGTCAAACGTATAGAACAGTTACTTTTGGAAGCCACCCAGGATAGGAAAGATTGGTTCTAAGAGTAACTATATCCTTATGAAAAGTGATGCAAGGAGAAAAGAGAAGACAATGTGTGGAGTTCAGAACCCTTCTGGCTGATGCAATAACCAACAAAAGTACCATTTTCAAGTTAAATATTTTAGCTCTGTGGTAGCAGCAGGTTTAAATGGAAGTCTTTGTAAGCCTTCTAAAATGAAGTTCAAATCCTAAGGAGGGGGACAGGTTTTTGATGGAGGTCTTGAATGAAATGCCTTTTTGATAAAGGCTTCTCACAGCTTATGAGAAGCTAGGAAGTATTCTGAAACCCAGTGTGGAATGATGAAATAACTGCAAACTGTACCTTGATAGTAGAAAACAAAGAAGACAGGAATATGAGCACATTAACCACTGGAGCGGAGAATGGGTCTACATTATGAGATTCAGCCCATAAAACAAATCCCTTCCATTTGCTGTGATGCACCTTTCACACAGACTCTTGCTGAGAGGCTGTAAGAATATGCAAAACATCTGAAAGGAGGAAAGATTCCTATACCATCAGTGAAATTGTAGAAACCAAGCAGTCAGAGAAAGAATGGCAAAATAATTCATAGGTTCATAGGTAGGTACTAGGCTATTGGTCCTAGGGCCTATATAAGCCTAGCCAAACGGTACCCTGGTTTTTGCCACCCAAGAAAAATATTTTCCTGTGCCCCTGTCAAGCAGAGCCACAGAAGTGATCCCTGGGGTGAATTTTCTATTTCCCATCCAATCATCAAGATTTTTTTCTTGAAGAGTGCTAATGAGGAGCTTTGTTTGATATAGATAGGTAGTCTGTTCCAGAGTATGGGAAGTCTCTGGGACAGGAATCTATCCCTCCAGCATGTTCTGTTTATTACGGTGACAAAGTTTACGTCCCTAGAGCGTGTAGCTTGGAGGGATTGGGATTTCTTTACATGGAGCATGTCCAACAGCTCTGGGTTTGACACAGCTTTGTATGTTAGGCAGAGATCGCCTCTGAGTAGGCGATATGCTGCAGAGTAAAGCTGGAGTTTTTTTGAAACTGTCTGCATAGGGCATCTGTTTGAGGCTGGTTATCCTCTTTGTAAGGTATTTCTGTGACCTTTCCAGTTGTTGTAGATGTCTTGTGAAGTGCATACCAAAAGGGGCACTGTACTCTATAATGGGTCTAATGAGTGATGAGTAGAGGGGAACAATGACCTCTTTTTTCCTGGATGAGAAACCTTTTGTGATGAGGTGTGCCACGTAAAAGGATTTCCTGACTACTCTGGCGATGTGAGTATCAAAGGAGAAACTACTGTCCATCTGTGTCCCAAGGTCTAATCACACTTTCAGTGTTAAGTAGACTTCCGCCTATGTGGTAGTTCATGGGTACAGAGTTTTTACCAAAACGGATGATAATGCACTTTTTGACATTGAGCTTGAGGCCATGGCTTTGACACCAGACATCTGTCTCAGTGAGGCCCTTTTGTAGGATGTCCACATCATTAGGAGTTTTGATTATGGCTCGTAGTTTGCAGTCATATGCGTACTTTATTAGCCAAATACCTTCTGTGTTAGCCTGTACTTCAGAGAAGTAGACACCAAACAGAAGAGGACATAGGACTGAACCCTGTGGTACTCCACTTGTCACTGGTCTGAAGTTGGATTTAGAGTCTGCTACTTTCACAGTGTGGGTTCTGTCAGTGTGCCAGTTGGCAACCCATCTTGTGACATAGGGATTTATACCTAGTTTAGTGAGTTTGTCTAGAATTCCAGAGTAGGGGATGGTGTTGAAAGCCTTGGCGAGATCTAGACAGGCTGTGTGAACCACCTTACCCTCATCTATGGCTTTGGTGATTGCTTCAAAGAAGTCTATCAGGTTTAGGAGACATGATCTGCCTTTTACAAACCCGAACTGGGTAGGGTCCAGAATTTGGAGATTACCAATGTCATTGTTTATAAGTTCCATGATGATACGCTCCATAGCCTTGCTGCACTTGGTGTTGTGAGAAGTTGCAATGAGGTCACTGCAGGGTTTGACCTGTGACAGAAAATTTTCTTTGCTATGACTGAATTTAGGAACCACTCGTAAGGAAGGAGGAGACTCCTGCTAAGCCTGTCCACTAGATTTTTGATTCTCCAGAGGATGTGTGTGGCAGTGAGAAAGCTGTGAGAGGCCATCACCCATTTCCATACTGTCATGGCTTCTTTGCTGAACAGCTAATATCTGCTCCCTTCTCCCTTGTTGATGTACAAAACAACTGTCATGTTGCCTGTCTGGATGTTAATCACTCCTACAGGAAGCCAGTTCTGAAATTCCTGCATCACAAGGAGAACTGGTCTCATCTCTAGTATGTTGATGTGAAACAAGCCTCTGATTCTGACCATGATCCATGGACCATCTGCCATTCGTAATGTCCACCCTACCCAAGGGACGATTTGTCTATGGTTACTGTAGCTACCAGAGAGGAAAGTTGAAAGCGTCTTCCATCTGTTATTAGCAGAGGCTAAAGTCACCAATTCAAATGAGTCCTGCATGACACAGTAATCCTGATGGGAAGACGCAGCAAATTTAGTTTCTGAAACCATTGAGTTTGGAACATCAACTGTAGAATTCTCATGTAATAACAGGTAAAGTGAGCCATGTGAATGGCTGCTGCCATTAGCCCTAAATCTCTTAACACTATCTTCGCATAAGGGTGATCAGTCCCTGATAAATTATGCTGTCCTATGGTAGTGCAATCTGAGTAATCATAGTGTCCAAACAGCATCCTAGATACAAAATGCATTGAGTGGGTTCCAGACTGGACTTGGCCATATTTACAGTGATGCTCAACGTTGCACAAAGATGTAGTAAATGATCCTTTGCCTGAAGAAGACTGTCTGAACTGGCAGCCAGTTACCAGTCACCAAGTTTGGGAAGATCTTGAAATCCTGTAACCATAAATGAGCAGCTGCTACTACTACCATGCATTTGGTGAACTCCTTGTGGGCTATGATGACACCAAATGGCAGAGCCCTGAACTGAAAGTGACTGGCTCCTAATTGGAAGCATAGAAAACTCCTGGACCCCTTACATATCTTTATGTGGAAGTAAGCATCCTGGAGCTCTATAGAGCACATCCATTTGTTATTTTGAAGAGACAGCAGACTAGATTGAACACTGACCATTCTGAAGGTCTTTTTTTATGTAGTTGCTCAGTATTCTTAAGTCCAAAACTGGATGGAGATTGTCTTTTTTGAAACCAAAAAGAAATGCAAGTAAAATCTTGACTGGTTCTGGTCTAGTGGGACTACCTGGATAGCTCTTTTTTGCAACAGAGAGAGAACCTCTACTACAGTGGGCCTTTGTCTGATTGGGTGTGACATTGGGCAGAGGGAACTGGGGAGTTGGGGGTTGTTCCAAAAATAGAATCTGGTAACCTCTGGATATTATCTCTTTTAGCTATCTGTCTCCTGTGATGGCAAACCAGGATTGAGAGTAGAAAGAGATGCATCCCCTGACTGCCTCCAGATTAGAACAGTTGGGCATACCTTTATGGATTTTGAGGCTGCTTGTCAAAGAACAGCTTCAGAATCCCTGGTTTTGCAGTCCTACCCAACTTCTGGACCTGCATCCATTGAAGTGGCCACCTCTGTTAGAAGAGGTATACTGGCAGCGAAACTTCCTAAACCAGAGTGATTGAGCCTCTTCCTGGCTCCTGGAAAAGGTATGCAGAGGTGACTCAAATTCCACTCCTACTGCAAAGTGCATCTTTCCATATCTGCTTTTCTGCATATGTTCTTTAACTGTTGCAGTAAACAAGGTGATACCTTCAAGTGTGCTTTAGTAAAGGACACTTTAAAGTTGTCCGCAAAATCACAAAAAAGGAGCTCATGGCAATGCCCACTCCAGCTGTTCCATCTGCGGCATTATGAAATAGGCACATGGATACATTAGTGATATGTTAAATCAATGAAATAGTGGTAATGATTTGTTTCTGTGACTCTGGAGTGATACAGTTCTTTAGAGTAGATATAGTTTGCTGTGCAAGATCCCTCTGGAACCTGGTCATATCAACATCAAAGTTCGTGGCTCATATTGTAAAGGAGACGGATGCATATGACCACTTCTGCTAGCCTATCCAAAGCCTGAGACTCTTTATTGGGTGGATGGATAGACAAGTCCTCCAGCAACTCTTTTTTGGTGGCTGCCACAGTATTGATAGAGTCTACCAGTGTTGCCTTTGTCCAAAAGTGTTTGCCTTTGGGGGGGACCTAAGGATTTTGCCAGGCTTCCTTGGGATGGACTCCTAGGTATCTGGCTCCTGCCATGATTTTTTTTTAACTGCCGACTCCATCTTATCAGCTGGTGGAACCAGCCAGGAAATAGACTGAGTCATTCAAGTGTGCCTCAAAAAGAACTGCCTCATGCAGAAAAGGAGGTTCTCTGGGCTAAGATCCCACTCTGTCTCATGAGTTCCAAAATCTATCTGAAGGAAACTTCCTTAGGAATGGATTTTGGAGAGCCCTCTCCATCTGAGTCAGCATCTGATGTGACAGACTCATCAGGGGAGTCAACATGCTTTCTCTTGCATGGCCTTTTCCTTTGGTGGATCAGGGGAGGATGCTGCTGAGTCTGGTGAAATGTGTCTCTATGATGTGGCCATGGGGCTGAGGTCACTGGAACAAATCGTGTCAGGGAATGCCTGCTGAGGAAGCAAACCCAATGGGCAGGAATCAAGGGGTAGACCCATGGTCAGTGGGGTTCCTGTGTTTTCACCTTATTGGGTAAATTGATCCTTCCAAACTACCAGAATGCCACTCAGAATTCAGTGGGATCCAAAAAAACAGCTCCTAAGGTTAGATCCTGCTCCTTAAATGGAGAGAGAGATTGAGACAGAAAGTGACTGGGGTGAATCCTCAGACTTGACTGAGAGGATGGCACCGAGGAGAGGAGCAGAGAGGAAATCTCAAAGGTGGACAACTCTGACAAAACCATTTGAGCTATCCATCCAATTCCTCAGCTTCATGACTCCAACACTAGATCTAACTAAGCCATTGAAGTCAAATCTAAGTTCCCAGGAGCCAATAACATTTGAACTAATGGATCCCAGGCCACAGGATACAGGAGACTGAGTGGATCCAGGGGCACTGGGAGCCAAGGGTTGGACCAGTGAAAGAGCCTGGTTGGGAGTAAAATGTACAGATCTCACTGGCATTGAAGCCAGTGGGGTATCTATGAGCCACATCTTCAACTGGGTTTTAAGAAATCTCTACAACAGGTGGTCCATAGGTAAGAAACTTTCTTACGCTGTGAAGGACAACAAAGAAAAGGTAAACACTACTAAAAACTCCTGTTGTCCACCATGGCAGTAAAACTTAATAATAAAATCAAAACTTTAATTAAAAAAGAATATAACATAAAACAAGCAGTCCTCAGTCTTCCGATAAGCGCTTTCGGCAAATATGCCTTCCTCAGATCGTATAAAAAGGATTGTTCAGCTTTTGTATTTATAAGGCATCACAGCCATTCATCTCTGACATGCCCTTGTTGTAAACCAAAAGGAGGCCAGCTAGCAAAGAGGTATAACTTCCTTCATTATAATAAAGACACAGTACTTCTTTTTACTATGAGATTGTATATGAGGAAACTAGTAGCTATGGATGTGGAATACATTATATGGATGAAGCAACATTTAAGTAAGCTTGCTGATCGTATTCCTTTTATTCCTAAGCGCAGGTTTTAATGGCACAATGGTATTTAAGCCTGGTGATCTGTTCGCTCTTAGATTGATTATCCAGCATGTTTCCCTTAACTCTGTGCGATTATGAACATCACCTCCTCTTGTGGTCTGACAGACTGCCTCTATGGCCTTAAATACAAACTGATGAGAAGGATACTGTACTATATGGGCTGCTAAGGCATTATTGGGATCTTTCTGTTTGATGTCCCTTAAATGTCTAAGGATACGTTCCTTAAGACATTGATCTGTTTTGCCAACATAGAAAGCACTACATTGGCAGCAAGTTGCTAAGTATATAATGTGGGAACTAGTACAATCAGCATAAACATTAAAATTGTACTGTTGCCTGGAATATGGATGTACAAAAGTATTGCGGTTGTCAATGGAGTTGCAAGCTTTGCATCTCAGGCATTTGAAAGTGCCCTTTCTGTTAGAATTGGGCCTATTTCTTTCAAAAACATCTTTGTTGCAAATGAGACGTTTCAGATTCTTCTTATTCTTATCCAGACTCTCATGATGACTCTATGTAGGTTCAGAGAAGTAGGGACGTCCCTTTCCTCTCCTTAATTCCTGTAGATCATACTTCAGTCTTAAATTCTTTCTTTTATAAGTATATACTACATTGAGTCATCATGAGAGTCTGGATTTTAAAACTCATTCACAGCAACTTAAATGTTTGTTAACATACACTGTTGACAATAAGCAAGTATGTGAAGTTATTAGGAAGGTCTGGCCAGTATTGACAACTGATGAGAAAATAAAAGACATCTTATTCTTATATAGGAATCTGGGCTGTTCGCCTACAATGTCTTTTATTTTGTCATCAGTTGTCAATACCGGCCAGCACTTCCTAATAACTTCACATACTTGCTTATTGTCAGTGATTGAGTTTTAAAATCCAGACTCTCATGATGACTCGATGTAGTATATACTATTTTATAAAAGAAAGAATTTAAGACTGAAGTATGATCTACAGGAATTAAGGAGAGGAAAGGGACGTCCCCACTTCTCTGAACCTACATCGAGTCATCATGACAGTCTGGATAAAAATAAGAAGAATCCGAAATGTCTCATTTGCAACAAAGATGGTTTTGAAAGAAATACGCCCAATTCTAACAGAAATGGTGCTTTCAAATGCCTGAGATGTAAAGCTTGCAACTCCATTGACAGCTCCAATACTTTTGTACATCCATACTCCAGGCAACAGTACAATTTTAATGTTTATGCTGATTGTACTAGTTCCCACATTATATACGTAGCGACTTGCTGCCAATGTAGTGCTTTCTATGTTGGCAAAACAGATCAATGTCTTGAGGAACGTATAATTAGACATTTAAGGGACATCAAACAGAAAGATCCCAATAATGCCTTAGCGGCCCATATAGTACAGTATCCTTCTCATCACTTTGTATTTAAGGCCATAGAGGCAGTCTGACAGACCACAAGAGGAGGCGATGTTCATAATCGCACAGAATTAAGGGAAACATGCTGGATAATCAATTTAAGAGCGAACAGATCACCAGGCTTGAATACCATTGTGCCATTAAAACCTGCGCTTAGGAATAGAAGGAATACGATCAGCAAGCTTACTTGAATGTTGCTTCATCCATATAATGTATTCACATCCATATCTACTAGTTTCCTCATATACAATCTAATAGTAAAAAGAAGTACTGCGCCTTTATTATAATGAAGGAAGTCATACCTCTTTGCTAGCTGGCCTCCTTTTGGTTTGCAACAACGGTGTGTCACAGATGAATGGCTGTGATGCCTTATAAATACAAAAGCTGAACAGTCCTTTTTATACGATCTGAGGAAGGCATATTTGCCGAAAACGCTTATCGGAAGACTGAGGACTGCTTGTTTTATGTTATGTTCTTTTTTTATACAACAGGTGGTCCAAGTCAACATCAGAGGTGCTTCTAAGGGATTTAAATGACTTTGTAGACAATGCTGAGGAGAGTCTTGAGACCAACTTCTCTAGTTTCTTGGGAAAGTCTTGTATTGCTATGGCAGAAGGAGGTTCTTATTCCAGAGGTGGAGTGCAAGTCAGTGTGCAGGCTTTATGTTCCTCAGTTCTCATGGTTTTCAGCATTAAAGTCGGCCCTGACAGTTCCACTTACCTTTTGCTTGACTCTGATTTAGAGCCAGAAGGTTTATTTGATGTCTTTTTTGCTTTGGAAGTCTCTGGATGTGGAGGGAGGAGACCCATAAGGATCAACTTGTTCTTCCTGTCTAACAGAGCTCTAGGCTGAAAGGCAGCACAAATTGCACAAGGGGCTTCCAGATGCACCACCCCTAAACAGACCAACACAAATCATGAGGTGCTGTAGGGGGGGGGGGTGTGCCCACATTTCAAGTACTTATTACAACATGAAGCTTATTAGAGCCATAGTAGACAAAGAACACGATACTAAATTTATTAATGTGAAAAAAAACATAAGTAATTGTCAGTGAGAGCTTAAAGTTCAACAACAATAACTGCTAAATTGGTTAGGACTGCCACATCAACTAACATATACACACCTTCTTACCACCTATAAAATTATCCAGCATCCATCTGGCTGTCCGGCATTAAAAAACGTTGAACACAACTATGTTCCCAGTCAGTCATTGCAATCCAGTGACCAAAAATACCTGTCTGGCTACAAACCTAGCAAATCTGCCTGGTATTGTCTATACTCGTACAAAGTTGCTAAGGCCTGGAACTCCTTATCTGTATCCATCAGGTCTGTACCCACCCTCCCATCATTCAAAACCTCTCTGAAAGACTTCCTAGCTAAAATTTGACTCCTTTCTTGCTCAAAACCAGGATAATCTATATCCCTAAATGTGAACAAGTAATTTACCTTTAATTTCTCCACAAATTGTCTATAATTTCTCTAAATATTAAATGTGTGATGCATCTTGTATTGATTCTTAACCAAAGTTTTTGTATTATGTCTAACTTGTTATAATTATTAAACTGCATATTATTTTTGAAGATTGTAAAATTATTGTTCTTAAAATGTTTTGTAATATTTTGGTGCTTTTCTCCCCAAGCCTCCACTGAAAATGGGCTTCTACCTAGTCAGGCTTTCCCGATAATCAAATGTCAGTAGATAAATAACAATAAACCTATAGAAATTTTAAGGTAACACATGTAACTTTTTCAGTAAAAAGTCAACAGAGAAGCTAAAATGGAGCGAGGTACGGGATGAAGTCACGTAGAATTGTACTCTTAACACACTAACTAACCATGTCTAATTTCTAAACTTTCTAAGAAATACTGAAGCTTGCAATGATCAAAAGATCAAACTGGTTAACCACTGCATTCTTTTTAATAAATAACTAGGTGTTATTTCTCCAAGAGGTGGCAAAGGAGATCTGAGTTAATCAAGGAAGACTGGAGCATTTTGGGGGAAAAAAGTCAAGGGAGTGCTCAAGGCTGGAGTACTAGAGAGGCTAGATTAGATATGAGCTGAAGCTCAAGGACCTATATGTTGGATCAGATGGATTGAATGTACAGGATCTATATAATAGATATTGCTTGCTCTGATACCACCTCAGGCATGAAGGAACAATTAATTTATATGTTCATTCTGTCTCTGTAAAATACTCTGTATGGCTTTACACATGTGATGGCCAGCAACCTGGACATCCTCCTATCTGAGAGGACAACTCCCAAGAATAAGATTTTAAAGGAATGAACCTTGACAGCCACAGAGATGCTAGCCTCAATATGGGGTAGGAGTAGTTTCATTATCACTATTTTAAGAGCCTGTGGAATGGCTAGAGGTCTTCTCAAGTTGTTCTCATGTGCAATACCCCTTCATGAGTCACTTAACCAAGAAGTGAGATGACAATGAAAGATATAAAGGCAAACCTACAGCAATGGCTGACAGGTGTGCCTCAACAAAAGCACAAGAAGGAATCACCAAGTACTCGACAAGTATTGCAGAAGAGCAGTCTCCTTGCTCTCAAGGAGAATACCCTTTGAACACCACTGAAAAAATATTCTATTGAGCTAAATATTTATTTATTTTATATCACATTTGTTAACTGGGTTGGTCCAACTCAGCACAGGCCCATTTTCAGTGGAGACCCGAGGAGAAATGCTCCAACAAAATGTACAAATTATTCTATTATACAATTTTCACAAAAATTGAGTAACAATTATACAATAATCACAAACTTGAGTAATTGAAAGTAACAAGTATAATAAGGCACGTAATAAAATTGGTATGCTATTTACAGTATATACACAGAAAACTTGTAATAAATAATACAGGAAAAAGAGTCTTGTAGGTTAGGCAAAAACTAGTGAGAAAATACCACTTAAGTAGGAGGTGTCATATGCTTAAGGCATAAACTGCAAGGGAGTGATTCTAGGAAGTGAAGAAAGTGGTAGATCCAATTAAGTAGGGTCCTAAGACTTCCTTGTGATAGGCTTTGTCTATTGCAAAATGTGTATTCTCTTTCTCAGAATGCAGTCCTTGAAAGGTATCACAATTTGCTGATCCATATTGCCAGCCTTAGGCACATCAGAATGGAGTCACCAGATCTCACCAGGCCTTTGTGAGAAACACACTGCTATGGAAGGAGAGGACCCTCTCGTTTTGTCACCTAAACTGTGAGAACCTTAGATTTCTTTGCCAAAAAAGAGCTACAAGGAAGATGTTGGCTTTGTCCATTCTGATCTTCTGAAGCACTCCTGGTGAGACAAGTAAAAGCAGGAAGGAATAATAAAGGCTTCCTTCCAAAGAGTTGTTATAGGCAATTATGACCCATATCTTCCTGCATGGAAACCTGCAATAAAACTGTAGCAGGTAGTTCTTGTATGAAGTGAACAGATCTATCCCTGGCAGACTCCATTGCTGTGTAAGATACATGGAGACTCAGAGTTAGCTTCTACTCACAACGGTCTTATCTGTCTGTCGCCATGATCTTGACTGAAGGAATGTAAGCATCCAGGAGATGCAAATCGAGATGTTATGTCAGTTTTCATATCAACTTAATCAAACATGCATATCAGCTAGGAGTGACAGTTCCCCAAATGTTAAAACTGCATCCACATCAAAATGATGTCCATCACAACTGTTAATTTGTTTGGGGAAGAACTGACATTTATGTAACTATAGCCAAATACAAGGCTGCACCTTCTTCAAGATGCTATGCTTACCATACCTCACAACCTGAAAAATTTACAAATCTGGACAAAGGGCAATGACAAGTAGGTACAACTGGCCAAAAATCAGGACACTGATTAACGTAAAATTGACATGCATAATAGTGGAACTTCCCCACTCTGATGGAATTGTGGGATACCAACATGAAGATTGACATCACTAAATAATAAAAAACTGCAGGCATTTGAATTTCAGACTTCATATACCTCAGAAAATACATTATAATACAAAACTTGTTATTCTAGCAGCTATACAGGAGCAATATTTAAACCTGTACATATTTTTGTGCCTTTGTCCCATTATTTTTGGCTATGTCCAGATTTCTTGCTCAGAGATATGCTGCCAGTTCACTAGTTTTATTACCTTCAAGCATACTCTAAAACCCAGTGCTATCAAATCTCTGACCATAGTGAACAGCAAGTACTAAATGCCATAACATAAAAATCATTAGTGCAACACCAAAACCTGCAGAAAAACTACGGCAGCAGCACTGTTAATTTCTAACCATGTGTGATTTAAAATGTCACCCATGGTCTCCATTTAGCTAATTCACTTGGAAAAAAACACACATCATAATCTCTCCCACCACAATCACTCACCCAACTTTCCAGCAAGTGTCTTTCTATAACAGGAAACTTCTGCCTTCCAAAGGCAAACAGATACCAGAAAAGGCCTAAGTGCAAGTAACACACCACCACAGCACCTGCCTTGAGTACTGTAGTGAAAATACTAACCACGTGTTCATTCATGAACAGAGACATCATTTAAGGGATATTTGAAAGTCAGTTCCACGTAGTGTGAAATATCACACTTCTTAGAATATTTGGAACCTGGTAGTATGCTGTACTGTACTGCTCTGTAGTTCTCATCTGAAGATTGGGTTTAGAAAAGTAACATGCTCCTTAGTTATTTTCTGAATTATAGGGAGGTGTCTTAGTACAACTGAAAGAGTTTGAGAATGAAAAGGAATGTTTTGGTGTTCCAGTTTTGACCAAGAATTATGAGTTAGTGATTAACAGGTGCTGATTTGTGCCTCATTGATTTTCATCATGTTTTATGATTGGTAATACAGATCGTTTTACACTTGGAAGGCCTGTGCTGTTTGGACGCACAAGTTAATGAAGTTAAATTCATGTTGTCCCATAAAAGCATAATGGCCTTCTACCTTCTCTTAACTTCTAAGTGTGGTCAGTTTTTCTCCCACCAATGACAGCCCTAAAATTTGCTATGAACCTAAAAATGGACTTTATGTTGGCTTTGCAACTGCATGATGGACACAAACGTAAGTCAAAAGTTTTCTTGGGTCACTTGACTGGGTCTTGTTCATGAATAAGACTTTTCACAAACTGCAGAACTCACAAACAGGAACATAGTCACATAAGTACAAACCGGTAACCTTCTACTGACACTAAGGTTCACAAAAATATAAGCTCTTTCATTTTAAGTTAAAACTTCATCAGATATAGTGTTGATAATTTTAAGAACTTGTATAATATTGTTAAAAATCATGTGGCAACCAAGCAACTTAACTTAAAAACGGAAGCACTTGTATTTTTTTGTGAACCTTAATGTCAATAAAGTTACCGGTTTATACTTCTGTGACTGAGTTCCTATTTGTGTGGGGTTCTTGTTCATCCCAAAAGTTACTTGGCTCATAGCTTTTTTGAAGGTAACACAAGATAGCATCTGTGCCTGGTTGAGGATTTATGGTAGCTAGTTATGATGGCAGGTACCAGGTTTTGAGCTTGCCTGACTTGGAAATAACTCTAGTGCTTGTCCCCAGCTTAAGTAGTTTCTCCAGCTACAACTTTGGGTCATTGCTTAATTCTCATACATCTGCAATCATAGTATCTTGTCACACCTGCCC
This sequence comes from Protopterus annectens, assembly GCF_019279795.1. Taxonomy (NCBI): domain Eukaryota; kingdom Metazoa; phylum Chordata; order Ceratodontiformes; family Protopteridae; genus Protopterus; species Protopterus annectens. Next base: position 499,473,471 of record NC_056748.1, read on the forward strand.
TTGTCTTGAGCAGATGTTCATCTTTTTAATGTAGTAATTGCTTTGGAAAGCCTGTCCTGCAATCACAATTAACCAATGACTGGACTTCAGACTAATTTCACAAATGTTTCTGCTTTTGGTTACAGTTTTCAACGGTAGCATTTTTGGCAATCAGAACAATGTAGTAGTGAAAAAAATGCATCTTTGATAACCAGTAGAGGTATAACATCCATGTGTATAAAGTAGTTGCCAAGACTATCTTAAAGCTTGTCAACTGGCAAGGTTATAAAGTTTGAATAATTCTAAATGTGTATCCTTCCCCTTCTTTTTCTACTATTTCCTCACATGATTACAGCTTTCCCTTGCAAGTTCCAGTAGGTACAGAATAGCTTACTTTGGTGCATGTCGTCATGGTAGGCCCTATCATGGTACCTACTTACATGGTTTTAACTGCTGTTCATTTACCTACAGAAACTTATAGCTCTCAATTTTGTATATATTTTTCCTGTGAAATCATGACTCTTGCAATTCACTGAGTGAATAATCATCCAAAATTGTAATACGTACTTATACTATATTCTCTATCACATTTGTAAATAAAAAAATCAGGAATTAAAGGGTTCACTCGGGAATTTGCGGCACCCCATTGTTTTGCCCTCAAAACCGGTAAATACGAGGAATTTGCTATGGTTGACAGATATGATGCTTACACAATATGGCTTTATTCCAATTTCCATAGACTTCCAGCTGTGCTAAATATACCACACAACCAAAGTCTGAGCCATTTGTGGTAAGGGTTTGGGTTTCTCCATTCAGATATCCACTATTATGGTAAGTTAACTACATAACTGTAATATGTTGTTCATTACATCATTATTGTAATATTCCTTACTTCTGGGATGACTCTGAGTTTAGGTAGAATGGGTAGTGGAAGCAGAAGGTTTACCACTGATCAAAATGCCTTGTAGAACAACTTTGACAAATCCAGCCCCAGCCTTAAAATGAGAGTCTAACTTATAGGTTATAATGCTTACTGAAGTGCAGGACAAATACCCAGGATGCAGTTTCAAAGTCAGAGTAGGAATCTGCTCCCTGCATGAAGGCCACAGTAGTAGCAGCCGTTTGGAACTGAGAGGTTTCACTGCACCTGACAGTTGCTTGACCATGTTCATGTAGCAGAGTGGATACAGTGAGAAAGCCACTTGGAAGCTATTTAGACACCAGTTGTCCCTTTATCCTTTTTTTTGTCAAAGAGATAAACTGCTTGTCTTCCTGATGTATGTCAGCCTATCTAGACAGAAACTCTGCTGTTCATGCATATCCAGGGAGAGAAGCATTTTTTTCTGCACTGATCTGAGGATTAGGGAAGAAGGCACAGGAGCTGGAGAGCCTGGGTGAAAATAAATTCTTACACTACCTTTAGGCATGACTGCAAAGTTAAATTGTGAAAGACCAAGAAGGGGAAGTGCACACTCACTCATCCAGTCAGGATAAAACAGACGAGCATTCGTGGGTTCTGTTCAAACAGCTTTATTATGTACAAACACATCAGGATTGAGGCTTAATAACTTTAACTTAGATAAACTTACAAACTAGCTATTACACTCATACATGCTCACTCTCTGGCTGCATTCTCAAAATGGCACTAAAGCTAGCATGTGCTTGCTATTTATATGCAAGTGCTGTCCTTAAAACTCTTCTTAAAGGTGCAACACACACTATTCTACATCCTTCCTCTTTTGAGAAATGAGTCATGCAATACTGACTGACATGCAATTGATGCAAATAATTCTTTAACATGCAATTATACAGGACTAAATATATATAGACAATTATGTCCAGGTTGCTGTGTATTTCACACTAGGTCTGGAAATATGACCAAATCGTGTGACACAGAAATTAGAATTAGGTCTAGCATGTGGAGTCTGCATGTCCTCCCTGTGGTTGGGTGGGCGTTCGAAAGACATGCGTAAATGGACATGCCTTCATTGAAGGTTGAATGTCGAGCTGGCACCTCGGCGTTCATCAAAATCTACTGCCAGTCATTAGTGGACCGGAGTTCCGCTGTGGCGACCACTAACTGGGAAAAGCCGAAAGACAACAACTGGGACTGTTTCTGCTGAATGTTTACCTTTGAGGACATCAGGAACATCATCATGAATGGAAGTAGAAGTTAAGATACGTTCTACAACAGGATTGTTATCTGGATTGCTCTGAGATCTAGAGTCCGTATCAAAGGAACAATGCTACAATATCGATTCAGATACAGGAAGATGATGTCTGCAATTTCTCCTGTACTCCACACCCTCAGATTCTACAAAATAGGATCTTGGCTCTGCACATACACCTGTTACTTGACCAATCTGGTTGAAACCTTTCACTGTATCCTCACTCTCTCTCTCCTCCTTTCACTGGATGAAAAAAATCTGCTCGATTTACCATACCTGGACTTCTGGAAAGAATGTTTTCTGTATAGTTGGACTCGGATTGTTTTGCTCTTTTTAGCTTTAGGCCTCAACAAACTGGAACTGATAGGCAATGTTGTTCTGGTTTGCCTAGACAGAAATCTCTAAACAGGACAGCCAAGTATATCGTCACGGGGTATATTTCTGAGATTGAGTAAATTCAGAAAGATGTTATTAGCACATTCTGACTTCTCTAATTGCTTTGCACTCTGTACTGCACACGTTCAGCTAGTTCATTTGACTGTGGATATTCTGAACTTCTAGCAACATGTACAAAGTCCCATTCTTTTGCACATTTCTGAAAAAACTGACTGGTAAATTGGGTACCATTGTCAGAAATAACTGTGTGTGGACTACCATGGACTGAGAAATGACATTTCAACTTGGTTATAACAGCAGTGGACATTAGATTAGGTAGTAAATTGATCTCAAACCAGTTCAAATAAGATTCTACCAACACTAACTAATGCTGATTGTTCCACTCAAATATTTCAGTGGCTACTGTTGACCAAGGTAGTTCAGGAACTTGACTTAGCTGAAGTGGTTCTTTTTGCAAATGCGGTTTAGTACTATTGCATACTGAACAAGAAGAAACTACTTTATCAAGGTCTTTTACTAGAAGGCCAATATACTTCTCCTCTCGCCCTTCTTTTGGTAGATTTAGAACCTGGGTGACCACAATGCAAAATATGAATATATTCATGTTGTAAGGAAGCAGGAACAACAATTTTAGGACCTTTGAAAAATATTACCACCTTCCATCAACATTTCATCTCTAAGGAAAATAAATTTGTAGTTCAGGTGGTACACTAGATTGCTTTGACGCCCATCCAACATTAACACAGTGGTTGAACTTTTGCAAAATTGGATCAGTCTTTATATGATTTCTCAGCTCAAGTCTCGTAGTAAAAAATGATGCACTTCCATGACATTAAAGTCAAAATTTTCTGCATGAACCTGTTCGGTTGTATTTCTGGGTGATCTGAATAAGGTGTCAGCCAGATAAAGAAGTTTGCCTTTTGTATAGACCATTTTGAAGTTGTACTTTTGGAATTTGAGCATCATTCTTTGCAATCTCGCTGGAGCTGAATACATAGGCTTCTTTAAAATGGTGACTAGAGGTTGGTGATCAGTTTCAATCTGAATAGCTTGACCAGAAATATAATCATGACATTTTGAACATGCAAATACTATCGCCAAAAGTTCTCTCTCAATTTGAGCGTATTGCATTTCAGTTTGAGTAAGAGTTCTAGATGCATAGGCTATTGATCTGCCTTCTTAAAGAATAACTGCACCAAGACCAAATTTTGAAGCATCACAGGAAAGAGTTACTGGTTTATTGACATCATATTATCTTAATGTAGGTGGGTGGCAATTTTCTGCTTAAGCTCTTCAACTGCTCTCTGGTGCTGTTCCAGCCAAGACCATGTAACATTTTTGCACGTCATCTCTCTCAAAGGCACTGTCAGATTCACTGAAGTCTGGTATAAACTTGCCTAAATAGTTGACCATACCAAGAAAACGTTGTAGAGCTTGAACATTATCTGGTGCTGGCATCTCAAGAATGGCTGCTTGCTTGGACATGTCTGGTTGCAAGCCAGTGCTGGTAAATAAATGACCTACATATGTAACTTCTGGTAGTCTGAATTTGCACTTCAGAGGATTGAGCTTCAAGCTCACTTCACGTGCTCTGTCTAGAAGTTTCATAAGGTTTCTGTCATGCTCTGCTTAACCATCGACTCCAACCAATAAATCATCTACTATAATGGCGCAAGGATAACCTGAAAAAATTTGCTCCATTGCACACACAGACTTCACTTGCAGAATTTATTCCAAACAGCATCCTGAGGAATCTACATCTTCCAAATGGGGTACTGAAAGTAGTCATTAGTGAAGATTTGCAATCAAACATTACTTGCCAAAATGAACTTTTTGCATCCAAAACAGAAAAAAACAGTGGCATTCGGTATTAGGGCTGTGACGTCCTCGACTGTGCACATCGGATGATGCGGTCTCTTTAATGCTTTGCTCAAATGTCTTGGCTCGATGCATATTTTGATTTTGTCTGAGCCTTTTTTGTGGGCTAATACCATGGACGACACCCATTCAGTTGGTTCTGTAACTGGACAAATTACACCTTGCTGCACCATTTTATCCAACTGAGCTTTGACTTTATTCTGCATAGCTATCAGAACTTTACTTTCTGGTCTAACCTCTGGGTATAACTTTATAGAATATACAACTGGAAGTCTGCCCAGCTTATCATCGAAAACATCAGCATACTCTCAGAAAATAGCTTCAGTAAAATTGGAACTAGGAGATGTGCTTATATGATGAAAATCTTTGGTCAAGGAAAGCAAATTCATTCTCAACCTGTGTCTGAGACCCAAAAATGACTGCACGGGTCTTCGGTCTACATAAAATAGTAAGCTGTAGCAGTTCCTAGCCAAACAACATGAAAGCACTACTGAGCCTTCGGTTTAAATTTCTTCAACTCCATAAGCAACAAGTTTCGCACAACTGGCCACATTAAGTTGCTCACCGGCTCTCACCATAGCAAATGTGTCTGCTGACATAACATTACACTTTGAACCAGTGTCTGCCTTGAGCTCAGTAGATTTACCATTGATCTGGACAGTACAAAACACTTTGTTCTTTGCCAACAAATTTACTGCATCAACCTTTTCACCAATTACTGATACACCATCTACATAGAAAGTAGAGTTGCAGCTCTGTATATGATCAACTTCCTTTTTTAAGTGACCTTTCTTTATAACTGTGTGAGGTTTACTTGATTTGAAAAACTTTTGGAAGGGGTTCCATTTTTTACACTTGTGGCACTGCTGACCAAATGCTAAGCATTTTTCTCTTTTAGACTCATGACTGGCACCACAATTGAGACAGTTAACAATAAAGATTGATTTGGGTTTTGCTGACTCACCCTTGTACTGCACTGAACATGTCTTTTTCTTAGAACTTGCTGGAAAATTATGAGTTTTAACTGGGGAGCCTGCAGGGGTAACAAGTGGCATGTGGTTAGGCCTGCTTCTATTAGCCACATTTTGCATGCTGTCTATATTTGCTCTGGAGCCTGCTGAAACCATGCTCATCACTTGCAAGTACACTTGTGTGCCTTTCTGTAACTTCATGGATTTGACAAATCTCAATAGCTTTGGTCAACATTAAATCACTATCATGAAGCAACGTATTCTCATTGCAGCACTGTTAATACCACACACAAGCCTGTCCTTTATTAACTCATCTTTTAAATCACCAAATCTACACATTTTAGCTTTGCTTCTCAGGTAAGTAATATAAGCTACAAAGGTTTCCCCTTGCTTTTGATCTCCTGTGTAAAACAAATGCCTCTCTAATGTAACATTTGTCTGGGGGATACGCATTTCCCTGAATTTGCATGTCAAACACTGGGGGCCCTCCCTTGATTCATCCTGTACAACAATGTGAGGGTTTTCACCTTCTCCCTCATATACTGCTGGTGCATACACAAATGAACGTTCTCTTTCAATGGCTTCTGTCCCAACTAGGTTTAGCAAAATGAATGCCCTGGTGTGTGCATCTTTGTCAGAATAAGCTGCTTATATAAAAACATTGTACTCTTGCTCAAATATTCTCCAGTTCTCTGTAATATCCTGATCAACTACAAGTGGTGATAGTTTGCAAAATCTGTCTGCCATATTAACACATACCAGTGAAGACTTTTGCAAGTATGCATGAACACACACACACACACACACACACACACACACATATATATATATATATATATATATATATATATATATATATATATATATATAAGTCTCTTGGGCACAAGAATATTCTTGAAATTACTGTGCTGTAAGAAATCTCCTCTTATCATTGTAAAAATATTTCAAAATAACTGCACTGAGCAGAAGAAGCTCAGAGTAAAAAACATTTTGAAGTAACTGCAATTTGCAAATAAACAGTACACAGCACACTGAAACTTTCCCAAAATGGCTGTATTTTGTTTCTTGCACTGTACAGAGTTATTTAGCACTCTTTAATGGCAACACTCTGCAAACAGACACACCCAACACAATAAACTTTGGAAATGGCTATATTTTATGAAATAGTTGCACTTTGCATACAATAAACTCTTCGGAATAAATGCACAGTAATAAGCACACACTGTAAGCACTTTTACACACTTCAAGAAACTTTGAATAACTCTAGTTATGCCCTGAATAGCTTCAATCAATGCAAACTAGTAGTTTATGCCAAAACACAGTACTTTGCCAAAAAACATGCAGTCGCCTTCCTTTATTTATACTTAATGTGCTCTTTTTGCCCTTTATTAGTTTTTTTATTATGTTCGTTTTGCTCGTTTAATATCTTTTCATGCTCATTATACTTTTCTTGTACTTGTTTTACTCTAAACATGCCCGTGTTACTTTAAACATAGCTTTGCAATTCCAAAGAAATTCTGGACCCCTTAAGTGCTTTTCTGATAGTTTTATCAAATATCTTAATTTTAAACATCTCATTTAATTAATAAACTTTTCATGCCTCTCGCTTGTTTAATAATGCATTTTGTGCCCTTGTAATGCTCCGCTTTACCTTTTTAATAAAAAGATAATCTGTTGAGGCCAATAAGGTGCAATGAGGATTACCTTGTTCTTCAACCTGATTGCGTTCTGTAGAAACTTTGGAATTGGAGGAAAGGAATAAAGAAGACCAGAGGGCCAATTGTGGATAGAAGCATCCCTTGGTGATTCCCCCCTGAGAGGGGATTAGGGCAAAATAGTTGCTGCACTTGTTTAGGAGATAGGTGAAAAGATTGCAGCAAGACTGGCCTCACTGATGTAATATTCTCTCTGTCACTTTTGGATTGAGATCACTGGTGAGGCAGCAGTATGTATCTGCTCAGTTTGTCTGCTATCACATTGGACTTTCTCAGAATGTGCATTGCTATGAGAAAGGGGCTGGATGAGATTGCCCACTGCCACAGTCTGAGAGCTTCTTGACACAAAGTATTAGGACCTAATTCCTCCTTGCTTGTTGATGTACCAACCTACTGACATGTTGTCCGTTTGAATCGCAATTGTCCCTGAAGGGAGAGCCTCCTGGAAGGCCTGCAAAGCTAAAAGCACTGCTGTCATCTCTAAGACATTGATATCCAAGTTGGCCTGTATGGGCGACCAAGTGCCTTGGACAGTGTTCCCCAGGTTATGCCCCCACCCTGAGAAGCGTCCGTGGTCACTGTGGCCTTGGGTTGAGTGGAAGTGAAAGGAGGGCCTTTTAGAATTTGATCCGATTGAATCCACCATTTGAGATCTCTCTTGTAAATGGTGATTTCAATCAAAGTTGACATTGGTTGGTATAGTATTGACCATTGTGTTGCAAGTAGCCATTGTAAAATTCTCATGTGAAATCTGACTAAGGGGACTAGAGTCATCTCTGCCACCATGGACCCCAGGAACTGTAGAATTAGGAGTGCAGATACTTTCTTACTGTTGATTATCTTCATGACTTGTCATCTGATTTTCTGTAGTCTCAGTGGGGGAAGAGACAGACTATTATCATCTTTGTGTTCAGGATGGCTCCTATGAACTCTAAGGTCTGAGCTGGTTCAAGGTGAGATTTTTCATAGTTTATGGTTATATCCAGATTGGAAGATGTCTGGAGAACCTGCTCTCTTGCCTCCAACAACTGATGCCTGGTTGGAATAGTAGTGAGCCAGTCATCTAAGTAAGGAAACACCCAAAATCCCAGCAGTTTCAAGTGAGCTGCTACTACTGCCATACACTTGATGAGCACCCTGGGGGGCTGAGGTGAGACCAAAGGGCAAAACTCTGAATTGATAGTGACTGGCTCATAGTCAGAAATGTAGAAAACATTTGGATCACCTGTTCATCTTTATATGATAGTACACATTCTGAAGGTCCATTGAGCACATCCAGTCGTTCTGTCCCAAAAATGGAAGAATGGACTGAAATGTGACCATCCAGAACTTTGTTTGTCGAACTAACTTTTTCAAAACACTGAAATCCAAAATTGATCTCCAGTTCCCTGTCTTTTTTGGCACTAAAAGGAATCCTGAGTAAGTTCTGAACTTTCTCTGGTCTGGCGGGACTTCTTGGATGATATTTTTTTCTAGCAGTTCTTGAATTTGTAGTACTGCTTGTTCCTTCTGATCAGGTGGGACATCAAGGATTCTTTTGCAAATGGAGGGTGGAAGGGAAAATGGTACAATATAAACTCTGGAAATGATCCTGTGCACCCATGTATCTGAAGTTATTTTTAGCCAAACTCTCTCATGCAGGAATAGTCAACCCCCGACTGCCTCCAGAGGAAGACATTCATGCCTCCTTTCAGGAGCACTGAAAGTGTTTACCAAAGAAAGAATTCCTGTACCCTTGGTTTTGTGAGCCTCCTCTACCATGAGGGCACCATCTACTATTGAACTTCCCCCCTTTGCCCCTGAAGGAACCACCTCTACGTGTGCCTTGAAAGGACCCTTTGAACATTTTGAACCACATCTTTCCACTACTTTGCTGATTACTTAAAAATGATCATTGATGGGTGGAAAATGTATACCCATGGCAAACAGGGTCCTTCCATCTTTCTCACACCTGGACAAAGTTTCTTTAAAATCTGGGCCAAATAAGGATGTTACATCAAAGGAAGAGTTGATAAAGACTTGAAGGGCTCCACAAAATCACATAAGTGCATCCAGGCGTGTCTCCTGATGGCAACACCTGAACCCGCTGCTCTTGTCATCCCTTTGGCTGCATGAGAAATAAGCCTCATGGAGGAGTTGGATATGGACTGTTGAGTAGCCAACTGACAGACAACAGATTCCTGAACCTCTTCAGAGACGGATCCTATCTGAAAGGTCTTTAATCAGATCCCTCTGTAGTCTGAAGTGTGCCAAGAAATTCATGATCAGTAACACAAAGATCGTTGAAGCATAAACCCGTTTCTCCAAACCTATCCATCGCCCAAGACTCCTTGTTGGGTGGGTGGATGGATAGAAGAATTTTCCTCAGCTAGTTCCTTTCTTTTGCTGCCATTATGACCATAGCATCCACATGCAAATCTTTTGACTAGAATTGCTTATCATCTGGGGCAGTGATAATTTTGTCAGTTCACCAGGAAATGGGTTCAATGGTGTCGGGGGCCTTCCATGCCCATTGAGCTCAACTCAATGAGCTCATCAGTGGGTATTGTTACCCATGAGGTAGACAGGTGGGTACCAAAAGCCTGCAGGTACACAGACTCCTCAGATAAAGGATTGCTGGACTTCCAATCTGATCTATGTTTTAAGATTTCTAGGATGTCTCCAAAGGAGACATCATCAGCAGGTTATCTTGGGAACCATTTGTCCTCATTGAAGCCAGTGTCTTCTGTGATATATTCCTCCAGGGAATCCAAGTACTTTCCTCTTGCACTTCTTCTTAGGGACCTCCTCAGTAGGAAGATCTGAGGAAGTATCAGAAGAAGAGGGGCAATTCAGTTTTGGGACTCCTGAGGTTTGGATACTCACTGTCTTTGTGGAGGCAATGGTTGAGACTCAATGTAGGCATGACAGGGATGTGTTCCAAATAGGAAGGGGCTGACTGACTGCTATAGACATAGTTCTCTCCATAGCCTCAAAAGCAGATCTTCCAGAGAAGGGAGGGACTCCGGATTCGAAAGGGTGGGTCTGGGAACCAAAGCCACCTACCGCTCCGAAGAGATCCCTCTTGAAGCAAAAGCAGTGGCCAAGCTAATCCATGAAGCTCTGTGGTGCAGAGAAGGCTCTGAAAATATAGCAGTAGACTCTAGCCCCTCGGAACAAACAGGACAGATACAGCCCTGAGAAGTCTCTGGTTCCAACTGAACTGAAGAGCGCAGAGCAATAATCGGTCCCAAAGGTAAAGATATCTTTGATTCTGATGCAGATGGCATTGGCTAGCTCGGAACCATATTCTCTAAGCCTTCAAATGAAGCTAGAGGAGGAAGTAAAGGGGGAATAGTTGAAGAATGGAATCCTTGACCCATCAGGGTAGGAACCAAGGTGGATCCTGTCATACAACTTGTGCCCTAAGGATTTTTCTCACCACTCTCTCCACATCATCTTTGGTTAGACTTTTAGAGGAATGGGCTGACATCATAGAAGGCAATTATTTTCCTTCTGTCCTTTGGTGGAAGAGTGACATGGCCAACATGTTAGTGAGCTAAGCTGTTCCTCACAAAATTACATTTAACACAACAGGTAGAGATACATCAAATGGTTTAAATACTTATAACCTCCCCCAACTCAGGGTTTTGACAGCATGTGAATGTAAAATATGCAGTTTACACCAAATTAGTTCAAAGAAGCTGAGGAGCAACTTAAGCTTTGATGAAACAAAATTACTACATTCTCTATTCAAAGACACCACTATTCATACTATGAAATCTGATAAAAACGGAAGTACAGTTATCTTGGATGCTATCAATTAAGTAAAAATATTTGAATTATTACAAGACAGTGGAAAGTATATCCAGGTTTCTAAAAGTGAGATAAATATAGTATAAAAATTATTTATTTCTGTATGACTGCTTAATGCAAACTATGATTAATTTTGAAAAGTATAGGTTTTTATATTATAAAAGATCCTTGATTTCTACAAAGTTCATTAACATGTTAAAAATCCTACTCACAGAGCAAATGTCATAACTCAAGAGTTCAAAACGTATCCATTTGTGATGTATATAGATAGGATGTTGAAATCATTCCAGAAAATGAATTCTTACATGTTTGGGGAATATTTTAGTTAATGACAAATATGAATTATGGGATGGGACAATGAGTTTAGCTACGGTAGTAGAGTTGTTCTCCTGCATACCTCATAAAGACGGGGTTTGTTATGTTTAGACATATCCTAATTTACTGCAATTTTTTAGACACAAAGAAAACTGTGACCGGATTTTCTGGAAATATTCTTTGATGGTTAATTTTATCAGCTAATTAAAAATATGGCAATGAAGGCGGTAGCCCTATCCTGCAACAGCTGGTTGTAATCCCTCCCCCTGCTTCTTATATCACCTGAGGTTATATTACAACCCTGTGGAAGGGCACCATTTTTAAATTCCACTACCCTGCCTACAGCGTGCACATGTCTGTAGTGTAAGTTTTTAACATGTTGTTTCCCAAGGGATCTGCATAAGCTTCTGCAAATGTCTTATATTTTACTGCATATTTGAAAATAGTTATACTAGACTCACTTGTGTATCAGATGTTTTTATAACATGTACCTAGGGCTGCTTAGTGTTGTACCACAGCAGAGGTAGGGTTATGCCACTTGTATTTAGCGTGTCTGTTTGTGCAAGTTCCTTGACTTAACACACTGTGGAAGCCAGACGCTCTACATGCTGGAATTATGTGCGTCTCATATATAGACTGAAGTCCAGACAGCTGTAAGTGCTAAAACAGGCATTTACCCCTATGTCTGTTATCCATGACTGAGTAACCACACAGTTATAGTTTTTTCCCCCTGATGCTCACGGTTTCTGGCACTGGCTGCAACTGCGACTGGGTTTCCTGGCTAGGTAATAACGGCTGGGCCACTGAGATTTTCAAAGTGAAACAGCCCCATGAGGCGTTTCCACAGCTGTACCTGAAAACAATCTTTCACAACAAGGTACGGCCAATGTAAAGTAACTGGGCTCGGTATTATGCTATGCAATCAGTATAACTACAGCTGAATTAGCGTCCAGTGTTTATTCTCCCCTTACTCCAGCAGAATAGTAGGATTAAGTAGTTGTAATAGATGTGGAGTTAGACTCTATGCACAATGGGAATGCACACGATGTAGTTTTAGTACAGAAATGTGCCATACCTGTTGCGCTACACCCTTTGCTTCTGTTTGTTCAACAATACGTGGTGTTAGCTATTAAAACATACCTGCCTGTACATATTAGAAGCCTGGATTCACAGCTACAAGATACAATTAGGAAACCACCTTATTAGTTCTACTAGCTGTTTTAATGACCATTTTTGAGTTGCCTAGACCAAGACATCTAGTAATAAGTTAATGTTGCTGTCAGATTTGAGTTGCCTAGACAGTGATGTCTAATTAATAAGTAAACGTTGCTGCTGAATTATTGTTATGAGTCGCCTAGACTGAGACATTTATTGATAAGTTAATGTTGCTGTTGAATTATATTTATAAGCAGTTGTAAGTGCTTCAATACCACCTAGTATTCAGTTTGGCTTACCATATACATGCTGTTTTTGGTACGTGCTGGTGTATGTGAACAAAAGTGTGTATTTTACTCTACCTTCTCAAATTGTAGTTCCTTCTCTTCTAGACCTACCAACCACCAATAATCAATTCCCAGCCCAAACTTTCCTCTGAGCGATTGTGTGCTGCTTCGAACTTCTACTGCCCAGTCCACTCCAACAAAGACTACAGCCTTCAAATAATTAACCACAATAAGATTAATAGCAGCATCTTATCTCTCCTTTGTAAGCACACCTAAGGGCAGACAGCAGGGATAGTACTCCCCTCTATTTCCCCCTACAAAAAGCGGACCTTTACTTCAGAATTGTAGTATTAGAAGACCACTCTCAACAGTCTCCTCACGGGACCCAGTCTAAACTCCATCATTACCCCTCACTGAGGGAAATAAGTAATTAAAGATCCTGTTTTACAGACAGTGCTTAAGGTGCTTTAATATAACTGACCGAGGTGGTCATTATCTGGGAATACCTGTTTAAGGCAGTTAAACTCTTGAAAGACAAGGTAGCATTCTGAAATTCCTAATACTCTAGCTAGCAGTCGAAGAGCAAACCTGTAGCATACCCAATATCAAGCTCTGCTCCCAGGTCTAAATGATAGTTTTTTGAGGCTTACCTTCCAGCTCGGTCCGGCTCCGTTTGTCCTCGCTAACACTTGAGCTCACTCCGCTCCCCTACCCTACCCCCAATTCCCACACACACCCACCTCAATTACATTTATACCTAGCTATCCACTCCCTGCACACACCCAACAACCAATCCACATCCCTCCCACCCCCGCATATACTCACACATACCATACCTACAAATCCAACCAATTAGCAACTGTCCTTAATAATGAAGACATACCTCCTAATAATATCACTAGTATCCTTCATAGTATGTACCTATTACATCACATCTTACAACTACCCAGGACATGACAACTTCCCACAACCCCATAAATCCACTGCCAATTTCTCTCCCATCCTATTTCCATGCTCCTTAACAATTAACTCCAACGTATACAATACTACTGCTATAAGCTATAGCCATATTAAACTTTCTACCTCTTACCCCAAATCAACAGCAACCCAAAAATACTTTACCATATTACAAAAACTAGCTAAATTAATGCAAAATGCCCATTAACAGCTCCTGAGCGCTGGAGATAACCACCCAAACCCAGGGCCTAACAATACAATTCCTCTGGCCAATTCACATCAGCTTCCCAAGACAATACAACTTAACTTCAAGCCATTAAACAGTCTACTCCTCCTAAACCTAAATATTAGAAGCATAAACAAAATACATGAACTACACACACTAATCTCTCAATGCTCCCCAGATATAGTCAGTATAACAGAAACATGGCTAAAACCATCTACCCAAGATACCAAGATCCTACCACCTGGTTATAGCATCCTTAGGCAAGACAGACTAAGTAAAAAGGGTGGAGACATTGCCCTGCTGTACAAAAATAGTTTATCCATAACTAAAAATTAGGTAACCACGCCGCCTTTCGAAAGAGCAGAAATTCTCTTAGCAAAGCTTAAAATAAGCAACGGAAAAGCCATCAACCTAGTAACAGGTTATATCCCACCAGGCAATAATATCCCTACCATGGAGACATTCCTTCAATGGTTATCACAATCCATGCATCAAAAGACCATTGTATTAGGTGACTTTAATATAGACTGGCTCACATGCTCCACTCAAGTACCCACTAACAATATCAATCTTCATACCTTCTCTCAAGTAATCAAACAGCCCACCAGAATAGTCAAAAACAGTAAAAAAGAAAACCTATTAGACTGGATCTTACTAAATAAAATACCCAGCTCCTACTTAGCCGGTACCCTTCCAGACTCACTGAGTGACCATCAAACTACTTTCTTACTTAAATACAACTCCCACCACCCCTATACTTCAGTTAGAATACAAAAAAAAACACTTTAACCCCACTAACTTCAGACAAGAACTAAAGCTATATAATTGGCCTGACATCTATTACCTACCCTTAAACAAAGCTACTGAATACTTCAATTCCACCTTCTTAGATATATTAGACATGCCCCTACAAGAACTACTACAGTAAAGTCAAAACCAGTTCCATGGTTATCTAGGGAAACTAGACAAAAAATAGCTGAAAGAAACAGAACCTGGCGATACAATAAAAGTCCTAGTACACAGCAAGCCTACCAACAGATAAGGAATCTAACCAAAAACTAGTTATCCAAGACAAGCAAAACTACTTCATTACCCATCAAAACTAACACATGAATAATCCTAAGAAATTCTGGGCAGGTTTAAACAAGTTACTACACCCTGGTAAAACCATTATCCCACCCCCAACATCAGGTTTAACAAAAGACAACATAGCCAAATCATTCAATACATTCTTTACTGAAACCGTACAAGCTCTAGCCCAACATCATCTCACTGTCACTACAACAGGTGTCCACACCTCCACTAACTACATGCCCACTTTTAAACTACAACCCACCCCAACCTTCTACATAAGAAAACTACTATCCCAGCTGAAACCCACAACAATAGGAGCAGATTCCCTTCCCAATGAGTTTCTAAAACTGGCAGCAGCAGAAATAGCTGTACCAGTTTCTATACTAATCAACAGATCAATCACTGAAGCGACAGTGCCCCTGATTTAGAAAACTGCCTATTTCATACCTCTTCACAAAGGGGGCACTTCCTATGACATATCCAACTACCGACCAATTGCAATTCTATCTCCACTGGCTAAAATATTAGAAAAATGCATTCACCATCAACTAATGTCCCGCCTTATAAATCAGGAACTCACATTTCCAACTCAACATGGTTTCCGTCCAGGTCATAGTACCACCACAGCTCTGTTAGCATTCACAGATACCATAAACCATAACAGGAACAATGGTAAACTTACTTCTGCCCTTTTATTAGACTTATCAAAGGCCTTTGATATGGTTAGCCATGACAAACGTATCTGCCACCTCAAAAACCTAGGCTTAGACAACCAATCAATCTCCTGGTTTGAAAACTATCTTAGGGACAGGCAACAAGCAGTACAGTGGAACAATAACTTGTCTCCACTTTTACCAGTCACTCTTGGGGTACCTCAGGGATCAATAATGGGTCCCTTGCTATTCTCAATTTTCACAAACAATCTCCACTCAGTGGCAAATAGCACTAGCCTTATCCAATATGCAGATGATTCCACTATAATATGCAGTGCCTCAACCCTGCAAGAACTACACAATAAAACTCAAGATAATTTCCACTCAGCTGAAAACTGGCAATGGCCTCATTCTTAACCCCAAAAAGACCAAGCTCCTGCTATTTCACCCCTCACAAAATACCAGTCTTACCGCTACTTTCAATATCCACTATAAAAATGGTACACTTATCACACCCAAATCCCACACAAAACTGCTAGGCGTCACCACTGATAAGTTAAAATTTGATATCCACATTAATCTAACTATTAAAAACACTCACAGAAAGCTAGGTATTCTCTACAAACACAAATCCTTCCTGACCCATATTGCTAAGACCACAATTGCTCGTACTTACTTGCTCTCAACATTACTTTATGCATCCCAATCCTAACAAATCTATCCAAAACAGAAACCAACAAACTGGCAACCTGCTATAATCAAATAGCCAAATTTGCTAATAACTCATCTTTTAGAACCCATCACTGTCATAACCTAAAACAATTGGACTGGCTTGAACTGCCAACTTTACTAATTTACAATCAACTTACCATCACTTATAAGCTGCTCTCCCACCCAAATAGAACACCATCTTTAAGCAACCTAATTCAGCAGTATTCCTGTCCCAGGCAACTCCGCTCCACAGATAAGTTACTATTAAGTTACTAGATCCCACAACCATGCCAGTGACTCCCTCTACTCATCTTACATATCCAAAATTTGGAACTCCCTGCCTTCATCCATTACCCTGGAATCTTCTCTATCCAAATTTAAAAAAAATCTGTCAAAAGCCATCTCAACAACAAATGGTTATGTCCCTGCTCCACACCAGACTAACTTCAGTCCTACTCCACTACTGCAGTAACTCTTGCCTTAAACATTGTCTCCTGAAAGGACTGCACAGTCTTATCAAAACCACATTCAGATGCATGATGTGACTCTAGATATTTAACATACTTTAATATTGCTTGTATATGTATTGATCATCCTATATGTCTTTGTCAATGAATTAATGTGTGCTCATCTATATGGTCTGGTTGTATATACTAGAAACATGTTAGAATATTTTGTCTCTCTTGCATATATGTTTCTTTGGAGCTCTTCTCCCCAGGCCTCCTCTGAAAATGGACATGTATCCAGTTTGACTATCCTGGTTAACAAATGTAAAATAAAAAAATAATAATTAAGTGACAAAGGGTGTGGAAAATAGATTTAAATCCTTACTAGGGAATGATGGTATGAGCACACATGAAGTAAATTCTAAACTGAAAAAAATGTTCAATTTGAGAGTGCCATGGTATTACAATACACTACAATAAAGGTCCAGTGTTGGTTAAAGATATTAAGAAAAATTGGAGCATGTTTAAATCTGGTGAGAATTTGTTCACATTACTTGGCAAAGATCTGTTTTCAAAAGATATAAAAAATTTGAAGACTAGATTTGGAAAAGGTGTTAAAGGATGGTGGATTATATTGCAGCTGTACCAATCAAGATGCAAAGTAAAATGTGGCTTTTATAATCAATGCAAATATATTTTTGAGGGAGACAGTTTGCCAATAAAATATATGAAAAAGCCTTTTAAAACTGAGATGTTAAGTAAACTGTGCTACTACTGGAGTTGTTTTGGCAGACCTGGCAACATTGTATATCTTTTTATATAGGGAAAACTGTTCATCCTCTCTGGGAAATGGGTCTATGAATAATAATACAGTGAATAAACACACAATGGTATGTGCTGGCCCAGATATGTTTAAATTTACAGTATTAGAATGAATGTGGAAAGACACTTGAGGAGGGCCTTAGGAATCTAAAACTGAATTTAAAGAAATGTTATGGCTGCTAAGGCTCAATTCAGCAACCTTGCCAGATTGGAATGAAAAAGAAGTAATCTTACCATAACATTCCATCTGCGTTGTTGATTTTAATCTGCTCTTGACAGTTGGGATACTGTTCCAATCCTTGGAACCAGTTCAGCCGTTGTACACCTCGAGCCAGCCAAAAAACTCTCGAGCTAAGAGTCTATCCACAATGCCCTTTTTACATTACCTCAGATTGAGTTTGCAAACCTATAGAAAAATAGAAGGAAACTAAACTAAATGAAGGAGATGTGTCCAAGGTGTGTCCTAACAAGACATCCAGGACAAAGGTTCACTCCTCCAGGAATACACAGGAGGGGGAAGGAGGGTGGGATGCAAGAATGGATGAAGATCGACAACATAGATGGAATATTATGGTAAGGACATAACTTTTTTATCTGATGTTGTCAATCTTCATCTATTCTTGACAGTTGGGACAGAGTCCCCAGCTACTTTAGATCCTGGGTGGCCCTATGGAAGGATATTCCTGAGAACCATAGAACCAAAGGAAGCTGTTCCCCTGGAGACCAAATCCAATTTGTAATGAGTAATACAAGTATGTGGAGTATCCCACATTGCTGCTGAGCATATTTCACTCATAGAAGCCTTGGAATGGAAAAAGTACAGTTTTGTACCTACGATAAATGTAGATGTCCGATAGGTATGCATCTGCAGTCATAACATATGGGTTGTCCTGCCTCAGGCAGCCCTTCGGTCGGCCGGATTCCAAAGTCTGGGTCTGGCCTCGGCTGATGTCGCACTTTCCCCGACGTCAGAGCATCTGGGGTATAAAAGCATCAGCAGACGCCATCTTCCTCAGTTTTTCTTGCCCCAGATGCCAGGTGCCCTCTAAGAAGGCTAAATTTGGAAAAATGCAATAAAAATCCAAACATTTGCAAAAATATATATACATATATACAAACAAATACACCATAATAGATCCCCCAGCTAGCTAATAGAGGGGTAAGCACCCTAGGAATACCACAGAGGGGAAGGAGGGAGGGTAAACCTGACTGCAGATGCATACCTATCGGACATCTACATTTACGGTAGGTACAAAACTGTACTATGTCCTTCAAGGATGCATCTGCAGTCATAACATATGGGTAGAATACCATAGCCAATCTGGGGGTGGAGGTACTAAGAAAATGATGGTGTAGTTAAGATACCCTGCAGGACTGCCGTAGCAAAACCTGCTCTGGATCTGGAGTATAAAGGTAAATTGTAATGCTTGGCAAATGTATGCACGGAGCTCCATGTAGCAGCTTCTAAAATGTCCTTGGTAGCCACCCCTCTTAGGAAGGCTGTAGTGGTGGCTGTGGCTCTCGTGGAATGAGGCCTAATATTCACAGAAACAGTCTTTCCATGAAAGGAGTAGCAAAAGCGAATGCAATTTCCTATCCACTTTGAAATTGTCTGTTTGGAAATTGATTTTCCTTGTGCCCCAGCAGCATATGCTACAAACAGTTGGTCAGTCTTTCTGTAACTTTTGGTTCTGTACAAATAGCGTAATTGTCTGTGTATATCCAGAGTGTGTAGAAGCTTTTCCCCTCTATTTTGTGGATTTGGGAAGAATGTAGGCAAGTGAATTGCTTGGTTCAAAGAAACCCTAGATACCACCTTTGGCATAAAAGTAGGATTGGTTCTTAATGAAACTCTGTCTTGATGGAAAATAAGAAATGGCTGCACTGCCATTAAAGCTTGTAACTCAGATACTCTTCTTGCTGAAGTTATGGCTAGAAGGAATGCAGTTTTCCAAGAGAGAAACTGCAGATCTGCCGATGCTGCTGGTTCAAAGGGAGGAAGTGTTAGTTTTTCCAGCACAAAGTTAATGTCCCAAGTAGGTAAAGGTGGTCTCCTTGGAGGTTTGATGTTTTTGATAGCTCTGAGAAATTGTCTTAGGAGAGGATGCGAAAAAAACAGGTGGATCTACATTGTATTCTGCTGAAATTGCTGAGGCATGTATCTTAATGGAAGAATAAGACAGGCCATTGTGGAACAATTCTGCTAAGTATTCCAGTATATGTGCCATGCTCATCACTGTCACATCTAGGCCTTTTGTTGTGTTCCAGATGAGAAATCTTTTCCATTTTGCCGAGTATGCCTTCCTTGTGGAGGGACGGCGAGCTTCCATAATAATGTCCCTTACCCTCTGGGATAAGTTGTTCTGAATAGGAGTCATGGTATTCTCCAAGCAGCTAGTTGCAAGGTTTTTAGGTTGGGATGCAGGATCTTGAAATTGTTCTGCGTCAGAAGAAGTGGCCATAGGGGGAGAGGCCACGGTTTTGTCTGTGATAAGCTCTTCAACAGTGGGTACCAGTGCTGCCTTGGCCAGTCTGGAGCTATCAGAATCACTCTTGGCTGTTCTGCCCTGATCTTCAGTAACACCTTGGACATTAGTGGGAGTGGTGGGAAAGCATAAACTGTTAGACCTTTCCAGCTAAAAGAAAGAGAGTCCACCTTCCATGCTTGTAGGTGGTATGTCCTTGAGCAAAAAATTTTCAGTTGATGATTGTGGGGTGAGGTGAACAGGTCGATCTTCGGCCTTCCCCATGCTTGTGTTATGAGCAAGATGATGTCTGGGTGCAGCATCCATTCGTGTGCATCCATGGTAGTTCTGCTTAAGCTGTCTGCTAGAGTATTGTCTTTACCTGGCACGAACTGGGACTGTAGTTGTATATTGAGGTTCAAGCAAAGATCCCATAGATTCATAGCCAGTCTGCATAGAGGGTAGGAATGCGTGCCTCCTTGCTTGTTTATGTACCACATAACTGTGGTGTTGTCTGTCCTTATTAGCAGGTGACCCTGTTGAAGGAAAGGTTTGAAAGCCTCGATTGCGTGCATCACAGCCAGCATCTCTTTTTGGTTTATGTGCATGCGTAACTGTCCTTGAGACCACAGGCCCTGTATACATTTGTCCTCCATGTGTGCTCCCCAACCTCGGTCTGAAGCATCCGTGGTGATGGTTTGGTTTGTTTTTGGTTTGTTGAAAGGCAACCCTCTGTTGGACTGGCAGGCTTGAGCCCACCACAGAAATTCCTGCTGAAGGCAAGGAATGAGCGGAATCAAAGCTTCTAAGCTGTGACTGTGCTGAGTCCACACACTCCTTAGGTACCATTGCAATTTTCTCATATGCAGCCTTGCTTGTGGAATTAGAATTATGCAAGATGCCATGTAACCCAGGGCCTGCACGATTTTCCTTGCAGTCAGCTGAGTTTGTCTTGTCAGATTCTTGAAGTAATCTGGAAGTTGTTTTTGTTTTTCTTCTGTGAGGAAGGCCATTTGGGTGGTTGTGTCCAGATCTGCCCCCAAAAAGGTTATTCTTTGGGATGAAACAAGTCTTGATTTTTGGATGTTGACTGTGTATCCCAAGGCCTGCAATAGTTTGATGGCATAGCTCAAGTCCTTTAACAAATTTTCCTTGTTGTCCGCTTGTATCAGGCAGTCGTCCAGATATGGGTAGATTTGAATCCCCTGAAGTCTGCAGTGTGCAATTACTGATGCCAGGCATTTCGTGAATACTCTGGGTGCAGTAGATAAGCCAAATGGCAATGCTGAGAATTGATAATGCTCTGATCCTGCAAGAAATCTGAGGTGTCTTCTGCAACTTTGTCGAATAGGGACATGCAGGTATGCCTCCTTGAGATCTAGAGTCACCAGCCAAGACTCCTTGCCCAGCATGGGAAGAAGCTGCTGTAGGGTCAGCATCTTGAATTTTGGCACAATAAGGTAAGTATTCAGTGCGGACAGGTCGAGAATAGGCCTCCATTGATTTTCTTTTCTTGGAACAAGGAACAATCTGGAGTAAAATCCTTGGCCTTGTTCTGAAAGAGGTACATTTTCTATGGCTTTCATCTGTATTAATTTGGTGATTTGCTTCAAAGCCTCTGCCCTTTGATTTGGTGGCAGGTCTGGCATTCCTTGTCTTTTTGGCAATGTGTGGAAATGGAACCTGTATCCTTTGTCTATAATTTGCAGAGTCCAGGAGTCCCTTGTAATGTAATGCCAATTTCTTGAAAATAAAGAAAGCTTTCCGCCCAATGGTGCTTCTAATTGAGCCCTGGTTGGCGGAGTCAAAATTAAGTCATCGAGTCTGTCCTGGAGCAGCAGTAGTTGTTGTTGTTCCTGTACTGCCTCTCTGGTTGGCAGGCTGCCACTGACGGCCTCTGTAGGAGCCTCTGGCTTGCCCTCTACCTCTGGCACGCCTGTTCATGCCTCTCTGGGATCTGTCTGAGTCCGGAAAGGACCAATTCTTAGTAGGCCAATTTCTGCTGAATCTCGGTGGCTGTACCTGCAAAAAATCCTTGACTGTTTGCACAGATTTTGCCTTTTCTTCAAACTTCTTTAAGACCTCCTGAGCCGTGGAACCAAATAATTTTTGTTTTTCCATTGGAGCATCCAGGAGCTTAGCTTTAACATGGTCCGGTAGAGATTGTTCCTTCAACCAGGCATGC
Source organism: Protopterus annectens (assembly GCF_019279795.1). Lineage (NCBI taxonomy): Eukaryota > Metazoa > Chordata > Ceratodontiformes > Protopteridae > Protopterus > Protopterus annectens. The sequence continues at coordinate 499,495,669 of NC_056748.1, forward strand.
CTTCGTATAACTGCCCCTGTCATGGCTGACCTACATGAAGCTTCCAGTGCATCATAATCACACTGCAGAAAATGGTTGCTAACCTGCTGTGAGTTATGTACCAGATCTTGAAGTGATTTACGGTCAAGGGGTTCAGAGGAGGAAAGCTTTTTATACAATTCATCTAACAAATACTCTTGGTACTGAATCATATGAAATTGACAATTTAATGCCCTCATGGAAAGAGTTGCAGAAGTATAAACTTTCTTTCCCCATCTCTCTAAAGCTCTAGACTCCCTTTCAGAGGGAAGAGGATTTTTAGCAGTGGCAGCTACAACCACTTTAGGGCCCTGGGAGATAGTTTCTGGGTCTGCAGAGTGGGCCTTGTACAGGTGTAGATGAGAATCCGGGACCCTGTAGTACCTATCAGGTTTGGCAGGAGCCGGAGGGAGAGAATCAAGGGCTGTACTAGCATCAGAGTACACATCATCAATAACATTCAAAACAGGAGGTATAGCTAAAGGCCTATGCTGAGGTAAATGTAAAAAAGGTCCTTAATCTCTTTCTGGAATCAGAAAATTCCTGGCCCTGCCATTAAAAATGCTCTCTCATAGAGTGCAGTGTCTCACCAAAAGAAAACTCTTCAGGAGGGGAGGCCGAAGGAATAGATTCGTCAGCATCAGAGTCCTCGTAAGCTGAACAAGCCTCCTGCTGGTGCTCTGACAACACAGATTCATCAGTAGACTCATCTGAAGAATGGGGGTCAGAGGGCTCAACCCTATGCCTTTTGTCTGGTGGTGGAAGAGAGCCCCTGTCCGGGTGAGGTTGAGAACCTCTAATTAAAGAAATGAGATCCTCTGCTAGGCTGAGAATCTGAGTGCCAGTGGAAGGCCTCTGAGAGGTAGTCTTGGGAGGGAAAGCTTTGGCAAGTTTGGCAGCTTTAGCCCTAGAGAAGGCCTTAATGGCCATGGATGCAGGGGGTCTGGCTGCCCCACGTGCAGGGGTAGACTTGTCTAAAGGAATGGTGTCGGACATGTCCTGGACACCGGTTTCCGTAGGTAGTTCAATAACCGACTCGGCCGGAGCCTCCATGGCCGAGGTAGTCGGTTGAATGGATTCAGTAGAAGGAAGCACCGAGGACTCGGTTTCAGCCGAAACCGAGACACTCGCGGTAGGCCTAACTGTGGTTTCAGCCGAAACCGTGGGCCACGAGGGTCGGTCCTTGTCCTTCCGTTTTTTAACCACATGCGAAGTCGGAGTCTCTGACGGCATCTTATACACAAAATTAGCCCCAAAAAATTCCTCTGCAAACTCCGACCGACATCTAAGAGTTCGTCGGTTGAAGGAAGCACAGGCAGAGCAAGCCGAGACGTCGTGGTCTGGGCCTAAGCAATGGAGGCAGTAAGAGTGGAAATCCTTATGAGGTATTTGTTTCCCACAAGTTAAACAATTATTTACTTTATCTGACATCGGCTGAGGCAAGAGAGAGTCCCCAACGGGGGTACTTAGCTTTTTCGAAGTCTTCGGTAGCTGAATCACAGGAGCTGGCCGACCAGCACTTGCGAACTGCTTCTGCTTCGGGCACCACGCGGCAAGAAAGACTGAGGAAGATGGCGTCAGCTGATGCTTTTATACCCCAGACGCTCTGACGTCGGGGAAAGTGCGACATCAGCCGAGGCCAGACCCAGACTTTGGAATCCGGCCGACCGAAGGGCTGCCTGAGGCAGGACAACCCATATGTTATGACTGCAGATGCATCCTTGAAGGACATCAGCTTAAGTGGCCGTTTATCTGGTGGAATGTGCCTTCACCAGCACAGGTAATTTGAGATTCTTTCTATTATAAATGTAAGTAATACAATCTCGTTACCATTTTGACAAGGTAACCTTAGAAACTGATTTCACTAAAGTTGTCCCAAAAAAGGATACAAAACTGTTCTGATTTCCTAAATAATTTAGTTCTGCTGAGGTAGAAATCTAATTGTCTGTGAACATCCAAGTGTAGGCAATGCTCCCCTTTGTTGTAAAAATTGGGAAAGAAAACAGCCAAATATATGGCTTGATTAATGTTGGACTCTGAGACCACCTTCAGAAGAAAGGCTGGATAGGTTTTCTGAGTGTAACTCTATCCTTATGGAAAATTAAGTAGGGAGTTTTGAACATAAGGCCTGCAATTCAGACACACTTCTTGCAGAAGTTATAGCTATGACAAGCATTTTGCAAGAAAAAAACTAACTCTCATGAGGGTGATGGTTTAAAGGGGGTAAGTACCAGTGATTGCACAGCAGCAGTCAAGACCCATGGGGGTAGAAGATCTTTAAATGGAAGCTTTAAATGTATAGTTCCCTTGAGGAAGACCTTACATAGTCTATATGAAATTAAAGGGAGGTTTCTGAAGCCATTATGGAAATAAGAGATGGCAGCTAGAATGACTGAGGAGGCGGAAGCTCCTTTAGCAAAAAGGATGGCCAGAAATTCTAAAACGTTTTCCGCAGGAGCCAAAAAAGGGCTGAGACCACTATCATAAGCCCAGACTGAAAATCTCTTCTACTTACTAAGGCAGAGCTTGCTGATGGATGGTTTTAGCGATGCAAGCAAAATGTTTCATACCGGGGATGGTATATCATTATGCCTGGTGACTATCAGAATTGGCGGAACCAAGCAGTTAGCTTGAGACTTTGAAGATTGGGATGCACCAGTCCCTGAGGGTGAGACAGTAGGTCTGGAACTGGGTCCAGAATCCATGGATGGTGAACTAGATGAGGCCATAGGAAGGGAAACCAAATTTATCAGGTCAGTAAGGTCCAATGAGGATCACTTTGTTTCTCAACATGGCTGCTTTCTTGAGAAAAAGTGGGATCAGAGGGAAAGAAGGGAAGGCATAGAGGAGAGCTGGGGGGCCAGTCGAGGGGAAGAGTGTCTCTTGGGGACTCCCCCAGAGGGGGGGATTAGGGCAAAGTAGCTTCTGCACTTGTTTTGGGGTGATGCAAAATGATCGCAACAAGGCTGGCCCCAATGACGAAAGATCCTATTCGCTATATCGGAATTAAGAGACTACTTGTGAGGCAGTAGAATACATCTGCTTAGTTTGTCTGCTATCATGTTTGAACTCGCCAGGATGTGTGTTGCTATTAGAAAGCAGTTGGAGCCCTTCTTGACACAGGGGGTACAATTCAGTTTCCCCTTGTTTGTTGATGTACCAGACTACAGACATCTTGTCTGATTGGATTGCAATCATTCCTTGAGGGAGGACAGACTTCTTGCAAAAGTCACAGCTATGAGGAGAAGCGTTTTACAAGAAAGAAACTTTAAATCTCATGAGGCTAATGGTTTAAAGGGGGTAAGTACCAGTGATTGCAGAGCAACAGTCAAGACCCATGGTGGTAGAGGATCTTTAAATGAAAGCTTTAAATGTATACTTCCCTTGAGGAAGATCTTACATAGTCTATGTGAAATTAAAGGGAGGTTTCCGAAGCCATTATGGAAGTAAGAGATGGCAGCTAGAATGACTAACTGAGGAGGTGGAAGCTTCATTAGCAAAAAGGATGGCTAGAAATTCTAAAACTTTTTCTGCAGGAGACAAAAAAAGGGTTGAGACCATTATCATAAGCCCAGACTGAAAATCTCTTCTACTTACTAAGACAAGCACTCAACTCCAGGACACTGATATGCAGATTGGCGTCTATCAGGGATCAAGTGCCTTGTACAGTCTTTCCTAGATAATGCTCCCATCTCACCTGGGAGGCATTCATGGTCACTATAGCCATGGATTGAGGAGGGACAAAGGGGTGGCCCGAAATAATTTCTTTGATTCCATCCACCAGAATAGGTCCTTTTTGCAATGACTGGTGATACAAATGGGGTAGGTCATTCGATGAGTTAGAACAGATCATTGATTCACAAGAAGCCATTGCAGTAACCACATGTGGAATCTCACTAGTGGGAACAGAGTGACAGCTACTGCCATGGACTCCAATGCCTGAAGCACCAGTAAGGCTGGTACTTTGTGTATAGAATAGAATGTACTTGGGATTTTATCTTCTGTAATCTGTGAAGGGGAGGGACGCTACATGAGAGGGTGTTTAAATGAGCTCCTATGAATTCCAGCTCCTGAGAGGGAGTCAGTTGAGACTTTGTATGATTGACTGTAATGCCAAGATGCAAGAACAATTGTAGGGTGAATTCTGTCATCTGAAGTAGTAGACGTCTGTTGGAAGTGGTGATGAGCCAGTTGTCTAGATACGGAAACACCCAGAATCCGTGCAGTCTCAAGTGAGCTGTTACTGTTGCCATACACGAGGTGAACACCCTGGGGGCTGTGGTGAGACCAAAGGGCATCACTCTGAACTGAAAGTGACCGGCTCCTAGCTGAACATGCAGAAACCTTCTTGAGCATTTGTCCATCTTTATGTGGTAATACGCATCTTGAAGGTCTATCTAGCACATCCACGCATAATCATTTTCCTCTTGAAAGGGAAGTATAGACTGAAATGTGGCCATCTGGAATTTGGACTGCTGAACAAATCTGTTTAGAAGGCTGCGATCCAGAATTGGTCTCCAGTCCCCTGTCTTTTCTGGCACTAAAAAGAACCTTGAGTAAAATCTGGATCCTATCTGCTCTGGTGGTACTTCTTGGATGACTCTTTTCTAGCAGCTTTTGTATTTCTAAGGCTGCTTGGTTCTTCTGATTGGGTGGAACATTGGGGAGTCTTGTCCGAGTTCTTGAATAAAGAGTGAAGGGACAAAGTTAACCTCTGGTAATAATTCTCAGCACCCAGGCATCTGTGGTTATTTGTCGCCAGGCTGTTGGGTGCAAAAGAAAATGTTCCCTTGACTGCTTCCAGAGGTAAGCAACTGGGCCCCCTTTCAGAAGTGCTGATAGGGTTGGCCAGGGAAGGAATCTTCTTGGCAACCCTGATTCTGCAGGCCACTCCTGCCTCTAGGATAGCATCTTCCATTAGAGAGCCTCCTCTGCCCTGACGGTAGTTTCCACCATGTGTGTCCTGGAAGGGCCTCTGGAACTTTTTGAACCATACCTTCCCACTCCTCAGATTCCTAGAATAGGATTATTGGGCAGTAGAAAAATGTATGCCCACTGCAGACAGGGTCTTTTCATCTTTCTCACACCTGGCTAGAGTTTGACTTTGGGGTTGAGCAAAGATGATCTGTCAAAAGGAGCATTGACGAAGGAAGACTTGAATGGCTCCACAAACTCACACAGGTGCATCCAAGCATGTGGTCAAATTGCAACACATGTTCCAGCTGACCTGGTTGCCCCTTCGGCTGCATGTGCAATGAGCCTCATGGACGAATTAGAAGTAGACTCCAGGGTAGCAAACTGAGAGGCCTCCTTTTCTTGGACCCTATCAGATACAGCTCCTGCTAGGGTATCAAACAGCTCATTGACCAGATCCCTCTGGAGCCTAGTGAAATATGCCAAGAAATTCAAGGACCTAAGGGTGAAGGTCGATGATGCCTAAAGCCACTTTTTAAATCTGTCCATCGCCCTGAACTCTCGGTTAGGGGGATGAAAAGAGGAACTTTCCTCAGCTTGTTCCTTTTCAGTGGCTGCTGCCACCACCACCACCACCACCACCACCACAATGGCATCTACTACTAATCCTTTCACTCAGTGCTGGTAGACCTCAGAAGTGAAGAATATTTTATCTGTTCTCCGGGGAATTGGTTCTATGGAATGAGGGGCCTTCCAAGTCTGCAGAGCGATTAACTTAACTCATTATATCAGAGTGATTCCTCCAGGTGCATCTGCAGTTAACTCCTACTGATGCCTCTAGGCATCAAACACTGCTTGTTGATATTTGCATCACTAATTCAAAAACCATGTTATGTACAAGGTTTCAAAAGAGTTCATCTTAAAGCTTACACAATAGCAAACTCAATTGCATTAATATTTGATCTATGTCTAGTACAGCTAAATAGATAAAGTATTGTTTTTATGATATTAATTTATATAGATACAATTTTTACATTTTTCAAAATATCCCAACAACCAGGTAACAGAGACAGAACTCCTTAGCTTCATATGAAAACTCCCAGCTAGATGAATAAAATGCTTTTGACAGTGTGTAACTTGAGTGATTGCTGAGACATTGTAAAGTTGTTTACGAAATATTACAAATGTAATATTTACTACATTTACTGTGACTTATAAAATTCTGTTTAAGACCTAGAACCTAAAGAATACTACCACTATAAAAATAGTTTCTGCTGAAGAGTTTTTCATTTACACTTCTTTAGTAACCCTTATGGTTCCAGAAACCCCTATGGTTCCAGAGATATAAACATTTGTTTGAAATGTGAGGACATAATTTGATTTTGTCAAAAGGGTTATGCTCCGCCCAATGGAAGTTATAGTGCAAACTTCCTGAACTCCATTGGAGTGAATGAGTTAATGAGATCGTCAGCAGGAAGAGTCATCCAGGAAGTAGATGGGTGAGCTCTGAAGGCTTGCAAGTACGCAGACTCCTCAGAGGTAGGGTCTTTGGGCTTCCAGTTACCTCTCTGTTTAAGGATCTTTAGACTGTCTCCAAAGGAGACGTCTTCCGGGGGTGAACAGGGAACCCACCCCATCATCGGAATCCATGTCCTCAGTGACGGACTCTTCAGGGGAGTCCAGGTGTTTCCTCTTACACAGCTTCTTCCAAGGGGAATCTTCAGTGGGAATATCTCGAGAGGACTTGGAAGAGGGGTGATCCTTAGCTGGAATCTCTTGCATCCTTGGAGCTTGCTGTCGGGGCACGAAGGTTGGTGGAAGCTCCGGGTGAGCAGGGGTCATGGAGTGAGACTCTGGTAACACAGCAGCCACCTGGGAATCTGTGGTGGCCAAAGCCCTCTCTATATTCTGAAAAGCAGCCCCCCCCCCCGAGGAGACACAGAAGCTTGGAACAGAGACAAACTCAGAACGGGGGTCACACCCTGCCTCAAGAGACCCACCTCTAATGGCAGAACAGAGGAAAGATCCCCAGCTGTCATAGTTTGAAGAGGTAAGGATGACTCTGAATAAAAAATAGGAGTTGACTCAAACCCCACCCCAGAAGCAACAGTGGAGGCACAATCCCAGGCACCCATCAGTTCCAAAGGTAGTGAGGGAGTCAGAGCTGTGCCTGGAACCAAAGACAAGGATGTAGTCAGTATTGCAGCCATAGGAACCTGTGTGGTCAGAGTTGAAAACTGTAATGCCTTCGGGGAGGTCAGAGGAGGAATGCATGTTGGAGTGTTGAGGGAATACTCCTCTGCTCCAGGAGGGAGAGGGGGCTGAGAGTAGCTGATCCACCAACCACACTATGTCTACTTCAGAAAGACTCTTGGAGGAACAGACAGTCTGTAGGGAGATTCTTGCCTTTCTATAAATGGGCTTGGAAGTTGACTGAGGAAGGGGTCTATAGATGGGGAATATCTCATTGTGGGTGTGTAGAAAGTTTCAATCTTTGGCACTGAAGTAGAAAGTATAACCTGTGGAGCAGCAGCAGATGTCAGCACCAATGTGGATGCTATGGAAGCCAGTGTCATTACCTTTGCTGATGCTGCAGCCAGTATCAATGGCACTGAAGTAGTTAGTGCCAAAGAATCAGTCTTTTCTTTGAGTTTTGGAACCTTTGATTTTGGTTCTGTAGAAGAACCAACAGGTGGGCACTTGCGTTTCTTAGTTGTCGGTGCTGATGGAGATGTCAGCATCAAATGACTGTGCTTTGTAACCAGAGACCTGAGGGCACTTATCGGACAATGTTTCTTCAAAGGGGGCTTTAAGAAGCCCTTTAAGTATGAGTTTATTGCAATGTTCTACCAGGACCCTAGTACTGAAGCCCTGGAAGATAGAACACTGTAAACTGAAATGAGGAGCACCCAAACAATAAACACAAGATTCGTGCCCATTAGAGTTAGGCATTTTTCTGACACACTCTTGGCACTGCTTAAATCTGGTGGTAGCCTCGGACTTTTCTGCCATATTGGAAGAAAGGCAGGAGGAACCCAGTCAACAAAGGTACACCACACACATGCACACTCACAGGAGAATAAAAAGGAAAAAAATTTCTACCAGCGATGATAGAAAGAATTACCAATCAGCAGTTAGGAAAGGAGAGAGAGGGGGAACTACCAACAGTGGTAGAAAAGAAATACCAACAGGTATAGGAAATAAACCACTCACACAAGAAAGGTGGGTATATAAAGGGTAAAGGAATACTAAAGGGTAATATCTAAGACAGAAAACTAAAACTGAAGATAAATAAGATTTTACTTAGCTGCGATAGAAGAGTCGGCTGACATCTTGCTATAAGAGCGGCAAACGAGATCTGAGGTAATGTATAGAGGGGCATTGTGGGTAGACTCTCAGCTTGATACTTTTTTTGGCTGGTGCAAGCTTGCATAATGGCCAAACCGGTTCAGAGGATGAGAACAGTACCCCAACTGTCACGAATAGATGAAGATTGACAACATCAGATCACAGATTAATCACCAGTCATTTGAAGTTAAGTTCTGCCAAACTGTAGACTTCAGTTAATTTTAAAATTCACCAGAAAAAGTTCTTAAACTCTTTAGAATAGCTTTACTTTCCCCCTTGGTTTTAATGCTAATTTTATAGCTAATTAATATTGTAAAGCCTTTCTGTTTTTTTTTTGTTTGTTTTGTTTTTAACGGTTAGTCGTTAGGCAAGTCATTATTGCACTCAATAGGCATTGTGTATTCAGATACAATTAAACATTTTACTTAGTTTTGAGTAAAGATATTCAATTTTATATTACCCATTTATCATTTTTTAATCATACAGTCTATTTAATTCACATTCACATAGTGAAATGCATTTGTTTACTTTGAAATGATTTGAAACAAAGGTTGCTTTAAATTATTGGAAATGCACTTTACGACTTGTATTATGAAATTGGGGAAAATTATTGGCTTACATTTGTTACATGGCAGTGGATAATATGTAAATATTCAAGAGAGAGAGTTATTTTAGTTCTGATAAAGTCCTGTTTATGTAGAGGATGAAAGAGCTAAACTAAAGAGAATATATTCACATCAACTAGTGTTCTGGACATTTCACTTCCTTCACAGTTTTTTAAGCACTTTTGATTAGAACAGCAAATGTTCTGTCAATTTGGATGTTGCGATTACAGTTATGTTTGACATTCTAAGTTTTATGTATTTAGATACATTAAATCTGACATTATTGTATTAGTTAATGTTTATTGTCTTATTTTTTTAAATATGTATACAAATATTAAGTTGTGTAGTGTTTGTGGCATTCTTTACAGAAGTTTCATCTTAGTGTGTGTTTTAATATATATGATTGTTCTCATTTTATTTAATTAACAGCAGGTTGTAGTTAATCAAACTGTTTAATATTAATTAGGGAGTATATATAAACAAACCATTGGGGTTTGTTCATTGTTCTGAAGAAGTCCGGTATGTAAGGATGAAACCCGGGTTAACAAAGTTTATTGTGGTTCAATTCTTTGTGTTTTTACTGCCAATAAATACTTTTTGGACATCCATTTCATCAGCATTTTTACTTGGTTTGTGGAACAGTTTATTGTTGGTCGTATGCGGTGTTTTATGGATGATATGGAGTCCAATGCAAGTATTTTGGAACTTTTGCAACAAATTAATGAACAACTACAGGAACACACTATCGAAATTAAATCGTTGGCAGACAAGCAGCAGGAATTTGGACAATGGAACGTTTCTTTTGGTAGTTTGGGTGTACCTCTTACCCAACCTACTCAAAATGTACAAACTTCAGGTAACAATCAAGGAGCCACAATGAATAATGCAGATAGTGACAATATGCCTGTAAGAGAAGGATTTTCCATTAGTAGTGAAAACACCTCACGTTGGAAGCAATTTAACTAAAATTGTAGACAGGGTGACTACAGCAATGAGCAGCGTAAAGATACCACAAATTCATCTTTGAATGACCAACTGAATGTTTTCGAAAACAAATTGCATACCTTAAAGAAGGCACAACTTGAAAGTAATTATTTAATTAGGAACACTGAATTACAAATAGTTCCTAAAGGTTTGAGAGCATGGAAATACCCTAATGGAGTAGAAAATGATACAGAAATGCTAAAAGAAGTTCACTCATTATATGATAAAACGGGGCTCGCTCTTATGGAAAGTATGTTAAAATATAACAATTGTAAGGTTGAAAAACTCATATCGGAATTGGAAGTAGTTAATGAAAAAATTGTTAATGATGATCTTTTTGACCATTACATTACTAACTATGGTGACATGTTAGACAAAGTGGGAGAGAATTGTCGAGTGATTTTTTTTCAAGGAAAATTAACAAAATTAAAAGGGACACTAGAATTTATGCTAATAACACAGTATTATCCACTTTCGGAAGGTAACCGGGACCACCATAGAATTAATGAGAACTCAACCAATAAGATAGCAGCTGTTCAGGATTCAACGAACGTACAGGGAGGTATTTCAAAGCACTCTTGGCGGGCTGGGAGCCCTTTACAGGATGGACCATGACGGTCGGAAAGAATCAAGAACAGGGAATACACCAGTGAACAGACGTTGTTTCAGAGAGAAGGGGCTCGTCCAAAAGCATGGCCTACGAACAGGACTGGCAGTTCAAACAAAGAATGGCAACGGTAAGGGCAAAATCCAATAGTGAACTAGTCAGTCAAAGTGTTGTGCCAATTTACGTAGAATCTGATGCGGGACAGACAGACAATTTTAATGTTAACATTTATTTATTTACATTTGTTGACCGGGAGTGTCCGACTTGTTGATGCAAGTATTGGGGCTAATGACTATAGTGATGCGGTCTTTGATGCTGCCAATTCACACCGTAATAATGTTCACAGTAACTGTTCAACAACGAATGACAACATATTGAATACTGATGTTGTTGTTCACAAACAGGGGCCTGTTCGTACAGCCAACAATCATTTGTACAAACAGGTGTTAAGAAGAGATTTGTCCATTGGAAAAAACAAGTTGGCAACCAACGTACATGCATTGGTTAGGAACGCTGAAGCTGAAAGTGCCCCCTTGTGTGACCTAATGGGTCAATTTAATTTGATAATAAGTCAACCTAATGTAACTAGTAATGACAATGTATTAAGTGAATTTGAAACATCTTTGGGAGTTGGGACTATTGTGAGTAGTATACACCAGGAATGGCAGGTTATAGCAAGCAGCAGTGAGATGGAGGGTGTTTTGTTCAGCGGTTGTAACATCCGATTTGTTGGATACTTATGTTATGGATAATGAGGTGGACCGTATTAATGAGACCATCATGAGGGGTTATGGTAGTGTTCCGTGTTAGTATACTCACGGAACTTTGAAAATCAGGTCGTCAGATGCTGCTGTATGTTACAACATGAAGGTATGAATGATTTGGCCCATGCTAATAGTGTGGTTGAAACTGCTGTCAAAGGTAGGAATATTGAAGCTTGTAGAAATAATGTGGTTATTGAAAGTGGTGATTTTCAATTAACTCCTTGTAATCATACTCATGACAATTTGATGGATTTACGTGTGTATTTAACTACTAATATAAACGACAACATGGTTGCCAAAGTCAATAACATACAATATGTTTTTACCAACACAATGGAGGGAGTTGATTATAATAATCGTGGGCGCCATAATAGACTCTCCAGCTGACACAAGCATCCTCCAAAAGGGCCTCATAGAAACAGACAACTGGTGCCAGAGCCATGGCCTCAAGCTAAACGTCAAAAAGTGTATAGTCATCCCCCTTGGCAAAAACAAAGTGCCCACAAATTACCACATAGGTGGTAATCCATTAAGTAGGGAAGTAGTAATTAGGGACCCAAGTTGATAGCAATCTCTCATTTGACAACCACGTGGCCAAAGTGGTTAGAAAAACATTTTATATAGCCCACCTAATCATGAAGGGATTCACATCTAGATCAGGGGAGGTCATCGTGCCTCTTTACTCATCCCTCATCAGGCCCATAATTGAGTACAATGCCCCTTTTGGGATGTACCTTACCAGACACCTGCAGCAACTGGAAAGACCCCAAAAGTACCTCACCAAGAGGATCAAAGGGCTCAAACAGATGCCATATGCTGCCCGGTTAAAGAAACTCCAGCTCTACTCAGTGGCATACCGCCTGCTCAGAGGCGATCTGTGCCTGATGTATAAAGCCATGTCTAACCCAGAATTAATGGACATGCTGCACCTCAGAAAATCCAAATCCCATCGAGCTACGTGCTCGAGAGACTTGAACCTCAGCACTGAAATAAATAGGACATGCTGGAGGGACAGATTCATAACCCAGAGGCTCCCTTCACTCTGGAATAAAATCCCAGTCCAGGTTAGGCAGAGTCCCTCATTGACTCTCTTCAAGAGGAATCTTGATGAGTGGATGGGAGATCGTAGGTTTACCCCAGGTATCACTTCTGTGTCACTGTTAGACAGAGGCATAGTATACTAACATCGAAAAAGGGCATAGCAAAATTAATTTAAAATGGGTGGAGAAAGCCAAACACACTCTGGCTAGGCTTATAAATGCCCTAGGGCAGATAGCCTAGTATGAACCTATGAACCATATTGTGCAAGTTGCAAATATATTGTATTCTTTCAACCAAAATAATGATGAGGTCAATTCTATTATGGATTATATTTCTAGGGAATTAGTGGATATAGAAAATTCTAATGTACTTAGTGACCCTATTGTAATATTGAATACATATGATGATTTTGAAGTGTACGATTATTCTAAATTTAAATTTAGTACTGAACATGCTAATCTACTATCTAAGGGGTTCACTTTTGTCCCTTGTAGGAAAGGTAATATCACAGACATGTTAATTGATTTAAAAACCTTCACCCGGAAAATGAATTTAAAAATGTAGTTTCCGGACAGGAGGGATAATGTTGGACATAGGGGGTTAGTTAAACCAAGTACTTTTAATTCCCCTACCAACCAGACAGTTGCGCTTTTTGAAAAAGCATGTGAAATTGATATCAGAGCATATAAAAATAAGTCTGGTCGACAGGCTTATAATAACTTGACTAAGATGGAAACTGATTTGTTGGGTTCTCTGATTAACAACAGAGACATACATATTATGAAACCCGACAAAGGGAATGGAGTAGTTATAGTTGACAAAAACGACCACATTAATGTTATGATGGGAATGCTTATGGAAGATAGTTACACTGAGAGCAGCATTAATGAAATTAACATTAGTAATCAAAAAATAGACTTGCTCTTGGATGATATGTTGTATCAAGGACAGCTTAGTGAAAAAGAACACGAGTTTATTAAGAATTCTTATCCAGTAGTTAGTAGTATATTTGGTATTTCAAAAATCCACAAAGGCCTGAGTAACATTAAATTCAGGCTGGTAGTGGATGGGAAAAGAAGTAAGACTTGTTTCATCAGTCAATTTTTAAATCATGAATTAAAAGTGGGTTTGAATTCCTTCAATTACATTACAAGGGACTCGTGGAATTTTTTAGAAAATTTTAAAACAGTGAACATCAATGACAGTATTATATTTCTCACAATTGATGTTTGTAATTTATTTACTGTCATACCCCATGACACGGGTCTTAGTTGGTTGGAAACTGAATTGGTAAAAACAGGTATTTACAACCAAGACCAAATTAATGTATATGTAATGCTTATGGAGGCCATCCTGTACAATAATTATATTTATTTTGAAGGGCAATTTTTCAAACAGTCCACAGGTGTGGCTATGGGGGCAGCGTGTGCCCCCCATTTATGCAAATGATGTAATGGCATTTTTGGAGCAGGAATTTGTGTTCTTGACCATTTATTTTAGATGTATTAAATTATACACCCGCTTTTTGGATGATATTTTTATTGTATGGGACAGCAACATGGATGAGTTAGAAAAGTTTATAGTACACATAAATAACACTGTTGAATTTTTGAAATTCACTCACCAAACAAGTGGGGGAAAAGATCTGTTATTTGGATGTACAACTAACTCTGGATAAAGTTAATAAAAGTATTAAATCAGATATATACAGGAAAAGTACTTTTTCAAATTCTTATTTGGACTTTAAAAGCTGGCATTCTCACCACCAAAAAAGAGCAATAATTAAAGGGCAAATGGTAAGAGCAGCAAGAATGGTGAGTGATGATGATGCATTTATAAAGGAATTGGATTTTATGATTACTATATTCCAAATAAGGGGATACCCCGAGGATTTGTGTAATCATGCTTAAAAGACTAACTGGTCTTTATCAAGCTATTATATTGACTTTGATAACGATGTGAGAAAAAACAATCATGATATCACTATGAATTTAATTTTTATAACTACTTATAATCAAGATGCGGAATGGTTCATTGAGATGGTTAAGAAAAATTGGGGCTTCCTACAATTAGATAAACTAGTGACAAAAAAATTAGGGGGGGGTTCCTAAATTTGTGTTCCGTAGAGATCTGTCTTTTAAAGAAATTTTACAGAACAATGATGGCTCACACAAAAGTACAAAGGGTAGGAGGTGTGGTAACTACAGATGTGGTAGATGTTCCATTTGTAAACATATTATGCTAACAGGGGAACGTATCAGGGTTAATTATAACACGATTTCCATTGTAGGGCACTATGATTGTTATACACAGAATGTAGTATACATTGCACAGTGTCAGAAATGTCCTATTTTTTATGTAGGAAAAACAGCCAGACAGCTTAGAGAAAGAATAAGGGAGCATTTACTTGACATAAAACATAATAAAGTTACTAATGCTCTAGCTAGACATTTAATGACATATTCTGATCATGTATTTAGGTTTTGTGTCATACAGCATATTAAAAAAAAATGTGCAAGGGAGTGTGTTTGATAAACACCTGGACATTTGTGAGTTAAAATGGCAATTACGTTTAGATGCCCTTAACTACCCAGGTATTAATGAAAGTATTAGTATAGTACCTATTCTTAAATTAAAACATATTTTAGGTTAATCTATTATTATAACACATTTTAGGTTCCTTCATAGATTAGCATTGGTCACTTATTCAATATGAATTGATTTTAGCCACATTTTATTTTATTTTATATATCATTCATGCATTCGAAGTGGTCAAATGTATGTATAGAACTGGCAGGATATGTATTTCAGTTAGTCTTATTTTTTTAAATAATATGTATACAATATTAGGTTGTATAGTGTTTGTGGCGCCCTTTAAAGAAGTTTCATCTTAGTGTGTGTTTTAATATATATGATTGTTCTAATTTTATTTAATTAACAGCAGGTTGTAGTTAATCAAACTGTTTAATATTAATTAGGTAGCATATATAAACGAACCACTGGGGTTTGTTCATTGTTCTGAAGAAGTCCAGTATGCAAGGACGAAACTCGGGTTAACAGAGTTTATCGTGGTTCAATTCTTTGTGTTTTTACTGCCAATAAATACTTTTTGAACAGCCATTTCATCAGCATTTTTACTTGGTTTGTGGAACAGTTTATTGTTGAACCAGGTAACAGAGTCAGAACTCCTTAGCTTCATATGAAAGCTCCCAGCTAGATGAATAAAATGCTGCTGACAGTGTGTGTAACTTGAGTGACTGCTGAGATATTGTAAGTTGTTTACGAAATATTACAAATATAATATTTACTACATTTACTGTGACTTATAAAATTCTGTTTAAGACCTAGAACCTAAAGAATACTACCACTATAAAAATTGTTTATGCTGAAGAGTTTTTCATTTACACTTCTTTAGTAACCCTTATGGTTCCAGAAACCCCTATGGTTCCAGTGATATAAACATTTGTTTAAAATTTGAGGACATAATTTGATTTTGTCAAAAGGGTTAGACTCCGTCCAATGGAAGTTATAGTGTAAACTTCCTGAACTCCATTGGAGTGAATGAGTTAATGAGATCGTCAGCAGGAAGAGTCATCCAGGAAGTAGATGGGTGAGCTCTGAAGGCTTGCAAATACACAGACTCCTCAGAGGTAGGGTCTTTGCGCTTCCAGTTAACTCTCTATTTAAGGATCTCTAGACTGTCTCCAAAGGAGACGTCTTCCGGGGGTGAGCGGGGAACCCTCCCCATCATCGGACTCCATGTCCTCAGTGACGGACTCTTCAGGGGAGTCCAGGTGTTTCCTCTTACACAGCTTCTTCCAAGAGGACTCTTCAGTGGGAATATCTCGACAGGACTTGGAAGAGGGGTGATCCTTAGTTGGAATCTCTTGCATCCTTGGCACTTGCTGTCGGGGCACGAAGGTTGGTGGAAGCTCCGGGTAAGCAGGGGTCATGGAGTGAGACTCTGGTAACATAGCAGCCACCTGGGAATCTGTGGTGGCCGAAGCCCTCTCTATAGCCTGAAAAGCAGCCCCTCCTCCGAGGAGACATAGAAGCTTGGAACAGAGACAGACAAACTCAGAACTGGGGCCACACCCTGCCTCAAGAGACCAACCTCTAATGGCAGAACAGACGAAAGATCCCCAGTTGTCATAGTTTGAAGAGGTAAGGATGACTCCAAATAAAAAATAGGAGTTGACTCAAACCCCATCACAGAAGCAACGGTGGAGGCACAATCCCAGGGACCCATCAGTTCCAAAGGTAGCGAGGGAGTCAGAGCTGTGCCTGGAACCAAAGACAAGGATGTAGTCAGTGCTGCAGCCAAAGGAACCTGTGTGGTCAGAGCTGAAAACTGTAATGCCTTTAGGGAGGTCAGAGGAGGAATACACATTGGAGTGCTGAGGGAATACTCCTCTGCTCCAGGAGGGAGAGGGGGCTGAGAAGGAGGAAGCTGTCAGTAGCTGATCCACCAACCACACTATGTCTACTCCAGAAAGACTCCTGGAGGAGCAGACAGACAGTCCAGAGGGAGATTCTGGTCTTTCTATAAATGGGCTTGGAAGCTGACCGAGGAAGGGGTCTATAGATGGGGAATAGCTCATCTTGGGTGTGTAGAAAGTTTCAGTCTTTGGCACTGAAGTAGAAAGTATAACCTGTGGAGCAGCAGATGTCAGCACCAATGTGGATGCTATGGAATCCAGTGTCATTACCTTTGCTGATGCTGTAGCCAGTGTCAATGGCACCGAAGTAATTAGTGCCAAAGAATCGGTCTGTTCTTTGAGTTTTGGAACCTTTGATTTTGGTTCTGTAGAAGAACCGACAGGTGGGCACTTATGTTTCTTAGTTGTCGGTGCTGATGGAGATTGTCAGCATCAAATGACTGGGCTTTGGAACCAGAGACCTGAGGTCACTTGTCAGCCTTGGACAAAGTTTCTTCAAAGGGGGCTTTAAGAAGCCCTTTAAGTATGAGTTTATTGCAATGTTCTACCAGAACCCTAGTACTGAAGCCCTAGAAGATAGAACACTGTAAGCTCAAATGAGGAGCACCCAAACAATAAACACAAGATTCGTGCCCGTTAGAGTTAGGCATTTTTCTGACACACTCTTGGCACTGCTTAAATCCGGTGGTAGCCTCAGACTTTTCTGCCATAATGGAAGAAAGGAAGGGGGAAACCCAGTCAAAAAAGGTACACTGCACACATGCACACTCATAGGAGAATAAAAAGGAAAAATATTTCTACCAGCGATGGTAGAAAGCATTACCAATCAGCAGTTAGGAAAGGAGAGGGGGGAACTACCAACAGTGGTAGAAAAGAAATACCAACAGGTATAGGGAATAAACCACTCGCACAAGAAAGGTGGGTATATAAAGGGTAAAGGAATACTAAAGGGTAATATCTAAGACAGAAAACTAAAACTGAAGATAAATAAGATTTTACTTAGCTGCGAGAGAAGAGTCGGCTGACGCATCTTGCTATAAGAGCGGCAAACGAGATTTGAGGTAATGTATAGAGGGGCATTGTGGGGAGACTCTCAGCTTGAGAGTTTTTTTGGCTGGCGCAAGCTTGCATAATGGCCAAACCGGTTCAGAGGATGAGAACAGTACCCCAACTGTCAAGAATAGATGAAGATTGACAACATCAGATCACAGATTAATCACCAGACATTTGAAGTTAAGTTCTGCCAAACTGTAGACTTCAGTTAATTTTAAAATTCACCAGAAAAAGTTCTTAAACTCTTTAGAATAGTTTTACTTTCCCCCTTGGTTTTAATGCTAATTTTATAGCTAATTAATATGGAAAAGCCTTTGTTTTTTTTTTTTTTTTGTTTTTAATGGTTAGTCGTTAGGCAAGTCATTATTTTACTCAATAGGCATTGTGTATTCAGATACAATTAAACATTTTACTTAGTTTTGAGTAAAGATATTCAATTTTATATTACCCATTTATCATTTTTTAATCATACAGTCTATTTAATTCACATTCACATAGTGAAATGCATTTGTTTACTTTGAAATGATTTGCAACAAAGGTTGCTTTAAATTATTGGAAATGCACTTTACGACTTGTATTATGAAATTGTGGAAAATTATTGGCTTACATTTGTTACATGGCAGTGGATAATATGTAAATATTCAGTGAGAGAGTTATTTTTAGTTCTGATAAAGTCCTGTTTATGTAGAGGATGAAAGAGCTAAACTAAAGAGAATATATTCACATCGACTAGTGTTCTGGACATTTCACTTCCTTCACAGTTTTTTAAGCACTTTTGATTAGAACAGCAAATGTCCTGTCAATTTGGATGTTCCGATTACAGTTATGTTTGACATTCTAAGTTTTATGTATCTAGGTACATTAAATCAGACATTATTGCATCAGTTAATATGTTATGGGTGCACTGCAAACAATGGGAGCTTTCTGCATAGCATTACTTACATGTACAGCAGTTTGTGTTGACCTTCATAAATATGCTGCATGTTCAATTTAAACATTTGGTTAAACAAATGGCTGTCATTAACTACAGAAAGGTCATGTTGTACGTGTATGTAAAGTCATTTTTACTGTAGTACACAAAATACAATGAGCTAGCAGATGCACCTTCTGTCATCACTACTATATTGCATTGTGTGTGCACTGCGAGGACATTAAATGCTGCAAAGAATGCAATTCACTTACCTTGACTAAGGATGCATACAGTAATGTAGCGGTGGCTGAATTAATCCTTAACCATAAGCAGGCATTACGTCTGGGTAGTAAATGTTAAGTTGGGAAGTACCTCACTGTTAATTTCAACAGGTAAGCACTAAGGTACTCAATTTCAGCATCATAGCACTCAGAAATTGATGTTTAGACTTCCAAAACAAAACTGTTGGAAATCTTTTACCAATAATATGGCTACCATTACCACATGTCCTTCTTTACACAGGACAGATCTTATTTGGGCAGTTACTTTATGAAATAAACATGAGAAAAGAGTATTTGTGTAAGAACTTACCATAACCATAGATGTCCTTCTCTTCCATGTTGCAGTATTCATAAACATAGGGAGTTGCTGCCTGTAGCACAGGACATCCGGCCAGTATACCAACGTCTTTCTTCCAGGGGTACATCATGTAAGGTTGCCAACTGTCCAGAATTAAGGGATGCTGTCCAGAAAATGGAAAAAAACAGCATATTGTCCAGAAAAATGTCAAGAGATTAAAGATTAATTTTCTTTTAATTTAAAAAAAACAAACTTTTTTTTCCCTTTTTTTTCTTTAAGAACACCCTTTGAATCTTGTCGCACACAGACGCAAAAGACGAAAACAGTATTTTGCTTCTGTTTGACTGATTGTTAATGTCTGTTTTTCGTGCATGTGGAATATGAATTCTTGAAGACATTGCCTTAATTCTTGAAGACACAGACCACGAACAGACATTTCAAATGTGATTCAGTTACTTATGAAATGTTGCAGTTTTACCTATTTGTTCCACAGTCTGTTTGCATATATAGAGGAAGCAGAATGTGGAATTCATAGCTATACAGTAATATTTCAAAGTACTGTTATTGGATATCAAGTAGCTATGTTGCTGGCTAAAGTTGCAAGCAATAAAGATACTAGGTCTGAATGACTCCAAGAATATTAAATGCATTTTGAAACAAATATTATGATACTGTTTTTTTTTATGATGCTGTTTTACTCTTTTCACTAAGTGATTAAGTAGAATATTTCTGTTGCACTTGATTACGCATTTCAGTATTATTGGTGGGGACATAATCATTTAGTGTGATCAAAGAAGTCTTTTAAATGTTTCTTTTTCTGGATGAATTAATTTCTAGTGACAGATGTAGTCAGACTTCTGAAAAATATTAGTAACTGGTGCTATACAAATGTAATGTATCCAAAAGTGCAAGTGTGATAACCCTGAGGATGCTATTGTACTAATCAACTCTAGTTGTGTCAAATACTGACAGACAATTTAAGCACATCCCTCTCTCTATAAAGTGATGTATGCCAAAACAGTATTCAGTGGAATCATGTCAGAAGATCATGTGATCAATGTGCACATTCATGTATCTGATTTTATGACTCATTGTAAACCTTAGTGTACCACATACACATGGTACTGCATACATACATACACACACACACACACACATATATATATATATATATATATATATATATATATATATATATATATATATATATATATATACATATATACACACACATACGTACATACCACATACATGATACTGAATACACACACACATATATATATATATATATATATATATATATATATATATATATATATATATATGTCCCCCACGTTTTTCTTGAATGACATTTCTTTAACAAACACAGGGGGTGTGGTTTAATGTCAATTGTATGGATAGCCATGCAGTAGAAATGTTGATATTGTGTAATGTTAAGATAGGTAAGTGAGGATGGAGAGGTGAGTGTTTCTGCATGTGTATGTGAGGTAGGTTTAGGACTGTGGATGAGTAAAATATAGGTATTATATATTTTGTATGAGTTTGTGTAGTTTAGGGTTAGCGTCAAGGTTAGGTTAGGGGATAAGATATAGTATTGTCTGTGTGTCCAAGTGTGTCTTGTGTAGTGGCAGTGTTATGGGATGGATCTAATGAAGGTAAGGCATAGGGTTAAGGCTGAGGAAAGAGGCAGCATTATAGGGTTAGCATCTATTACTGGCCAGATGCATTTTCTTTGAATGTGGGTTTTCCATGCTCTTTCAGTGAATGCAAGTTTCAAAGGCAGAAAGGTTTTAATGCTAAGTCTATTTTCATTGTGAAATTGTATTACTTTATTTAGCAGATATCTATCAGTGTTTGTGCTATAAAATTTAAAATAAAAGTTTTAAATTAAGTCCAAATATCTGTAATCCTTGTAGAAGTAAAGCAGAAAACATTATGCTCACTTGGAGTTTTGAACATTGTTTATGGCAACTGGGAAGAAATGGAGAAATAGCCAAGTAATGGGACACTGGAATGGCTGCGTGGGAGGGAACAGTGGTACCAAAATTACATGCATTTTGCTTTCAAGTACATGTCCAGAAATTTTTGACATGAAAAGTTGGCAACCCTAGGTACGTGTGATGTAGAACGCAGGGGTCATAAACTGACATTGGCTATAACTGTGATGTCTGCACGTACTCAACTCAGAAACTGGCTGCCGCAAAGAGAGAGGGAGACTCCAGGAGCAATAGGAAAGAGCCCAAGCTTCCGTATCCCAGGCACATCCCAGCAGTGCTATGAAAATGGCCAATCAAGAGAAGAAAAAAAGAGGTGGGTGGGAATGAATACTGCAACATGGAAGAGGAGGACATCTATGGATATGGTAAGTTCTTACACAACTATTCTATGTCCTTCTATTCTCATGTTGCAGTATTCATAACCTTAGGGAGAGTACTACAGCTTTCTAGGAAGATGATTGGGAGGCGGGAAGGGGACCAAAGTCAATGAGGCCCTGCAGGACAGACCTAGCAAACCCTGCTCTAGCCCTGGAGATCATGTCCAATTTGTAATGTTTGGTAAAGGTGTGAACAGAGGATCAAGTTGCAGCCTGTAGGATAGAGGAGTAATCAATTGCCTTGAGAAAGGCTGCTGAAGAGGAAGCTGCTCTAGTGGAATGGGCCTTGACAGGTGAAGTCAGTTGCTTTCCATGAAAGTAGTAGCAAAAGGCTATTGCCTTAGAAATCCAAGAGGCAATGGTGTGTTTAGACACTGCATTGCCAAGTGCTTTAGGATGGAGAGAGACAAAAAGTTGGTCGTCTGACAGATTTTGTTTTATTTAGGTAGCACCTCAGCTGCCTGTGAACATCTAGGGAATGCAAGGCCCCTTTCTGAGTAGTTCTGTGGTTGCGGGTAAAACACAGGTAGATTAATGGTCTGGTTTAAGGAAACTTTGTTTACTACTTTAGGCATGAAAGAAGGGTTAGTTCTGAGACATACCCTATCTTTATCAAAAATAAGGTAGGGAGGAGAAGCCATAAGGTCTTGGATCTCAGAGATCCTTCCTGGCAGAAGTAAGGGCCAGTAATAAAACTGTTTTCCATGTGCAGAATTTAAGGGAGGAGGAATGGGCTGGCTCAAAAGGTGCCAATGTAAGCTTTTCCAGCACAAAGTTGACATCCCAAGGGGGAATTGGCTTACGGGGAGGTCTTATATTAAGGACCCCTTTCAGAAACAGCTTGACTTCCAGTCTGGAAGCCAAGGGAGGAGTCAAGGGAAAACTAGCAGAAATGGCAGATAGGTGTACTTTACTGAAGAGTAGGTCAACCCTGAATGTAGTAACTCGCACAGGTAGGAAAGGATCAGTGGAACAGAAACTATAAAAGGGTCCTGTTGTATCCTGAGGCACCACTGGGAGAATCTTTTCCGCTTTGATAACTAATTTCTCCTGGTACTTGGTTTCCTGACCTCCTGCTGGACAGTGAGTATGCCCTCTGAGTACAGGTGCCTAAAGGAGATCAGAACTATAACCCACATTGTCAGTTTTACATTGAGTAGGTGAGGGTGAATCAGGGATCCCCTGTTTTGTGAGTAGGTCGAAACAGTGAGGTAACCTGTGGTGATTGCCCTGGGTAAAAGGTTGGGAAGGGGAAACCAATGCTGTCTTAGCCAGAAGGGAGTCGCCAGCAAGATTTTTGGTTTGTCCTCCTGCATTTTCAGGAGGACCTTGTGAATCTGAGCAAATGGAGGGAAGGCATAAAGGAACATTCCCTCCCATGAAAAGGAGAAGGCATCCACTTTCCAAGCCTATAGATGACGGAGCTTTGAGCAGAAGAGAGGCATCTGTTTGTTCTGGGGGAGGCAAACAGATCTGCCTGAGGAATACCCCACCTGTGAATTAGATCCAGAAATACTTCTCTGTGGAGCATCCATTCGTGGGAGGGTGATATGGTTCTTAGGGCGTCTGCTACCCCATTTTCTTCTGATGGGATGTAGACTGCTTGCAAGTGAATTTGAAGATCTGCTGCCAGGTACCAAACCTTTATTGCCAGACTGCAGAGGGTGTAAGACTTCACTTCTCCTTACTTATGTATCACAGGACAATCATGCTAGTCTGTGATGACCTGCAGTGCGCCTGGCAGAAGAATCTGTTGAAAGGTCTGCATGGCCTAAGATAAGGCCCTTAGCTCTCTCAGTTTGATGTAGTCCTTTTCCTGAATACATCACTCCCCCTGAACTTTGTGCTGGTTGTTGGCATGGTGAAGGATGGCTCCCCAACCTAAATCTGACACGTCTGTGTACAGATGCTGTTTGGGTGGGGGCACCTGCAATGGTACCCCTTGATTCAGGGTAATGGTGGCAATCCACCATTCCTTCTTTAAGCATGGAAGAAGGGGTTGTTTTGTATC
The DNA here is from genome assembly GCF_019279795.1 of Protopterus annectens. NCBI lineage: Eukaryota > Metazoa > Chordata > Ceratodontiformes > Protopteridae > Protopterus > Protopterus annectens. The sequence goes on from NC_056748.1 coordinate 499,519,316, forward strand.
CAAGGGATGAGTGTTGGCTCCAAGAGTTTCTCAAGACCCATTGAAACTTCCTCATGTGCATTTTGGCAAGAGGGATCATGGGAATCAGGGAAGCCATGTATCTTAGTATCCTGACAAATTCCCTTGCTGTGATGGATGCTAGAGGTAGCAGGGAGTGAAAGAACTGAGAAAAACTATTTTCTGCAGAGGGACAACGACTGACATTGTCTGTTCTGATCCTGCACCTCAGGAAGACAAGGTCTTGGGACTTACACACCATGTCCAAGTGTTGGGAGAGGATGAGCGGCTCCTGGTGTAGAATAAGAAGGTCTACGTAGGGGTAAATTTGTATGCCCTGCAGTCTGCAATGGCTGGGGCTAGGCACTTTGTGAAGACTCTTGGCACCGTGGAGATGCTAAAGGGTGAGGCAGAAAATTGAAAATGAGAAGAACCCACAGAGAAACGTAAATATCTTCTGTAAGGGGGAAAGATGGGGATATGTAGGTAAACATCCTTCATATCCAGGGAGACCATGAAGGCTTGCTGAGGTATGAGGGGAAGGAGGTGCTGTAAAGTTAGCATTTTGAAAGTAGGCTTTTTGAGGAAGAGATTGAGGTGAGATAAGTCGAGGATGGGTCTTCCAAGGACCATCTTTTTTAGGAACCAATTATCCTTGAATAAAATCCCTTGGCTAATTGATCCTATGGTACTTGTTCTATAGTACCCTGAGATAGAAGTTGACTGAGGATGGGTGGGAGGAGAGGGAGCTGATTTTGACAGGGTTGTGGTATCCCCTGTAAAGGAGGGGTAGCCCACCAGGTCATAAAGTATCCCCCCTCAATGATGGAAAGCACCCACTTGTCTGAGGTGATTTTCTGCCAGAAGGGTAGGGATTGGGGGGGGGGGGGTAGAGCTGGTTAAGGAAGGAGAGTAACAGTGCAGAAGCTCTGCCTGCCACTGAAAGGAGGATGGAGTGGAGATGGTAGAAGACCTCAGAGCAGATTGTTTTCTGGTATGTCTGTGTCCCCTGGATTGAGTAGCAGAGGGGTGAGGGGACTGTCTCTTGACAAAGCTAGGAAATCTGGGAACAGGTGAGACTAGTAGATGTTTTAAGTTTTGTAAGTCTTTGTCTTTTTCTTGTAGGGACTTAAGTAGCTCTCTAGAGGCAGCTCCAAACAGGGCTTTGTTGTCCAGAGCTGCATCTAGCAACTTATCTTGAACATCCAAAGGTAAGGGCTAAAGTCTCAGCCATGAAAACCTCCTTAGCACAGAACCAGAAGCAGCTGACTTAGAAGCTTTTACTGCATCACAGCTGCACTTGGAGTGTATGGTTACTTGAGAGACCGTGGACAGAAGGATAATTATTTGAGTCTTAACAGGAGATTCTGGAACCTCTGACAGAAGATTACAGGCCTTGGTCAGGGAATCTAAGGCAAACTTTGCCATATGTGTCTGACAATTAATAGCCTAATGGCCAACGTGTAATAAGTGTAAACTTTCTTCCCCAACTTGTCCATAAATTTACTGGCTTTATCTGTAGGGAAAAGGAAAGAAGAAGGAAGTTGACTAGATGACTTATCTGGTGACACTGCAATCACCATAGGATCTGCTGGAGGGTTTTTGTAAAGTTTGTGCTCCTGAGCAGACACTTTATAAAATCTGTCTGGCTTCTTAGAAGCAGGAGGTTGTGACTCTGTGCATTGTGAGGCAGCAGAGAAAGCATCCTGAAATGCAGGAAGAAAGGGGGAACTGCAGATGGTGAGGGCTGCACCATCAGCAAGAGCTCAAAATATCTCGGTTTGGTCTCAGAGACATCTTATAGTTCCCATTTGAAATGTTGTCCGAGAAGGGGAATGATATCCCAAAAGGAAAAATCTCCTGAGGAGTCAGGATTGAAAGATTCTTCTTCTTCTGGTGTAACAAAGTCTTTAGGTGAATCCAACAGAGCAATAAGTTAAGAAGCCATCTGAGGAGGAAGACTCCTTCTCAGAGTGTTCCTGAGGGGCAATAGGTAGGTCTGCCTGCCTGAGAGACCTGGGTCTGAAGAGCCTGAAAAACTTTAAACAGAGTTTAGGAAAAGGTCTTCCAGGAAGGAGTAGGGTCTTTTGCAGTGTGCTTCTGCTTCACTTTCCTTTTTAAAGGAGAAGAGGGAGCAGAAATGGGCCTAGGAGCCAATGTTATAGTGGTTGCCAAGAATGTAGTAGAAACAGGACCCTATGAAACAATGAGACATGTTTTCCCCTCACCATCAGGGTGTGATGGTTGAAAAACAGACCTACTATGGGTATTTGCAGAGCCAGCTTTAAATCTGGTTCCCTGTTCCTGTGCAGTACATGGTATCCGGAGCGATCCTGGGCTGATAACTGCATCAAGGATAATACCAGATGACTGAGGCACAGCCAAGGCATCAGGCCTAACTTTATTGGCCTTCTTCCTAGGCGGCTCGTCAGAAGGGTCTGCTCCAGTTTCCATTCCGGATGCCAAATGTCAGAGTCACTGGTTTTCTAAATAAAGTTTTGAAGCTGCTAGATGGCTTCTAAGGGGTTTTGAAACAAAGGACTGACAGATCTTACTGGCCTTGTAATCATGACCCTCCCCCCCAGACAAAATAAACACTGCTCGTGTGTGTCCTTATAAGGGATTTGCCTACCATAAGCACACTTTCCCTTAATAGAAGACACGTACATTTGACAAGAAAGCAAATAAGCAAAGAAAATCCCACAAACGTACTTATCTTTGAGCGGACAGTCGGAAAATGATCATTGAAAGTGGATGGACAATGTCAAGCAAAAGCCTCTCCTTTACTAACGCTATCCTTCAGCATAAAAACAATGGCTATCTCTCCTTTGCTACTTTCCTAGACCTATCTAAAGCATCTGACATGGTCCCACACAAAACTCATCACTGTCCTCAATAACCTATCCTTCTCTCAATCAGTCACCAATTGGTTTCAGAGTTACCTGTTTGACCAACAATCCGTTGTATGGCATAATGACATATCTCTCCAACTACCTGTCTCCATAGGGGTTCCCCAAGGATCCATCCTTGGACCCCTACTCTTCTCTATTTTCACCAATAATCTAGCCTCTGTCATCAAACATGGCACATTCATACAATACGCAGATGACTCAACCATCATCTGCTCAGCCCAGTCGCTACCCAAACTGCAAAAAGTCACACAGGAAGCCTTTTCCTCTGTTGAAACTTGGTTATCTGATGCCCAATTAATACTCAACCCAAACAAAACTAAACTACTCATCTTCCAACCCACCAAACATACTTTCTCTGCTTTTGTTTGGATTATCAGTTGTATTTGTTGCAGTTCCACTACTTTTTTGGTTATTGGTAATTCTATACAGCTAACATTTCTTTTTGACTGATATGCAGGTGCATCTGACTCTGGCTCCATTTGCCCTGAATGCACTGCCCTGCCAAGTGAGCCCCCCATGCATAGTCTGATGCATCTGTTGTTAGGGTTTGGGTGGCAGGGGGTAGAGTGAATGGGAGCCCCTTGTTGTGGACGCAGGCCTCTGCCCACCAAAGGAACTCTGTCTTTATGCAAGGAATGATAGGAATTAGAAGTTATGTACTTACCATAACATTCCATCTGAGTAGGTGGATTCATTTGTCTGCAACCTGTGGGTATGGATCCGATGTCGGATCCGAACTGGCATGGTTTATCCAGCTATGGATCCAAGCTCCTAGCTCCTCCCCTCACCCATAATGCCCTGCTCTCCCTACATGACCTCAGATCGAGTTTGCCCTGCACCAACTACCCTAACCAAAGGGTAACACACCCTATGCAGGAAACTGACAAGGCCAGGGGGATAGGAGGGTGGGATGGTTGTAGACAAATGAATCCACCTACTCAGATGGAACGTTATGGTAAGTACATAACTTCTAAATCTGAATTAGGAGAATTCATTTGTCAGCAACCTGTGGGACAGAGTCCCTAGCTACCTGAATCTTGGGTGGCCATCATGGAAGGATATTCTGGAGCACCGCGGAGCCAAAGGATGCTCTACCTCTAGAAGTGACGTCCAGCTTGTAATGAGTAATATAGGTATGAGATGAAGCCCAAGTGGCTGCTGAACAAATGCCATCCAGAGGAACCCTAGACTTAAAGGCCGCTGAAGTAGAGACAGAGCGGGTCGAATGAGCATGGACTCCCTCCGGTGCGGGGCCTCCCAGAGGCTTGGTATGCCAACAGAATACACTGAGAAATCCATCGTGACAAAGAAACTTTGGAAATTGGTTTACCCAGATTGAATTTGGCAAAAGAAATGAACAACTGGTCTGATTGCCTATGACCAGCTGTCCTATGAAGGTAAAAACGAAGCTGCCTGTGAACATTCTTGAAATGCAGCTTGTATTCGCCTTTGTTTTGATACTTAGGGAAGAAAACAGGGAGGTTGATGGACTGATTAATGTTAGCTTCCGAAGCTACTTTAGGAAGAAAGGAGGGATTGATCCTGAGGTACACCCGGTCCGGATGAAAAATCAAATAAGGCGGTTTCATGGACACTAGCCAAAGTAATGGCTACCAAAAAAGCAGTCTTAAAGGACAAGTATTTAAGATAGACTGTGGCCGCAGGTTCGAAGGGGGGAGCGGTCAAGGCCTGAAGTACCAAGGAAAGATCCCACGGGGGAACCGTTTCTTTGACAGGGGGTCTGAGCAAAAAGGTGCCTTTTAGGAAGGTTTTGCATAACTTAGCAGACATGAGACCCTGAATCGTGTCCAACATGGTAATGAGATATGGCCGCCAGCTGAACTTTGACCGTGGAACTACTGGCGCCATCATTAAAGAGAGTAGTAAGGAAATCTAGAACCAAAGGAAGGGGAACCGTGAAAGGATCTAGGCCTTGCCGCTCTGCCCAAATGGAGAAACGCTTCCATTTACTGCGGTAAATTTTTCTGGTAGAGGGCTTGTGGGCCGCTACCAGAATGGCCTTAACTGGGGACGAGATACCGGGAGTCCTGATTAGGAGTGGAACTGGAGCAGCCAAGCAGTCAACTTCAGGTTGTCCAGGTTCGGAGTTAGCAGGTTCGACGGGTGTGATATCAGATCCGGAATGGGATCTAGAATCCATGGTGGATTCACTGAATGAGACCTTAGGGTAAGGAAACCAGATCTGTCGAGGCCAGAATGGGGCAATGAGGATCATTCTGCACCCCAACCGAGAGGCTTTCTGAAGTACTTGTAGCATCAGAGGTAGAGGGGGGTATGCGTAAAGAAGACCGAGAGGCCAAGCATGCACCAGAGTGTCTCTCGGAGAATCCCCTGGAGGGGGGATTAGAGCGAAAAAACTGTCGCACTTGGCGTTCAAAGAAGAAGCAAAGAGATTGCAACAGGGAGTCCTCCACTGTGCGAAGATATGTTTCGCTACTTGAGAATTGAGAGACCACTCGTACGGGGAGAGAATGGTGCGACTGAGCTTGTCCGCTAGGATGTTGGTCCGACCCGGAATATGCGTTGCGATAAGAAAGCGGTTGGTGGAGATCGCCCATTCCCACACTCTCATGGCTTCTCGACATAAAGGGTAAGACCTGGTTCCCCCCTGTTTGTTGATGTACCAGACCACCGACATGTTGTCTGATTGAATCGCAATTGTTCCCCAGGGAAGGAGGGCCTGAAGTGCTTGCAACACCAAGAGCACCGCCCTCATTTCCAGAACATTTATATGCAGGGAGGTCTCTGAATCGCTCCATGTGCCTTGGACCATCCGGCCTGCAAAATGCCCCCCCACCCAAGGCGGGAAGCGTCCGTGGTCACCGTGGCGAGAGGGGGAGATGCACAAAAGGGGCGGCCCCTGTGGAGGTCCGGAGAATGGAGCCACCACAAGAGAGACCGCTTGCAAGCCTTGCTGATTGCAATGGGATGATACAGGGGGAGGGAGAAATGACCATTGCACCTGAAGTGTCCATTGAAGCACCCGCATGTTCAAGCGGGCGTGCGGAAGAAGAGTAATCGCTGCCGCCATAGACCCTAGCGCCCTCAGGATCAATTCCGCAGGTGTTGAGCTGGAGTGAAGGATGGCCCGCACCTGGAGTCGCAGATTCCGAACCCTGTCGGTTGTGAGAAAGGCTCTTAAATTTCTCGTGTCTAACCTGGCTCCTATAAATTCTATTGTTTGAGTAGGGACCAGGTTGGACTTCTCTATGTTTACCGTGATGCCTAGCTTGGGAGCTAGACGAAGGAAGGAGTCTCTTGCCAAAGAGAGTAGATGCCTTGTTGGGGAGGTGAGAAGCCAGTCGTCTAGGTACGGAAAGACCTGCACCCCCTGAAGCCTCAGGTGGGCCGCACTACTGCTAACACTTTGGTGAACACCCTGGGGGCTGTGGTGAGACCAAAGGGAAGGACCCTGAACTGGTAGTGACTGGCTCCCAGCCGGAAGCGAAGAAACCTCCTGGACCATCTGTCCATCCGAATGTGGTAGTACGCGTCCTTGAGGTCTATAGAGCACATCCAGTGATTCTCCCCTAGAAGGGGGAGGATGGACTGCAAAGTGACCATCCTGAACTTCTCTTTGGGAACTGACAGGTTCAACAGAGACAGGTCTAGAATGGGTCTTAGGTCCCCCGTCTTTTTTGGCACTAAAAAGAACCTGGAGTAGAACCCTGATCCAATCTGGTCTGGGGGGATGGGCTGGATGGCTCTTTTTCTCAGCAGATGGCCAATTTCTGCTGAAGCGGCCTCCCTCTGATCGGGTGGAACATCGGGGAGGATTTTTAACTTTGGGACATGAAGAAAGGGGATCTTGTAACCTCTGGATATAATCCGGAGTACCCAGCGATCCGATGTAATGGACTCCCATGCTGCTAGGTGCTCCGAGAAACGTCCCCCGACTGCCTCCAGAGTGGAGCAGTCGGGCAACCCCTAAGGGTTGCTGCGTGGGCCGTTCAGAGAAAGGTTCCCTGGACCCAAAGTTCCTGGGAGCCCCTCTGCCCCTAGGGCGGTGTCCTCCCTGTCCTCCTCTGCCGCAGAAGGACTGGTTGTCTGGAGCGGGTTGGGAATGCTGCGACTTCCGGAACCACATCTTCTTCTGGCCCTTTTGGTTCCTAGAGTAGGACCTCTGGGGCACAGAGAAGCGGACTCAGACGGCAGACAGCGTCTTCCCGTCCTTCTCGCTCTGAACCAAGGTATCGTGAACCGTCTTGCCAAAAAGGGCAGAACCGTCAAAGGGGGCGTTCGCGAATGACGCCTTGAAGGGCTCCGCAAAATCCCAGTGGCGGAGCCAGGCCTGCCGTCTTGTGACTAGGCCCGCTCCCGCAGCTCTAGCGGCTCCCTCTGTAGCGTGGGAAAGTAACCGCATAGAGGTGTTAGTCACAGAACGAAGAGTGGCCATACGGGTGGAGTGCATAAGTTTGTCCTCCTCCGACATGGACTCTGGGGGGGATGCAGGGTATTCCTTGATAAGATCGCGCTGCATCCTAATGACATGTGCCAAATAGTTGAGCGACCCTCACTGAGAAGGTCGCTGAACTAAAGATTCGCTTCCCCAAACGGTTCATCATCCGAGACTCCTTGCTCGGGGGATGGACTGAGGGACTCTCCTGGGCGAGTTCCCTCTTAGTGGCTGCTGCCGACAACATGGCATCTACCGGGGGTCCCTTGCTCCAGTGGGCACGGTCAGCAGGGGGGCTAAGGATCCTGTCGGGCCTCTTAGGGATTGGCTCCACGGTGTCCGGGTCCTTCCATGCCCTGGTGGTAATAAGGTCCACCAGGGGGTCGGCAGGAGGGGATACCCAAGAGGTAGACGGGCCCGCTTCAAATGCCTCCAAGAACACTGACTCGTCCGAGGAAGACTTTGGGGCAGACCACCCACCTCTAATCTGTAACATTTCCATGATGTCTCCGAAGGAGACATCCTCAGGGGGTGATCTTGGGGAGCCTTCCCCTGCCTCCAAGTCAGTGTCTTCGGTCAAAGACTTGGGGGAGTCTATGTGCCTCCTCTTACACGAATGCTTGCGAGGTGCTTCCTTGGGGGGGCTGCCCGAGCAGCCCTCACCAGCAATGTCCAGAACCACAGGAACTGCTTGGGGCAGTGAAGCGGGCTGTCCCAGTGGCCGGGTGATGGAAGCCTGGCCCAGAGCAGATGGAGTGCGGGACGGAGCCGAAGCAAGGGCCGGGGGTCCGGATGCCCTCAACAGAGCCCTCTCCACTACATCAAAAGCCGAGGGGGAGCCAGCCTCGACAATAGGATCTGAAAGTCGGCTCCCCCTCGGATCCGATGAGCGGATTGGAGCTGGCACCGAGCCCCTCGGATCCGAGGGACCAGTGTGCTCCAACAAGAATGGCGCCGAAGGCACACTGAGTCCCTCGGATCCGAAGCTCGGGCCAAGGCTCCGAGAGGTCGGATCCGACAGACTCGAGGGCAGGGTCAGATCTGAAGTACCCAGTACTGTTGGCGCTGACCCACCCGCGGCTCCGAGGCTGCCCGGCTCCGGGCGCTCCGAACCCGGGTAGCGGGTCGGAGAAGGAGCAATGGGATTAAAAAAGGGGGTCGAGCTCTCCCCCCAAAGGGGGGGGGGGAGACAGGAGCACTCCCATCTGCATCTGGGCCTGGATGAACCTTCGCATCATCCGGTCCAGATCAGCATCGGAGAGGCTGTAAGTAGACCTCGACAAGGCTACCGAGGTAGGCCTTGAGTGCCGCCTCGATAGCCTCGAAGGAGGTCGGGTCTCCTCATCCTCAGGCTCTGGTGAAAAGCACGGGGAGCGGAGCTGAGGAGGGGGAGAGCCAGCAGCCAGAGAGGCGGAGGAGAAGCCCGCTTAGCGGGGGCTGAACGGAGGTCTCGGCCCGCCGCTTGTGGTGCTTCTCTCTCCGGTCCTTTTTCCTGGCTTCCCTCTCCTCCGACCCTTTGGCGGGAGTTTGAATCCCGGGTGGAGGAGCAGGCAAGGTTGGGACTGCCGAAGCAGTGACCACCAAGGGGGCGGGGGCCGAAGCAGAGTCTGGGGGCAAGAGTCCCGCCAAGACCAGCTTCGACCTCCGCTCCTTCAATGCCCTGGGGTTGAACCCTGCACAGATTGAACACCCTGAAGTGAGGTGTTCAACCCCAAGGCATCAAACGCACAGAGTGTGGCCATCAGCAGGGGAAAGCTTATGGCCACACTCGGAGCACTTTGAAAAAATAGCCTTTGGGGCCTCAGACATCACTATTTTTTTTTTTTTTAAATAGTAACAATAAAATAAACTAAAGCATTCACACAAGGCCCCCAAAAAAAACCACACACACACACCAACTACGAACCAGCGAGGGGAGGGTAAAAACTATATTAAATTAACCCAAAAAAAGATATAAATAGAAGGGAAACCTATAACTTTCACAACTTAAAAGTTTTAAAAGTTTCAAAACCCCTTCATAAGAATATATAAACTTAGCTTTTGGAGCTCTGACGACCCAGCCTTCACCATGCGCAGCAAACTAGATCTGGGGTCATGTAGGGAGAGCAGGGCATTATGGGTGAGGGGAGGAGCTAGGAGCTCAGATCCATAGCTGGATAAACCATGCCGGTTCAGATCCGATATCGGATCCATACCCACAGGTTGCTGACAAATGAATTCTCCTACTTCTGATTCATTTATTCCAGGTCCTGAGAATGTTGACACCATAAGCTTTTTAGATACCATTGTAGTTTCCTCATATGCAGTCTTGCATATGGAATTAGTAAAATGCAAGAGGCCACGAAACCCAGGGCTTGCAGGATTTTCCTTACAGATAGCTGGGTCTTTGTGGCCAGTAGTTTGAAGTAGGCTGTCAAATAAACTTGTTTCTCTAGCGGGAGGTAAGCCATTATTTATTTATTTATTTATTTTACATTTGTTAACCGGGCTAGTCTGGCTGGATATATTTCCATTTTCAGCAGAGGCCCGGGGAGAAAAAACTCCCACAAGACATAATAACTATTACATACGATGCAAAAAAAGAGCAGCATACAAATTCTGTATCAGGAGGACACTATTATACAAAGAAAAATAATAGGCACAAATTAACAGTTGTACAAAAAGGTGTACTCATGACTCTTTCTTTGGAAGCAAAACACAGGCATATTTAGAATAATCAAAAATCAACATTATAAGAAAGAGAAAAGGGCATTTAAGGACAGCTAGATAAGTATTAGATTAGATTAGATTAGGAGAGACCTCCTGACTGAGTAAAATAATTAATAAGGAAGGAGGGAAAGGGAGGAGGTAGTGGTGAAAGAGAATGAGATAAATAAGTAGAAGTAGAGGAGTAGCAAAAAGATCAGGGGGTGAGTGGGATGAGCTAAATACATGGTTCAGTCTGGGTTAAGGCGGCATAGCCAGTGTTTAGTAAGGTGTGGAGTCTAAGTTTTTTGTTTGAAGAGGAAGAGAAAAGGGGGATAAGTTCAGGGTGTAGACAAGCAGTGCTTAATACGTGCAAGCAGTTAAGTTACGAGATTTCACCAGCAGGTTGGATTTGGTAGCAGCATGGATTTGGTGTTAGTAGGAGCGAGTTTGTTGCAGGTGAGAGAGCTCAGGGGTGAGGATAGAAAAAAATGGAGGTGTGTTTGTGGATAAAAAGATGTTGATGATGGGAAGTGTTTTGTATGGCAAGCAGAGAAATTTGTCAAGTGTTTTTATGAGTTTGTCATTCGTTCAGGATTTGTTAATTGTTTCTACATTGATTAATTACCATCTAGCTATACTATTGTAAGTAGTTAATTTAGTAGTTTAGAATTTTTTGTTGAGTAAGTAATTTTTGAGCATAGAGAAGAGTAATCTGGGAAGTTGTGTCCAAGCTTGCTCCTAGGAATACAAATTTGCTGGCAGGGTACTAGATGAGATTTATTTTCATTTATGGTGTACCCCAGGGAGGTTAGATGTTTCTTTACAAATGCCAGATGTTTTAGAAGCATGTCCTGGCTTTCTGCCTGAATTAGACAATCATCCAAGTATTGGTATATTTGAATATTTCTTTGCCTGAAAAATACAATAACTGGAGCTAGGCACTTTGTGCATACCCTGGGCGCAGTAGATAAGCCAAAGTGCAGAGAACTGATAGTGCATGGAGCCTGCTCTGAAGCGCAGGTATTTCCTGCAAGATTCCCTTATTGGGATGTGCAGGTAAGCTTCCTTTAAGTCTAAAGTTGCCAACCAGGCATCGTGGCCTAGCATAGGAAGCAGCTGTTGAAGTGTTAGCATTTTGAAATTTGGGATTACCAAAAAGATGTTTAGAGTAGAGAAGTCCAGGATAGGATGCCAAGAGCTGTCTTTTCTGGGTACCAGGAAGTCTTGAGTAAAAACCTTGTCCCCTTTCTTCTGCTGGGATAGGGTGAATAGCCCTGATACTTAGAAGAGAGAGAACCTGCTGTTGAGCCTCTGCCCACTGATTTGGGGGTAGGTCTGGCCAATAGTTTGGGGTTGGTAAGGTGTGGAAGTGGAATCTGCATCCTTGGAATACTATATTTAAAACCCATCTGTCCTGGGTAATGATTTCCCAGTTTTTTGCATGCTGAGCAATCTTTCCCCCTAAGGGAGCAGGCAGTTGGGCAGGGCTAGGACGGTTGTTAATACATTATGACGTTAATACATTATTAGAATTAAAAGAATGTTTATGGCAGTTGAGATTAGATGCATGTAAAGTGCCAGGTATCGATGAGCATATCTCATCTGCTTCCTATTTGAAGCTTAAATCATATAACATCTAAGTAAATTATTGATTATTTATTGGTATCTATACATGTTTTAGAGTTTTTAAATAATATTTATCATCAAATTATTTATTGTTATTTATATATTAGAGTTTTTATATTAATTTATTATGACATTAGATTAATATATATCCTTTATTGTTAATTTTTTTTATTCAGCATATATTATAATCAGTTAATTTATTTTGAACAAAATCAATTAAGTGAGTTATCTGCACCGTTTTGATTGGGTAACTATTAGTATAAAAGTAGCTGCTGCATTTGTAACATTACTCTGATGAAACCCAGGATGTTTAATGGGTGAAAGCGCTCAGTGGAAGTGGATGTTAAATTTTGTATTAAAGGTGTTCGTGTAACCAGTCAAGGTCTACCTGGTTATTTTATTTTACAAGTTTTTCATATTGTTATTTTTCTAGGACGGTTTAAGGTTAGGTCATTGTGACATTGTTCCATAGGGGGGTGTCTTACTACTTCCAGCTTTGGAAGTGGGAGCCCCCCCCCCCACTGCTTGGGACAGAGTATGTTGAGACTGTAGCCTAGGTGGTCTGCTGTTCCTGGGTTTGGACTGAGAAGGCCTGGATGAAACAGGAAAGGACCACCAATTCTTAGAAGGCCAATGCCTACTAAACCTGGGAGGCTGTACTTGCAGGAAATCTTTAACAGTTTGCATAGATTTAGCTTTTTCCTCCATCTTTAAGAACGACTTCTGCTTTGCTACCAAACAGGCGGTCTTGGTTAAGGGAGCATCCAGTAATTTAGCTCTAACATGACCTGGCAAACTTTGCTCCTTAAGCCAAGCATGCCCTACAAGGACAGACCCAGTGACAGCAGCTCTGCAAGATGCTTCTAAAGAGTCAAAACCACATTGCAAAGTATGTTTACCAACTTGTTCAGCAGAATGCATTAAATCCTGTAAATATTTATTTTCAGCACAGTCAGGAATCAACATCAATTTCTGTTTAAGTAGTCCAATAATATTCTGCTGATACAAACTGGCAGTTTAAGGCCCTAATGGCCAAAGTAGCAGAAGTGTATACCTTCTTACCCCATCTGTCCAAGGCCCTGGAATCTCTATCGGAGGGGGTAGGGTTTTTGGTAGTAGTAGCCTTAATGCCTTTAGGTCCTTGAGAAATGGTCTTGGGGTCCACAGTAGGATTTTTGAAGAGGAACTTGTGAGAGTCAGGTACTCTGTAATACCAGTCAGGTTTCCTGGGAGCTGGAGGTAAAGTGTTTGGGGCCAGGCTAGATTCCAAGAAAGCATAACCTACAATGTCCAGAACAGGAGGGATAGCTAAAGGCCTGTGTTGAGGAAGAAGACCTCCCCAAGTCTCTTTTTGGAGTCAGAGTAATCCTGACTTTCCCAGCGGAAATGCTAAAAGTGTGCAAGTTTTCCCCAAAAGAAAAATCTTCTGGAGGGGAAGCAGAGGCAATGGAGTCCTCTGCATCAGAATCCTCATAGGTAGATAAGAGCAAATCCTGGCAATCAGAAGAAACAGAAATTTCAGAATCCTGATCAGAAGAATCAGAAGGAAAATCAGTTCTAGGTCTCTTAGAGGGTGATGGCTGGCTTCCCCTTATTAAAGTAATAAGGTCTTCAGCCATTCTTATTTGTTTTTTAGGCATATGGGCTTGACCATGCAGTTTGGATGTTGGTTTTCTAGACGTGGGTCGAGATTTAGGCCTTGAAGAAGATGCCAGTTTGAAATGCAAGTCAGTAGGCCTGAATACACCCTCAGTTGCCGGTGCCTGCACAGCGGCTCCAGACCCTTCCAAGGTAGAGACATCCGCAGGTTCAATGGTCGAAGAAGCATTTTGCGGCATATCAGACTCCTAATGGGGTCTCAGTAGAGGCCAGCGAATCTGAAGTAGCAGGTATCAGGGGCTGCAAAAGTGCCTCACTGAGTACCGGTGAACTGGCGACTAGCTTAACGGAAGCATCATGGGCAGCTTTGGACCTATGCGGTCGGTCTGTCGTTATCTTAACATTTTTTCGGAATGTCGGTAGTCGGATGGCTTACTGAAGCCATTTTTGGATAGTTAAACAGAGTACCAAAATAATTTGCAGCAAAAATAAACCACAGATGAATAGTTCAATGGTTGAATAAGGCACAAAACTGACAGCGAGGGACGTCATGGTCTGGGCCTAAGTAAGGAATGCAGTACGAATGAAAATCTTTATGCGGTATTTGCTTTCCACAGATAATACATTTAACTTTTACTGACATCAGTTTAGAGCAAGAAAAAGGATCCCCAACGGGGTTTCTTAGCTTTTTTGAAGACTTCGGTTCTGAAACTCGAAAATGAAAATTTCAGGAGTCGGCTGACCGACACTTGTGAACTGCTTCTGCTTCTGGCACCGCACGGCAAGAAAGACTGATGTAATGGTGTCGGCTGCATGTTTTATACCTCTGATGACCTGACAGCATCCGATGCAGGGATCCAAGACTTTGATATTCAGGCCGGCTGAGGACAACCTGCAGGCAGATAACCCAAATGTAATGACTGCAACAGTGAAACACGAAAAACATCTGTTTTTTTGGAGTGAGGAATGCCATCTGGGAAGATGTGTTCAAGCTTGCTCCCAGGAATGCAATCTTTTGGCTAGGCACCAGTTGTGATTTCTTTTCATTGATGGTGTACCCCAGAGAAGTTAGAAGTCTCTCTACAAAATGCCAGGTGCTGAAGTAGCAATTCCTGACTGTCCGACTGAATCAGGCAATCGTCCAAGTATGGGTAAATGTGAATATTTCTCTGACTGCAGTATGCAATAGCTGGAGCCAGGCACTTTGTGAATACTCTGGGTGCAGTAGATAAGCCAAAGGGAAGTGCAAAGAACTGATGGCGCATAGAGCCTGCCCTGAAACATAGATATTTCCTGCAAGATTCCCTTATGGGGGTGTGCAGATAAGCTTCTTTTAAGTCTAGGGTGACTAGCCAGGTGTCCTTGGCTAGCATAGGAAGAAGCTGTTGCAGTGCAAGCATTTTGAATTTTTGGACCACCAGAAAGGTGTTCGGAATTGAAATATCCGGGAAAGGGCGGCAAGAGATTTCTTTTCTGGGGATCAGGAACAGTCTGGAGTAGAAACCCTGTCCCCTTTGCTCTACTGGAATAGCCCAGATACTGAGAAGAGAACGCACTTGCTTTTGAGCCTCTGCCCACTTGGTTTGGAGGGAGGCCTGGCAACCCGCTTGGGGTTGGCAGTGAGTGGAAGTAGAATCTGTATCCCTAGGATACAATGTTTAGGACCCAGTGGTCCTGGGTAATGGACATCCAGTTTTTTGCATGCAGGGCAAGTTTTCCTCCTAGGGGTGCAAGTACTTGGGCATGGCTGGGAAGGATGATAGACAAGTCATTGTGAACTTTTTCCATAAGGGGGTGGCTTAGCACTCCATTGTTTAGATCTCTGCATACCATGAGACTATAGTCTTGGTGGTCTGTTGCCCCTGGGTTTGGACTGAGAAGGCCTGGGAGGGACCGGAAAGGACCAGTTTTTAGAAGGTCAATGCCTATTGAATCTAGGTGGCTGCACCTGTAAGAAATCTAACAGTTTGCATAGATTTAGCTTTTTCCTTCATATTTTTAAGAACTGCTTCTGCTTTTGTGCCAAACAAATGTTCCTAGCTTAATGGAGCATCTAGTAATTTTGCTTTGACATGGTCTGGCAAGATTTGTTCCTTCAGCTAAGCATGCCTTCTCAGTACAGACCCAGTGATAGCAGCCCTGCAAGATGCTTCTAAGGCATTAAAACCTCACTGTAAAGTATGTTTACTAACTTGGTTTACAGAATGCATTAACTCTTGTAAATATTTATTTTCTGTACTATCTGGAAGCAACATTTTTTGTTTAATTAGTTCCATAATATGCTGCTGGCACTTCAACATGGGAAACTGGCAATTCAAAGTCCTGATGGCAAGAGTTACAGAGGTATACATCTTCTTTCCCCATCTGTTTAAACCTCTAGAATCCCTGTCCGAAGGGGTAGGGGTTTTGGCTGTAGTAGCCTTAATGCCTTTAGGTCCCTGGGAAATGGTGTCTGGATCCACAGTGGGATTCTTAGAGAGAAATTGGTGAGTCAGGTACTCTAGTACCTGTCAGGCTTTCTAGGAGCTGGTGGTAAAGTATCAGGTGTAAGACTGGATTCCATGAAGACATCATCTACAATATCCAGGATAGGGGGTATAGAGCTCGAGGCCTGTGCTGAGGCAAGTCTAAAAATTCTCTGAGTCTCTTTTTGGACTGAGGGTAGTCCTGGCATTCCCAGCATAAATGCTCTCTTCAGGTATGCAATATTTCACCAAAAGAAAAGTCCCCTGGAGGGGAGGCAGAGGGAATGGAGTCCTCTGCATCGGAATCCTCATACATAGATAAAGGTATATCCTGGTAATCAGAGGGATCAGAATCATCAGACTCATGGTGTGCAGAATCAGAAGGAAAATCAATTATTTGTCTTTTAGAGGGGGAAGGCTGGCATCCCCTAATTAAAGTTATAAGGTCTTCAGCCATTCTACACATTTGTTTCTGTGGCATGGGAGCTTGGCGTGCGCTTTGGTCATCGGCTTTCTAGGCGTAGTGCGAAGCGTAGGCCTGAGAAACTCGGTAGTTTTAGTCAAAATCAAAGTTGTCAGTTTAATACGAACATCAGAAGGTCGAGATACACCCTCAGAAGCCGGTGCCTGCACAGCGGCTCCGGACCCATCCAAGGTAGATATATCTGTAGGTTCCATAGTCGAAGAAGCATCTCGTGGCATACCGGACTCTGAATGGGTCTCAGCAGAGGCCTGCGAATCTGCAGAAGTGGGTATCAGGGGCTGCAAAGGCACCTCACTGAGAACAGGCAGACTGGCGATTAGCTTAACGGAAGTGTTGTCTGCAGTTTTGGACCCATGTGGTCTGTGTCTTTATCCTTACGTTTTTTCAGAAGATTGGTAGTCGGATGGCTTATCAAAGCCATTTCAGAACACAGAGAACGAGCAGGAAAGAATTTAGTGACAAAAAGAGCCAAATGTCGAATAGTTCAGGCGTTAAGGCACAAAACCGACAGTAATGTCATGGTCTGGGCCTAAACAGGTGACGCAGTAAGAATGAATACCTCTGTGAGGTATTTGCTTTCCACAGGCAAGACAATTGTTCACTTTTTCTGACATCGGTTAGAGCAAGAAAAAAGGATCCTCAATGGGATACTTCGCTTTAGAAGACTACAGGTTTGAAACTCAAAAAATGAAAATTTCAGGTAGCGGTTGACTGGCACTTGCGAACTGCTTCTAATTCAGGCTCTCACACTGCAAAAAAAGCTGATGTAATGGTGTCTGTTGCATGTTTTATACCCCAGACGACATGATGTCATGGAAGAGACAGCATCAGATGCAGAAATCCCAAGACTCTGGTATTCGGGCTGACTGAGGGCTACCTGCAGGAAGATAACACAAGTGTGATGACTGCAACAGTGCAACACGAAGAACATCTGTCCAGCAGAAGTTTCTCTCTACCACCCAGAAGGCCGGATGAAGCCACCCCATCTCCTCGCCCACTGCTGCAGTTGCCCAGAAGGAAGGAGGGACCCTGATGCAGCACCATCTCCAGATGATATCCTGAGCTGTCCAGCGAGGAGGCTCCAAAGAGGAGGGAACTGTCCAAAAACATCAGGCCCGAACCCTCAACCCAGGAACACAGCCCGTGAGGGACCCTGACAGCGATGGAAAGGGAGGGATAACCGACACTGTCGACCTCTTATAGGGAATGCTCTGATCCTGGTAATCCATACCTGGGTGGGTTGGATGAGGATAGTCCTCCTCTGGATGGGGAATATCCCCTGGGCAACTGAGCCAGGGATGGTAACAAACCAAACTCTATTTGGACCTTGAGAAAACTCATAATCCTATCCATATCTGTAGGGGAGCAGACTTCTGGAGGACCTGGATGATACTGAAGAGTGTCCCAACCTGGCTGGAGACCCTGAAACTTGTCCTGTGGTCTCGGGAAGACTGACTCATGTCTTGCATCCGAACTCCTGGAACTCGAGGGGGAGCTGTTAATGATTACTGGATCCGATATAACCTTTGGATCCAAAGACCCAGTTTAGTCGGCACTGAACGCAGATCCGAGAGATGAGCCGATTCCAAAGGTGGCTTGTGCTGAGTCAGATCCCAGTGCCTCTGAGGTTCCAAGGCCTCAGATCTGACAGACTGATCCTATGCTCTTGGAGAGGAAGAGCCCGGATCTGAAGCCAAAGAGGCTAGGCTCTGATCCGGGGAACTGTGATCCGAAAGTGTCTGCGTTTTTGATAGGGAATCCACCAAGGTAGAAGAGGAGATCTTCCTCCTTTTGGGATCTGCAGGAGGCTTAGAAGGGGAGCCGGAGGCTATGCAATCCATGACAGCCCCCGCGGTTAAATGCGGCACAAATGTCGCATTCAACCGCCAGGTGACTCTCTCCAAGGCTATAAACACACTCATTGTGCGAGTTGGAATGGGGCATTTTCCAACTGCACAAGGAGCATCTTTTGCAGCCAAAAGGGTACTCAGACATTTTAGAAAATAAAGCACACACACATACATACACCTAAACACCACCCGCGCACACTCTATGGGATGGGGAAGATAGAAAAACTACTTTACTGGCAGAAAAGGAGCTAAGGGAGGGACAGCTAAGGTTAAAAAAAAACAAAAAAACACCCGGGGAAAAAACACTAATGAAGGCCCGGGAAGAAAAGGCGGGAACCCAAGGAAAGAGACTTACAAAAGCTACAGGAACGGGAGGAAATATAAACTAACTACATGGAAAGGGGACACTAAAAATATGATAAGAGAAAGACACTTCTAAAGAAAAAGGCAATTTACACTTATCTGAAGTGAAGTCGCTTGAGCTGTAGGATACACGTCTGAGTGTTTCCGTGGCAAATGAGATCTGAGGGTCGTAGGTCAGTGAGGGATTATGGGAAGGGGAGGAGCTTGAGCTCTGGATCTGTCCTTCGGTTGACAGCTTGGAGCTGAGGTCAGATCCAAAACCCATCCTTGACAAATGACGACACTGATAGCATCAGATTGTAGAGTTTAACCTCTCCACAAGACCATTATTCTGGGGATAGGAGAGGGTGGTATTTAGCTGCTTGACCCCACAGTGCTTCCACAGACAGTCCCAGCAGGTCTTACATGAAAATGGCACCTCTGTCAACCAGCATTTCTCTCAGGGAAGCTACCCTGCTAAAAATCTCTAACACAGCATTCACCACCTTCTCTGCCTCGATGAAGGGCAGAGCCACCGCCTCAGCGTATTTAGTAGCATAATCTAGAACCACCAGGATATACTTCTGTGTGGAGCTTGGGGTATCAGAGACCCCACAATATCCATAGCTACCTTCTGAAACAGCTCTTCAATCACAGGCAAAGATATCAAAGGCACTTTTGACCATATTGCCTACTTTTTGGCACTGCTCAAGAGTCCTGCAGTACCATTACACCTCTTGCAATCCTGAGCCAGTAAAAGTTCTGCATAACACGTCACTTGGTATGCTTTATGCCCATATGACCTGCAAAAGGAATGTCATGGGCCATGGCTATAAGTGGGAGACAGTACACTCTAGGCACTAATCACTGCTGTATTACCCACTCTCTAGCCTTCCCTCAGGGGCCCACTCTCAATACAGTAACCCTTTATTCCAGTATACAGACCCTCTTTTTCCTTGACAATCAGGTGCCTCCCTAGCTACCTCCCTCAAGCCTCTTAGTGTACGGTCCGAGAGCTGAGCCTGTCTCAACTCTTTGTAACTCTTCCCAGCTCCCCTTCCACTACAAGTCAGGTAATCTCTGACAGCAGTGCCTCACTGTCAGCCTGGGTACCACCACTCACCTCTGCCCTTGCAGTCACTCTATCCAAGGGAACATCAGTACCTACCAGCAGCTGTGGCTCACCTTCAGGCTCACTGAGAGAGTAGTTCCCCCTCCCTGAAATAGCCACCTCACCAGCCCTGGTTTCAGATGCGAGGTCTGTCTGTGTCTCCCCCAGGCTACCAGGCCCACATGCCTGTCTCCAAGCCTAACTGCGTGTAACTGCATGCACACAAGGTACTGCATTATCAAAATCATTCCCTATCAAGGGATCTGCACGGATATCCTCAAACAGGCCTACCTGCTTGCTTTTTCCACCTCCCTATCAAGGTAAACTCTGGCCTAAGGCATTTAGAATGCGTTCCTTCCTAAAGCTCTGACTGGGGTGCACTGCCCAAGCAACTACTCCTCTTTAACCACTGCAGGCTCCATAATGGTTATGGCAGAGGCTGCCTCTCTTTTAGCAGTAGCCTGTCATCCATCCACTAGGATTGGATATAAACTCTGATGATAGTTTGGTACCCCTGTTACCACTGGCATACTCTTATTCCCATTTGCTGGCTCCCCCATGTTTTGTTCCCAACTTGGCTCCATGGACAGCTATATGATGCAAAGCCCCATTGCTAACATTTAAATCCTTGATCCTGGCCATGAACATGAACTAGTGGCTTCCCCTGTTACAGGTGGGGTGGTTTAGGCTGCCCACCATGGGTTCCTTTATAACCATGTGCAGCACTGGGTATGCCTTCCCTATACAGTGATGCCCTGCTTGTTAAGTAGAATTCCCCCTTTTTCCCCAGCTCATCTGCAGAGTTGCACTCTTGGCCTGCCAACCAGATTCTCATATCCTCAGGCAAAGTGCTAAGGGCTTGTTCCCTTACCAAAAGGTCTGCCAGCCCTTCAAAAGTAGTGACCTGACACCAACTCACCCACCTATAAAAAATAAGTGCTTAACTCAGCAATATAATCACATACACTTCTGCCTTGAGTCTATGTTCATGTAACTTTTTTTGTAAGCTTCAGGTGTTTAGCTATTTACTGACATTTGTTTACCGGGAAAGTCCACTGGACCAGGCTAGCTCATTTTCAGTGAAGGCCCAGGGAGAAAAACTCCAGAGAATGTGCACAGAATGCAAATCTAAACAAAAGCTTAAAACATATTTTACATAAGTATTTTAGGATATAGAGATTAAAATTACAGAAGATACAAAAACGTACTAGAAAACAGAAAGAAAACGTTCATATTATAAAGTATGATTCAACAAAGAAATCTAATATGTCTGTCTCATACAAAGCATAATAGAGTGGTGATTAGCAGTAGACCGCAACAAGCTGTTATGCTTAAAAGCAGGGGCGGCTCGTGCTATCGGACTGCCTGTCTGTTTTTTTCTAGGTGGGAGGGCTGCAAAGAAAAAAAAAATCTGTGAAACAAAAAAATCACTCAGATTGCCTTTATCAGCAGTCCGGATGCAGAGAAAGAGGTACCCAGCAACCTGTGCTGTAGGATACTCAGGAATCTGTGCGGTCATCGAGGAGCTCTGGACTGCTTCCCTTGCAGACAGGGCCAATGAGGAGTGAGCTGAGAGCTCTCTCTCAGCTCTCGCGGGGATTTCACTGCACGGGCTTCATGCAGATAGAGTCATTTGGTCGCTGGCTGTCGTGCAGATGGATTCTGTTGGCTGGATGGATTATGTGGCTTCGCTGGCTGGATTATGTGGGGACATGTTCTGTTGGTTGGTCGTTCGCTGGCTGGATTTGGCTGTCATGCAGATGGATTCTGTTGGTCGGTCGCTGACTGGATTCGGATATGTTCACAGGTAGTGTATGTGTTGGCTGAATTATGTGGGGACATGTTCTGTAACTTGTACTATATTCTACACTGGTGGTTTTAGCAGGCATGGTTTAGTAGAGGTGTGTGTGTGTGTACTGATTTTTTCCATCCTGCATCACAGAATGCAAGTACAAAATATTTTTGAGTTACTTACCCCCTCCTGGAAAGAAAATTATTGCTGATTTTGGTGTTTGCCTACTTAAAGAGAGACTGGCTTTTTCTGTTCTGTGACTAAACTGTTATACTTTGCAAAACTGAAAATCTCAGAGGCTTTGGCACAGAGCGGCACAAATGTGTGTCATGTTAGAGTTCTTCAGGAGAGGATATCACTTTTCAGGAAAGGAACAGGGCTGCTGACTGACATTTGGTCAGTCAACAGGACAAGAGGAATCTGAGAAGCACAGTACTGATCACAGTAATGATCATGCCAACACTAAAGAAGACAAGCATATCTTATTGCTTTTGAGTGACACTCTACCCAAGAGAACTGGATTCAGTATGACTGGGATAAAGTGTTATCCTCAAGGCTTGCAGAAAACGCACTCAAGGCCTATATGAGCATTAAGAAAGTAGTGATTACATGAGCTATCAAAAGCTAAAAAAGAAAACTAGCTAGGCTGGGTGGACCTTCTAAAACACAAGCCTTGAATTGCCATAGTTGGATATTTAATCAAAGTAAAACAGTAAAAAAAATGATTTAAAGTATGTTTAAATGTATGTACCTCGATGAAGTAGTAATTCATTCAGAAAATTGGGAGTCACATTTAGGCAAAGTACAAGCTTCGCTGGATATTTTAAAACAAGCAGAAGTTACAGTTAATGCTGCCAAATGTAATATTTATAAAACAGAAGCCAGAAACTTAGGATATGTGATTGGGAAAGGAGTAAACAGACCTAAAACAGAAAAAAAAAACAGAAGCTGACAAAAACTTTTCAAAACCAAGTATTAAATTTAAAGTGAAAGCATTTTTGGGGCCAACAAGAAACTACAGACTGTTAGTTAGTGGCTGGATTCGGGGGTGGGGGTGGATGGGTGTGTGTGTAAAATGCCCTAGTTGCTATATACTGGTGGCTAGAAAGAACAAATGGTGGTGGGTAGAGATACTCAGGCTTGAACCCTGCACCTTGGATGCAGGTGGCAAGGACCTGAATTCCCTATCCACCACTATTTCTAAAAAAAATTTGCAGATTTTTGCCTCATATTTGTTCTGTTCCTCATAAAATCTGTGGTCTCTGTATCTACATTTTTCCTTGGCTTGCAAAGTCTGTAGTGCAGTCGTGCACCAGTAGCATTGCTGCCTGACAGCTACAGGTTTTCTGGTTTGATTCTTCTTCTGTGTGGAGTCTGCATGTCCTCCCATCTTACAAAGATGTGTCTGGAGTTTCTCCCTGCTCTGCTGAAAATTCTTTTGTTCCAAGTCAGACTAGTTTCCTGGTTAAATGTTTAAAAATAACAGGCATTTGAATTTCAGACTTCATATTCTTCAGAAAGTACATGGTAACACAAAACTGTTTATTCTAGCAGATGTCTAAGTTTATAACATTTATTTATTTATTTATTATTTATTTTACATTTGTTGACCGGGCTAGTCTAGCTGGATACATGTCCTTTTTCAGTAGAGGCCCGGGGAGAAAAGCTCCCAAATTTAACAGTAGTATCACTCAAACAGTTATCTAAAATAAACTACATTAATAAAATAATACACGGATAAATAGCATTTTAAATATCCAAGCTAATAGTTAGGTAGGAATTTTATAAGATGATTAAATGATATAGATGCATGTGGAGGATAGAAAAGTAATAGGTAAGCTTGAGAGGCAGAAGAGAGATTAGGTACAGATAGACCTATTGGGATTAGTCAGGGTTGGAACACGGGCATAACCACTGAGACTTAAGAAATTCTCTGAGATTAGTTTTGAATAGATTGAGTGAGGTCATGAGCCTAAGGTTGTTGGGAAGGGAATTCCATAGCTTTCCAATGGAGTTAGCCCTTGTTATTAGATTTGATGGTTAGTATCAGAGTACTGTTTGAGGATCGAAGGCAACTTAAGTTGGTGTAGGGGTCAGGATTGTGCTCAGCGAGGGGTTTTCTCTGGTTGATTAATAATTTTGAATGCTTGTGAGTTGGTTTAGTTTAAGAAGATTGGGCAGTTCCAGCCAGCCTAGTTTCTTGAGGTTGAGGCAGGTGTGCCTGTTACAAATCTGGCAATATGATGGTAGGTGGTGGAGAGGTTATTAAGCTCACATTTGTTGAGAAATGATAGTATCGGAGAGGCATATAGTAAGGTGGAAAGGAGATGGGTTGTTAATTTGGCATGAGGAGTGAGAAAGTTCTTTATTCTGTACATGGAGCCAAGTTTCTTGTTAACTGACTTTATGGTTTGGGCAAGGTGCATGTCGAATTTAAGCTTGTGGTCAATAGTGACACCTAATAGTTTGGTACAGGGGACGGGCTCAATGATGGTGCCATTAAATGATTCCACAAAGAAGTTCCTTGGGTTATCAGGGGGGGGTTCTTGGGTCAGTGGATTGGTGGATGTGGGGGAAAATAGAAGTAGCTTGGTTTTTGTCGGGTTGAGTATGAGTTTCCGCTCGGAGAACCATTTTCCAACTTTAGCGAAACATTGCTGGGTGGCTGCTTGGAGTTTCTGAAGAGACCGATCAGAACAGATCAGGGTTGAGTCATCTGCATATTGAATGCAGGTAGCTCTGGGGATGACTGTGTGGAGATCATTTATAAAAACAGAGAAAAGAAGGGGACCAAGTATGGAGCCCTGTGGAACACCAATGTTGTTAGAGAGCAGGTGAGATAGACTATTTTGCCATCGGACTGCTTGCTGCCTGCCAGTGAGGTAGTCCTTAAACCAACGTAGGGATGGTTTGTCGAGATAGAGGGTTTGTAGGGTGTGTAGTAATAGCTGGTGATTAACCATATTGAAAGCTTTTGATAGGTCTAGGAAGAGAGCCGAAGATATTAGTTTTTTGTTACGGTTACTATTGACTGAGTCGACAAAGGAGAGGAGGGCAGTGGTTGTACTGTGGTAGCCATGCTGGGTTGAGGACAGAAGATTATTGAGGGTGAGGTAGTGTAGGAGTTGTTTCAATATTGCAATGGGTCGATAGTTAGATATTTCTGTGGAGGAACCTCCCTTATGAAGTGGAATAATATATGATATTTTCCAAATAGGGGGGATTGTAGCCTCAGTTAATGATCTATTAATCAGGATTGATATAGGATGACATCATATTTGTAGGTATTTGCGGATATAGGAGGTAGAAACTGGTTGTAAGTTAAAGGAGATAGGAGGTGTGTCATCAAGAAGAGTTAAGGAGGGGGAAGAGGAAGGTAGATGATTGGCTAAGGACTGGATGGTCTCAGTAAAGAAAGTGTTAAAGGTGTTGGCTACTACCTCTGGTTCTTGACCAGTGAGATTAACAGGGGTTGGTGTAGCTGATTTCCCAGGATGGAGGAGGTTATTAAAGCCAGCCCAGAACATTTTTGGGTTAGTCTGGTATTTGTCCTGGAGGTGATTGTAATATTGTTTTTTGTCTCGAGTTATGTCTGATTTTGTTGAGTTTCTTAGTTGTTGAAATAAAATACGGTCTAGGGGGGTTTTGGTAGCTCTCCATTTATGCCATTTAATTTTCGCTTTGGTTTCTTTTGTTAACCATTGGTTCTAATTTGTTGAGAATGTTTAAGAAAGTGTCATTAAAGTATGAGACAAGAGAGTTTAGGATTGAGAATAGTTCTGGGTTAAACTACAAGAAAATTTGTGTTTTAAAATGTAAGTGACAAGTTCTTTATTGGTGAGAATCCAGTCAATTGTACTCTCTTTTTGCTGAATATTACCAATTCTGGTTGGAGATGTAATATTTTGGGAGAAGCCATATAGATTGATTGGGTGGGGACTCGGGTTGGTGGAGCAGTGGGACCAGTCAATATTGAAATCCCCCAGTACTATGGTTTCTTGAGGGTAGTTGGCGGCTAACCAACTTAGAGTTTGCTCTAGGTTATCAAGGTTCTTCCCTGGTGGGATATAGGTTACAACAAGATTGATGCTTTTTTGGGTGTTAATGCAAATCTTTAGTGAAATAAGTTCTATGTTAGAGACCTGGGGAGGATGCAGAGGGTTCCTAATGATGTTGTCTGTTCTTAAACATTACAGCTATTCCTCCGCCCCTTTTGGTTATTCTATCCATCCTAAAGATATTATAGCCAGGTGGGAGAATTTCTTCATCCTTTGTGGCAGGTTTGAGCCATGTTTCTGATAGGCACAAGATATCTGGGGAGTGTGTGGCTATCATAGCATGTAGGCTATGTATCTTATTGTTTATGCTTCTCAGGTTGAGGTGAAAGATGAGGAGAGAGTTATCAGGAGCTTGGGGTAATGTTGAGGTGACAGAATCATGATTAGTAGTGGAATAATTTGAGTTTTGTTAAGACCTAGAGTTTTTGCAGGGTGGAGAGGGAACTATTGTGTTAGGAGGTAAGTGTGCCTGTGTGGTAGTATGTGCAGGGAAAGGGAGAATGTGTTTGGTGTTCATATCTTGATAGTAGGTACAAGGTAGGAAGAAATAATATTAGTGAAGAGATGAAAGAATAGATAGTTTTGGGCCAGTAAAAAAGAGGAAGAAGCTTGTGGGAGGGGTGATTTAGGAGGAGGCACTTATTATTGGGGGGAGTTGGCTAGGGTGGGAGGGGAGGAGTTGTGAATTGGAGGACAGGCGGATAGGGAGGAAGATAGGGTGGGATGGGCTAGATATATCTATAAATCTAGGGGTACTGAGGGTGGTGGGGTGGGGGGGGGGGGGGTGGGGGCAGGGCCGAAGCGGCGAGGGAGAGGCGCGAGCCGGCGAGGGAATACCAGGGAGGAGTTCTGCCTTAAAGGCAGCCAGTTGTAGGTATTCAGGTCAAGTGAAGAATAGCACCTTTTAGGATGCAAAGACCTGTAAAATTAGGAGGTACTGTTTGTTGTCCTGCTTGCAAGACACTACCCAGGTAGGTACAATACAAATTAGGGTAAAATTCCTGTACCCTAGAGTCCTGTTTTAGTAGATGGGAGGTGTAGGGTTTGTGCATTCGCACCGTCGATACCAAGAGCCTGGGAGCCTTACGGTGAACTGTGGTGGTGGTGGTGGGGGGGTTCCTAGAATGAGAGAAAGGAGAGATACCACAATTAAATACCACGTTGTATGCACTGGACTAGATAAAGGTTACAACAGTGAAAGTAGCAGGCTATTTTAACAGGGTTAGATAGAGGTAGGTAGGTAAGGGAGAGGTATAGATTTAAGTATGCAGTACCCTTCTAAAACACAACACTTTAGCCTTGTGAAAACAGTAGTTACATAGGTAAAATACATGTTAGCATCCTAGTCCAAGTAAAGCACTGAGAGAGAAACAAGTACACCAGGTATCTTTGGATAAAAGCAGGAAAACAGAAGTACCAGCATTTACATTGCATAACCTGTTGGCGATGCTTAACTACTGCTGTACATTCAGTCTACACAAGAATAAATAAGCTAGCAACACTTGTACTTTTATACTTTCTATGCACTGCTATATACTTACACTTTGCAAAAAAACAAAAAAAAAAAAAAGCAATAGTAGCCACAATGCCACAGTCAGTTTATTATGCAATGCTGCAAGGCCATGATTCACGTTCCCATTCTTCTTTTATATTACAGTTATCAGAAGAGTATTAGTCGCAATAAAAGAATAAGTTAATGTTGGAAGGGAGAATTAGATTGAATTAAATTCTTAGCTTATTGTTATGTGGTAGTTTCAGAGTTGGAGCACTAATAAACCAACCCTTCATAACAAACAGTGCAGAGTATAATACAGTATGTAGCTGTAGTTGAAATTTTTAAGTCTGTGACACAACGCCGCAATTAAAGCCTTGGATTAGTCGTCGCTCTTTTTCTTTTAGCTTGAGACAACTCAAATGCAAAACAAACAACTGTTTTTTAAAAATCAAAAAAGGACAGTTTTTCAGGCATGTGTACCTTAGTAGAGGCGTCCGGGCAGGAGGACAGAACAGTACCAGCAAGTCCAGGAGTTAAGATGGCGGAGACTGGTGGGATATTTGAAAACTCCCTGACGTCAGGAAAACCTGCCAGGAGTTTGCAGGGCCTTAAAGGCAGCCAGTTGTAGGTATTCAGGTCAAGTGAAGAATAGCACCTTCTAGGATGCAAAGACCTGTAAAATTGGGAGGTACTGTTTGTTGTCCTGCTTGCAAGACACTACCCAGGTAGGTGTAAAATTCCTGTACCCTAGAGTCCTGTTTTAGTAGATGGGAGGTGTAGGGTTTGTGCATTCGGTGAACTGTGGTGGTGGTGGGGGTTCCTTAACAAGGTGTTCTCAGTGTCAGGATTTTCAACTGTCGATCATCTCCGTTGTCGATCTTCCGGTGTTGGTGTTCTTGTCATCAGCATTTTGCAGTTTCAGCATTATCAGGTAGACCCATATAAACAGGGGCTTTTTGCTTTTTCTTGTTGACCCTTCTTCTCTCTTTTTCTTTGTCCAGTTTTGAGAAATGTAGGCACTTAAATAGAAAAGTGTTTCGCAGTTCCTTCATCTAATTAGCTCATGCTAATTCCAATTCAATCAATGAATGCAAAAGGAATGTTTCCTCAAGAAAGCCAACAACTTTTAGGACTTAAATAGAAAAGTGTTTCGCAGTTCCTTCATCTAATTAGCTCATGCTAATTCCAATTCAATCAATGAATGCAAAAGGAATGTTTCCTCAAAGAACCGTAGCCAACAACTTTTAGGACTTAAATAGAAAAGTGTTTCGCAGTTCCTTCATCTAATTAGCTCATGCTAATTCCAATTCAATCAATGAATGCAAAAGGAATGTTTCCTCAAAGAACCGTAGCCAACAACTTTTAGGACTTAAATAGAAAAGTGTTTCGCAGTTCCTTCATCTAATTAGCTCATGCTAATTCCAATTCAATCAATGAATGCAAAGGAATGTTTCAAGAACCGTAGCCAACAACTTTTAGGACTTAAATAGAAAAGTGTTTCGCAGTTCCTTCATCTAATTAGCTCATGCTAATTCCAATTCAATCAATGAATGCAAAAGGAATGTTTCCTCAAAGAACCGTAGCCAACAACTTTTAGGACTTAAATTCATCTAATTAGCTCATGCTAATTCCAATTCAATCAATGAATGCAAAAGGAATGTTTTTTTAGGATATAAACAAGATGCCTATCTTAGAACATTTCCATAACAACAAAATGTATAGTGGAAAAGACCGAATGAAACATTGATATTTGAAATTTGTCCCTATTTTTGGGACTGTATTCCCCCATTATTGGCTTTGTCCAGGTATTTTGTGCTAAGGTTGAGAGCTATCTATGGTGAGAACTGAATTAATTGAATGTTTGGTGGCTATATTTCCCCCCATTACTGGCTCTGTCCACATATTTTTTTGCTAAGAGGTTGAGATCTATGATGAGAACTGAATTCACTGAATATTTTTGGGGGCTGTATTCCCCCATTATTGGCTTTGCTCAGGTGTTTTGTGCCAAGAGGTTGACAGCTATGGTGAGAACTGAATTCACTAAATGGTAGCCATTTAAGTTTGTCTTCCTCTCTTTCACAAAACAGCTGATTTAGCATAGTGGTATGTTTCTCTGACCGTTTTGCACAGGGTCCCCTGGGTTAAAGACGTGGCAGTGAACTGTATGGTGGTAACGCAGCATTTTATTCTAGCAACTTTCCAACACTGTACAAGCAATGTTTAAAATGTGTCCCTGGTTTCTGGGCTTTTGTCCCCCCCAATAAATTTCGGCCTTTTCAAGATTTCTTGTGCTGCAAAGTTCTGAGATACAACTGTGTGTCGAGTAGATTTTACAAGGAGCTGAGAGCTGCAGGGAAACAAACTTTAGTGCTGCTTATTCTGAGTCTGCTTGCATTGTTAATAGAACAACAGGTAGTGTTAGTTGCTTTTGATGCAGAAGGTTGTGGGTTCTACTCCCACAGTAGATAGATGCATTGCTGATACTGTACTGTGTTGTAAAGTGGGTGGACGCTGCAGTCTTTTTTGGCAAAGATGCCTGGAATAGTAACTATGAACCTGTTATCAGTTTGCCATACAGTCCCTATTGCGATATTACTAGCTTATCATTTTTTTTAATGCATGCAACATAGGCAATTTATTCCTCAAGTGCAACAGGCACTTTATTTGTAGATGAATAAACAATGACATATAAAGTTGTTTGATAGCAGCAATCTCTTCATTGTTACAGATTTCTTTAATGTGGAATTATTTAGATGACTTTTACACTTCAGAGATTGTGCATATTTACTTATACTGGTGGAGTGTAGAAGGTTGAGTAGACTTTTATGATGGAAATATTCTGAATTGGGTAGTTTTGTCATTGGTGTATGCATTTTGTTTCATTGTTTACTAATGTTCAAAACAATAAATTTAAAATGCCCTCTAACAACTGTACTGTATTGTACAAGGAATACAATTTAATACAATCGGGAAGGTGTATCAAAGAGCATGCGTATGTTTCATGTTCAAGGGGCCTATGATTTGAAAACAGCCCAAAGTTAATCTTTATCTGCCACTGGCAAAATGTATTTTCTTTGAATGTGGGTTTCAATGCTGTTGCAATGCATGTGAGTTTCAAGGGCAGAGAAGTTTTAATGCCAAGTCTGTTTTCATTGTGAGACTGCATTGCTTTGTTTAGCAGATATCTATTGGGGTTTGTGCTGTAAAAATGCAAAATAAAACTTTCAAATGAAATCCAAATCATTGCAGAAGTAAAGCAGTATGCACATTACAGTGTTTATGGTAAATGAGGCAAAATAACCAAGAAATGGGACACTGGAATGGTTGCAGGGGGGGAGGGCTCCAATCGACCATGATTTTGAGAGGGGAAGGGCAGCAAACTCAGACAGCCCTGGTTGAACTATACCTCTCAGCTGTCCATATTTTTGCAGAATGAATAGATATTCCCTTCTTATTTTTGGTTTGTTCCTCATAAAATGTGTGGTTTTCTGGCAAATCATTTAGGAATGAAGTCACTAAATGACAGACATTGAGTTTTACGTCATAACCTTCAGAAAAATGCATGCTAAAGCACGACCTGTTATTCTATCAACTGTCTTGAGTTTATACAAGAGCAATTTTTAGTAGTGTTTGTATGTTCCCCCAATATATTTGGCCCTGTCCAGATTTCCTGCATTAACAGGTTGAGAGGTATGTGCAAATTTTATTTATTTTATTTATTTATTTGTTTGTTTAAATTTGTTGACCGGGAGTGTCCGACTGGACGTAGGTCCATTTTCTGCGGAGGCCCACGGAGAAAAGATCCACAGTAAAATAGACAGTAGTTACATTGGATTACATAGCGATTAACAATTTAACATGGCAATTACAACATATTTACAGATGAAGAACATAGTAGATAAGTAGACTAGAATCTTTATCTGTGAAGTACATAACATACATTAACAAATGTTACAATGAGAAGTTTCTGCTGTATAATAAGTACTAGGCTTATGAGCATCTGAGCTTGCTATAATCAAGGTAGTTAGTGGAGTGGAAAGAAAGGTAGTGGTTGGATGGGGTGGATGATATTAGAGTGGGAGTTGCAAGGGCATAGCCAGCATGTTTTAGGTGCGCTTTTAGTAAAGTTTTGAAGTGGGTGCATGATGGTACGGAGGTCATTGTGGGTGGGAGTGAGTTCCATAATTTGGCTATGGCACAAGAGAATAGTGCTTCACCAGCAGAGTTATTGGCTTTAGTGATCTGCAAGTGATTTTTGTTGCTGGATCTTAGTGGTCTGGTGGTGCGATAGGGTTGGAGTAGATTCTGGAGGGATGGGACATTTAGT
The DNA here is from genome assembly GCF_019279795.1 of Protopterus annectens. Taxonomy (NCBI): domain Eukaryota; kingdom Metazoa; phylum Chordata; order Ceratodontiformes; family Protopteridae; genus Protopterus; species Protopterus annectens. The sequence goes on from NC_056748.1 coordinate 499,550,479, forward strand.
GGATGGTTTACTAGTTTGTGGGCGAGTGAGAGTTGATACCACTGAAGGAGGTGAGGGAGTTCAAGCCAGCCCAGTTCAGCAAGTGAGAACCAGTGGTGACTACGGTAGGATGCCCCTGTGGCGAATTTGGCGATTTTGTTGTAGCAGGTCTCTAGCTTGTTTAGATCACATTGCCTTAGGTTGGTATATATTGGAGAGGCATAAAGTAGGGTGGAGATAAGGTGGGAATTTGCTACTGAAATCTTTGCTGCTTTGGTGAGAAATTGCTTATTTCTGTATAACGCTCCTAGTTTTTTGTGGACTTTTTTTATGGTCATGGATATGTGAATGTCAAGTTTTAGTTTATTGTCTATTTCCACTCCTAGCAATTTGGTGTGTTCAGTTGGGTATATAGTGGTGTTGTCTTTTGCTGTGATGTTAAAGTGAGAGTTGTTTTGAGTATGTTTGGTGGGTTGGAAGATGAGTAGTTTAGTTTTGTTTGGGTTGAGTATTAATTCGGCATTGGATAACCATGTTTCATTAGAGGAAAAGGCTTCCTGTGTGACTTTTTGCAATTTGGGTAGGGACTGGCTGAGCAGATGATGGTCGAGTCATCTGCGTATTGTATGAGTGTGCCATGTTTGGTGGCATAGGCTAGATTATTGGTGTAAACAGAGAAGAGTAGGGGTCCTAGGATGGATCCTTGGGGAACCCCTATGGAGACAGGTAGTTGGGGAGATGTGTCATTCTGCCATACAACGGATTGTTGGCGGTCAGACAGTTAACTCTGAAACCAGTTGGTGACTGATTGTGAGAAGGATAGGTTATTGAGGACAGAGATAAGTTGTTTGTGTGGGACCATGTCAAATGCTTTAGATATGTCTAGGAAGGTAGCAGAGGAGAGATAGCCATTGTTTTTATGCTGAAGGATAGTGTTAGTAAAGGAAAGTAAGGCAGTGGTGGGGCTATGGTTTGGTCGGAAACCATACTGAGTACTGGAAAAGTACAGTTTTGTACCTACCATAAATGTAGATGTCCGATAGATATGCAATTGCAGTCATAACATATGGGTTGTCCTGCCTCAGGCAGCCCTCGTTCAGCCGAATTCCAAAGTCTGGGTCCGGCGTCGGCTGGTGTCGCCTCCTCTCAGACGTCACAACGGCTGGAGTATAAAGGCATCGGCCGACGCCATCTTCTTCAGTGTTTCTTGCCCCAGATGCCAGGTGCCCTCCTAGGAAGGCTAAATTTGGTAAAAGGATAAAAATAATCCCAAACATGCACAACAGTAATAAACAGAAATACCCCCAGCTAATGGGAAAAGGGGTAGGGACCCAAAAAGAAGGATACAGAGGGGTAGGAGGGTGGGAAAATCCGACTGCAGTTGCATATCTATCTGACATCTACATTTATGGTAGGTACAAAACTGTACTATGTCCTTCAAGAATGCAACTGCAGTCATAACATATGGGTTGAATACCATAGCCAAGCTGGGGGTGGATGGAACTATGATAAGGATGGTGTAGCTAAAATCCCCTGCAGGACTGCCGAAGCAAAGCCTGCTCGGGATCTGGAGTATAAAGGCAGGTTGTAGTGCTTGGTAAATGTATGCACGAAGCTCCATGTAGCAGCCTCTAAAATGTCCTTTGTTGCCACTCTTAGGAAAGCTGTGGAAGTGGCTATAGCTCTGGTGGAATGTGGCCTAATATTGGCTGGCACACCCTTTCCATGGAAAGAATAGCAGAATCTGATGCAATGTCCAATCCATTTTGAAATTGTTTGTTTGGAGACTGCTTTTCCTTACACTCCAGCAGCATAGGCTACAAACAGTTGGTCAGACTTTCTGGTGGCCTTAGTTCTGTCCAAACAGTAACGTAGTTGTCTGTGTATGTCCAAAGTATGCAGTAGTTTTTCCCCTTATTTTGAGGATTGGGGGAAGAATGTAGGCAGGTGAATAGCTTGATTTAGAGACAGCCTGGAAATAACTTTTGGCATGAATGTAGGATTGGTTCTTAGAGAAACTCTGTCTTGATGAAAAATGAGGAAGGGAGGCACTGCATGAGTGCCTGTATGTGACTGCCAATAAGAAGGCCGTCTTCCATGAAAGAAATTGCATTTCTGAAGTTGCTGCTGGCTCAAATGGAGGAAGAGTTAATTTTTCCAACACATAATTGAGGTCCCATGCAGGTACTGGCTGTTTTCTGGGAGGTTTGATATTCTTTATTCCTCTTAGAAACTGTCTTAGCAGAGGATGAGAAAACACTGGAGGGTCACAGTTGTATTTTGCTGAGATTGCTGAGGCATGAATCTTTATTGAAGAGTATGAGAGTCCAGTATGAAATAGTTCCGCCAAGTATTCTAAAATCTGAGGTATACTCGGTAATGCTGTGTCCTGACCCCTGTTGGCATTCCAGATGCTGAATCTCTTCCACTTGGCTGAATAGTTTTTTCTTGTGGAAGGTCTGCGCGCTTCCAGCAAGATTTCTTGAACTGATTTTGAAAGAGAATTAGGTGGAGAAGTCATGTTAGCCTCCAGGCTGTCAGATGTAATGTTTTCAGGTCTTGATGTAGTCCTGTAATTGTGTTTTGTTAGGAGCAGGGGCCATAGGGTCAGAGGCCATGGTTTGGTCCGAGTTATGGTCAATAGCAATGGGTACCAGTGTTGCCTTGGCCAGTTTGGAGCTATCAAGATGCCTGTTGGTGGTTCTGCTTTGATCTTCAGTATCACCTTGGTCAGCAGAGGCAGAGGAGGAAATGCATACATTTTTAGAGAATTCCAGCTGAAGGAGAGAACATCCGTTTTCCAGGCTAGAAGATGGTGAGTCCTTGTGCAGAATTTTTCCAGGTGATGATTTAAGTGGGAAGCAAAAAGATCTACATCCGGTCTTCCCCATGTCTTTGTAAGTTGAGAGAAAATGTAAGGGTGCAGCATCCATTCGTGTGGAGCCATGAAATTTCTGCTCAGGTTGTCCGCCAGTACATTGTCCTTGCCTGGTACAAACTGGGATTGTAAATGTATCTTCAGGCTCAGGGATTTTTCCCAGAGAAGCATTGTTAGTCTGCAGAGGGGATAAGAATGAGTGCCTCCCTGCTTGTTTATGTACCACATGACAGTGGTGTTGTCTGTCCTTATTAGCAAATGCCCTTGTAGTGATTTTTCGAAAGCCTCGATTGCATGCATCACTGCCAACATCTCCTTTTGGTTTATGTGCAGATGCCTTTCCTTTGGCGTCCATTGCCCTTGAATGCATCTGCCCTCCATGTGCGCCCCCCATCCATGGTCTGAGGCGTCTGTTGTAATCATTTGGCCTGCTTGAGGTCTGTTGAAAGACATGCCTTTGTTTAGCTGACTGGCTTGAACCCACCATAAAAATTCTTTTTGCAGACATGGAATAAGTGGGATTATGTCCTCTAGGCTTTGGCTGTGTTGAGACCATAAGTTTTTTAAATACCATTGCAGCTTTCTCATATGAAGTCTTGCCAAAGGTATCAGAAGGATGCAAGATGCCATGAACCCCAGGGCCTGCAGGATTTTCCTTGCAGTCAGCTGGGATAGTTTTGCTAGGCTTTTGAAGTACTCTGGTAAATGCTGCTGTTTTTACTCTGTGAGGTAGGCCATTTGGTTTTCTGTGTCCAGTTTGGCTCCTAAGAAGATAATCTGTTGGGATGGCAGTAGTTTTGACTTCTGAATGTTGACTGTATATCCCAAGGCCTGCAGTAGATGCATGACATAGTACAAATTTTCTTTTAAGGTTTGTTTGTTGTCTGCTTGTATGAGGCAGTCGTCCAAGTAGGGGTATATTTGAATCCCCTGCAGTCTGCAGTGTGCCACTACTGATGCCAGGCATTTCGTGAATACTCTGGGTGCAGTAGAGAAGCCAAACGGCAATGCTGAGAATTGATAATGCTCTGTCCCTGCAAGAAATCTGAGGTATCCTCTGCAGCTTTGTCTGATTGGGACATGCAGGTATGCCTCCTTGAGGTCCAGAGTGACCAGCCAAGACCCCTTGCTCAACATGGGAAGGAGTTGCTGCAGCGTCAGCATTTTGAACTTTGGCACTATGAGAAAAGTGTTTAGAGATGACAAGACCAGTATGGGTCTCCATTTGTTTTCTTTTCTTGGAACAAGGAACAGTCTTGAATAAAATCCCTGGCCTTGCTCCTGAGGAGGAACCCTTTCTATTGCTTTTATACTTAACAGCTTGGAAACTTGAGAGTGCCTCTGCCCTTTGATGATGTGGCAGGTTTGGCATGCCTTGTCTTATTGGTAATGTGTGGAAGTGGAATCTGTAACCTTTGTCTATCAAATCCAGAATCCAGTTGTCCTTGGTTAAGATATGCCAGTTTTGTGAGAATAAGGATAATTTTCCGCCCAAAGGTGCTTCTCTTTGAACCTTTGTAGGCGGAACGAAAGTCAAGTCATTGTGATTGTCCTTGTGGTGCAGCTGAACTGTCTGCGCCACTTTGATTTGGAGGTTGCCATTGGCGGCCCCTGTAAGATCCTCGGTATTGCCCTCTACCTCGGGCACGTCTGCTTTTTCCTCTTTGAAACTTGTCAGAGCCGGGGAAGGACCAATTCTTTGAGGGCCAGTTTCTACTGAACCTGAAGGAAATCCTTGACTGTCTGTACTGACTTTGCTTTTTCCTCTATGGATTTCAATACATCTTGTGCATTTGTACCAAAAAGCTTCTGTTTTTCCAAAGGTGCATCCAGTAACTTTACTTTAACATGGTCAGGCAAAGACTGATCCTTTAACCAAGCATTTCTACGTATCAGAGCCCCAGTCATAGCTGCCCTACATGAAGCTTCCAGTGCATCATAACCACACTGAAGAAAATGGTTATTAACCTGCTGAGCGGTATGTATATGATCCTGCAATGCCTTTTTATCAATAGGCTCAGGAGAGGCTAACTTTTTCTGTAAATCATCCAGGAGAAAATCTTGGTACTGAAACATGTGAAAAAGGCAGTTAAGTGACCTCATGGCTAGGGTAGTAGAGGTATATACTTTTTTACCCCATCTCTCCAGGGACCTTGCTTCTCTGTCCGCTGGCAGTGGGTTTTTGGCAGAGGAGGTAGCCACTCCCTTGGGGCCCTGTGAAATAGTTTCTAGATCCACAGAGTGGGCCTTAAAAAGGTGCTTGTGAGTGTCAGGGACCCTATAATATCTGTCCGGCTTGACAGGAGCAGGAGGAAGAGAATCAGGGTTAGCACTGGAGTCAGAGAAAACATAATCCAAAACATCCATAACAGGTGGAATAGCCAAAGGTCTGTACTGGGGAAGTTTGAGGAAGGTATGAAGCCTTTTCCTGGAGTCAGAGAATTCCTGACCCTGCCACTGAAAATGTTCCCTCATGGAATGCAGGACTTCACCAAACGAGAAATCCTCTGGAGGGGAGGCAGAGGGAATTGATTCCTCAGCATCAGAGTCCTCGTAGGCCTGGAAGGATTCTTCTTGGGTATCAGAATGCTCAGAATCCCCAGAGGCTTCATCCGAAGAGAGGTCGTCTGCCTGCCCAGTTCTAGGCCTTTTCTCTGCAGGTGGCTGAGAACCCCTGTCCGGATGAGGCTGAGACCCCCTGATAAGGGAAATAAGATCAGCAGCCAGAGACATGATCTGCTTATCAGAAGAAGGGGCCTGGGCAGTAGGTTTAGGAAGGGCCTTGGCCTGACTGGAGGCCTTAGCACGTGCAAAGGCCTTGATGGACATGGATACAGGAGGCCTAGCAGCCCCACATGCAGGCGTAACCCTGTCCACAGAAATGGTGTCGTGTAGATCCAGAACTTCGGTTTCCAGAGGAAAATCAACAACCGGCACCGGAGAGATCTCCGAGACTGAAGGTCGTGTTAACGCTGTGTCGTCGGCCTGGAGCGGTTGATTTACCACTTCTGAAGGGACCGGAGCACTAGCAGAGGGTTTGGGAGTAGCATCGGTAGTGGATGCGGGCCGAGGATTTCGGTCCCGGTCCTTGCGTTTTTTAACAGATTGGGTTGTCGGTTGATCCGACAGCATGATATACGCAAAAGATTCGCCGAAAAAGTCCTCGGTGAATTCTGCCCGGCGCCTGAGAGTGCGCTTATTAAAGCAAGCACAGGCCGAGACGTTGTGGTCTGGGCCCAGGCAAGGAAGGCAGAAAGAATGGAAGTCCTTATGAGGTATTTGTTTACCACAAGACAAACAATTATTAACTTTCTCAATTTGTTCTGACATCGGCTGAGGCAAGAATAAATGTTCCCCAACGGGGTACTTAGCTTTTAGATGACTTCGGTACTGAAAACACAGGAGCTGACCGACCGGCACTTGCGAACTGCTTCTGCTTCGGGCACCGCATGGCAAGAAAGACTGAAGAAGATGGCGTCGGCCGATGCCTTTATACTCCAGCCGTTGTGACGTCGGAGAGGAGGCGACACCAGCTGACGCCGGACCCAGACTTTGGAATTCGGCCGACCGAGGGCTGCCTGAGGCAGGACAACCCATATGTTATGACTGCAGTTGCATTCTTGAAGGACATCGAGGTTGTTAGTAAGGAGATAGTCTGAGATCTGAGAGTGTATGCATCTCTCTAGTATTTTGGAGAGTGGAGAGAGAATAGCTATGGGGCGGTAATTGGTTAGTTCTGCGGAGGGTGCGCCTTTGTGGAGAGGAATTATATGTGATACTTTCCACAGTGTGGGAACGTAACTTTCTGACAGAGATTGGTTAATCAAGATGGATACTGGGTAGGCCAGAGCATCAGCTGCGATTTGTAGGTATTCACTTGGGAGGTTGTCTGCTGCTAATTTGGTGGGTTTAAGTTTAGTTAAGAGTTTTTTTTATGTTGGAAGTAGGTACAGGAGAAAATGAGAAGGCAGTGGGGAGATTACTAGTTGAAGGTGTGGGTTGGAGGGGAGGGGGGTTGTGTCGTTTAGCTAGTGATAGTATGGTTTGGGTGAAGTGTGTGTTGAATGAGGTAGCAATATTTTCTGAGGAGTGAGGGATGTTAGGAGGAGGGGTACTGACTTTACCTGGGTGGAGGATGGAGTTTATGGAGGACCAGAATTGTTTGGGGCTGTGTTGTGAGGAGTCTAGGGCAGACTGTCAGTATTGGAATTTGTCCTGTTTTATTAGCTTTTTGACTCTATTGCGTAGTTCTAGGAATTTCTGTCTAGCTGAGAGGGTTTTGGTTTTGCGCCAGTGCTCCCAGGCTTTATCCCTGTTTTTCATTTCTGACTTAGTGGTTTTCTGTAGCCATGGGGAGGATTGTGCTTTGGTTCTGGAAAATCTTATGGGGGCATGGTAATTAAGGATGTTCAGGAAGGTAGTATTAAAAAATTCAACTGCGTCATCTAGACTGAGGTACTTTAGAGGATGCCAGTTACATTCTTTGAGGGATGAGATGAATGTGAGTGGGTTAAAGTTTAGTTTTTTACGTATTTGACTGTAGATGACAGGTTTAGCTTGGTATAGGTATTTTTTGAGTAGGAATGCTGGGGAGTGATCACTGAGGCTATCTGATAAGCAGCCTGTTATATATGACTGGGGGCTCTTACTGACTAGTATCCAATCCAGGGTAGTGTGCTTGCTGGAGTTTTTATTTATCCTGGTTGGTGACTGGACTAGTTGGGTGAAGCCATGAAGGTGTACATGATGGGTTGGATTGTTGCCAGAACAGGATTGCCAGTCAATATTGAAATCACCTAAGATGATAGTTTCTTGGGGGAGATGGTGGGTAGACCAGCTGAGGAGGTTTTCTAGTGGAGGGATGTTTTGGCCAGGTGGGAAGTAGCATCCAATTATGCTGATGGTTTTGTTTTGGTTAATTCTGAGGTTGGTATATATTATTTCTTCATTGCCTATTTGTGGAGCTGATGATTTTAAGATCTGGATGTTTAGATGCTGTTTAAATATTATAGCGACACCACCTCCTTTTTTGTTTAGCCGGTCTACTCTTAGTATGCCTTAACCTGTAGGGAGTATTTGCTCACTGCTAATGTGAGGTTTTAGCCAGGTTTCTGTCAGGATGACTATATCTGGGGAGTACAAGTCTATGGTGGCATGGAGTTCATGGACTTTGTTGGATATACTTCTAATATTTAAGCTTAGTAGAAGGAAGTCACTTTGCTTTCTATTGGCTGTAATATGGGAGAAGTTGTGGTTTCTAGTCTGATTATGAGGATTGGGGTTGGAGATGGTAGGGCCAGGGTTGGGGTGGATGTCTCCACTTAGGGCTAGTTTTGATATGCATGAGATTATTAGTTTTCTCAGTTTTTGAATGTGTTTGTTTATAAGGGAAACTTTATGATTGTGCTCTGTGGGTAATAGGTATGGTGAGAGGGTTACTATGTTAAGTTGTAGGGATGCTTTATGTTTGAGTAATATAGTTGGTAGAATATGTGGGGGGTGCATAGGGATGGTTCTTGAGCTGGTGGGAGGGGAGCTGAGTATGGGTGAGACATGAGTGGTGGTGTGAATAGTAGTACAGTGGTAGTGGTTGAGTGGGGCAATGATGGAGCTTTGGTATGATGTAAGATATGCAAGGAGAGTGCATGCAGTGAGCATAGGAAAGGTATGCTTGTACATGTTAGTTGAGGAGGTGTGATAGTAGAGGGAAGATGGAGGAGGTAGTGTTGGGTTAGCGCTGTGGTTGGCTATTGGAAAGATGGGAAGGGTTTGAGTGCAATAAAGGTGGGACCACTGGGGGCAAGAGTGAATAGGGGGCAGGGTGGGGAGTGAAGCGGGTAGAAATCCTGTTAGTTGCTTGTATGAGGGGGCTGGAAACAATCACAAAGCAAAGACAAGTATAAGACAAGTATGTGTTAAGAAACGATCACAACTGACCAAGGACTGCTCTGAAACTAAGTCGTTTCTTAATTTCTCAGGTGGAAAAACAGGATAACCTTGTATCAGTAGGCTACTGTGGTCATAGTTTAAATTAACAAACACACAGTATTGATCAGTTATGGATACTATTTGCTAACAGAAGGGAATAAGAGAAAGTGGAAGATGTGTGTGGTGGTGGGGGTCAGGCTGCTTACAAGCCAAAGCAGAGTGCTCTCCAGGGGAAAATGAATATTGGCTCAAACAGGTAGAGACATACTCAAAGTTAACTGTAGCTGTTTGGAGACAGTTCAGACCTGGACTGCGCTTTTCTTACAAGAATGTTAAAGGCGGTACCGCAGTTGAATACTTAAGAGTGGTGTTAGGTCTAGAAAAGAAGAGTAGAGAGAGGAGTAAGCACTTTTGAGATGGTAAATATATATTATAAAGATTATAAAAAACACACTGAGCAAATAGCTACCGCATGCAGGACAATGTCCTGAACCACTACTTAGTATATGCAGATACTGAGCCAATTGGAAGAACATTAGGAAAAAAAAAACCCAGACAGTTATGCAGTCACAGATAAAAATATAGTGAGCAGCAATGTGTCGTTGTTCTCTAATGTGATTCTATCCACCAGTAGCAGCACAAATATATAGAAATAATTTAGACACTAGTATGAGCTGTCTACACACAACACAATTACATGAATAACATTAGTGAACAAGGTGCAGCTATGCAAACAGACCATACATATTATTATACTAAAAACAACTTGGTGCATACAAAATGCTAGCATGCCATAGTAGCATCCAATAATAAAGCATAAATCATATTAGATGTCTAACACAATTCAACATAAACACATACAGCTGTAAAATGTCTAATACAATTCAACATAAATAGGCATTTATAGTTGTAAAACACTTACTGGAGAGACACTGAGCCTTCATGGCGCCTGTAGCAGAGTGGATTGTAGGTTTACAAATGGTGCATGCCATAGGTAATATTTATTAACTTTGGGATTGTCTTTATTTTTTTTGGAAGAAAACATGGAGGGTTTACAATTAATAAATAACTAATAATCAGTTATAGATTAGACCTGCGGTGGTGGTGCTGCGGTAGCGTTGTCGCCTCACAGTAAGACACTGTCCAGTTCGATTCTCAGCTAGAGCGTCTTCTGCGTGGAGTCATGCGTGAATGGGTGTACTTTCGTTGAAGGTTATGTCAGGGCTGGTAACTCGGCACGTAAAAATCAACTACCAATCATTAGCGGACCAGAGTTCCGCTGTGGCAACCCCCTAACCGGGAAAAGCCGAAAGACACAACAATAATCAGTTATAGATTACTTTTATTTCAGAAATGCATGTAGATTCTTTTATTTTGTCAGCTGCTCAAGTTAGCAGTACTAATATTAAAAGTGCCCCTTCTTTGACAGGTTCCCAGCTGTATTGTGTGGCTATTTTATATTTTTGCATCACATTTTTGGTCCGTTTTTTTTGGCAAATTAGTGGCAAATCATTAAAGACTGAAGTTAGAAAATAATGAAAGACATTTGAGTTTCAGATTTTGTACCTTTCAGAAAATTCAATAATACAAGACCTACTATTCTATTATCTTTCTAAGTTTATAAGAGCAATATTTAAAAATTGTCCTTATTTTTGGGCCTTTGTCCCACTTCTATGTATGGCTTTGTCTAGATTTCTTGCTCTGAGGTTGACAGGTATGACAAATGTGTCAGGGCCATCGCAGTCAGCCAGAGACATTTCAAATTGTGACAAACTTGTTGCACCCCACTCCCCCATGTAGTGACTCTGGACTTGTCCAAGCAAGGCAAGGAGCAGTTATGCAGTGTAAATGTGCAGAGTGCAGACTATCCTCCCCCATCCAAGGTAAACACAAGTACTACAGTGGCTTTTCATCTGTCATTGATTTTGCAGAATGTTCTGGTTTCTGTCATTTTTATACTGTTGATATATGCTTATTATTATTCAGAAAGTGCCTTTTGCTCTGTGTTTAAGTAGCAGTGCTTTAATGACCATCAGGTAAGCTTGTCTGATACTGTAAGATGCAAGCAAGTTTTAATAAGCAGTATTGCCAACATTGAAAGCCTTTCTGTTGTTGCCATGCAGACAATACTTACATAACTAGATAATGTATACGCCTTGGGTGTTGAAATGCATATGACAGTATTTGTAATAAAGGCCAGGATTAGATTATGTTAAGCTCATTACAGGCTTTACCTGCAAACTAAACAGAATGCCAATCTATCATGCGTGGTCCATATCCTGTGCAGTAATCCTTTAAGCAATATATGTTGAGCTTGTTTCTTGTTTGTTTTTCATTTTTGACTTTGATCATATTTTCCCCATGAAACAAGTAGACAGTGGTCAGGCAGCAGGTCTTTTTTGGATAAGAAACATTTTTACAAATGAAGGTATCACAGAGATTATTACTTTAAGCATGTTACTTGGTACTTTAATAAAACTGAATATAAATTATAATTAGAACTGAAGTGCAAGGAGAGGTGATTTGAGTTAAGTGCTGCTGTTTTTCTTATACTTGATTTTGACTGGCATTCCAGTAATGTATTTAAAAAGTAATTTATTTTTTCATGCCTCACATCCTTTTTTGTTTCCATCTAGATATTAAGTAAGATGTCATGCAACCAATGGACTGAAATATTTTTTTTCTTCTACACTTCATTTTGTCTTGATTGGACTCCCATAATGATGGTTTGGCACCCAGAGCAGCGTATTTAAAGTTTTTGTGGTTTTGAGCATAGCTCTTCCCCTTTCTAGTTGGTCACATGCATTCCCATTGATCCCGCCCATTCAGCTGTCTCCTGCAGCCCCCCTTTGATTTGAAGTCATCAGCCGCCACTGCTTTAAAAGTTTAGGAGAATATCAACGGATATTTAAATCAAGACGTGGAAAACAGGGAAGCAAAGGTTAGTGTGAAGACATAGGGGAAGGAGATGAGGATATGAGAAGGAGTGAATGGAGTTTAGTAAGTCAGTGGTCAGTCATGCAGTCCAAGAGAAGGAAGTCTGGTATTGTAGAGGGAGACAGAGAAATGCTATGAGAAAGGTGGGGGAGAGAGAGGAAAAAGGTAGTATGGTGAAGAGGGAGAATGCAGACTTGTGAGGGAGGGGGGAGTTGTGAGATGAGAAGTGATAGACAAGATGTTCATTGTGGGGTTTAAAAGTAGGAAGGGGACCTGAGTAAATAAACTAGAAGGATTGAGATTAGGTATTGGCTGAGGAGGGGATTCAGCAGTTACTAATCCACATAGAAGAGACGTGACTATAGAGTGCACTTCTGAAGCTAGAAAGTGTTGGTTGAAGGCATACAGATGCTGGAAGATTATTCCAGATTTTGGAAATTGACCAGAAGTATAGGAAATGACCTGCAGGTAATTTGGATTTGTGTACTTGGAGAAAGTATTGGTTTTCAGAGCGCAGGGGGAAGAGCTGGAGTATAAAGGGTAAAGAGGGAGCCGAGTGCTGGACAGTCCTGAGGTTTATATACAAGTTTGAGAGAGACTGTGAGCTGGAGGAGAAGGTAATGGGGGGGGGGTCGAGCCATTGCAGTTGCTTTAGAGAATTACAAAAGTGAGCAGAGACTATTTGTAGCAAATTTAACAATCTTATTATAGCATGTTTCTAATTTTGTCATTAGGGAAGGCTGCAGATTAGCAAACAGAGAAGCACCATAAGTAAGTGAAGGTAGAAGGTATGATAGAGCTAGTGCTTGTTTAGAAGGGATGGAGATTAATTTATGTCTATACAGTAGCCCCAGTTTCTTAAGGGTTTTGTGTTATTTTGAACTTAAACATTCAAGTAAACAAGTTTGACTTTACCATAATTTAATCAATATCAGACAACTTAGAAACAACAATTGCAGCTTTACCATGGAGTAAAGGGGGGGGGGGGGTCAAGATCCATACACAGAACCCTTAGTCAACTTTACACTGTTTACATAGTCTTTCAAATATATGAATAAAACTATCAAACTTATCACCTACTGTAAATTGTAAAATACATTTGCTGACTTGTTGCTTCTGGAGTTTGGTTATTCCCTTCCCCATTACCTCCACTGACCTTGGCGAAGAGTCAGCATCACCTTCTCATGTTGATGCTGCTTCTCATTTTCTTCAGCCTCCAAATGCTGCAGACTCTCTGCTGATTGCAATTCCAAATGTTGGCCTCCAGTTCAAGCTTCAAACTCCAGACAGAGTTTTAAGTCTTCAGAGGAAAAGGTGAACTATCCTGTTTTTGAGGGATGCAAATTCATATCACCAGACTGGTTATCCTTCTGGTTGCTGGTCTGAGCTGTGACTAAGGCTGAAATAATTTCTTTAGTCAGGTTGGCATGTACCAGTTCCTTTGGCTTCGCACACCTCAGCCAACTGGTTCTTTGTCAGCTTGCCGTAATCCTCTGCTGATATCTTTGCCTGCTTTCCCTGACTAAACAAAACTAAAAAAAAACTAACTGTTGTGAAATGAAACTGAATGTTTACCTTGTGGCTGTTAAGAACACACACACACACACACACACACACACATACATACACCCCTTTAGTGACAACTGCCTACAGGCTACAGAAGTTCAATCAACATCCACATCACCGCTCACCAAAATATGATGTCCTGTCTTTGGGTCAGTAATCAAGGAACCTGAATCCTCACCACTGACACTGGAGAGGGACATTCACTTGTAACAAAAATGGATACACCCAGTATTTTCAGATGCAACTCTCTCTATATCAAGCATGATTTCCCTTAAGATCACACAAGGAAGACACTCAGCCCGGTGTCTAGATTTCTCTCTCTCCAGGTCACCAATAAGGCTCCCTACTGGCACAGCTGCAGAGTTAAGTCCTCAGCCAAATGTCCAAGCCAAGTCCTACACCACTGTCTGTGAAACTACTACTTCATGTCTACTCTAATTACCTAACAAACGCACCCTTTGAAATAGATTTGCACACACACACACCTGGGAAAGGCTGGCACAGGTTTACTAGCTAAGCCCCCCTTCTACCCAGACTATAAAGTAGCTACTGCCACCACACACTACCTTTGGATATCACATGTAGTTCCATTTCTGACCAGTTAAATAAAAACATGAAAACACTCCAGTCCTGTGCGTGGCACCTGAGACTTTTTAAAGCATATTTGGAGAAAGGAATTACACCAAGGAAGTTAAGAATTTGAATCAGACCATTAGTAGGTCAACCACATGAAACACTCCTTACACCTTGGTCTGAAATTCAACAGACTGCGTCTATGCAATTTGTTAAAACTCTACATGAACAGTATGAACGAAGAATTGATGTTCAAATTTCTGAGGTGATGCAGATCTGTGCAAAGGCAAAACAGTATGAGGGTTTACCCATATATAAGAACTGTTTTGATAAACTAAGCAGGTTGATGAACTAAGCAGGGACATGGTACAATTTGAACAAGATTTGAAACAAAGGAAAATATGTAAATTCAATAGGGATTACAATTTGGGGAAGCCCTTTGAATATGTAGAGTGTTAAATTTGTTAAGAATGACACACCACAAATAGGTCAAAAGAGAAAAAGAAGGAAGTCTATTCTTAAGAAAACAGCTAGCGATACATCTGGTGAGGATTCATCCTCTTACACTGACACTGAAACTGACAGCAAACGTCATCAGCACATAAGAAAACCTCTTCCAATGAACAAGGAAATTCAACTCAGGGCATGGGGTTGGTCTCTATTAGTACAAAATGGAGAAGGGGGGTAGGAAGCATAAGTGTAGACGGAACTCTGGGGGCAGTGTTCTACCTGTTGAAGCCCTGACAAGCCTTGAAAACAATGTTCTTAAAATTTCATCTGCTGTACTGTCACGTCATACTCAAAGGACTGAATTTTATACCCGTTTTTGTGTTACGGAAGATACTTTTGTGGAGGATCTATATTCATTCTGCATATTACTGAATCTCAAATTGCATTTCCATGATGTTGATTCTGAAGGTGATGTTAATCACCCTGGTGGATTTAAGTTTTATAAATCTAGCTTCATTCCCACTTATGAATAAAAATGTCGAGATATTTCAAAAATGTATCTTGAGGGAATTACATTTCAGTTCTAACCAGAACAAAAATCTTTCTGCATAATTTAACGGCATCAGAAATGAAAGCCTTGGATAGATTGAGGAATAATAAAAATATTGTTATTATCCAAGCAGATAAGGGTGGCACTACAGTTGTAATGGATTGGGGGATGCACGTGGAAGAAGCAGATTGACAGTTGTAAGATGCTAGACTCTATACATGCATGTCTATTGATCCTACACCCAAGGTTTAAAAAGGAAATGGATTATTTTTTGGAAAATGCAGTCAGTGAGGATATTATTAGTAAAACTACCTCATTCCATTTGCAACTAAAGGATCCTTTACCACAATATTTATATCTTCTTCCGAAGATGCACAAAGATATTAAACCACCCGGCAGGCCTATTGTATCTGGAAAGGGTTCTCTCACTGAACCGTTGCCTGTCTTCCTAACCACATATATCTTAAACCATTGCTTAAAGGGGTTAGGGCATGGTTGCAAGATACTACATAGTTTTTGAATATAATTTCTGATGCTCAATTGGAACCTGACTGGTTAATGTGCACATACTGGATGTGACCTCATTGTATACAAGTACTCCACACTGGGCAGGGTTATCTGCATTAGAATACTGGCTAGATAAAATTCCATTATATAGTCCAGGTTTTAATACCTTTCTTCTGTATTTGGCAGAACATGTCCTCACAAAAAATGTGTTCTACGTCAATAATAAATATTTACAACTTAAAGGGACAGCTATGGGTGCATTGTTTGCACCCATATATGCCGACTTGTTCATGGGTTACGTTGAATGAAACATTTATGAAAGTAGTCACAATCTATTTCTTAATGAAACAGATATTTAAAGACGTTTTTTGGATGATTGCTGGATAGTGTGGAAATCGGATGCAACATATTTACATGAGTTTATTCAATATCTGAACGAAAATAAATAGAGGATCAGATTTACAGCCAACTATGATTTGGTGTCCATTTCTTTTCTGGCTGTCAATTTAGTTACACAGCAAAATGGTACGTTGGCCAGTCGTATGTTTAGGAAACCCTTTCATTCCAACACATTGTTACATGTCTCCAGTTGTCATCCTAAACATGTGATCAAGAACATACCCAAGTCTCAATTTATGAGGATTAATTGTATTGTACAGAAGATTTTATGCACTTTAACCAGGATCTAATTGAATGTTTCAAGCGTCGGGCTTATCCAACAGCCAGGCTGGCTGATGAAAACTAGTAATGAAGTCCAGAAATTATCCAGAAGTGATTTACTTCAGTACAAGAACATGACAGAGTAACCATCCTAAAATTAGGTTTATTACTAGTTATGGTAGAAATATTCATCAGTTTATGGATAATACATCACTGGGGCATCCTTTTGGCTGTTAGGTTACATGATCTTTTGGGGGAGAGATGTTCATTCGTTTCATAGAGGAAGGTCTTCGGGTAGTCACTTCAGTCACTATAAATGCAACAAACCATCTGAGTGTAGAACACAACTCACACTGGATGGTACCCAGGGCAGTTGGTTGCTATCCTTGTGGACACTGCTTTTTTGCAAATATATTCATCAGACCAAGGAATTCACCAGTAAAAATACATCGAATATTCTAACTGCAGCAGTGACTGGGTCATCTATCTTGCAGTATGCAGCTGTTCGGCTTTCTGCATTGGTCAAACATCAAGACCCATTCAGGGCTCGGATTCCTGAACATCTTAGTAACATTAAAAATAAATATTCTACAAATGCATTGTATAAACATACAACTGTTCACACCTTAGCTAGTTTTAAATTTATCAATATTGATAAAATTGTGGGCAACAGATGCTTCAAAGCAGGTTGGAATAATATTCTCAACAGGAAGGAGAAATCATGGATTGTGAGACTAGGTGGATTATTTCCACCTGGTTTGAACAATCATTTGTGAGGTTAATATAATCAATTATGTTAACTGGTTTGTTCTGGTATATATTGATTTTTACTGCAGTTTACAAAATACATTGAAAAAGGCCTGTGGGCCGAAACTGGTCTGTGACTGTGGGTTGATTTAATAATAAAGAGTATATTGAATCCATTCCAGAGAGTGCTGGCTATTCTCTGTGGACCATACACTCCCAAGCCATCTACTCTAAGGATCTTACAAGGGTACCCAATTATACTGATTGAAATTAATACTAATGGTAGTTTGACCAATGCAGTAAGGCTTCCAGGAGTGGCCACAGAGTCACCAAACAGATACAAGTACTCCCAAAAGTTAGAATATTCTCTGAAGTACCAGCCACAAAGAAAAGTTTAAATACATTTAATAATAAATAAAATACTATGAAAATACTAAATATCTATTTACAATAAACACCATAGTTTCAATCACAGGAAATATTAAAAATAACACAGGTGGACAGGTTCACACAGTTACAGAAAAACAATACTTAACTAATCTCACTATATTTTATTGACTGACCTGAAGAGTTACTATTCCCTGGTCACTTATTAGAGCAAGGCAAGATGAAGTAGGTGAGTGATCCTTCAATGTCCGATTTCTAAAACAGAGTGCCATGAGACTTCAGTCTCACCTAGTATTAAAACATTATTTTTGACCTAGATTACAGAATGACATCACATACATCTGGTCATCTGCCTTCTGGTTCCCATGCAACCCCCTACTGCTAAACACTGCCAGGCTTTAGCATCTGTGTGTCAATAATATACACACAGTGGGCCTTGCTAAGATCTGCTGCAACTCCTGGAAATCATAAAACACTTGCACTCTTCCTACAGGAGATAATAAACTATACTTCTTACAGACATTGAGTCTCTGGCTTCATTCAAAACTTTGAGATAACATCTTTATAGTCTAGGTCCAGGAATTTAATTTCTTGCTTTTTTTCAAAGTTTGAGATTAACCTCTTTTCTTCCAGTATCCTCTGTTAAAACATACACATTTAAGAAGTTACAATAATGCATGTACATTTCTTTTTCTGCCCAGTAGGACAAACTGTTGATACATTTTTAACACAAGCAACTTTACAAATACATTTTCAACACAAGCATCTGTACAGATCAGTTTGATAATCAAACAATAATTTACTAAATTCCAGCTAGCTGTAATGGCATATGTTATACATCCACTGCCCTACTTCTCCTGGCATAGCTGGCAATACCTCAAATTGCCACACCCTAGCGCACTGTCAGTTTGGGCATTCTCCATCCTGAGGAAGGGAATTTTTCTCTGGTAGTCGGGCTATACAAGTGCTTTCATGGCGGGAAATCGCACAAGTCAGGACTGCAACAGTGAAACATGAAGAACATCTATTTATATGCGCAACCCGAAAAGTCACCAACTTGGTTAACAACAGGAAAAGCAACACTCCTACTTAAGGGTGAACCTGCACGCTATCCTAAAACTATAGACCAATAAGCTGCCTTCAAATGGTCTATAAACTATACAATGGAATTGATGCCAACAGAGTGTATAGTCATTTAGCAAAAAACTCAGTCATGGCAACAGAACAAAAGAGTAACAAAAGAGTCATGTGGAACAAAGGATCATTTGCTCTTAACGTCATAATGGAGAACTGTAAACATGGAAAGAATCTAAGTATGGCATGGATGGACTACAAAAAAGCATTTGACAGTATCCCACATTCATGGATAAAAGAGTACTTACAAATGTAAAAGCTACACCCTCCACTGATCAATTACACTACAGTGACCATGAAACTGTGGCAAATCACTTTGCAGTTAAGCCATGATAAAGGACAAATTATTGTCAGGGATAAAAATTCAAAGGGGGATATTCCAGGGTGACTGTCACCACTGCTCTTCTGTCTTGCCCTTAACCCATAAAGCCTTCTACTTAAACAGATTAGGTTACAGCGACAATTTGGCTCATAGAAAAGAACAAAGCATAAAGACTTTGTGGATGATTTAAAACTGCAGTTCATCAGATGAACTGAAAGCACAACTGCAACTGGTAAAAACTTCTTCAGATGATATAAGAATGTCATTTGGTCTTGATATGCGTGCAAAAGCAACTTTTAAAGCAGGAATGCTGCAACACCAAGAAATCATCAACCTGGGACAGGAATGTGACAGAAAACAACTTGAGCAAGAGGGCGTGTATAAATATTTGGGAACTGATGAAGGATCAACAATAAAACAAACAAATGCAAATAAAACTTGGTAAGGAACATTTTAGAAGACTAAAATTAATACAGAAAACAGCACTGACAACTAGGAACAAAGTCCAAGCTATAAACCAATTTGCTCTTCCTGTCCTAACTTGCAGTTTTGGACCAAATGACCAGCCCCAAAAGGTAATAGATTGACAGGACAGGAAAACAAGGAGTCATGCTTATCAAATGATTTACAAAAATCAGTGTATACCAAGACTATATATTCCCCACTCTGAAGGAGGTATGGGCCTCCTCAAAATTGATTACATGTATAGATTTTCAGTCATAGGACTGCATACATATCTGACCTCACAAGACCTAAACATAGAGAAAGTTTTAAAACATGAGGAGAACAAGTCTAAGATGACTTCCCTGTTTAGTTTAGTAGAAGCATATCGGTGTCAAGTGGGAATGGAAATCAAATCAGAAGTAGATAAAAATCAGGCAGCAACTGAATGTGCCAAAAAAAAAATGAAAGAATATAAGGTAAAAGATCAGATGAGAAGGCGAGAAATGTGGAAAATGCATAAATATAGTTGTAAGTATAGAAAACTCTTGGAACAATCTCATGTTTATCAGAATCAAATGTAGAAATGGTTAAACATATGTGAATTTAAACCAAAAGATTAAATGTTAATATCAGCTCAAGATACGATATTAAAGCATACACAGTATGGAAGTAAATAATTTGGAAGCCTGCTATAGTTGACCCCTTCCTAAACAGCTACAGCCTACTAGCATCTGACCTTAATCCAAACTCAATAATGGCCATCCTAGGGACTACCCTAGAAAGGATGTATACTCAGCTTCTGGAATAAACACTTCAGTGCAACACACTATCCACGAAACATGTTTCTGGACAGGTTAAAGTTCAACTACTGCCGTCTGTTTACCAACTGATAATATCCTTCTTATTAACAACAAAGAGAACTTCACCAGTGTAATATTTGAAGATTTAACTGCAGCCATCAATCTAGCTGATCACTATCCTCCATAACCACTTATTACCAGTGGGTATTAGTCCCAACTTCAAATGGTTCTGAATTATGTGTCAGGCAGAATATTTAAAGACTGGGCCTCACTTCTCAGATGCTATGCCTCTTCTCCTTTTTTCACAAAATAGCTCTCCTTTGACACTCTCATCTATCACACTTCATACCAATAATATAGTTCTTCACACATCTCTCACCACACCAAACGATAAAAACTAAAAAAGAAAATTAATTTCACCTGCTAATTACTGGCTTGTTAAACACAAAATTGTTATTTTTACGATGTTAAATGTTATGTCCTCTAGGATCAAACTTCACTGTACCCTCATCATGACAAACAAGAAGCCACCAGATAAAACTCTAGTCCTTAACTTTCTAGACTTATGGCTTGAACAGAGTTTATATTTTCAGCTTTACACTGATCACACACAATCAAAATTAACTTCTTAATTTCCTGGGTCTTGAAACTCACATTCTGTCACAAGCTGCAAGGAAGGCAAATGGCAATGGCAGTGAACATTCCCAGCTTCAGTATGTTCTACATTTAACAGTCACAGCCTCTAGCAAAAACTAAAAAGTAATCTTTAACAAAACATGCAGGTTTACTACTCGATCCCCACATACTGAAAGGCATAGTGTCATACTACACAATGTCAACTGGTTTCCAATAAAGAAAAACTTTATTATTCTCCTTGGTTCTTTATCTACCAGTAAACTGATGAAAAAAAGTCTACATATAACCTTAAGTGACATTCCCACAAAACTGCTACACTGCAAACATCACAAACTAAACTATACTGTAACAATTACTCCTATGAACTTGATACCAAAATATAAGCACTTCTTTCAAACAGGAGTATTTGTAAATTCCAGCGAGAGTTTTACTTCAAATTTATATGTCATCTCTTCAAAGCAGCAGCCCAAAGTAAATGCTTTACATTAAGTGGCATGATCTAAAATCTTATCCAAGAAAAACTCCAAAGCCACAATACTATGTGACCTGGTGACAACGTGAAAGGATCGGTATAAACTGTAAATAAGCTACACTGTTACTACCTTAAGTAGATCAATTTTTTTCTATACTGTATTTCTTATTGTATATACTGTTTGACATTCAAAAAGTGGTAATACTACATTTTATTATATGTAGCATGCATGGCCGGCCTTAGGCATAGGCGAACGCCTGGGGCGCCATACAGGCCAGCCTTGTAAAGGGCGCAATTTTATCTATTTATTTATTTTTTTTAACTAATTTTTATCGGTCCGTGCATTCTTCCCGGCGCCTTGTCACTGAGTCGAGGAGCGCCCTCCCACTTTAACAGGTTGATCGCAGTATTAGTAACTTTTCCTTTAAGGAGGAATATGAGTGCACACACTAACATGGAAGTAAATACATTCTGCAGTCACGTGCAAAATATAAGCTAGACGTTAAGGGTTGGGGTTAAGACTGTGTATGCTTGTTTGGCATTCGGTTTAGAAAGAAGGTAAGTGTATGTGTGTCGCTATGTGCAATTTAAAACGTTAGCTTCTGTATGCGAGAGAAAGTATGTGTGTATGTATGGAATAGGTCATTAGACCATAAAGCGGTACAGACTTCCAATATAACATGTATATACTTTTTATCTTCCCTGTAATTGTCCAGTCACTTTCCCAGGAAGTGGTCAAAAACTACATTTGTATGTTAGTGCTAGAAAGTGTGCGTCATAGCTGTCAACTGCCCAGTATCTTGCCTTTTATTTGTGGTCTATTCCTCATAAAATTTTTGATTTTCTGGCAAATCATCAGATACATAATTCAATAAATGATGACACCTGTCTCTCAACTGTCTCTGTTTTACCCATGTGTCTCCTAAAATGTGCCTTTTGGAAAAAAATGTGGTGAATAACTCTTAACAGATTTGTTGCAGGTTGTAAATGGTATTAAAGTGTGCCCGATTATTTCTGGATTTGTCTGATTCGTTGAGAGCAATAGATGGCAGACAGTCGAGTGTCACACTTCATATCCTTCAGAAAATGGCTAATACAAAACCTGTTCTAGACTTTCTCAGAGCAATATAGCAATATTTAAAAATTGTCCCCGATTTATTTTCTAGTATTATATATATATATATATATATATATATATATATATATATATATATATATAATATATATATGTGTGTGTGTGTGTGTGTGTGTGACTGCCTTCTTATGCTCTGTTAAGCAACTTCATTTGCTAAGTTCTGTGCACTTATTTTCAGATGATCACTCTTCAGTCTGTTATTCCTATTCCTTTGAGAATGGATGTAATCATGGATACAAAGGATACCTGCTGTAATATACATCCCCCCTCAGTCTATGACCAGTTTGTACTTTTCTTCAGAGGTTGGGACCAATTCCAGCACCCCTGTTCTCTGTCATTTGGTCTCTCTTTGGCTCAGATTGTTACTTATCTATGAAGCTTAGCGTTCGACAGATATAGCTAGTCAGTGATAACTCACAATGAGAATGACATACCTTTTCCTCCTCCTTTGGCAGTCGTGGTCTTGGTCTAGTTACAAAAATCACCTTGACAAGTCCTATTTGATTTTCTGTCAGTTTGTTCCACTTTATTGAAGTGTGATTGAATTCTGCAATTGGAGAGCATTTTACCCATGGAGAGGGCAGTTGTCCTTACCCAGCTGGTTTCCTTATACCTGTTTTGGTAATGCATTATGTTTTTAGTCTTATGGTTGCCTGCACACCAGTACGGATCTGGTAATAGATAGATAGGATTCCATTTACCTAAATCTGTGAAGACACAGAAATGTTTTTCCAGTTATCCTTGTCATCCCACTTAACTCTTTAGTTGCAAGGGCAAACTATATTGTGAATGTTTTTTTTCTAGGCCCAGCAGTGACCTAGTGCCTGAAAATTAATACTTTTCAGCTTCTCTGCCCAAGAGTCATGGGACCCCCTCATAAGTCCATCTTCATATCGGAGGCTGGCAATGAGAGAAATCATTTATGTCCCTGAAGTCCTTTAAAGGGTACTTAATTGTCAGAATTCTGGTTGTCTGACAATTTAATCACCATATGGTAGCACTGCAAGAGACTGGAGACTCAGACCTATCCCTCCATTAAGGGCCACTGAATGTCATCTTCTGGGCCCTGGAACAGGACATACACCTTCAGATAGTACATCTGCCAAAAATTCAGATCCCCTTAGTTTGTGCTTTTTTTTTTTTAAATGATGGATTTCTTAGAAGCTAGACTTCATCATTTTTAGTATGCTCCTTAAGTGTATCTGCACTCGTTAGGGAAACCAACATAGATCATTATGCTCCTTGATGAACATTGGAGACTGTTTCCTCTCTCTCAGGAACATAGTTGTATGTTGTCCTTGTCTCCCTTCTTTCTGGTCAAGAGTGTCTTATTTAAAATCTACTTCTACCATCCCTGTTAATCCCTAGTGACCCTTGTTAACCGGGTAGCCTTAATGTTCCTGTTCCTACACCTCTTAAGCAGCGCCCCTTAGTATTCCTCTTTTTCTGTGCAGGGACTCAGGCTATGTAGCCAAAGGAGACCTCCTGCCAAGATATCTTTGGTTCTTATCGCTTCTTGTCTGGTTTCTGAAGTTTTGAAATGGTCTGAAGTACTTGCTGAAGAGGATGTTGTGAGGACTGTATTTTGTGTGATGTGATTTGAAAAGGTGTTTTTCTAACTTGACAGGAGATTAAATTAATTACCAAGGAGTCATCCTCTTTTCTTTGTTTAAATATACTTCAAATGCCTGACTAATTTTAGCCTAAGAAAGTTCATAAAAGTTAATTTTAGCCCTCTGTGATTTCACATTTGATTTGATGAATATCAGTGGTTTGGCTATCAGGTCAGATAATTCTGGCGTGAAATCTTGCATTGTATTCCTTCAGTGGGAGATTTATTTTGTTTTCTGTTTTCATTCTGGATTTCAGGCAGAAACTCATTAATGGACATTCTCATTTGTATTTATTTTCCTTTAAAAATAATAGCAAGGAAAATGCCACCGGTGCATATTGGCAGCCTACTGCTAGGTTTTCTGTCATAATTCTGGACTCTTTCTGTTGTAGTTTGTGATTCACACCCTTGATGTGACCTTCAGGCATGTTAATATTTCCAATAAGAGTAGATATTCAAGAAAAGTCCCCTCTGTAGGTAGTCTCTCCCTTTTACTATCTTATGCCATGGGTATCCAGGGGGCATTAATTTTCATTGTTTCCCTTCCTGTTTAAGTAGGTAGCATCTCCTAGAAACACACAGAAAGGGGACAAAGACCCATGTTTGTGCATATTATGGAAATGGTCACAACCACAGTAGTTCACTGTCGAGAGTCCTGCAGCAGGCATGTCACAGAGTCTGCAGTTGATCAGAGACCATTTACCAGTTGATTGCTGAGAAAAAACTTTGCTTTGCTGATATGTCTGACTTGTGCTAATCCTACATTAGACTGCCTGCTGCAGCACTTACAAAGATCTATAGTTTTGGTCATGAATATAAATCTACTTTTTGTACTCAAGTTCATGTTTGAGGAGAATCTGTGTTAAGGACAGAGACTATGTTAGCAAGATAACCTTTAATTCCTGAGGTCTTGTTACTAATAAGGTAATCCTTTCTGTTAGTTGACCACATGGCACTGTTTGCAGGCATTACATGACAATGCTGCCAGCAGACTCCTGTGTTTCCAAAAGTGGGAAGATGGAAGGAAACCAGACAGCAGGCTAGATGAGCTGCCAGCTGTGTTAACTAGCCTGAGTTTACAGCACTAAAGTACAGCCAGTTTTAGTTTTAAACACAACACACATGCAAGTTAGACAAGGGCCAATAGGCCTGCATTTCTAACTGCATCATTATTAGTCAATGAGAGTAGAAAGAAGGCTTGCAGCAGATTTAGATCTAGAGAGTATTAATGAGAATTTTAAACTAAACTCATCTCATAGAGAAGAGTAATTTATACATAATAGCAGTGTCCTGCAAGCTAGGTAATGAACTATAAACCAAGCAAATTCAGGATAATCATTACCTTTGTTCTCAGGATCATAGGAATTACAAGGCAAACAAGTCATGTGACCATTTGGTCCTTGCTGATACTCACCCTCACAATGTACATTCCCATTTTAGAAGGGTAAAGCAGGTCAAGCCAGGGATAAATCTGGGATGCCCATCTAGTCATCAAGATCCAGCTTGAAGGATGTGAGGGTGTCACTATGTTTATCATGTAAAGGCAATTTATTTATGAGTGAGGTAAATGTTGGGTAATAAATCTGTCCATCTACAGTGTTTTATTTCTTTTGTATTTGATATTTTATGTGTTATTTTTTAAAAAAGTAATAAATGGTGGCTATGAATAAGAATCTACATTCCTTGTATGTTTAATGACAATTTCCTAGTGAGATTTTGGAAATAGTATCTAGTGTACTGCTGTGTGTGCTTATGCTAACACATGAAATATGCAGATAACCTGAGAAAACTGTCTTTTTGTGCAGAAAGCATAATTACTTCATGAAAAAAAATTGCATGGCAACCAAGCAGCATTATAAGTATTCTTCAGTCAAGAAGTCTCCTAGTTACTATCATTCTCAGCATTTTCAGCAGCGGTGCAAGAAAACATGAGAAACTAAACTGAAGTCCTTCCATATTGATTGATACTGGTGGATTGTAATGACAAGTCTGAGTGGCCTTTTATAGTTAAAATGTTCTGAAATGGGCAGTTTTATCATTATTGGGTCATGCATTTTTTCATTGGTTGCTGGAAAAATGTTAAAAATTACAAATGTAATACATACTAGCAACTGGTACTGAATTATACAAGGAATATAATTTATTACAATCAGGAAGGTGAATCAACGAACACATACATGAATGCATGGCCATAAAAATGCGTTCAAGGAGCCTGTAACTTGAAAATAGCCCAATGGTAAACTTAATTCTCCACTTTCCAGATGCATTTCATTTGAATGTAGGTTTTAATTCTGTTTCAATGGCAGAAAATACCTAATTGTATACACACTGAGGTTTGAACATTGTTCATAGTAACTGGGGAGAAATAGCCAAGTAACGAAAAGTACAGTTTTGTACCTACCATAAATGTAGATGTCCGATAGATATGCAACTGCAGTCCTGACATATGGGTTTGTCCTGCCTCAGGCAGCCCTTCGGTCGGCCAGATTCCAAAGTCTGGGTCCGGCGTCAGCCGATGTCGCTCGCTCCCCGTCAGCACAGCTGGAGTATAAAGGCATCAGCCGATGCCATCTTCTTCAGTGTTTCTTGCCCCAGATGACAGGTGCCCTCCAAGGAAGGCTAAATTTTGTGAATAGAAAAAACAACAATGCCAGACATGCAAAAAACAGTAATAAACAGATACACCATAACAGATATCCCCAGCTAATAGGAAATAAGGGGGGAATGGAACCAAGGGAAAACACAGAGGGGTAGGAGGGAGGGTAAACCTGACTGCAGTTGCATATCTATTGGACATCTACATTTATGGTAGGTACAAAACTGTACTATGTCCTTCAAGAACGCAACTGCAGTCCTGACATATGGGTTGAATACCATAGCCAAGCTGGGGGTGGTAGGACTAAGCAAGAGATGGTGTAGCTAGAAGGCCCTGCAGGACTGCCGAAGCAAAGCCTGCTTGGGATCTGGAGTATAATGGCAGGTTGTAGTGTCTGGTAAATGTATGCACGGAGCTCCATGTGGCAGCCTCTAGAATATCTTTTGTAGCCACTCCTCTTAGAAAAGCTGTGGATGTGGCCATAGCCCTGGTGGAGTGTGGTCTAATATTAGCTGGCACACTTTTTCCATGGAAAGAGTAACAAAATCTGATGCAGTGTCCAATCCATTTTGAAATAGTTTGTTTGGTAACTGCTTTTCCTTGCGCTCCAGCAGCACAGGCTACAAAGAGTTGGTCAGACTTCCTGGTGATCTTTGTTCTGTCCAAGTAGTAGCGTAGTTGCCTGTGAATATCTAAAGTATGCAACAGCTTTTCCCCTTTATTTTGAGGGTTAGGAAAGAAGGTTGGCAGGTGAATTGCTTGATTTAGAGACACTCTGGATATCACCTTGGGCATGAATGAAGGATTGGTCCTAAGAGAAACTCTGTCCTGATGAAAAATGAGGAAGGGAGGAACTGCCATGAGGGCCTGTATCTCTGAGACTCTTCTTGCTGAGGTGACTGCCAACAGGAAAGCCGTTTTCCAAGAGAGAAATTGCATTTCTGAAGATGCTGCTGGTTCGAAAGGAGGAAGAGTTAATTTTTCTAAGACGTAATTGAGGTCCCATGCAGGAATTGGTGGTTTCCTTGGAGGTTTGATATTCTTTATCCCTCTTAGAAACTGCCTTAACAAGGGATGCGAGAACACAGGTGGATCACAGTTGTAATGTGCTGAGATAGCTGAAGCGTGGATTTTGATGGAAGAGTATGAGAGGCCACTATGAAACATTTCTGCCAAGTATTCTAAAATCTGAGGTATGTTCATCAGTGATGCATCCTGGCCCTTGTTGACATTCCAGATGCTGAATCTCTTCCATTTGGCTGAATAGGTTTTTCTGGTGGAAGGTCTGCGTGCCTCCAGCAAGATTTCCTGAACTTTCTTGGAGAGGGAGTCATGGGCCACAGTCATGGAACCCTCCAAGCTGTCAGCTTCAAGGTTTGCAGGTTCTGATGAACGGTCCTGTAATTGTGTTGAGTCAGAAGCAGAGGCCATTGAGGTAAGGGCCACGGTTTGGTGTGCGTTATGCTCAGTAGCAGTGGATACCAGTGTTGTCTTGGCCAGTCTGGCGCTATCAAGATCCCTCTTGGTTGTTCTGCCTTGATCTTCAGTAACACCTTGGTGAGTAAAGGTATAGGAGGGAATGCATAAATTGTTAGGGCATTCCAGCTGAAGGAAAGAGCATCCGTTCTCCAGGCTAGAGGATGGTGTATCCTTGTGCAAAACTTTCCAGGTGATGATTGAGATGAGATGCAAAGAGGTCTATATCAGGTTTCCCCCATGCAGTTATTTGTGAGAAAATGCGTGGGTGTAACATCCATTCGTGTGGATCCAAGAAATCTCTGCTCAACCTGTCTGCCAGAACACTGTCCTTGCCCGGAACAAACTGGGATTGCAGGAAGATGTTCAGTTTCAGTTTCCCAGAGAGTCATTGTTAATCTGCAGAGGGGGTAGGAATGAGTGCCCCCTTGTTTGTTTATGTACCACATGACAGTGGTATTGTCTGTCCGTATTAGCAGATGACCTTGCTGAAGAGATTTTCCGAAGGCTTCTATTGCATGTATCACTGCCAACATCTCTTTTTGATTTATGTGTTGATGCATTTCTATGGGAGTTCATTGTCCTTGAATGCATCTGCCGTCCATGTGCACCCCCCATCCATGATCCGAGGCGTCTCTTGTAATAGTTTGACTTGTTGGAGCTTTGTTGAAAGGCATGCCTTCGTTTAAGTGGCTTGCTTGAGCCCACCACAAAAATTCCCTTTGCAGGCATGGTATGAGTGGTATTATGTCTTCTAGGTTGTGGCTGTGCTGAGACCACAAGCTTTTTGGGTACCATTGTAGCTTTCTCATGTGTAGTCTTGCCAGAGGAATTAGCAGAATGCAAGATGCCATGAACCCCAGGGCCTGCAGGGTCTTCCTTGCGGTCAAGTGGGTTAGTTTTGCTAGGCTTTTGAAGTAATCTGTCAAATGTTCTTGTTTCTCCTCTGTGAGAAAAGCCATCTGTAGCTGTGTGTCCAGTTTTGCTCCTAGAAAAGTAATCTCTTGGGATGGTAGTAGTCTTGATTTTTGCATGTTGACTGTGTATCCCAAAGCCTGCAGCAATTGAATGACATAATCCGAGTGTTTTATCAAGGTTTGTTTGCTGTCTGCTTGTATAAGGCAGTCGTCCAGGTAAGGGTATATTTGAATCCCCTGGAGTCTGCAGTGTGCCACTACTGATGCCAGGCATTTCGTGAATACTCTGGGCGCAGTAGATAAGCCAAACGGCAATGCTGAGAATTGATAGTGCTCTGTTCCTTCAAGAAATCTGAGGTATCTTCTGCAACTGTGTCTGATAGGGACATGCAGGTATGCCTCCTTGAGGTCCAGAGTAACCAGCCAAGACCCCTTGCCCAGCATGGGAAGAAGTTGCTGTAACATCAGCATCTTGAATTTTGGCACGATGAGAAAAGTGTTTAGAACGGACAAGTCCAGTATAGGCCTCCATTGTTTTTCTTTTCTTGGAACAAGGAACAGTCTTGAGTAAAATCCCTGGCCTTGTTCCTGAGGAGGAACCTTCTCTACTGCCTTTATTTGTAACAGCTTTGAGATTTCTAAGAGCGCCTCTGCCCTTTGATTTTGTGGCAGGATTGGCATGCCTTGTCCTGTAGGTAAGGTATGGAGGTGGAATCTGTAACCTCTGTCTATTATGTCCAGAATCCAATTGTCCTTTGTTATAATATGCCAGTTTTTTGAGAATAAAGATAATTTTCCGCCTAGACGTGCTTCTCTTTGAGCCATGGTAGGCGGAGTGAAAGGTAAGTCATTGTGATTGTCCCTGTGGTGCAGGTGGACTACCTGTGCCACTTCTCTGATTTTGTGGTTGCCATTGGCAGCCCCGGTAGGAACCTCGGTATTGCCCTCTACCTCGGGCACGCCTGCTCTTTCCCCTTTGATACTTGTCAGAGTCTGGAAAGGACCATTTCTTTGAAGGCCAATTTCTGCTGAATCTGGGTGGCTGAACCTGGAGGAAATCCTTTACTGTCTGTACTGATTTTGCTTTTTCCTCAATAGACTTCAATACATCCTGAGCATTAGCACCAAAAAGCTTTTGTTTATCCAGAGGTGTGTCCAGGAGCTTTACTTTTACATGATCCGGCAGTGGCTGTTCTTTTAACCAAGCATGTCTACGGATAACAGCCCCTGTCATAGCTGCCCTACATGAAGCCTCCAATGCATCATAACCACACTGTAGAAAATGATTGCTAACCTGCTGGGTATTATGAACCAAATCCTGCAATGCCTTTCTATCTATAGGCATAGGAGCGGCTAGCTTTTTCTGCAAATCATCCAGTAAAAAATCCTGGTACTGAAACACTTGAAAAAGGCAGTTAAGTGACCTCATGGCAAGGGTGGAAGAGGTATAAACTTTTTTTACCCCATCTCTCCAGGGACCTTGCTTCCCTGTCAGCAGGCAGTGGATTTTTGGCTGAGGAGGCAGCCACTCCTTTGGGGCCCTGTGAAATAGTTTCTAAATCCACAGAATGGGCCTTAAAGAGATGCTTGTGAGTGTCAGGGACCCTGTAATATCTGTCTGGCTTGACAGGAGCAGGAGGGAGAGAATCAGGGGAAGCACTGGAGTCCGAGAATACATCATCCAGGACATCCAAAACTGGAGGTATAGCTAAAGGTCTGTGCTGGGGTAATTTAAGGAAGGTACTTAGCCTTTTCCTAGAGTCTGAAAATTCCTGACCCTGCCACTTAAAATGTTCCCTCATGGAGTGAAGAACTTCACCAAAGGAAAAATCCTCTGGAGGGGAGGCAGAGGGAATCGATTCCTCAGCATCAGAGTCCTCATATGCCTGGAAGGATTCTTCTTGGGTATCCGAATGCTCTGAATCCTCAGAGGCTTCATCTGAAGAGAGGTTGTCTGCCTGCTCAGTTCTGGGCCTTTTTTCAGCAGGAGGCTGAGAACCTCTGTCTGGGTGAGGCTGAGACCCCCCTGATAAGAGAGATTAAATCTGCAGCAAGAGACATGATCTGTCTATCAGAAGGGGCCTGAGAAGAAGGTTTAGGATGGGCCTTGGCCTGGCTGGAGGCCTTAGCACGTGCAAAGGCCTTGATGGACATAGATACAGGCGGCCTGGCTGCCCCACGTGCAGGGGTAACCTTGTCCACAGGGATGGTGTCGGGTAGTTCCAGAACTTCAGTTTCTGGAGGAAAATCAATCACCGGCACCGGTGTAGCCTCCGAGACCGAGCTAATGTGGTGTCGTCGGCCTGGAGCGGTTGGATTACCGCTTCCGTAGGGACCAAAGCACTTGCGGAGGGCTTAGGCGTTGCATCAGTGGAAGGTGCGGGCCGAGGATGTCGGTCCCGGTCCTTTCGTTTTTTGGTAGTTTGAGCTGTCTGTTGTTCCGACGGCATGATGTAAGCGTAGGATTCACTGAAAAATTCTTCGACAAACTCCGCCCGGCGCCTTAGAGTGCGCTTATTAAAGCAGGCACAGGCAGCACAGGCCGAGACGTCGTGGTCTGGGCCCAGGCAAGGGATGCAGTAAGAATGGAAGTCCTTATGAGATATTTGTTTACCACAAGACAATCAATTATTAACTTTTTCAATTTGTTCTGACATCGGCTGAGGCAAGAAAAAATGTTCCCCAATGGGTACTTAGCTTTTAGATGACTTCGGTAACTGAGAAACACAGGAGCTGACCAACCGGCACTTGCGAACTGCTTCTGCTTCGGGCACCGCGCGGCAAGAAAGACTGAAGATGATGGCGTCGGCTGATGCCTTTATACTCCAGCCGTGCTGACGTCGGGGAGCGAGCGACATCGGCCGACGCCAAACCCAGACTTTGGAATCTGGCCGACCGAAGGGCTGCCGGAGGCAGGACAACCCATATGTCAGGACTGCAGTTGCATTCTTGAAGGACATCACTGGTATGGCTGGGGAGGGGGCTGCTGAAAGAGGGGCTGCTCGGGAGGCCCCAGTCTATTACCCTGCCTACGGTCCCATTTGACCATGATTTTTCTCTGCTAATAAAGTATGAGTAGTTTACATGGCGTCTTTAAATCCTGGAAAAACACTCCATGGTGCCGGCGTCCTCTCTTTTGAGGAACAGGAGAGCTACACATACTGATATGAGTAATGGGTCATGAAAGTTACCATTTTCAATAGTGGGTCTTGGTCCATAAAGGTTTGGGAACCACTGCTTTATACTACCTACTAGACTGCTGACAGAAAGGAGTTTGTGTTCCAGTGCATTTCAGGGAATGGAGTTTTCAGTGCATTTTCAAGGGATTGAGTTTTGGTGTATTTTCAAGGGATTACATTTCAAAAGAAAGTTTACTGCTGCTCATGCTAAGTCCGTTTTCAATGTGCAACTGTTTTATCAAATGGCATACTGTTGTAGAATTTGAAAGCAATGTTAGTAGCATAATTGCCTTTGGTGCAGAAGGCTGTGGGTTCTACTCCCACGCCATGTAGATGGAGTGCTGATATCGCAGTACCCATATAATTGCAGATTATTTGGTGTATTACAAGGAGGAATAGGGATTCTACACTCCTGAGTTTCCTCCTTTTGTATGAGATGCCTAATAACTATGAACTTGTCGGTTTTAGTCATTTCCTATTGCAATATTACCAGTTTACCAATTTTTTTATGTAATATAGATTAATGCAAGGGCAACAGTCACTGAATTTGTAGATGAAACATTGAGGTGTAAAGTTGTTTGCCAGTAGCAACCTCTTCATTCCTCTTCATTAGTTACAGATTTCTTTTAATGTGGAATTATTCCAATGATTTTACTTCTGTAGAGATTGCGTATCGAGTGATTTTGGTGGATTGCCACGACAGAAGTCTGGGTTGCCTTTTATGGTTGAAATTTTCTGAAATGGGTAATTTTGTCATTGGTTTATACTTTGTTTCATTGCTTATTAAAATGTTTAAAACTACAAATTTTAAAACACATTCTAACAAGTGGTGCCGTATTATACAAGGAATATAATTTAATACAATCAAAAAAGTGAATAAGAAGTTATGTACCTACCATAACGTTCCATGTTAGTTGTCTTCTCGTCTTCTTTCTTGCTGGATGGGTTCGAAGCCAATCCTCGGCTCTGACTCGGACTTCTACTAAAGCTCGAGAGCTATTTACCGGCTCGAGGCATCCCCATATCCCACAACACTAGGCGACAGATACCCAGATCTCATTTGGTAGAGCTAACACCATGGAGACACCTGTCCCCACTACAAGGTTTACCTGCAGTGCTAAAAAACAGAGGAGGACGTAACCTAGTAAAGAGTCAACCAGAGGAAGAAGGCCTCAAAGGGGATTCTTCTCGGTCTGTCCAGGCTAGGGGGATGGAGGGTAGGACACAAGAAAAAAGGTGAGAAGACAACATGGAACGTTATGGTAGATAAATAACTTCTTAATGTTAAGTTGTCTATCTCGCCTTCATTCTTGCTGGATGAGACAGCGTCCCTAGCACCTTAGCCCTGGGTGGCTCATCGGAACAGACTCTTGAGCACAGTGGAACCAAAATCAGCTCGACTCCTGGAGGCCATATCCAACTTGTAATGTGAAATGACAGTATGAGGAGTGGCCCATGTGGCTGCAGCACAAATAGATTCCATTGGAAGCCTTGCCTGAAAAGCTACTGACGTAGCTAATGCTCTGGTGGAATGAGCTTTTGTTTTGTAGGGAGTTCTTTATGTCTCAGTTGGTAAATCAAAGTAATAATAGAAGCCAACCACCTGGATAAGGTTACTTTAGAAACTGGCAGGCCCTGCTTGCCCTCGGCATAGGACAGGAAGAGTTGGTCCGATTTTCTTGTTTGTTTAGTCCTATCCAAATAAAAACGTAATTGCCTCTGAATGTCCAAATAGTGCAACTTTTGTTCAGCTCTGTTTGAATAGTTAGGAAAAAAGACAGGAAGATCAAGAACCTGATTCAGATTTGTCTCGGAAGGTATTTTGGGTAAAAAGGAAGGATTAGTCCTGAGTGAAACTCTATCTTTGTGAAAAACAAGATAAGGAGGACGAATACAGAGGGCTTGAAGTTCCGACACTCTTCTAGCTGAGGTGATGGCTACTAAGAAGAGAGTCTTCCAGGAGAATAATTTTAAGGAACAGGAAACCGTAGGTTCAAAAGTAGGGAGAATCAATGAAGTTAATATCAGGTTCAAATCCCACAGAGGCGGGGGATCTTTAACCGGGGGCCTAAGTAAAATCATTCCTTTAAGAAAAGCTTTTTTGTGGAATATGATGCTGGTCTCTGACAGGCCAGCATGGAAATTAGCAATAGCAGCCAACTGGACTCTAATGGTGGCATATGAAGAACCTGCTTGAAAAAGTTCTGCCAAAAAATCTAGAACGTTATGGACAGGGGCTGTAAAGGGGTCTATATTTCTAGCCTCTGCCCAGAAGGAGAAACGTTTCCACTTACTAGCATAAGTCTTACTGGTAGTAGATTTGTGCGAAGAAAGTATGATTTCACGCACTGGCTGAGAAATATGTGGAAGCCTGGCTAAGGCTGGAAGTGGAGCAACCAAGCTGTGAGGTTGAGAGACTGAAGGGATTGGTGCAGCCTGCCCAACTGATGGATCAAGAGGTCTGGCACTGGGTCCAGATTCCAGGGCTGCTCCAGCACGTGACAATGCAGGAATGGGAACCAAATTTGTAGAGGCCAGTAAGGGGCAATGAGGATCATCCTGGATCCCAATGCGGTCGCTTTCTGAATCAGTTTTGGAATTAAGGGAAAGGGAGGGAATGCATACCGAAGACCCTGGGACCAATCGTAAACTAGAGCGTCTCTGGGGTAGTGGTCGGGGAGGGGGAAGAGAGTGAAGAAGTTGTCACACTTGCTGTTGAGAGGGGTTGCGAAAAGGTCGCTGCAAGGTTGACCCCATCTGCGGAAAATTTTGTCCGCTACTAACTGATTGAGACACCACTCGTGAGGCATGAGAATGACTCTGCTTAACTTGTCCGCTACGACGTTGGACTTCCCAGGGATGTGCGTTGCTATCAGAAACCGTTGAGAGGAGATCGCCCACTGCCAGAGTCTGAGTGCTTCTCGACATAAGGAATAGGACCTGGTTCCGCCCGGCTTGTTGATGTACCACACTACAGACATATTGTCTGTCTGAATTTCAATAGTCCCGGTAGGTAGTCTCCTGAAGAGCTTGCAACGCTAAAAGTACTGCTCTCATCTCCAAGACGTTTATGTGCAGGTGGTACTCTAGGGGTTGCCAAGTGCACTGGACAGTCCTGCCCTGAAAATGCCCCCCCCCCACCCGATCAGGGAGGCATCCGTTGTCACAGTGGCAACAGGAGGAAGAACAACAAACGGTCTGCCTTGAAGTACTTGAGGAGACCATCCACCAAGAAAGGTGGACTTTGCATGATTGGGTGATTATTATGTTGTGAGACATCGGAAGCTGTTGAAAAGACCATTGGGTAAAAAGCATCCAGTGAAGAATCCGCATGTGAAAACGAGCCAGGGGAAGTAATGTGATTGCTGCTGCCATGAGACCCCAAGGTTTTCAGTGCAAATCTGGCCTGAATTCTCTTGCACTGTAGTAAGGTTTGAACATGTCGGCGAATGTCTGATACTCTAAGGGAAGTTTTGCCGACAGATCTTTTGTATTTAATATTGCGCCTATAAAAGTTATAGATTGACATAGCGACAATGCAGACTTTTCAAAGTTTATAGAGATACCTAGCTCGGAGCAAGTTTGGATGGTATAATCTCTGGCTCGGAGTAGCTGATGCCTGGTGGAAGTAGTTAGGAGCCAGTCGTCTAGATATGGAAACACCTGGAATCCTTGCCGTCTCAGGTGAGCCATAACCACTGCCATGCATTTGGTGAACACCCTGGGGGCTGTGGTGAGACCAAAGGGCAGGGCTCTGAACTGATAGTGACTGGCTCCCAGCCGGAAGCGGAGAAACCTCCTGGAGCGTCTGTGCATTCTGATATGGTAGTACGCATACTGAAGGTCTATGGAGCACATCCAATTGTCCTGACCCAAAAAGGGTAGAATGGACTGAAGCATGACCATCCGGAACTTTGTTCTTTGAACAGATTCGTTTAACCTGCTAAGATCCAAAATGGGTCTCCAGTCCCGTCTTTTCTGGTACCAAAAAGAACTTGGAGTAAATCCCAGATCCTTGCTGGTCTGCTGGGACTGGCTGGACAGCCTTTTTTTTTTTAGCAGTTTTGAAATTTCTAGTACTGCTTGTTCCCTTAGACCGGGTGGAACATCTGGAAGGGACTGGTTTGTTTGTACAGGGGTGTGGGCAAAGGGGATTTTGTAACCCTCGGATATGATAGACCATACCCATTTGTCTTGTGTGAGGAGTTGCCAGGCTTCTAGGTACAGTGACAATCTCCCCCCCGACTGCCTCCAAAGGTGGACAGTCGGGCAGCCCCTAAGGGCCGCTGAAAGGGTTTGTCAGAGAAAGATTCTCCGCTACCCTGATTTTGTGGACCCCCTCTGCCCCTCGGGCGGCGTCTATTATTGTTACCTCCTCTGCCCCTGGAGGGAAACTCGCCACGTGTGTCAGGCACGACTCCCTGGGGTTTCCGAAACGTATGATCTAGAGGGAGTAGAAAAATGGACTCCCACGGCAGAGAGGGTCTTGCCTTCCTGCTCACGCCTGGTAAGGGTATCCTTCACCTGTGGTCCAAACAAAGCCGAACCATCAAAGGGGGTATTGGTGAAGGACGCCTTAAAGGGGTCAGCAAAGTTGCATAACCGCATCCAGGCATGTCTTCTCAAAGCCACGCCTGTACCTGCGGCCCTATTCACCCCAGCGGCTGCATAAGAAATGAGCCGCATGGAGGAGTTGACTATAGAGCTAAGGGTCGCCAGCTGGGAGTTGATCTTTTCCTGAGACCCCGCAGCTGATGGATCCTGAAGGGTATCACCCAGTTCCTTGAGAAGATCCATAATTCAGCGACCGCATGGAAAAGGTCGCTGAAAGAAAAAATCCCTTCCCCCACCTGTCCATTGTCCTAGATTCTTTATTAGGTGGATGGACAGGCACCGAAGGGTCAGCCAACTCCTCCTTAGTGGCTGCTGCCACCACCATGGCATCAACAGGGACACCCTTTGTCAGAAACTGTTTGTCAGATGGGGCTGTAATGAATTTAGTGGGCCTGCGGGAGTTGGTTCCAGTGTGTCCGGCCTGTCCACGCCTTTCCGCCACACACCACTTCCATGAGCGTCGGCGGAGATGGAGACACCCAGGAATGGAAGGGAGAACCAAATGCGTCCAGGTACACACGTCCTCGGAAAGGGTTAGGGGCAGCAGTCCAGTTCCCCTCTGCCTATGATCAGGATGGAAGAAAGAATCCTCAGGAGACAGGACCTTGGGGACCGGGACCCCCCTCATTCTCCGGTGTCAGATGTGACTGACTCGGGGGAGTCAACGTGTTTCCTCTTGCATTTTCTCTTCCAAGGGGGGCTCCTCTGAATGATCAGGGGAGGCCTCGGAAGAGGAAGATACACCCAATGGGGCAACCTGGAACGTCTGTTCTCCATGCTTGGCATCAGGAGGGTGGACAGAGACCGATGCAGGCACCATGGGGGCAGGAGCCGAAGGGGCTGATCGTGGAGCCGACACAGGAGTCAGCACGCTCATGACCTCGAAGGCGCCCCTATCAGGCAGAGAAGAGGTCCCCACTCCGAAGAGATGTGAACCCCTCCCAGCACAGAGAGTGATGGCTCAGAGGCCGATGTCGGGGCCAAGCTCACCTGTGCCGAGGCCCAGAGACGGAGAACGGGGTCGGACAAGGGTCCGAAGCCCCTCGCCCCCTCGGAGACGACGAGAGTCTTGGCGCCCGGATCCCTCCAAGAATGGAACCAATGAAGAGATCGGAGCCGACGAGGGAACCGAAAGGTGTGGTATCGGCTCCGACGTTCCGACGATTTGAGCCCCAACGAGCTCTGGCTCTGAACACAGTGGAAGAGTCGGAGGAGAAACTGTTGAAGACACACGGATAGCCACAGTCTGTTGAGAAGGGCTGGTCAACATTTTAGCCAGTGCCTGCGACTTTAGGAGCCTACTGACCACTCTCTCCAAGTCATGATCGGACAGTCTGGAGGACCGAGAGGAGTGGGACCTATGGCTCCGCTCCGAATGAAGCAATGGAGACCTCAGAGCTGAATGAACGGACTCTAAAGAGGGAGACCTCGAACGTTTATGGCTCAGAGAAGGCTCCAACACCAAGGTCGGAGACGACTGAGGTCTCGAAGTGTCGGTTCCAGCCGGAAACAATGAGGAGGCAGGAGCTCCGCTCGGCGACGGCTCCGAACAGTGAGACGACGGTTTGGCGGGCTTTAAGGATTTTCCCGATGGAGGCTTAGCCGGGGATCCTTCTGGCTTAAGTAAGCCCCTCAAAATGAGCTTGTTCCTACGCTCCTGCAGGACTCTCATACTGAAGGTGTGGCAGACTGAACAAGAGTCCTGCAGGTGTAGTGGGCCCAAGCAATAAACACAAGAAGTGTGACCGTCTGTCAGAGACATCTTCTGACAGCACGAGTCACACTTCTTGAAACCTGAGACTTTGGTATCTTTAGACATATTAAAAAAGGGATACCAAAGGGAACAGGAACTAGTGTTTAAAACAAGGCACACACACACACATGCACTAGGTAAAACTAACAGTAACAATAACTATAACCACACAACTATTACTAACAAATATATATATATATATATATATATATATATATATATATATATATATATATATATATATATATAATACAAGAACAAACTATAAGTAAAAGTAGCTAATAAGGCCTAAACACTACCTTAAAGGGTGGGGAGGAGGGAAGAAACTCTGAAACAACAACAAAAAAAAACGAGTTTCTAAGTGGGATCTCAAGGGGTACACAATCTAATTAAACTAAGAGGGAAGATCATCAAAAAATAAGAGAATATTGACAGTAAAAATACAAGAAAAGATTTATACGACCTGGAGCTGTTAAAATCGCAACCTCGTAGCTGAAGCGGCAAACAAGATCTGGGTATCTGTCGCCTAGCATTGTGGGATATGGGGAAGCCTCGAGCCGATAAATAGCTCTCGAGCTTTAGCAGAAGGCAGAGTCAGAGCCGAGGATTGGCTCCAAACCCATCCAGCAAGAATGAAGGCGAGATAGACTACTTAACATTAAAAGAATAAATTCATGTATGCATTGCCCTAAAAATGTGTGCAAGGAGTCTATTTTGAAAACGACTCAAAAGTAAACCTAATCCTCCACTGGCCAGATGCATTTTCTATGAGTGTTTCTTTTCATGCCATTTCAATGACAGAGAAGTTTATTGCGCATGCTAAGTCTATCTGTGTTTGTGCTGTTCTAGTTTTAGCTACTGCACACAGGGAGGAGAGAGGTTGCTATTCTACTTTCACTGAGCTGTAAGGCTTGCTCGCCTACCCAAAGTAAATTAAACTGTTTAGATTAACTTAAGCATCCCTTTGAAAGAAGGCACATGGGCTTGTATTTTCTGAGGACATGACCTTTACAGTAAAATGTGTGAAGAAGCAACAGATAAAGCAGGCTTATTAAAAAGAAATTCCACTTCACTTGCAGTTTAACTATATTACAAGGTATCTTTTCTTCCTGTGCATTTAAATAATTGAAGGAAATGACTGGAGTGGCTTTCTTGGGAAGTGACCTTCATGTGGGTGTGGCTTATAGGGGTGTTGCAAGAGTATGATGTGGGTGGGGCTTAAGGGCCACTGGAGTACTACTTCGCCTAGGCACCATTTCAGCTAAGGCCGACCCTGGTAGCATGTCTTTTTGCTTTCATCTTCCTTTACTTTCATCAATATTCAATTGGTTACCGTATTCACCTGTTTGCATTCTCCCAAGCACAGTCTGAAAGTGAAGAGATCAGTGATCGACCCTGTGAAACAATTTTAAACAAACAAGTACTCGACTTGGGACGGGAAGAATGCTATCCTAATGACAAGCCTTTTGATATGCTGAAAAACTGTCTGTCATTCTACTGTTGAATTTCAATGAATAACTAATGCTGAAAGCATGCGCTTGCCAATGCTCTTTATATATTAGATTGCCACCAACCATCTTGTGCTAGTGTGAAATCATCTTCGGCCTTTCCAAGGAAAATACTTTTTGCTAACGAGTTAACCCAGACATCATGATCGGCGGCTAGTGATCCTCCCTGAACCAATATCACAAGCAATTAACAACTGCTCTTTCTGTGAACAAAATAGCCACCTCCTTTAGACCATGACTGCATTTTTAACTTTAGGTACTGCACCACTTTCCTTAAGCAGGAAAATGTTGCATCTTTATGGCTTTACAAAATGAATAAAATTACATCACACTGCTTGTATATTCAGGGCCCAGACTGGTAATGACAAATGGAAATGTATGCATCATTGTTTGACCACAGTACAATACATTAAAAATAAAGTTGTTGTCTCTTTCGGCTTTTCCCGGTTAGGGGTCACCACAGCGGAACTCCGGTCCGCTAATGATTGGCAGTAGATTTTTACGTGTCGAGTTGCCGGCCCTGACGCACAACCTTCAACGAAGGTACACCCATTCACGCATGTCTCCACACAGAAGACGCTCTAGCTGAGAATCGAATAGGACGTCTTACTGTGAGGCAACAACGCTACCGCAGCACCACCACCGCAGTTCTAAAACATTAAAAACAAAGTATCTATTCAAAATAGAGAAGACAGTCATATAAACATTTACCTGTCAAGTTTGAATAGTCATATGGTGCTGAAGTAAACACAAATTTGCATTACCTTTGCATAACAACAAATGTGACAAGTACTGACAATGGCAAGTACTGTATTATACAACTGATGAAAAAGTAACAAAATAGGTAAATGCCTGCTTTAACAGTTTTCTACTGTCCAGTTATTTTTACATAAAAACATGTAAATACTGAGCATAATAAGAAAAGGAGACCACCACCAATGTCAACTCTAAGCTGAAGATCCACTATTAACACTACAAACAACTGACCTTCATTAGTCTAGAAAGTACAGTTGTGTACATTTACCATAAATGTAGATGTTCGAGTGTATTCACTGCTGCAGTCATTACATTTGGGTAATCTGCTGGCAGATTGCCCTCAGTCAGCCTGATTAACAAAGTCTTGAATCCTGCATCGGTTGCTGTCCCTTCTTCCATGACTTCAGGTCGTCAGGGTATAAAACATGCAGTCGACGCCATTACATCAGTTTTTCTTGCACCAGATGTCAGGTGCCTCCCTAATGGGAAGCAAATAATACAAAAACACAAATGTATACCTCCAACCAAAAGCAAATGCACCAAAAAGGCTTTTAAGCATAGTAAAGGAAAGTGGAGGTATAGCCAGAAAAAACTAGGGGGCTGGAGGGGGGGGGGTAACCAGGACTGCAACAGTGAATACACTTGAGCATCTACATTTATGGTAAGTGTATACAACTGTACTGTGTTCTTCGTGTTTCACTGTTGCAGTAATTACATTTAGGTAGATTCCCATAGCTGTGACTGGGAGGAGTTTATACAGCATTAGGGCCAGCTATAACGACCTGCAAGACAGCAGTGGCAAAGCCAGCTCTGGATTTAGAGAAAGTTGGTAAATGATAATGCCTGGTGAAAGTATGTACAGAAATCCAGGTAGCTGCTTCTAGGATATCCCTGGTAGGAACACCTCTGAGAAAGGCTGAAGTAGATGCAGCCCTGGTGGAGTGAGATCTGATCCCCTGGAGGATAGGTTTCCCATGGTGCTTATACCAGAAATGAATGTAATGGCTTATCCATTTACAAATGGTTTGTTTTGAAATAGCCTTCCCCTCTGCCCCTGCAGCAAATGCTACCAGCATTTGTTCAGATTTTCTTTGAGATTTAGTCCTGTCCAAGCAGAATCTAAGTTGTCTGTGCACATTCAAGGAATGCAGATTCCGTTCCCCTTTGTTCTGTGGATTGGGAAAGAAGGTTGGCAAATGAATGGACTGATTAAGATCCACACTGGAAACCACCTTGGGCATGAAGGATGGATTGGTAATGAGGGATACCCTGTCCGCATGAAAGTTGATGAAAGGTTCCACTGCCATAAGGGCCTGTAATTCAGACATCCTTCTTGTTGAAGTGACTTTGGTAATTGGCTAAGCTTAAAATGGCTCGCAAGAGCAGTTAGCTTAGTACTAATCTATGAACCTATGACTGCTAAAAGGAAGGCTGTTTTCCAAGAAAGAAATGTTAAGTCTGCAGTAGCAGCTGGCTCGAAAGGAGGCAGTGTGTGCTTCCCCAAAACAAAGTTAAGGTCCCAGACAGGGGTAGGAGCTCCCCTGGGTGGTCTCAAGTTTTTTGACCCTCTGAGATACTGCTTGAGCAGAGGATGAGAGAAGAGGGGTGGTTCTGTGTTATAGTGAGCTGAAATAGCAGAGGCGTGGACTTTAATGGAGGAAAAAGACAGGCCCTTGTGAAGCATCTCAGTTAAGTATTGCAAAATCTGAGGTAAATTGGGTGTTGTTGTGCTCATCCCTAAATATTGGTTCTAGGCACAGAATCTTTTCCATTTGTCAGCATAAAATTTTCAAGTACTAGGTCGTCTTGCTTCCAAGATGACATCCATCACAGGTTTGCTGAGTGATAAGTGTGAATTTAAGTGATGAGCCGCAGAATTTGGTTCTCTTGCTGAGACAGCAGGGAAGGGGGTCTGAGGCAGGTGCCATGGAGATATCTGCGACACACTGCGCAGGAGGGGATACCAGTGTTGGCCTGGCCAGTCTGGAACTATCAAAATCATCCTTGGTTTGTCCTGACTTTTAGTAGAACTTTGGAGAGCAGAGGCGGGGGGGGGGGGGAGGCGTAGATTGAAAGGTTTTTCCAGCTGAAGGACACAGCATCCACTTTCCAGGCTTGTTTGTGGGGAGTCCTTGTGCAAAACATGTCCATCTGGTAGTTCTGGGGGGAGGCAAATAGATCTACGTCTGGGCTCCCCCATTCGCTTGTCAACATGTTGAAAATCCGTGGTTCCAGTTTCCACTCGTGTGGGTCCACAAGGTTTCTGCTTAGTCCGTCTGCCAGTGTATTCAATTTTCCTGGCAGGAATTGAGCTAGTAAGTGCACTTGGTAGCTCAAGGCTGTGTTCCACAATGCCATGGCTAGTCTGCAGAGGGGGTAGGAATGTGTACCCCCCTGCTTGTTTATATACCACATAACCATGGTGTTGTCAGTCTTTACCATTAGTTGTCCTGGAAATATGTAGTCCTTGAAGGCTGTCAGCATTCTGTACAGCTAACATTTCTTTTTGATTGATATGTAGGTGCATTTGATTTGGGCTCC
Source organism: Protopterus annectens (assembly GCF_019279795.1). Taxonomy (NCBI): domain Eukaryota; kingdom Metazoa; phylum Chordata; order Ceratodontiformes; family Protopteridae; genus Protopterus; species Protopterus annectens. The sequence goes on from NC_056748.1 coordinate 499,593,536, forward strand.
ATTTACCCTGAATGCACTTCCCTGCCAGGTGAGCCCCCCCATGCGTAGTCTGATGCATCTGTAGTTAGGGTTTGTGCGGCAGGGGTAGTATGAATGGGAGTCCATTGTTTTGGTGGCAGGCCTCTGCCCACCATAGGAACTCTAGGCGTAGGCAGAGTATGATAGGAATCATTGTTTCCAGGCTGTGACAATGTTGACTCCATAGACTTTTTAGATACCACTGTAGTTTCCTCATATGCAGTCTTGCATATGGAATTAGAAGAATGCAGGAGGCCATGAACCCCAAGGCTTGCAGTATTTGTCTTGCAGATAGCAGGGTTTTTGTGGCCACTTGTTTGAAGTAAGTTACCAAATGAATTTGCTTTTCTGGCGTGAGGAAAGCCATCTGGGCAGTGGTATTCAAGCTTGCACCCAGGAATGTAGTCTGCTGACAGGGTACCAGTTGTGATTTCTTTTCGTTTATGGTGTACCCCAGACAAGTTAGAAGCCTTTTTACAAACGCCAGATGATTTAGAAGCATGCTCTGGTTTTCTGCCTGAATTAGACAATCGTCCAGGTATAGATATATTTGAATATTTCTTTGCCTGCAAAATGCAATAACTGGAGCCAGGCACTTTGTGAATACCCTGGGCACAGTAGACAAGCCAAAGGGCTATGCAGAGAACTGGTAATGCAACTAGCCTGCTTTGAAGCGTAGGTATCATCTGCAAGATTCCCTGATTGGGATGTGCAGGTATGCTTCTTTTAAATCTAGATTTGCCAACCAGGTGTCTTTGCCTAGCATAGGAAGTAACTGGTGAAGAGTCAGCATCTTGAATTTTGGAATCTCCAGAAAGTTTAGAGTAAACAGGTCCAGGACTGGACGCCATGATTTGTCTTTTTTGGGTACCAGAAAAAGCCTGGAATAGAAACCTTGTCCCTTTTCCTCTTCTGGTACCAGTTGAATAGCCCCCATGCTTAAGAGGGAAAGTACTTGTTTTTGAGCCTCTGCCCACTGATTTGGGGGAAGGTCTGGCCACCCGCTTGGGGTTGGCAAAGTGTGGAAATGAAATCTGTATCCCTGGGACACTATTTAAAACCCATTTGTCCTGGGTTATGAGTTCCCAGTTCTTTGCATGAAGAGCAATCTTTCCACCCAAAGGGGCGGTTAAAAGATAAGTGCTTGGTAATTTTAAAAGCAAGTCATTGAGGCTGTTTACCATAGGGGGGGTGTCTTGTTATTTCCAGATTTGGAAGTGGAGGCCCCCCACTGCTTAGTTCTGAGAGTCCCCTGGGACTGAAACCTAGGGTTTTTGCTGTGTCTGGGTTTGGCTTGAGAGGATCTGGAAGGGGCTGGAAAGGACCAATTCTTAGTAGGCCAGTGTCTACTAAATCTTGGAGGCTGCACTTGTAAGAAATCTTCAACTGTTTGCATAGATTTAGCTTTATCTTCCATCTTTTTTTTAGAACTTCTTCAGCCTTATTGCCAAACAGGTGGTCCTGATTTAAAGGAGCATCCAACAATTTAGCTTTAACATGATGAGGCAAAGATTGCTCCTTAAGCCAAGCATGCCTTCTAAGCACAGACCCAGTAACAGCAGCCCTGCAAGAGGCCTCTAAAGAATCAAAAAGTACAGTTTTGTACCTATCATAAATGTAGATGTTAGAGTGCTCATACAGCTGCAGTCATTACAGATGGGTTATCCTGCCGTCAGGCGGGTCCTTGGTTGGCCGAATTCCAAAGTCTAGGTCCGGCGTCGGTTGTCGTCGCTTCTTCCCTGACATCAGTGTGACAAGGGTACAAAAGAGGCAGCCAACGCCTTTTCTTGCCCCAGATGTCAGGTGCCCCCAGAAGGCAGGCAAAACATAGAGTTATGCAAACATGCAATATAGAATAATCAAAAAACAGTAGTTGCAAGCAAATACACCATAAGAGAATACCCCAAATAGGTTGTATGATAAGGTGCTTGTCCTAAGAGGGGACGGGGGGGGTAACCTGGACTGCAGCAGTATGAGCACTCGAACATCTACATTTATGGTAGGTACAAAACTGTACTATGTTCAATGTGCATACAGCTGCAGTCATTACAGATGGGAAGAATCCCAAAGCTAAGTAAGGGTGGTAGGCACTAAGTGGAACTAGGAGGAGCGAGGATGCCCTGCAAGACTGCTGTGGCAAAACCCGCTCTAGATTTAGAGTATAGTGGAAGGTGATAGTGCTTGGAGAAAGTGTGCACTGAACTCCAAGTGGCTGCTTCCAAAATGTCCTTGGTAGGGACCCCCCTGAGGAAAGCAGCAGAGGTAGCTGTGGCCCTGGTGGAGTGGGATCTGATGCATGCAGGCACAGTTTTTCCATGAAATGAGCAACAAAAGCGTATGCAGTGGGCTATCCATTTTGAAATTGTCTGTTTGGAAATAGCCTTTCCTTGAGCACCTGTAGCATAGGACACAGAGTTGCTCGGATTTCCTGAATGGCTTTGTCCTGTCCAAATAATAACACAGTTGTCTGTGAATGTCCAAGGAATGTAGTAGTCTTTCCCCTTTGTGTTGTGGATTTGGATAAAAGGTAGGTAAGTGGATAGTCTGATTCAAAGCTACACTGGATACTACCTCTGGCATAAAGGTAGGGTTGGTTCGTAAGGAAACTCTGTCCTGATGGAAAATGATGAATGGTTGCACAGCCATGAGGGCCTGTAGCTCCGAAACCCTGCGTGCTGAGGTGATAGCCAGATGAAAGGTTGTTTTCCATGACAAGTATTGTAGTTCTGTTGAAGAAGCTGGCTCAAAGGGAGGAAGGGTCAGCTTTTCCAATACGAAGTTGAGGTCCCAAGCAGGGACTGGTGGTTTCCTTGGGGGTTTTATACTTTTTGCCCCTCTGAGGAACTGCCTTAAGAGAGGATGTGAGAATAAAGGAGGATCTGTGTTGTATTGTGCAGAAATGGCTGAAGCGTGGATCTTGATGGAGAAGGAAAGTCCACCGTTTAACATCTCAGCTAGGTACTGTAAAATTTGAGGTATATTTATTACCCAAGGATTCTGGCCCTTTTCTTGATTCCAGGCACAAAATCTTTTCCATTTGGCAGAGTAGGCTTTTCTAGTAGAAGATCTTCTGGCCTCCAAGATGACATCCTGCACCTCTTTGGAGAGGATAGCCTGTTGGGAAATCAAGGAATTCTCCATGCAGTTAGATTTAGGGTTTTGAGCTGGCTGTGAAGGGTTTTGTAGTTGTGCTGGGACAACAGAAGAGGGACTAGAGGTAGGATCCATGGTGGGGAATGTGTCAGGCTCTTCAGGAGCGGATACCAGTGTTGTCTGGGCCAGTCTGGAGCAATGAGAGTCATTTGCGGCCTCTCTGCTCTGGCTTTTAATAGAACTTTGGGCAGCAGAGGAAGAGGCGGGAAGGCATAAACTGTCAAATGTTGTCCAATTGAAAGAGTGTGTGTCCACTTTCCAGGCCTGTGGATGATAGGTCCTTGAACAAAATTTTTTCAACTAGTAATTTCTGTGGGTAGCAAAGAGATCTAGGTCTGGCTGTCCCCATGCCTGAGTTATCTTTGTGAAAACTTGAGGATGCAACTTCCATTCATGTGGATCTGTCATATTTCTGCTTAGGTTGTCTGCCAGTGTGTTTTCCTTCCCTGGCAGGAATTGTGCCTGTAGTTGAATTTGCAATTCCAGTGCTGTGTTCCATAGAGTCATGGCTTGCCTGCACAGGGGGTATGAATGAGTTCCCCCCGTTTGTTTATTTACCACATCACTGTGGTGTTGTCTGTCCTTATCAATAGCTGGCCTGGATGCAGTAGGTCTTTGAAGGTCATAATAGCATTTTGCATGGCTAGCATTTCCTTTTCGTTGATGTGTAGGTGCTTCTCTTTTTGGGACCATTTTCCCTGAATGCACTGGTCTGTCGTGTGCTCCCCAGGCGTAGTCTGAGGCGTCTGTTGTGATGATTTGAGTTGCTTGAGGTACACAGAAAGGGAGACCTGTGTTTCTTTGGCATGCTTGAGCCCACCACAAAAATTCCTTTTGAAGGCATGGAATGAGTGGTATAATTGTTTCCAAGCTGTGGCTGTGTTGAGACCATAAGTTTTTTAGGTACCATTGAAGTTTCCTCATATGCAGCTTTGCACATGGGATTAGTAGGATGCAAGATGCCATGAATCCCAGAGCCTGCAGGACTTTCCTTGCAGTTAGCCTGGTGAAAGTTGCCATTTTGCTGAAGTATTGAGACAGTTGCCCTTGTTTGTCTGGCGTGAGGTAGGCCATCTGGGTGGTTGTATTCAAGCTGGCACCCAGGAAAATTATTTGTTGAGAGGGTATTAGTTTTGATTTCTTTTTGCTGACTGTGTATCCCAGGAAGTTCAACAGTTTTATTACAAACGCCAGGTGCTGCAACAGTATGCCTTGCTGTCCACTTGGATCAGGCAGTCGTCCAGATATGGGTAGATTTGTATTCCTTGTAGTCTGCAGAAGGCGATTACTGATGCCAGGCATTTTGTAAACACTCTGGGCGCAGTAGATAAGCCAAAGGGCAATGCAGAGAATTGGTAATGGGTTGAACCTGCAAGAAATCTGAGGTATCTTCTGCAATCTTGTGTCATAGGGACATGCAGGTATGCCTCCTTGAGGTCCAATGTTACCAGCCAAGACTCCTTGCCCAGCATGGGAAGAAGCTGCTGTAATGTGAGCATCTTGAATTTTGGCACCTGTAGATATGTGTTTAGGATGGATAGGTCTAAGACAGGTCTCCAATCTTTGTCTTTCCTTGGTACCAGGAATAGTCTGGAATAAAACCCTTGACCTTGTTCTTTTGCAGGTACCTGTTGAATCACTTTCATGTCCATGAGAGCGGAAATTTGTTTTTGTGCCTCTGCCCTTTGATTTTGTGGCAGGTTTGGCGTGCCTCTCATTTTTGGAAGGGTGTGAAAGTGGAACCTGTAGCCTCTGTCTATAATGTCCAGAATCCATTTGTCTTTTGTAACAATATGCCAATTTTTTAAGAATAATGCCAGTTTTCCGCCCAAAGGTGCTGCCATTAAAGCTTTGCTTGGCAGGTGTAGGGGGAAGTCATTGCGTCTGTTTTCTAAATGACTGTGACCTATCTTCTCTACCTCTTGGGGTTGGTGCTTGCCACTGTCTGGCTCTGAAAGATCCTTGAGGTTGCCCTCTACCCCACTGTTTGCATCGATTTCGCTTTTTCCTCCATTTTCTTTAGTACCTCCTCAGCTTTAACACCACCAAACAATACATCTTTTGGAAGCGGTGCATCTAATAATTTAGCTTTGACATGATCTGGTAAGGTTTGCTCTTTGAGCCAAGCATGCCTACGTATAACAGACCCCATAACAGCAGCTCTACAAGAGGCCTCTACAGCATCAAAACCACACTGCAAGGTATGTTTACCCACTTGCTCTGCACCATGCAACAAATCCTGCAACTCTTTTAAATCTGTTTTTTCTGGTTGTGTCATTTTGCTTTTCAACTGAGATAACAAAAACTGTTGATACTTTAACATATGGAATTGACAAGTTTAATGCTCTCATGGTTAAAGTGGCCGAGGTATACACCTTTTCCCCCCACCTTTCTAAAGCTCTGGAATCTCTCTCTGAAGGTAATGGGTTCTCTGAAGGTAATGGGTTTTTAGCAGTAGAGGCCTTAATTCCCTTGGGACCCTGTGAAGTAGTTTCTGGGTCAGCAGTATGGCTTTTATATAGGAACTGGTAAGAATCAGGAACCCGGTAATACCTGTCTGGTTTAACAGGAGCTGGAGGTAAAGAATCTGGAATAAGGCTGGCTTCTGTGTACACATCATCCAATATATCTAAAACAGGAGGGATAGGCAGGGGCCTATGCTGGGGAAGCAGAAGAAATTCCCTGAGCCTTTTCTTGGAATCTGAGTAATCTTGGCCTTCCCAGTGAAAGTGTTCCCTCAATGTATGCAGAGTTTCCCCAAAAGAGTAGTCCTCGGGGGGGGGGGGGACCGAGGGAATAGACTCCTCAGCATCAGAGTCTTCAAAAGGTGAATAGGTGTAATCCTGGTCCTCAGAGTGTTCTGAGGTAACAGAAGCTTAATCTGAGGAAGGGTAGTCTTCCTCTAATCAGGGTCTTTTGTCAGAGGGGGGTTGAGAACCCCTGATGAGAGTAATCAAATCCTCAGCCATTTTAAGCATCTGCTTTTTAGGCATGGGGCCTTGAGAGGAAGTCTGAGGACCCTGTCTTTTGGTTTTCATGGCTGCTTTAGATTTAGTGAAAGCTTTAATAGAGAAGGAGGAAGGCCTGAAGACCCCTTGAGAAATGGCAGGCCTGTCTAAATTATGAGTTTCCCCGCCAAGAGTGGCATCTGTATCTGCAGTAGGAATGTGGATCGAGGAGCCTGCGACCTCGGGTACTGTAGACACCGGTAATGTAGTGTCATCGGTACTCAGGGGCTGTTTAGGCGCCTCGCTGAGAACCGGTAGTCGGCCTAAGCGTGGTCTCAGTAGTCGGTGCGGACCTCGGATGTCGGTCCCTATCTTTGCGTCTTTTGCTCAAAACTGGAGTCGGAGTATCCGACGACATGATATAATTACATTTTTTGCCAAAATAATGAAGGGCGAACTCCGCCCGGCGCTTAATAGTGCGCTTGTTGAATCTAGCACAAAAACGGCAGGCCGAGACGTCGTGGTCTGGGCCTAAGCAAGGTATACAGAAAGAGTGGAAATCCTTATGCGGTATTTGCTTCCCACAAGAAATGCAATTATTAACTTTGACATCGGTCTAAGGCAAGAAAAGTTTCCCCAACGGGGTACTTAGCTTTCAAGAAGACTTCAGCTGAAATACTTTTGTAAATCTCAGGAGCTGGCCGACCGGCACTTGCTAAAGTACAGTTTTGTACCTACCATAAATGTAGATGTCCGAACAGGATAGCATCTGCAGTCCTTACAAATGTTGTCCTGTCCTCCAGGCCAGCCCTTCGGTCGGTCAGGATTCAAAAGTCTGGGGCCTGGCCGCTGGGTGTCGCCTCAACTCACCGCCATCTCTGCTGGTATATAGTATAAATCAGCCATCCCATTTTCCCCTGCGTTTCTTGCCCCTTGCCCATGCGCCCTCAAGCTAAATTTGCATTTGGGAAATGCCAAAAAAAAAAGTAAAATATAAATAGAAAAATACAAATGTAATATACATAAACAATACAATATAATAAATCCCCCTAGCTAGCTCCCCCTAGGCAGCTATAAGGAGGCAAATACCAGAGGGAAGGAGGGGGGAAGAGGGGACTGATCTCTGACTGCAGATGGTCCTGTTTGGACACTGGTATTTTTATGGTGTACACAAAACTGTATATGTCCTTCTGGCAGTCCTTACAAATGGGTAGAATATGGCAGTATAAGGGAGGAACTAGAGGAGGGGGAAAGAGAAATGGTATGTAGGATCCCCGTAAGACAGCAGTAGTAACTGCCTCGGGATCTGGAATATAGAGGCTGCAATGCTTGGGCTTGCAAATGTAATGTCAGGTCCAAGCAATCATAATAATGCAGCTTTGGTAGCCTCTGTCAGAAGAATGCTGATGTAGTGGCAGTGTAGCTTGTGGTAGTACTGTGGTTATGTTCCTTGGTTTCTCTGGTCCAGTAACAGAGTAACTTCATTATATATCCTTTCCTATCCACTTGGAGATTGTTTGTTTTTCCTTCCCTTTCCTTAGGCTACTGCTGGCTACTGGTGCTCCAAGCTGGTCTATTTAGTTCTGTCCAGGTAGTAAGCGTAGCTGTCTATGTACATCCAAGGTATGGTGAGAGTCTTTTGCAGCTGTTCTGTGGATTGGGGAAGGAGAGGGCAGGTGGTGGATAGTAGGTGGAGACACTCTGGATATCACCTTAGGACATCACCCTAGGCATCCTTGTAGGGTTCTCTCTCATGGATAATTTTTATGGGAATGCAAGATGGAACCCTGTGTACTGCCATAAAAGCCCTTGAAGTTCTGAACTCAGGAAAAAGCGAATTTCAGAAGGAAGTGCTGGAGGATGTTGGTTGGAGCCGGAGTGCTCTTGGTTCAATCTCAAGATGTCAGCTCTTCAGTTGGTAAAGTTCAAGTCCTGGTAAGGTAATGTGTTCAATTTCTTAGGTCTTAATATATTGAGTGAACTCTGTAGAGGAAGGGTGAGAGAGGTGGTCAAAAAGGAAAGCTGTAGAAGCAGAGAGAAACACACAGCTGATGCTTGTATCTGATGAGAGAGACAGCCAGCCATGGAGGTTGGCTGCCAGGATGTTGGGACACATCTTTCCCTATCTACCTTACTTTCCCTCTTTCCTTTCTCCAATGACAAATTCTTTCTTCTTTTTCCATCTTTCAGTCTCTCTCGCTTGAAGGTCTGCGGGTCTGAGATGATGTTCTTTAACCCTGTGGGGGTTTGTTGTGTATTGTTGCCAGTTGCAATGCAGCAGTTAAGTTTTGCAGAGTTTGCTGGGATGCAATGTGTTATGTTGTGGTTGAGTTAACAGCAAGGGATAATATAGGAGGTCCACATTTCCGTGGAGATGGTCCTCAATATACCAATGTTGCTGTTGCCTTGGCCAATTTGGCAGAATTATCCTTCCTTGACATTCTCTCATTTTTTTTTCAAAGTAACCTTGTGCATCAAGAAGAGGTGGGATGCAATATGCTGTCAGGCCTTTCCAAACTGAAGGAAGAGTCCAATCTTCCAAGCAAGCAGTGGTATATTATATCCTTGTAGAGAATGAGCTGGAGCTGGTGATTGACGGTGATCATTTGTGGTGAACCCCATTTTGTGGGATTGGTCTTGAAGATAATGTTAAGAGTGTACCATGTAGCATCCAGGTATGAGCATCCTTCTGTGTGTTTAGTTGTTGTCTTATCTAGGATGTTTTCTTTGTGTAACTGATATATGTAGTGAATGAATGTATTTTAGGCTCCAGATGTATCATGGCATAGTTCGGTCAAGAATGAGCCCTGTACCATTGTTGAGTGGTGCACTCTGATGTAACTGTCCTTATGGCTATTTTGGCCCCCTTTGAGTTATTGCTGTACCCTGACACACCTCTGAAAAGCTTTTCTATATTTTACTGCCAGCCGATCTTTTCTGAAATCCCGAATGCTTGTGTCCAGGATCCTTGATTTGTTTGCCGCAGGTCTGAGGCGTCCACCCAGGTCTGAGGCCGCCCAATCCGTTGTTGGGGCTTGTTTGTTCGATTTGGATTCGACTGACAGGCCTGCACCATGATGCCCCCCTGCAGAATTCGAAAGTCTTGGCTTGGGACATAGCTGTGCTGGTGTTGAGCATCTTGTGTTTGCTTCAGGCCATCTTTGTAGTACCACTGGTACAATGCAGCCCAGTCTGTATTATGCAGTTTGCCATGTGAGGAGCCCAGAGGCCCAGGGCCTGCAGTGCACTTTCTCCTTTGCTTTCTGTTTTATTGTTTCTGCTAATGCCAGGAAGCAAAGAGGTGGTAGTTCTTGCTTTTCCCCTGTTTTTCCTATTAAGTGTTTATCTTTGTTACCAACACCCAATTTGGTTTGGTTCTGTTTTGGTTTGGGTCTTGTCTTGACTTTTTCATTTTGTGTCCCAGGTAGGGAGCAAAGTGTTCTAACTCTTTTGTCTCTTGTCAAGTCTTGTGTTGGTTGTCCGCTGTATCACCCAGGTATCCCCAAATTCAAAGGGCAATGCTGAGAATTGATAATGCTCTGATCCTGCAAGAAATCTGAGGTATCTTCGCAATTTGGTCAGATGGGGACGGCAGGTATGCCCTTTGAGATCTAGAGTAAACCAGCCACTCCTTGCCCAGCACTGCTTCTGCTTCGGGCACCGCACGGAAAGAAAGACTGAATAAAATGGTGTCAGCTGCCTCTTTTGTACCCCTGTCGCACTGACGTCAGGGAAGAAGCGACGACAACCGACGCCGGACCTAGACTTTGGAATTCGGCCGACCCAGGACCCGCCTGACGGCAGGATAACCCATCTGTAATGACTGCATCTGTATGCACGATGAACATCCACATTGCAAAGTATGTTTTCCAACTTGCCAGCAGAATGAATTAAATCCTGTAAATCTTTATTTTCCACACAGTCAGGAATCAACATTATGTTCCGTTTAAGCAGTCCAATAATATACTGTTGATATTTTAACACATGAAATTGGCAGTTTAAAGCTCTGATTGCCAAGGTTGCAGAAGTATAAACCTTTTTACCACATCGATCCAGCGCCCTGGAGTCTCCATCAGAAGGGGTAAAATTTTTAGCAGTAGAAGCCTTAATGCCCCTGGGCCCCTGAGAAATGGTTTCTGGGGGGCGTGGCCAAGGATGAACACAGGATAGCAGCAGATTTCTTCAGCTCCACCAACATAACTACATTGACAGGAAATTATTACTTCAAAATTCAACTAATGTAATAATTTTCTTTCTAAAAACGTTTGGAATATCAGTATCTTGAATAATATCTAAAAAAGAAAGTAAATTTAAATAATTTTCCTGTCAGAAATCTTCTTGGAAATTTCTCTTTCATCACTTCTGTTCAGAATGAGTACAAGTAAGGCTAACAGTCAGGATTCCAGCATCAAGAAAGAGCTTCAGTCTTTACTATCAACTATTCAGCAACTAACAACTAAAATGGACAGACTGGATGTTAAAATTGATAACTTTATAGAGAAAACCACAAAACAAATGGATTTGCTACACCAAGATTTACAACATCAGAAAGCTCAGATTACAGGTATAGAAGAGACACAATGATATGGACAACAGAATTAAGGAAGAAGAAATAAACATTGAATTCTTATTGAAACAGAACACACACCTTCAATCCAAACTAGATGACTTGGAAAACAGATCCAGACGCAATAATATAAGGATTTTTGGACTGCCAGAAAATATAGAAGGTAACATTACATCTTTTTTAAATACTTGGCTTCCCAAAACTTTAGATCTCTCAGAAGCATTTTCTTTTGGTATTGAAAGAGCCCATAGGTCTTTATCTAATTCGAATATAAATTAGAAGTATCCTAGATCAGTTATTGTAAGATTTTTATCATCTTATGACAAGGAGATGGTATTAAAATCTGCATGGGCTAAAGCACCTATAAAAATTAATGAAGCAACTGTGCGCTTTGACAATGACTATTCTTCCTTGGTAATATCAAAAAGAAAGGTATTTTTGCCATTAATAAGAGAGCTTAAGAAAGCACAGTTCAAAACTCATCTTTTATTTCCTTCCAAACTAAAAATCTTTTTACCGGATAGCCCTAGAATTTTTGAAGACTTGGACTCTGCTTTGCTGTATATTAAAAAAAAAATATATTAGATAAAATAGAAGATATGGAATGAGCAAGTCCTTCGCTAAAGAGAATGGCAACAGGAACTTCTTGGAAGACATCAGAGAAACAAAAGAGACTAAAAAACAAATGACATGTTTTATATTTCTTTGAACTCTAATAATTACAGTTACTACATTTACAAGAAAGCCACAAATATCTTAAGGATTCGTTCAAAGTTATTTTTTTTGTGCAAGAACTGAATTTTGTTTTATAAATAATCAAACTTCCTGAGGAACAAATAACCTGATATGAATCAACTTGTTTCTCTTTGTGATAAAAAGACCTAAGGTTAGTAATTTGATACATTTCCTTTCTCTTCTTGTTTTAAATAGTGGCATTCTCTTTAAACTAAACATTTAGTGAAGGGTGGGGGAGGGCAGGGAGAGGGGTAGGAGGAAAAGTAGGAAATAGGGGGAAAAATAATTTATTATCTCTTTAAAATTATTTATGCTGTTTAAATACTGCTACTATATATTATACCATGACTAAATTGCTTAAATACATGATTTCAAATAATATGTCATGATATAACTGCAGTTAACCTGAACTAAAGTAGTTGAAAGTAATATGTCTCAGGTTCTACTTTATTAAAACAAACAGCAAGTAAAATATCTTTGTAAACACTCTTTGTAGGTCCCTTTTTTTTTTTTCCTCTCTCTCATTTATAAGGTAATATGCTTTTGATAATACTGACATGTGTATGTAATAAGCTCTGAATGAGAAAATGAAATGGGGCATTTAAAATAAGTTGTGTTTATGTTAAACAATTGAAGGCTTGGTTTCACTGTCATAGAGACTGCAATGACTTGTGAAGTGCTTCGAGAAGGTTTTGCACTGCTTAAATCCATTTGTATTACAAAATGAATGTCAGTCACTTACTTTTATTAAAATTCCCGCCAGAATGTTATGGGAGACAATCTGGGATGTGGGTATCCTCGTGAATAGTGTCCTTGAGTCATTTTAAAAGCTTCAACATTCAGAAAACACGCAGAGAAGCTGAAAGCAGCCATTTTGAACTTTGACCCCTGATTTCACACTGACTCATCGCAAATTCAAGAAGTAAACTGTTTCAGGAAGTAGAACTGCTGTAAATGCAGTATTGTGATGAAAAACGAACTTTATGACATCTAAATGTGAGTTTTTCTTTATAATAATTTACTTATTTAAGATGTAACTTATAAAATATAAAAGTTATGATTTTAAGTGACTTAATATGCCATAGTAAACAAATGAGATATTTTAGAAGGCATAGAAGGTAAAACTCATGCACACTTGTTTTTGAAAGCTTATATGACTGCTGCACTTTAATGCATATAGATGCTTATGATTTAAAGATATGTAATGTTATAAATCATTTGCCTTGACTAACAGACAAGTATGTGCATCATTATGATTATATTTCAGAAGAAATTGTCATGTGACATTTTAAAGCTGCAGTTCAGACATATAAAATACATATGGCTTTCATCACAATGATTTATGTATAACTAGGGATCAATATTGCTGTGCAGTATGTTCTTTTAACTTATACATGAGAATAATCATGTTATTTAAATGGCAACAATAAATATGAGAAGGAAGCTTCTGGTGCAAGTAATTTAAAGTTTTAAAGCTACTAACTGTATTGCTACGGCAGAAAGTGGGAATACCCTAATATAAGTAATGTCCGAGTCATAATAGCCTGAGATAACAAATGTTATTGAATTCAAATGAGCATAAACATATAATAAGAACTTATTCTTGCAAACTTTTATTAAACTACCATATGGGTATTCCTTTTTTTTTTTTCTCTCTCTCTCTTCTCTGCTCCCATTACCAAGATTGTTAGAATGCTATTTTGATTATGAGTTTATTATACAGAATAGATGTACATAGCAATATTAGTTGTTTTTAAATGTTTTATATGTTTATATAAAGCTGTTATATAAATTGTTTAGCCTTGTTATAATAGATAATCAAATTAAATGAGGTTAACTTTAGTTAATAGTTAGTATTGAATTAATTTGGTGGCAGCTGGAGTACTGCTGCTTAAGATAGGGGGATAACTTGAGTGGTATTTGCTACTCGAAGTTGGAGTTTTTAACTCCAGGCTGGGTGCATTGTTTAATCCAAACAATATTTTCACCTGATTATTGTTGTGTATATAGTTTTGACATCCACATCACATTTTATAAACTCATTGTCACTACAAATAAAAGTGAAAATTACACAAAATTCCATAAGATTTTCATTAAATACAGCTATAATTAATAGAACACCTAAAGGAGGAGACATAATAATACTTATTTTAGTAAATGTTATTTTGATTATATGTTTTATATGTTTATAAAAGTTAAATGGTAACTCTAAAAGGAATTTCTTTAAACATTAATGGATTAAATAACCCATGTAAAAGGGCAAGTTTAATGAGATATATTAATTTGCATAGAGCCAATTTAATATTCCTTCAAGAAACACATCTCCTGAAAAAGGATATAGATAAATTAGCCACTAATAAATATACAGTCTTGGTTAGCTCAGAACACACACAGAAAAAAAGAGGAGTGGCTATCTTATGGAACAAAAATATGCCCATACCTAAAACTATTAAGTCTTACAAAGATGATAAAGGAATGTTCTGTATGGTTACAATACAGATTAATGGGAAAATATATACATTAATTAATGTATATTGGATACCAGGAATTGGCATTAATACAGTGAAACACCATCTCAATAAGATTATATCATTTTCTATAGGAGATATTATTTTAGCAGGTGATTTTAATTGTATCCTGCATGAAAAAGATACTACTACTATAGGAAAAAGGAAAATCACATCTAATACAAAACATTTAAAGGATTTCATTAATTTATATCATTTGAATGATATTAATCAGATAGATTCTAAATCATTACAATACACTTTTTTTTAATAGATACAAAACTTATTCAAGAATAGAGTCTTTATTTCTAACCAACTGGTAACACAATTAATTCCAAGATCATTTCATGTCCTATATCAGATCATAATTCAATTGTCTTTGAATTTATGGTAAATAGTACTTATAATGTTCAGATTAAAAGAATACCAGCATACTTAACTCAACTAAAGGACTATAAAGATTATATACTTACTGAGGTGCAACATTTCTTAGACTTAAACACTGCACCTGACGACTCCATTATTCACATTTGGGATGCTCTAAAATCATATTTATACGGACAAAGTATCAGATGGTATAATAATAAAAGGAAATCTTGGGACAAGGAATTAATAGACATTCAAAACAAATTAAGACTCGTATAAACATAATAATAAAGAAAATATTATGGACAAAAAAGTCATTGAGAAAATAAATTAAATGAGAAATACAAAGAAATTTTAAGTCATAAAGTCAAAATAACATTAGAGAAATATAAGTTTTTGTCTTACTCAATAAGTCTCAAATACTTACATAGACTTAAAAATAAAACAAAAAGGCAAAATAAACAAAATCACATCAAAGAAATTTTCTCTCCAGGGAAAAAGAAGAATGTCTCTAGTTTACCAGAAATATTAGATGAATTTAGAAATCACTTTCATAAAATTAACCACAACAACATTGATATGGATTCTAAAGATAAAATAAAGAAATTTATAACTACAAACATGAACAAAAAACTTAATAAACAACAGACTAAATTAATAGATAAAAATATTTCATATACAGAGGTTATCGCACAAATAAATAAACTTAAATCAAACAAAGCACCAGGTAATGTTGGTATTATTCCAGAGATTTATAAAATTCTTCCTAAGAGTACTTACTCATTAATACATAAGGTTTTCATTTCAGCTCAAAATGAGTTATCAACTCCCCCATCCTGGCAATACACATTTATTTCACCAATTTTAAAACCCAATAAAGATCCAACCATATGCACTTCATATAGACCTATTTCATTACTTAATGTTGACTATAAAATGTTCATGAATATTTTTGCTGACAGATTAAAGACAATCATTCCAGGTATAATAGATATAGATCAGACAGGCTTTATTATAAATAGAAATACTTTTGATAATATAAGGAGAACTTTAATGCTAATTGATTATGCAAACAGGAAAAAGAAAGACTTAACACTTATTAGTCTTGATACAAGTTCAGCATTTGACTCAGTAAGTTGGGACTACTTGTTTATCTTACTGAAGTGTACAAATTTCTCTGATGCATTTGTGAATTTAATTGAACATCTATATAAAGGAGCACTGGCTTACATTAAGATAGGAACATATGTCTCACAAAAATACCCATATTAAAAGGTACAAAACAAGGGTGTCCACTTTCACCATTATTATTTACTTTAATAATGGAGCCTTGGGCTAATTTGATTAGAAACAGCACTGATATAGAAGGATTTGATATAGATGAAAATACAATATCTAAAATCCAACTTTTTGCAGATTATGTTCTAATTACGTCAGCAGGTTCAAATTCTTCTATGCAGTCATTATTTGATAAAATGACAGATTTCAAAAATATCTCTGGTTTGATATTGAATGAAGAAAAAACTAAAATATTACCAATATACATCTAAAAAATGTCCTCACTAATGATTTTCACAAATATATACCCAATTCAGGTCAGATAACTTACTTAGGCATAATATTAACTAAAGATATTAAATCCACTATACATAATAATTATAGTAACTGTCTTCATAATATACAAAATCTTTTCAATAGCTGGAACAATATGTTTTTTACCATGGAAAAGAGACAATTAAAATGATAATATTCCCAAAGATATTATACTTAATACAATCAATAATACTCCCACCTACAAAAATAATTATTAAGAAATTGAATTCACAAATGTTAAATTTCTTATGGGCACCTAATAGACCTAGGATTGCATTAAAGAAACATACTAATAGATGGTCTGAAGGGGGCATTTCATTTCCAGACTTTAATTTATATGCTATCTCTTCTATTATAAAAGTTATTACTTTGCTAATAGATCAGTCATATGTTGCAAAATGGAAGGAATATTGGGAACTAATTAGCATTCACTGCATGAAAATATCATTAATACACAAAAATACTATTGTAAATAATCCCATGTTATGGTTACTAAAAGAATTTTGTACCTCATCTATTACACCAAAATATATAGCTAGTTACCCATTAAATATTATTATTAGATATCGTAATTTTATATTTATGCATCCTAAATATAAGGAATGGAATTTTATCTTATTCCCTATAATGTATACACAAGGTATTCTTTTATCATCCACCTCTGAAAGAATTCTTCTAGTCACAGAGAATGATTTAAAGTATTGGTATCAGTTGCTGTCCGACAATAAAGTAAAAAATTTAGACTTCTTAAAGCAAGAATTTGATTTGAGAGAAACATGTTGGTTAGAGATTCAGACTTTTAGACAACATCTTATTAATAAACTTGATTTAATGTCTTTAACAGTTAAAGAATCTGTCCCTATACTGATTGACTACTTGATATTAAATTTACAACATAGGGTTTCTGATAAAGGTAAGCTCTCACACATACATAAAATTATTAGAGATGAAACTCATTACAGTTCAGATACTTACTGGAATTATTTCATTTCCATTAATGGAGAATCACCAAAACAACAAGATAAACAATATATATTGGAATCTGCTTATAAAACTACTTCTTCCATTAATTGGAGACTTTTTACTTGGAAATTTTTACATAGATCTTTCTATACACCCTTAATGATGAATAAAATAAACAATAAAGACAACATATGTAAGAGATGCAATGTAGAAATAAATGCTGATTGGGCACATATGTTTTATGACTGTATAAAATTGAAGGAATATTGGATGTTAATCAATGATTTTTTGCAGGCTCTTTTCACAGATAATTTCATAGTCTCTAAATCACTTATATTATTTAACACCCCTGTTCCTAAAAGTGTTAAAAAAGTTAAACTTCCCTTATTATGGTCTATTCTAGCAGTGGCTAGAAAAATAATAACCAGAAATTGGATTTCAGATACTCCTCCTTCATTTAATGAATTTAAAAATGTTATGACTGAAATGTGTCATATGGAACTAATGACAATAAAGTCAAGAACCACTAGAAAAACGTCTTACTATATTATATGGGATACTTTACAAAATCTGTTAAAAAAGTCTTAGTTTCATTAGTAAGACATTACAGTTTAATTGATTTGATTTGTAGTGGATGTCTCTGTAAATACTTTGGTTGTTTTATCAAATGTTATAACTATTTATATTTTAACTGCTTGTATAAGATTGTTATGATATTTATTTTGTATGTTAAAAATAACAAACTTGTTTTAAAAAAAAAAGAAATGGTTTCTGGATCTGCAACAGGATTTTTGAAAAGGAACTTGTGGGACTCAGGAACCCTGTAGTATCTGTTCGGTTTACTAGGAGCCAGAAGCAGGGAATCAGGGGCCAAACTGGATTCCGAGAACACATCAACAATGTCTAGTACAGGATGTATAGTCAAAGGCCTATGCTGAGGTAGAAGGAAATCCCTAAGCCTCTTTTTTGAATAAGAAAATTCCTGGCTTTCCCATTGGAAATGCTCCCTTAAAGTATGTAAAGTTCCCCCCCAAAAAAAATCCTCAGGAGGGGAAGTAGAGGGAATGGAATCCTCTGCATCAGAATGCTCATAAGTAGGCATGGACAAATCCAGGTCATTAGAAGAGTCAGAAGAAACAGAATCCTGATAAAGAAGATTCATAATCAAGTTCAGCCCTAGGCCTCTTAGGAGGAGGGATTTGACTACCCCCTGTTTAGAGTAATTAGATCTTCAGCCATTTTTATCATTTGTTTTTAAGGCATAGGGGCCTGAACATGTGGCCTGGGCGTCATTTTTTTAGACATGCATCAAGATTTAGACCTTTGTAATGAAGGTGGTGTCGATTTAATATGCAAGTCTGTAGGCCTGAATACACCTTCAGAAGCCGGTGCCTGCACAGCGGCTCCGGACCCATAGAGACATTTGCAGGTTCCATAGGTGAAGCATCCTGCGGCATACCGGACTCCAAATGGGTCTCAGTAGAGGCCAACGAATCAGAAGTAGCAGGTATAAGGGACTGCAAAAGCACCTGAGTACTGGCGAATTGGCGACTGGCTTAGAAGCGCCGCCGGCAGTTTTGGACCACAGCGGCCTGTCTTTATCTTTGCGTTTTTTCGGAATCCCGGTAATCAGATGGCTAACTAATGACATTTCTGGATAATTAAACTGAGAACTGAAGTATTTAGAGGCAAACAAGTACCGACAACGGATACTGCGCTGATTAAATAAAGCACAAAACCGACAGCAAGGTACGTCGTGGTCAGGGCCTAGGCAAGGAATACAGTACGAATGAAAATCTTTATGAAGTACTTGCTTTCCACAAGTAATGCAATTATTAACTTTATACTGACATTGTAAGGAGCAATAAAAAGTTTCCCCAACAAGGTACTTAGCTTTAAGTTGAAGACTTTGGTTCTGAAACTCGAAAACGAAAATTTCAGGAGTCGACCGACCGGCACTTGCGAACTGCTTCTGCTTCGGGCACCGCACGGCAAGAAAGACTGATGTAATGGCGTTGGCTGCATGTTTTATACCCCTGACGAACTGACATCATGGAAGAAGGGACAGCAACCGATGCAGGACCCGTTAATCAGGCCGACTGAGGGCAACCTGCCAGCAGATTACCCAAATGTAATGACTGCAACAGTGAAACATGAAGAACATCTGCTTGATGCAGACATCACAGCTCTAGGTCTGAAATCCAAACTCTCTAAAGTCAGATAACATCAAATACTCACTGCAGTTTATCATTTTTCTCCTCTCTTAATGTGATGAAGTATCTCAAAACTATCGACAGCTTAAGACTATCACGCACAGAAAAAGCCTCATTTAGACAGCACAAGTCAACCATTTTGTTAAGCAAATGATACTCTTCCAGGTTAAGTAGTATGGTATGATAAAAAAATACAAATTAATACTTGTGTTATGAGACTTCATGTGAAAAAATTTATTATACAATAGCATACATTTTATCAGGCATGAAAAAGACCCAGTTTTTTTTTTTTTCTAGTTTACAAATGTACCAAAGTGCCATTCTGGATCTCAATTTGCAAACTGAAAACACATTAAACAAGTTCTGTAAGCATACAAATAATTTACATACACAGACATTTACAAGCTTCCATTAAATGGCTTTTGCCAATGTAAGCTCAGGCTTGTTACTTAAAAGTAACATCTCTGAAAATAATTACCAAAAGTAACATCTCTGAAAATAATTACCACACACTGCCATAATAAATCAGGTTACAACCATATGACATCACCACCTTGCTCATTCAGTTAAGAGTGCAGAGGTTTCTAATACCTTAACTTTGTTTTGCGGTTGGTAACTGTAAATATAAGCTGCACTTAAAATACAGGAAAAAGGCAAAATGAAACCACCCACACAGAAAACGAAATCTTATGCCTACAACATGGTTTATGGTTTGCACAGATGCAAACTGACTAAATGCGATTCCCCACCACAGCAAAGGGGCATGAAGTAGGAGAAACTATAGCTCAGTAAAACATGTTAAAAGACCGGTCAGTATAAAACATACCTGCTTTCACTGGTACCTTCAAGTGAGCAGATGCAGTCTACATTACTAATGTGTAATGTGAATCCTATGTGCACACAAACAGCACACTGATCAACACATTATAAAAGCCATTCCCATGGGGGGGGGGGGGCACAACCTTAGCACTTTTTGAGCTATCATGACCTGGGCTTCAGTGCTTAGGAAAACTACAATGTCAGTGACAGTCACTTGGGTACTAGTGGAAACCAATCCTCTAAACCTTTACAAGCGACAGGAAAATGGCTCTTTGTGTAGCAAAAAATGTAAGGAACATAACAGCCTGGCAAGATGTATAGAATGAAGCTGTGTAGAAAATGAAATGTGAGAACTTTACATAAATGACCAAGTCAGTACAAACAGGATTGGAGCAATACACTAATACATGAAAAGTACAGCACATTATCAAGGCTTTGTAAACAAAGAATAAACAAATACATTTTTTAAGATGTGCTATTGGTCTAATAAAGAATAGAAAAAAAGTACAAAAAACAGTTTGCCATGCAGTGAAAATATGTACGTCAGGCGATATGCAAGAAAGCCCCCTGGCAAGTTATGTAACTACTGGGATTTCCTTTTAACTATGTCAGTATAATTCCAACTTTTCTCTTGTCCATGGTTTTCATGGTCACATCATCATACACCAGGCAAGGAGGGTGATCACAGCCCTTGTACCTCCCAATTTGACCCACATACACCAAAGCAACACACATTAAAAGACAGGCCCTCCAAACCAGACTGCAAAATATAGATGCAATAAGGAGAGGTTGTCTAAACACAACGGGAAGGAAGATAAAGAGCACCCCACTGCAGAGAACCCTGTCACAGCCTGCCATGTTGAGTAAACATCTCTTACATCGGACTACGAAGGCACTCAGCAGTGGAGAAATAATTAATGAGAATCTTAAGCCACATAAATCAAACCTCTCTGGAAAGTCAGGAAAAAAAAAGCCAGAAAACAAGGTCTCAGAAAGAACAAGTCCTTAACCAAGTTGCCAAAAGAGGGGGGATTCCTAGTATCATGGTCCAACTAATGTTGCTTCAGGAGACTGAAAAATGAAAGTTGCCATGTCACAAATGCATAAAATGAATGCATTCTTGAATAAAGGACATCCCTAGACTTCCTCCCAAAAGCAGCATTTAGCTAGAGGCATTTAATGGTTTAACTTCTACAAGCTTCTCCTTACCTACAGACAATTAAGACCACCTTCCTGAACTCTCACATTCTCTTCAGGTGTATGAAACACATCTAGGTTGTTGCACCAGGATTCTGACCACAGAAAAGGAAACAGGCTGGACTGTGCTACAGACATTTCTTAAATAAAAACTGGGTTAACCTGACCGGGCATCTGAGTAAATAAAAAGACTAAACAGCTAATAACAAATTAGGGTCTGCAGCACCAACATTCTACAGAAAAACTATAGAATGCAAACACTTTCAAAGAGACCAAGTCTTGAGTCACTGAAACTGTCTTCCCAAGTGGAAGACATGCCTAGAAATTAAGAAAATTCCTGAGAAGGAGACGAGTTCTTAACTGGAAGAATATATAGATCCTCTTAAAACTGCTTTAAAATGGACAGTGGCAGCCATGGTTCTACCCTTCAAAAGGCAAAAAATGCACATTTATGCTTAAAAACGCTCTTAATTTTGCAATAACTGAGACCTAAAACAAAGAGGAATCCGAGGTTTGTCAAGACCACTTGTAAACTAACATTGAAGCAGCATAGCATACTTCTCCTTTCAGTCAGGAATGCAACAATGAAGCTATTCTCTTAGAAGGCCCATTACAGGTAGACCTGGAGAGAGAGAAACTTCCTGGCACTAAGGACCCCATCCCCCAAAAGAGGAATTCAACCAGTTGCTGGTAAGCCTGTGCAAAACAGGGTGGCCAGAAAGAGGTAATTCAGAATGGTGTGCCTCAACTCCTCATTGAAGAGAGGACACCCTGAGTGATGCCATCTCACACAAGCACATGGAGTGGACCGACCACTCCCCAGTATTAATTCAGTGAATCAGGCAGCATAAAATCCTCACTGAGAAAACAATCATAAGTCACTCTTCCAGAGACTCCTTGACTCAAAAAAGGAGCGCTGACAGTTCTTTTTTTTCCAAGACTAGTATACAATGGAAGACTGGAAACTGGGTAAGCGAGAAAGGGACGGGTAGACAGAAGCCACCCTCTCGGGAGCAGAAAAAACCAAATGCCTATACTTACAGGCTGCATGAAAGCAATGCTTCAGAATAAATTCCACTGGAAGAATGAGTTGGGCTAATTATCTTTCCCCTAGACATAGAGGTTCAGCGGTTCTAGGTTAAAGGCAAACGAGCTACAGCCCAGTGTATGGTCATACCCTAAGTGTGTCCTCAAAGAAAGGGTAAACAGGAGGGAAGTGACCAGGATAACAGACCACTTTATCTTTACTGATCTCTGAAACAAGAGTGCAAGAACTTCATTCCCAGAATCAGGCTGCTCTTGTTCCTAGCATAGAGAGCAAGCATGAACTCATAGCATTCATAAGGTGATGTGCAACAGGCAAATGGGGGGTGGGCAGCTTCTTCAATAACAAGCAGCACAAGCAGGAGGTGGTGCATGATTAAGAGATACCTGCATCAATGTAAACAGGTAGTGTTCTCAAAAGATAAGCTCCCAAAACTAAACATTTCATTAAATAAGCAGCTCCTCACCAATCAACATCTGAGTCACACAAGTCTTCTACAAGTAGGTAACTGTCAGGTTTCCTTTTTTTGAGGAACACAAAAGGAGTACTATATCACAGACCTAACTAGGGACTCAGGCTCACAAGAGAAACTATGCATATTCTACCATGGCAGGGCTGAAGCTGACACCTCGGGGTGCATCTGTGATGGCATTTGCCAATGTATGTCTCATACCACCCTCTTCTTTAGCAGACAACGATCACAAGCTTCTCACTTGTCGAGGGTGAGCTAGCAGCAAACTAGAATGAGGAAACTGGCTCAGTTTTAGCTTGGAAGGGATGGCCATGGCCAATGCCTGGCATTCTAACCCCCTTACCGTCTATTTGCTCACAAAGATCTGGGATCACACAAGTCTCTGGTAGGTCCGCACAATGGTCAGGCTTCAAAGCTGCTATATTCCGGGGATGTGATTAAGTTCTTAATCTTCTCAAATTTCCATCTTTGGGTTTTATGGATGCAGTCCTCCTGTCTATGGTAGTCTGTGATATCATGTGGCTCCCCCAGAAAAGGGCATTCAGTCTGCTGTGCAACATACCTTGTGCTTTGAATACTGCAGATTCACTCAGTTTTGGTCAAAGTAGATCATGTGGTAAGTTTCCAATAATGTACTTGATCTACATACAAACTGTGTGAGCAGCTGGAAAAAAAAACTAGGAAGAGAAAGGGAGGCAAGTAATCTATTTCAACATGTGATGTACACTGGGAGGAGGGGTGGATACCCCCCTTGAGCAGGGGAACTACAAAGATTTCAGAAATGTTAAACTTGGGATACCGGACGACTAAAATCCTAAAAAGAATGTACGCAGCCCTCAAAGTCACACCAGTATCTACTAAACAAAGATGAATGTTTACCAACAAAAAGTTGGCAATTAAACTGTCTAGCCAAGGCATTAGCCTAAGAACATTCTCAGATGTCAAGCTTGAAGTGGCTGTAGTCATGGAGTCATGTTCAATCCCCAAGACACAAACTTAAAAATTACATACCTTAAAGGAAGGAGAGAGGCAGGGACATATCAATCTATGCTACATATGTGGACTGGGAAGATGGGGGCAAGGAGTAAAATAACAACAAAAAACACTAATGTGGCAGCAACAGGAAACAATAAGCCCCAAGTACAAATGTTTCAAGAAAACTTACACGTACTACAAATGGCCAGGTTCTGGTACAGTCAAGCACCTAAGAATAAGTCAAAACTTAAATGACAACTCACTACATACAAAAGACTCTCAAATATGGAGCTATTGTTCACAAGTGCAAACATTACCAGGCCTGATCAGAGGAACACAGGAATAAAGCTTGGTATTTGACAACTGAAAAAGCATTAGTAATCCCATCTGCCTGTGCCATAGGCTACCTAGTATGAGAAGGAAAAACTAATTAATTAGTTCAAACACAAATTCATTAGTTAAGAACTCCATTACAGGAAAGATTTAGAAGGGAAAATCAAAGAAACTTCAAAACAAAGCGTCTGACTTGAAAGACAAAATGAAAGCTCATCACATACTGAGCTACAGATTGGGTGGGTATGACTTATCACTTTTGAGGCTGTACTAAAGTCAGTATGTTAACGCTTGTGAATTCATGATGCTGGAAAGCAGTACAGCTTGACCTAAAATAAAACCTCAATGATCTAGCACCTTCACGGTCACTTAAAAGGAGAAAACAATTGTCCATCCCTTCAATAAAATATTTCATACTAATGAGAGGCACATTCCTAAATGATACCAGTACTCGAAAAAAATGGAAGGATAACCACCTTTAAGTCAAATGGGAACACATCAGGATCAGTTACAGTGCTACAGCAAATTCTTAGATTTATTGAAAACATAACTCACAACACAGAAGGTTTAGAAAAAAAAAGGGTCACTAACAAATGGAAATGTATAAACTTGTACTACATTCAGCAAACTTTATTCTGCTGTTCTGTAACTTTTGAGAACAAAAAGTATTAAAATGATCTGGTGGTTAAATCCTAAAACCATTAACCAGGTAGAAACAAACCTTTAAATGTAAAGAGCTACCAGGACACACAAAAACTGACAGCAATGAGAAGACACCAAAGGCTGCAATGACAATGAGAAATTTAGAAATCAATGAATGAGGTTAGGTGGAATCAAGACTTTCTGAAAAACTCAAGCACCTACATCAAATCTAACTTGTCTTCCAGAAACTGAGCCTCAAGGACATATTTAACTGCTTAATGTACATACAAACCCTACACAAGTAAACACAACACACACTTCCTTCATTGGTTAAAACCCCAAACTAGGAAGTACTTCAGAAAGAATAAAGCGGATTTAGAGAGCCAGCTAAGTACAGATAAAGGGAATACTTTGTTTACTGTAGCACCAAGGCCACGTAATAATGCAGCCAACAATGAAGAGAACTTCACTGAAACAAATGAGCACACAATGCCACAGTCAATTAAAAAAAAAAAAAAAAAGACAGGCTTGCATTTTCAGGGATCAGTATACCACCAATCACGACACTTGAGCAGGTCTGAAAGTTACCTTTGCCTTAAGTACCTTGTCTAATTTAAGGAAGTAAAAAGCACCCGGTGTTTAGAAAATCGCATTCTTTCATGAAAATGAGAAATCACAGTGTTAAACAGCAAGTGCACGGTTTTCACATGTGCTGTTGAATCCATAAAGCCACCTGTGACCAATGTGTGGTACTGAAGAATGTGTACTAATGTAAGAAGGTAGGTAAAACGCCATACTACAAGGAATATCCATTTTTGACTTCCTTTGCTTCTTACATTATTCAACTAATGTTACACAACACTACGCACAAAGTTCAAGCATCTACTGCATGCTTTTCATTCTTGATAAACAGCTAAATGATTGGGCAAGCTGCTTGCATCATTGGGAGTCACATATGTACTCATGACAAATGTACATGGTCTACAACATACTGAGACAGGAATCTTAATCATCAAATAGAAAAGAAGCATATGTACTTGGTCTACGAAACACACAGAATTATGAACAGCATGGAGAAAACAAGGGAATATCCACACAGAAGGGATGCATCATCACAAAAAAAACATTTTTAAGATTCTTTTGTATGCAAACTATTAAAGTCCGACTCATTTGCTGCCTTAATGACTTCAAAATGAGCAATTAGGAATACCACAGGGATGTCCGAAGCAAACTGAAACCTTTTGTCCTAGGTGTTTGGAAAAGTACAGTTGTGTGCACTTACTATAAATGTAGATGTTAGAGTGTATTCACTGTTGCAGTCATCACACTTGGGTTATCTGCCGGCAGGTAGCCCTCAGTCAGCCCGAATACCAGAGTCTTGGGATTTCTGCATTGGATGCTGTAACCTCTTCCGTGACGTCAGGGGTATAAAACATGCAGCCGACGCCATTACATCAGTTTTTCTTGCCCTAGATATCAGGAGCCCCCAAATAGGAAGCTATTACATGTTGTGGAACACAAAGTAAAAAGTAAATACCCCTGCCAGGAAGATGGCCATAAAGAGGTTAGGTAAAAAGGATAGAGAAAGCCAGGGAGCTGGAGGGAGGGAAACCAGGACTGCAACCGTGAATACACTTGAACATCTACATTTATGGTAAGTGTACACAACTGTACTATGTTCTTCATGTTTCACTGTTGCAGTCATCACACTTGGGTTGATTCCCAAAGCTGAGGAAGGGTGGAGGCAGTCAAGAAGTGTTGAGGCTGGCTAGCAGGCCTTGTAAGACTGCTGTAGTAAATCCGCTTTGGATTTAGAAAAAGTAGGTAAGTGGTAATTGCTTGGTGAAGATGTGTACAGAACTCCAGGTTGCAGCTTTCAGGATGTCCATGGTGAGGACCCCCTGAGAAATGCTGTACAAGTTGAAGTAGCTTGAGTGGAATGAGTTCTGATCCCCAGAGGGGTAGGTTTTCCATGGTGCTTGTAGCAGAAATGGTTTGCTTCGAAATGGCCTTCCTCTGCCCCTGTAGCAAAGCTGACTAGTAGCTGGTCAGATTTTCTGAAAGGCTTAGTCCTGTCAAGGTAGAACCTGAGCTGTCTGTGCATGTCCAAGGAGTGCAGGATCCTTTCCCCTCTGATTAGGGAAAAAGGTTGGCAAATGGATGGATTGGTTTAAAGCCACACTGGATACCACTTTGGGCATAAAGGAAGGGTTAAGTCCCGAGAGAAACCATATCAGCATGGAAAATAATGAAGGGCTCCACCTCCATTAGTGTCTGTAACTCACACACTCTTCTTGCTGAATAGCTAGAAGTAAGGCTGTTTTCCGAGAGAGGAATTTGAACTCTGCTGAAGCAGCATGTTCAAAAGGTGGAAGTGTGAGCTTTTTCAGTAAAAAGTTAAGGTCCCAGGCCGGGGTGGGAGCTCTCCTAGGGTGCCTTAAATTGTTAGCTCCCCTCAGAAACTGCTTGATGAGAGGAGGCTCAGTATTATAATGAGCTGAGACGGCAGAGGCATGAATCGTAATGGATGAGAAGGATAGGCCCTCTGTGGAGCAGCTCTGCTAGGTAATCAAGGATTTGAGAAGTTGGGCCCAGCTGTGTCCTTTCCTTGAGAATGACTCCAAGAACAAAATCTTTTCCACTTTTCAGCATAGGATTTCCTAGTACTAGGCCTTCTGGCCTCAAGGATGTTGTCCAGCACCTGTTTGCTGAGGGATGATGGTGGTGTATTCATGGTATAAGCCAGGCTGCAAGGTTTAGGGTTCACAGCTGTGGATGCAAAATATGTCCTTCCTGCTGAGACAGCAGGGAAGGTGTCTGATGTAGGTGCCAGGGTGGCACTGCTGTCAGACTGCATAGGAATGGATACCAGTGCTGGCGTGGCCAGTCTGTTGCAATAAGAATTGCCCTTGGCCTGCCCTGTTTGATCTTGAGTAGTACTTTTGAGAGGAGGGGCACAGGAGGAAAGGCATAAATTGAGAGGTTTTCCCATGTAAAGGATAGGGCGTCCACCTTCCGGGCTCTGTTGTGAGGGTTCCTGGTGCAAAATTTTTGCAACTGGTGGTTTTGGGGGAAGGCAAAAAGGTCCACCTCTGGAGTTCCCCACCTCTGGGTTAGAAGTTTGAATGAAGTGGGTTCCAGTTTCCCCTTGTGAGGGTCCAGTAGATTTCTGCTTAAGTCATCTGCCAGTGAATTTTGCTTGCTCGGCAGGAACTGAGCTTGTAGATGCACCTGGATGATCACAGCTGTGTTCCACAGAGCCATGGCTAACCTGCAGAGTGGGTAAGAATGAGTCCCACCCTGCTTATGTACCATGGCAGGGTGGTGTCTGTCTTTATCGGGAGCTGTCCTGGAAGGATAAGGTATTTGAAGACTGTCAGAGCATTCTGTACAGCCAGCATCTCTTTTTGATTGATATGTAGGAGAATCTGTTCTAGGCTCCATTTGCCTTGAATGCATTTGCCTGCCATGTGAGCTCTGATGTGTCTGTTGTCAGGGTTTGGGCGGTGAGTGGTGAGTGAAAGCAAGTCCCTCGTTGTGGTTGCATGGTTCTGTCCACCAAAGGAACTCTGCCCTTAGACAAGGTATGATAGGAATCATTGTTTCTAGGTCCTGAGAATGTTGGCACCAGATACAAAGTACTACTGAAGTTTCCTCATATGCAGTCTTGCATATGGAATTAGCAGAATGCATGAGGCCAGGAACCCTAGGGCTTGCAGTATTTTCTTTGCAGATAGCTGGGTTTTGTTGGCCATTAGTTTGAAATAGTTGTCAGGTGGACCTGCTTTTCTGGAGTGAGAAATGCCATCTGGGAAGTTGTGTTCAAACCTGCTGGGCACCAGTTGTGATTTCTTTTCGTTGATGGCGTATCCCATTGAAGTTGGAAGTCTTTTTATAAATGCCAGGTGCTAAAGTAGCAATTCCTGACTGTCCGCCTGAATCAGGCAATCGTCCAAGTATGGGTATATTTGAATATTTCTCTGCCTGTAGTATGCAATGGCTGGAGCCAGGCATTTTGTGAATATTCTGGGCACAGTAGAAAAGCCAAAGGGAAGTGCAGAGAACTGATGGTGCATAGATCCTGTCCTGAAATGTAGATATTTCTTGCAAGACTCCCTTATGAGGATGTGCAGATAAGCTTCTTTTAAGTCTAGGGTGACTAATCAGGCATCCTTGGCTAGCAGAGAAAGAAGCTGTTGCAGTGTAAGCATTTTTGAATTTTGGGACCACCAGAAAGGTGTTGAGAATTGACAGATCCAGGATAAGGCGCCTCCGGGCACCAGGAAGTGTCTGGAGTAGAAGCCCTGTCCCGTTTGTTCTACTGGAACAGGTTGGATAGCCCTGATATGGAGAAGGGAAAGTACTTGCTTCTGAGCCTCTGCCCACTGGTTTGGAGGAAGGTCTGGCAACCCGCTTGGTGATGGGCGAGTGGAAGCAGAATCTGTATCCTTGGGATACAATGTTTAGAACCCATCAGTCCTGAGTAATGGACATCCAGTTTTTTGCATGAAGGGCAAGTTTTCCCCCTAGGGGCGCAAGTACTTGGGCATGGCTGGGAAGGATAATTGGAAAGTCATTGTGAACTTTTTCCATAGGGGGGTGGCTTACCACTCCCTGGTTTTGAGGTGGAAACACTCCACTGTTTAGATCTTTGCATACCCTGAAACTGTAGTCTAGGTGGTCTGTTTCCCCTGGGTTTGGACTGAGAAGGCCTGAGAGGGACTAGAAAGGACCAGTTTTTTGAAGGCCAATGCCTACTGAATCTAGGTGGCTGCACCTGTAAGACATCTTTGACTATTTGCATAGATTTAGCTTTTTCTTCCATCTTTAAGAACTTCTCCTGCTTTCGTGCCAAAAAATGCTCCTGATTTAATGGAGCATCTAGTAATTTTGCTTTGACATGGTCAGGCAAGACTTGTTTTTTTAGCCAAGCATGCCTTCTCAGTACAGACCCAGTGATTGCAGCCCTGCAAGATGCTTCTAAGGCATCAAACCCACAATGCAAAGTATGTTTACTAACTTGGTTTGCAGAATGCATCAACTCTTGTAAATCTTTATTTTCTGCACAATCTGGAAGCAACACCATTTTTTGTTTAATTAGTTCGATAATATGTTGCTGGTACTTCAACATGTGAAACTGGCAAGAGTTGCAGAGGTATATACCTTCTTACCCCCATCTGTCTAAAGCTCTAGAATCCCTGTCTGAAGGGGTAGGGTTTTTGGCTGTAGTAGCCTTAATGCCTTTAGATCCCGGAGAAATGGTCTCTGGATCCGCAGTAGGAGTCTTAAAAGAGAAATTTATGAAAATCAGGTATCCTGTAGTACCGGGTCAGGTTTTCTAGGAGTTGGTGGTAAGGTGTCAGGAGTAAAACTGAACTCCAAGAAGACAGTCTACAATATCCAGGACAGGGGGTATAGCTAGAGGCCTGTCCTGAAGCAAATCTAAAAATTCCCCGAGTCTCTTTTTGGACTGAGGGTAGTCCTGGCATTCCCAGCAGAAAAGCTCTCAAGTTATGCAAGGTTTCACCAAAAGAGAAATCCTCTGGAGGGAAGGCAGAGGGAATGGATTCCTCTGCATCTGAATCCTCATGGGTAGATAAGGATATGTCCTAGTAATCAGAAGGGTCAGAGTCATCAGACTCCTGGTCTGTAGAATCAGAAGGAAATTCAATTCTCTGTCTTTTGGCAGGGGAAGGCTGGCTTCCCCTAATTAGGGTAATAAGGTCTTCAGCCATTCTAAGCATTTATTTTTGTGGCATGGGAGGATGAACATGCGCTTTGGACGTCGGTTTTCTAGTAGTAGTGCAAACTCTGGGCCTGAGAAACCCAGTAGTTTTAGTAGGAAATGAAGTTGTCTGTTTAATATGAATATTGGTGGGTCGGAATACACCCTGAAAAGCCGGTGCCTGCACAGCAGCTCCAGACCCATCCAAGGTAGAGACATCCGCAGGTTCCATAGTCAAAGAAGCATCTTGTGGCATACCAGACTCCGAATGGGTCTCTGCAGAGGCCTGTGAATCTGTAGAAGCAGGCAACAGGGGCTGCAAAGGTGTTTCACTAAGTACCAGCAGACTGGCGACAAGCTTAATGGAAGCTTTGTCGGCAGTTTTTGACCTATGCAGTCTGTCTCTGTCTTTGCGCTTTTTCAGAAGATCGGTAGTCGGATGGCTTACCAAAGCAATTTCGGAATATGGAGAATGAGAGTGAAAGAATTTAGCTACAAAAATAGCTCGATGACGAATGGTTCTGGCATTAAACAAGGCACAAAACCGACAGCTAGGGACATCGTGGTCTGGGCCTAAACAGTTGACACAGTAAGAAGGAAAATCTCTGCAAGATATTTGCTTTCCACAGGCAAGACAATTGTTATTTTTTTCTGACCGGTTAGAGCAAGAAAAAAAGAACCCAAAACAGGGTAATTAGCTTTTAGAAGACTTCAGGTCTGAAACTCAAAAAACGAAAAATTCAGGTAGCGGCCAACCAGCACTTGTGAACTGTTTGTGCTTCGGGCTCCTTCGTGGCAAGAAACACTGATGTAATGGCGTCGGCTGCATGTTTTATACCCCTGATGACCTGACATCATGGAAAAGGTGACAGCATCTGACACAGGCATCCCAACACTATGGTATTCGGGCAGACTGAGGGCTATCTGCAGGCAGGTAACTCAAGTGTGATGACTGCAACAGTGAAACACGAAGATCATCAATGGGTTTTCCCCTGCTTCAGTCACTGTTCAGATTGCACTGTCTTTTTCTTTTTTCTCCTCTAACTTTAAGCACAGATATGGAGCTGGAAATTTAAACAGCAGCACAACTAAGTGCCACACACACCAAGCTGCTAGTACAAAGGGGAAGCAGATGAATAATATCACTATTAGTTTTGAGACAGCATAGTCTGGCTGGAAATCTTGTCACACACCCAAAACTAAAACTTCAAAGCAGCTAACAGCACAAAGCAGCACTTGTACTTGCTTGCAAAAAGTAGTAGTGAAAAAGGAGGACAAGATACACCAAGAATAACAAAACACTTGCTTTAAGTGGATGGGGAAAGGACTGTGATTACCAGCCATTTCACGAGAAAAGGAATGGAATGAAAGCACTTCATATTTTAGAGTCAAAACAGTGCTCTACTTAAGCTACTATTTCCAGGATCAAAGGCCACTGGCTACTAATGGGTGCAAAGCAGAGAACAATTTCTGAACTCATTATGTCATCTGCTGCAACACCAATCAACTGCAGGACTGACATGGACACACACTTAAAGGCAACTTGAAGGCCTGCCAGCTCAATGGGATGAAGAAAGACACCTGAGCACTTGGAAATAAACACACAGAAACAACAGGGTAGACATGAAAACTCTGTACAGAAGATACCACAGTCAGAACCTAAACCAGACAGCCAAGCACTAAGATGTTAATGCACACCATATGCTTCACTAATTAAAAAAAATGCTAGATTAAAAATAAACTCAGTAAGACAGAACTGGTCAGACAGCACCAACACCAATGGCACTCTACTCAATGACTCCCAATCAGCTGAAGAGGAGATTGTGTGGATTTGGAGAAATCCCAGGGTAGCACACCTACATGCCAGCAAGAAAGGGAATGGAACAGGTACAGGTAGAAGAAAACTGGAGGGCTCACACAGTAGTGCAGGTAAAGAACGCAAATTAAAAATATAACACTACTGCCAAGTATGAAAACAGACCACTTCCACTGAGCAGACTACAATCCACAATCTTTCAGACATAAGTGCTGATGCCCTTACTAATACACCGAGATCCACAGTTCTGATAAAAAGCCAGTTCTACAAATACATCTACAAACTTGCTAAGTAGTCTGAACTTTCAGCATGTGCACGTCCACACACAGTAAAGCAAGAGATACTAGAACATGAAAGCTCACCCCAGTTTCAATCCACAGACAGCAAAATAATTACTTACAAGCAATAAGTCTTCATCACTTTTTCAAGCTCATACAAATGATGGCAATTCTCTTGTGGTTCATCTTATTTGCATACACTGTTTCAATGGCAAAAAGCTCTAAACACTCAAGATCAGTGGGGAGAAGAGGACTGCTCAGGCATAAGTACTTAAAGGGTGAGTTCAACATTTTAGAAGAGGTGTTGATCGGTCCTTGAAAACATTCATGGCTGCTTAAAAAAACAAGAGAGTGAATGCTTGATAGAACTAGCAGAGCTGTATTTACACAGCAGCTCTGCTACAATTTAGCAAGGGGGTACTATGCATCTAACTAGTAAGTTTTGCCGGTCTGTAAAGGGTGGAGGTGCCAAATGGGGAATGTGGCCAGGGTTGCCAAATGACTGACAGTTCTGAGAGGAATAATGGACAAACAAGAAACTTCTACCCAGCTTTCGTCACTCAGTTTACTCAACTTATTTAAGTGGGTAAACTCCATAAAGTTGCTCTTCCACTGCATACAGAGTACATGCATGAGCACACTGGCACTGACAGATTACTTACAAAAAACCCTCTCATTACACCTAGATTGTCAATGGTTTGCACACTGATTTATCATGGCGCGGCAGACACTGGCCTCAACTAGTGACCATTAGTTACTGTTCTGGTAAAATCAGATATGGTTTGAACCAATCACAGTTGAATCAGTCTGCTGAACCAACACTGTTTGCAAGTTTCCAAATAAGGCAGCACCAATTCAGAAATCAGTTCCAGAATTCAGTGTTGCTTCCTTATACAGTAGTGAATTTAGCATATACCTCTTTTATGAGGTACAAATGGAGACCACTTTTACTAGCTAATCCTGAATATTCAGTCTATTATTCATGTTTATAAAATTTTACAGGTCTACTTTACATTATGAATGTTAGATTTTATAAAATGCAAATGCTGGACACTCAGACTTCAGCCATAGTTTGCAACCACTGCAGTTAATTAAAAGGCATTCTATGTATACAGCACTTCTGTAATGTACAGCTCACTGCTGTGACAGGACATCATTTCTTATGCGTGGTCTCCATTAACTGCCCACCTACCAATGAATTAGGAACTCTCCTTATAATGAGTTGGCAGGTATTAAGACATGCACCTGCTACTGCAACAGTTAAAACTGACATGTAGTTGGCTCAGCTAAGTCTATGTAACGGGAAGAACTATGACCAGCTCATCTGCTGTAAAACCTTTATTCCTTAACAGTTCGATAACTTCCAGCACTGTCAAAGGCACCTTCCAAGAATAATAACATCTTTGCTGAAGCCATCCATTTTAGCAATTTCAAAACAACCGAGTTTACTGTAAAACTCCAAACTTCTTTTATCAGTTGGTCTCACTTTGCAAAATGCCCCACGAGATCCTGTAGTAAGAGAAAATAAAGTTCAAGAAGTTAGTTTTAAAGAAGATTCTGTAGAAAGTAAAAAGAAAGAAAACTCTCAAATTTAAGTTACAGTTGTAAAAAATGTCATGCTAGGAGAGAAGATGCCAAACTTATGTCCATTTCAATTAAACTTTAAAAGGAACTGTGATGGCTCCAAACACAAACAAAATGGCCTGCTGTTAATAAACAATAAAAAATGCGGTTTAGCATTTTGGAGTAGAAAATACTGTGAAAATGTGTCTATTGTTTCTAACTCACTACATTTCATAATGTTAACAGACATGCTTGTTCAAAAAAATCTTACTTTAGCTAAGGTAACATGACAACAATTAGAAGAGGCACAGGAGGGAGCTGCTTGCAATGGATGAGAGACATTGTCTGTTGCAGAAAACTGGAAATGCGGGAGGCTACAACAGGAATCTAAATTAACAAAAAGATATAGATTTACAGTAAACTCTGTTAACCGGAACTCAAACAACCGTCATTCTCAAGCAACCAGCAAAAAAAAAAATCGAAGAAATACAGTACAATTTTCATGTGTTGCACTTTGACGTCAGAGCGGCTGGGATATAAAGGCATCAGCCAACGCCATCTTCTTCAGTGTTTCTTGCCCCAGATGCCAGGTGCCCTCCAAGGAAGGCTAAATTTTTGAATGGATAAACAAAAAATTCAGACATGCACAACAGTAATAAACAGATACACCATAACAGATAACCCCAGCTTATAGGAAAGGGGGGGAATGGACCCAAGGGAAAAAACAGAGGGGTGGGAGGGAGGGAAAACCTGACTGCAGTTGCATATCTATCGGACATCTACATTTATGGTAGGTACAAAACTGTACTATGTCCTTCAAGAATGCAACTGCAGTCCTGACATATGGGTTGAATACCATAGCCAAGCTGGGGGTGGTAGGACTAAGCAAGGGATGGTGTAGGTAGAAGGCCCTGCAGGACTGCCGAAGCAAAGCCTGCTCGGGATCTGGAGTATAATGGCAGGTTGTAGTGTTTGGTAAATGTATGCAAGGAGCTCTATGTAGCAGCCTCTAGAATATCTTTTGTGGCCACTCCTCTAAGAAAGGCTATGGATGTGGCCATAGCTCTGGTGGAGTGTGGTCTAATATTAGCTGGCACACTCTTTCCATGGGAGGAGTAACAGAATCTGAAGCAGTGTCCAATCCATTTTGAGATAGTTTGTTTGGTGACTACCTTTCCTTGTGTCCCAGCAGCATAGGCTACAAACAGTTGGTCAGACTTCCTGGTAGACTTTGTTCTGTCCAAGTAGTAGCGTAGTTGTCTGTGAATGTCTAAAGTATGCAACAGCTTTTCCCCTAAGTTTTGAGGGTTAGGAAAGAAAGTAGGCAGGTGAATTGCTTGGTTTAGTGACACTCTGGATATCACCTTAGGCATGAAGGAAGGATTGGTTCTAAGGGAAACTCTGTCCTGATGAAAGATGAGAAAGGGAGGAACTGCCATGAGGGCCTGTATCTCCGAGACTCTTCTTGCTGAGGTGACTGCCAACAGGAAAACCATTTTCCAAGAGAGAAATTGCATTTCTGAATATGCTGCTGGTTCAAAAGGAGGAAGAGTTAATTTTTCCAAGACGTAATTGAGGTCCCATGCAGGAATTGGTTGTTTCCTTGGAGGTTTGATATTCTTTATACCCCTCAGAAACTGTCTTAGCAAGGGATGCGAAAACACAGGTGGATCACAGTTGTAATGTGCAGAGATAGCTGAAGCGTGGATTTTGATGGAAGAATATGAGAGGCCACTGTGAAACATTTCTGCCAAGTATTCTAATATCTTAGGTATGTTCATCAGTGATGCATCCTGTCCCTTGTTGGCATTCCAGATGATGAATCTCTTCCATTTTGCCGAATAGGTTTTTCTGGTGGAAGGTCTGCGTGCCTCCAGCAAAATGTCCCGAACTGTTTTGGAAAGGGAGTCATGGGTTCCAGTCATGGAATTCTCCAAGCTGCCAACTTTAAGGTTTGTAGGTTCTGATGAACTGTCTTGTAATTGTGTTGAGTCAGGAGCTGAGGCCATTGAGGCAAGGGCCATGGTTTGGAGTGCGTTATGCTCAGTAGCAGTGGATACCAGTGTTGCCTTGGCCAGTCTGGAGCTATTAAGATTCCTCTCGGTTGTTCTGCCTTGATTTTCAGTAACACCTTGGTGAGTAAAGGTAGAGGAGGGAATGCATAAATTGTTAGTGCATTCCAGCTGAAGGAAAGAGCATCCGTTCTCCAGGCTAGAGGATGGTGTATCCTTGTGCAAAACCTTTCCAGATGATGATTGAGATGAGATGCAAAGAGGTCTATGTCTGGTCTTCCCCATGCAGATGTTATTTGTGAGAATATGCGTGGGTGTAACATCCATTCGTGTGGCTCCAAGAAATTTCTGCTCAACCTGTCTGCCAGAACATTGTCCTTGCCCGGAACAAACTGGGATTGCAAGTAGATGTTCAGATTCAGGGACTTTTCCCAAAGAGTCATTGTTAGTCTGCAGAGGGGATAGGAATGAGTGCCCCCTTGTTTGTTTATGTACCACATGACAGTGGTGTTGTCTGTCCTTATTAGCAGATGACCTTGCTGAAGAGATTTTCCAAAGGCTTCTATTGCATGTATCACTGCCAACATCTCTTTTTGATTTATGTGCTGATGCATTCCCATGGGAGTCCATTGCCCTTGAATGCATCTGCCGTCCATGTGCGCCCCCCCATCCATGGTCTGAGGCGTCTGTTGTAATAGTTTCACTTGTTGGAGGTTTGTTGAAAGGCATACCTTCGTTTACGTGACTTGCTTGAGCCCACCACAAAAATTCCCTTTGCAGGCATGGTATGAGTGGTATTATGTCTTCCAGGTTGTGGCTGTGTTGAGACCACAAGCTTTTTAGGTACCATTGCAGTTTTCTCATGTGAAGTC
The DNA here is from genome assembly GCF_019279795.1 of Protopterus annectens. Taxonomy (NCBI): domain Eukaryota; kingdom Metazoa; phylum Chordata; order Ceratodontiformes; family Protopteridae; genus Protopterus; species Protopterus annectens. The sequence continues at coordinate 499,630,348 of NC_056748.1, forward strand.
TTGCCAGAGGTATTAGAAGAATGCAAGATGCCATGAACCCCAAGGCCTGCAGGGTTTTCCTTGCGGTCAGGTGGGTTAGTTTTGCTAGGCTTTTGAAGTAATCTGTTAAATGCTCTTGTTTTTCCTCTGTAAGGAAGGCCATTTGTAGCTGTGTGTTCAGCTTTGCTCCTAGAAAAATAATCTCTTGGGATGGCAGTAGTCTTGATTTTTGAATGTTGACTGTGTATCCCAAAGCCTGTAGCAATTGAATGACATAATCCAAGTGTTTTATCAAGGTTTGTTTGCTGTCTGCTTGTATGAGGCAGTCGTCCAGGTAAGGGTATATTTGAATCCCCTGGAGTCTGCAATGTGCCACTACTGATGCCAGGCATTTCGTGAATACTCTGGGCGCAGTAGATAAGCCAAACGGCAATGCTGAGAATTGATAGTGCTCTGTTCCTGCAAGAAATCTGAGGTATCTTCTGCAACTGTGTCTGATAGGGACATGCAGGTATGCCTCCTTGAGGTCCAGAGTAACCAGCCAAAACCCCTTGCCCAGCATGGGAAGAAGTTGCTGTAATGTCAGCATCTTGAATTTTGGCACTATGAGGAATGTATTTAGAACGGACAAGTCCAAAATGAGCCTCCATTGCTTTTCTTTTCTTGGAACAAGGAACAGTCTTGAATGAAATCCCTGGCCTTGTTCCTGAGGAGGAACCTTCTCTATTGCCTTTATTTTTAACAGCTTTGAGACTTCTCTGAGTGCCTCTGCCCTTTGATTTTGTGGCAGGATTGGCATGCCTTGTCCTGTTGGTAAAGTATGGAAGTGGAATCTGTAGCCTCTGTGTATTATATCCAGAATCCATTTGTCCTTTGTTATAATGTGCCAGTTTGTTGAGAATAGAGATAATTTTCCGCCTAAAGGTGCTTCTCTTTGAGCCTTGGTAGGCGGAGTGGTAGGTAAGTCATTGTGATTGTCCCTGTGGTGCATGTGAAGTACCTGTGCCACTTCTTTGCTTTTGAGGTTGCCACTGGCGTCCCCTGTAGAAGCCTCGGTATTGCCCTCTACCTCGTGCACGCCTGTTCTTTCCCCTTTGAAACTTGTCTGAGTCTGGAAAGGACCAATTCTTTCAAGGCCAATTTCTGCTGAATCTAGGTGGCTGAACCTGGAGGAAATCTTTTACTGTCTGTACTGATTTTGCCTTCCCCTCAATAGACTTCAACACATCCTGAGCATTAGCACCAAAAAGCTTCTGTTTACCCAGAGGTGCGTCCAGGAGCTTTACTGTAACATGATCCGGGAGAGGCTGCTCTTTCAACCAAGCATGTCTATGGATAACAGCCCCTGTCATGGCTGCCCTACATGAAGCCTCCAATGCATCATAACCACACTGAAGAAAATGGTTACTAACCTGCTGAGAATTATGAACCAAATCCTGCAATGCCTTTCTATCTATAGGCTCAGGAGAGGCTAGCTTTTTCTGCAAATCTTCCAGTAAAAAATCCTGGTACTTAAACATATGAAAAAGGCAGTTAAGTGACCTCATGGCAAGGGTGGTAGAGGTATAAACTTTCTTACCCCATCTCTCCAGGGACCTTGCTTCCCTGTCAGCTGGTAGTGGATTTTTGGCCAAGGGAGAAGCCACTCCTTTGGGGCCCTGTGAAATAGTTTCTAGATCCACAGATTGGGCCTTAAAGAAATGCTTGTGAGTGTCAGGGACCCTGTAATATCTGTCAGGCTTGACAGGAGCAGGAGGAAGAGAATCAGGTGAAGCACTGGAGTCTGAAAATACATCATCCAGGACATCCAAACCTGGAGGGATAGCCAAAGGTCTGTGCTGGGGTAACTTGAGGAAGGTACGGACCCTTTTCCTAGAGTCAGAGAATTCCTGACCCTGCCACTTAAAATGTTCCCTCATGGAGTGGAGTACTTTACCGAAAGAAAAATCCTCTGGAGGAGAGGCAGAGGGAATAGAATCCTCAGCATCAGAGTCCTCATAGGCTTGTAAGGATTATTCATGGGTATCAGAATGCTCTGAATCCCCAGAGGCTTCATCTGAAGAGAGGTTGTCTGCCTGCTCAGTTCTAGGCCTTTTTTCTGCAGGTGGCTGAGAACCTCTGTCTGGATGGGGCTGAGACCCCCTGATAAGAGAGATTAGGTCTGCAGCAAGAGACATGATCTGTCTATCAGAAGAGGGAGCCTGAGAGGTAGGCTTAGGATGGGCCTTGGCCTGGCTGGCGGCCTTAGCACGTGCGAAGGCCTTGATGGACATGGATACAGGAGGCCTAGCTGCCCCACGTGCAGGGGTAACCTTGTCCACCAGAATGGTGTCGGGTAGTTCAAGAACTTCGGTTTCTGTAGGAAATTCTACAACCGGTACCGGTGTAGCCTCCGAGACAGAGGAGCATGATAATGCGGTGTCGTCAGCCTGGAGCGGTTGAATAATCACTTCCGAAGGGACCGAAGCACTCGCGGAGGGCTTAGGAGTAGAGTCGGTGGAAGTCCCGGGCCGAAGATGCCGGTCCCAGTCCTTACGTTTCTTGGTAGTTTGTGCTGTCGGTTGTTCTGACGGCATGTTGTAAGTGAAGGATTCGCCAAAAAAGTTTACGGCAAATTCTGCCCGGCGCCTGAGAGTGCGCTTATTAAAGCAGGCACAGGTAGCACAGGCCAAGACGTCGTGGTCTGGGCCCAGGCAAGGGAGGTAGTAGGAATGGAAGTCCTTATGAGGTATTTGTTTACCACAAGACAAACAATTATTAACTTTCTCAATTTGTTCTGACATCGGCTGAGGCAAGAAAAAATGTTCCCCAACAGGGTACTTAGCTTTTTAGATGACTTCGGTAACTGAAAACACATGAGCTGACCGACCGGCACTTGCGAACTGCTTCTGCTTCGGGCACCGCGCGGCAAGAAAGACTGAAGATAGCGTCGGCTGATGCCTTTATACCCCAGCCGCTCTGACGTCGGGGAGGAGGCGACATCAGCCGACACCGGACCCAGACTTTGGAATCCGGCCGACCGAAGGGCTGCCTGAGGCAGGACAACCCATATGTCAGGACTGCAGTTGCATTCTTGAAGGACATCAATGACAGAAACATGCAAAAAATTAAGTTTAACATTTATTTCCATCACTGAGAAAAGAAAGCACACCAACTATTCCTCGCATGCTCTTGGTACTGTTGTGCAGCAGTGGATTTTAACACATTTTTACACAGACAAAATGGTTTTAAGTGACTAGTTTCATACAAAAGAATTTTAATTAAGCGCTTGCATCCATTTTGTCTTTTTCTCCTAGTGTGCTCCTTAAGATGCTCTTTTCTTACATTATTGTATTTTTCTGGCAGCCAATACTCTATGTACTGCTGTTACAGCATGCAAGAGTGGGCGCTGCCCCTCAACTCCCTAACTATCCCCCACTACAAACTGATAGTAACATTTTTTCTGATGTTTACAGCTACTGTTTCACATTATTTTCTTGCAGTGTACGGAGGGTTGCTGTCCCCATCAACTCCCCCAGCAACACACAAAAATAGTTACTAAAAAATAAGTATTATACTGGCAGAGAGGTGGGGAAGGGAAGTACTCTCTCCTTCACATACAGCAGCAGCATTGCATGCATTGTGCTCTCTTACATTTTCTTTTCTTTTCTTTTAGTGAATTGCTGCTGCAGCATGTAAAAGGGCTGTCTCCATACATAAGCCCCACTACTAGCAAAGCGATTACATTTGCAGTGGTGCTAGGAGTCACAACCTGTCCAATCTTAGTTAATAGCAGCAGCACATTCCCAAGACAGTACAACTGGCACACTTTTTCTTCTATTTTATTTTTCTTGTACTGCTGAGCTAAGTATATAAATACAACAGAAAGGTAATGCCAAAATCTGGCAGGTAGTGGTAATCAATGCTGAAAATCAAAAGTACCACCTTAACCTACATAGAAAATCATTTGGTACCACTCTTTTCCACAATCAAATACATATATACAGACATTTTACACACACAGACAACACACACAAGTACTTTAATCCCCCCATACATATCATTACACACACATACATCACGCATCTAATGTATACACACGCACATATGTAAATACGTGCGTATGAGTGCAAGAGAATGAGATAATGGAAAAAAAAACAGCTGAAATAAGTCACAGAGCAGGAAAGTCAAGGACAAACATTGCAGCACTGTATGACAGAATTTACTTTAGGCCTGGCACAGTAATGTGCTAACAAGCATGTACACAAGCTGGGAGGACAGTCATATATTATACCTACAGGTATATAAATGACTGACTCGAGTAAAAGCAGATGTACAGTAGATACAGAAGATTGTTGACGGTGGAAATGCTAAGCTGACTTCTTGGAGGCGACACCAACTCCACATGTGAAGAGAAAGCAAAATAATGTTGAGCCACTTTAGAGATTCTCTGGTAAGTAAGTACTAGGCAAAAAAAAAAACTGCAGACCATTGCAAGCCTAGTCAAAAAACCCTATTCAAAAGTTCCTGCTAACCTCAACGAGGGCAACACAAGACAGACTGGAAGAGAATTTAAGGTTGCCTATCCAATTGCCTAGGTTTACCTTGAAGGTGGCAAGGGTGCTACACCGCTGGATGTAGTAGAAGTTTGTTCCAAAGGGGAGGAATACTAATCTGTCATGCGACATGGCTTATTTACCTGCTGATGAAGGTTTAATTTCTTTAACCGGATATCAGAAGTATAATTTATCCTGTGAAGGAATAGATGGTCAATGTCCAGCTTAAGGAGGTGATTCATAACACGTTTTGTACATCTTATGCTAGTGAGACTAATGGGTCTATAGTTACCGGGGGGGTCTGTAGTTGGGCCATCACTGTGCAATGGCAGTTTTCCAGGTTTCATGAATGTAACCAGTGTAGAGGACAAACGGACCGACTAAGCCTATGTAAAAAAAAAAGCTTTCAAAAACTAAAAGAAACCACAACCACTGATAAAAATGGAACCTCCAATCTTTAATAATAACAAACAAAATATGACTAAGTGCTTTTACCCTCATAACAAATGGGCTTCTTCAGTCATACTACTAAAAAACACAATCACTTAAATACACTAAACATTCAAAGATAATTAGCATTTTTACCGCTGGTTGTGGTTTCTTTTAGTAACCAGTGTAGAGGCTTATTTCAGAGAGGTTAAACAGGAGTTCAGACAATCCACAGTTGGCAAGGACAATCAGGCAACCTGGTATATTACCAAGACCTGTGGATAAGGCAATCTTGGCTTTGGAGAATGCTGAGAGAACTTGTTTTGCAGTAATTAAATAGGGGTGGCTGGGATTGTGGAATATCTAACTGTGGGTGGAATAAAATCTACACATTTGTCAGCTGTGTTAGTTCTTAACTTCCAGATATAGTTAAAAATTTACAGCTAGTTTTGGTTTTAATGGCAGAGTTCATACTCTGCTATGAGCTTCCTAATGGATCCCTTACGTTCTTTACTAGTTTGCTTAAATGTGCTCTTAATACAGGTTGAATGTGACTTCCTATAAGCATTAAGCAATGCCTTCCTCGGATCCTGTTGAATAAAAAACACACCCACTTTTATATAGTGGCTAAGCCAATCAGATCATCTCCAAAGTTTCCTGCCTTTAAGCACTGGTTTTAAAGGACCCATACCATTAAGTCCGGCATTCTTACCTGCTCGCAAGTCTGCTATCCATCACGTTTCTACTATTTCAGTTTTATTAGTTAAATCACCTTTGGCATTGACATGCGTCTTTTCCAGAGCTGTTTCCGGTTTGTTCTGTAGACTGAGATTTTATATTTGCTGTTCTATTCATTTACCTGCGCTGGATTTTATCTGAATTAAAGCTTTTCCAGTGGTGGTATATTTGTTTTGGATTACTACACGTCCCTCCTTCCTTAGTGGAACTACGGTTTATTTTCAGGAATTTTGTTTTTGACGCAGCAGTCCTCGGCAAGCTACTATACTGTTCTATTTTCATTTATTTTGTTTATATACACCAGCTCGCACATGGCAGATGGACTAAATATTAAATCTGATTTGCTGCTCGATAAGGAAAGTACAGTTTTGTACCTACCATAAATGTAGATGTCAGATAGATATGCAACTGCAGTCCTTACATATGGGTTGTCCTGTCTCAGGCAGCCCTCGGTCAGCCGGATTCCAAAGTCTGGGTCCGACGTTGGCTGATGTCACCTCCTCCCTGACGTCAGAGCGAAAGGGGTATAAAAGTATCAGCCGACGCCATCTTCCTCAGTGTTTCTTGCCCCAGATGCCAGGTGCCCTCCAAGGAAGGCTAAAATTAGAACTGGATAAAAAATTCCAGACATACACAATAGCAATAAACAGATACACCATAACAGATAACCCCAGCTAAGTATAAAAGGAGGAAAGTGGACCCAATGTACAGAGGGGAAGGAGGGTGGGAAAACCTGACTGCAGTTGCGTATCTATTGGACATCTACATTTATGGTAGGTACAAAACTGTACTATGTCCTTCAAGAATGCAACTGCAGTCCTTACATATGGGTTGAATACCATAGCCAAGCTGGGGGAGGTAGGCTCTAAGATAAGGATGGTGTAGCTAAAATGCCCTGCAGGACTGCCGAAGCAAAGCCTGCTCGGGATCTGGAATATAAAGGGAGTTTGTAGTGCTTGGAGAATGTATGCACGGAGCTCCACGTAGCAGCTTCTAGAATGTCCTTTGGAGCCACCCCTCTTAGGAAGGCTGTGGAGGTGGCTGTAGCTCTGGTGGAGTGTGGTCCGACATTGGCTGGCACACTTTCCATGGTAGGAATAACAAAATCTGATGCAATGTCCAATCCATTTTGAAATTGTTGGTCTGGAAATTGCTTTTCCTTGTACTCCAGGAGCGTAAGCTACAAATAGTTGGTCAGACTTTCTGTTGGCCTTAGTTCTGTCCAAGTAGTAGCACAGTTGTCTGTGAATGTCCAAAGTGTGCAGCAGCTTTTCCCCTTTATTTTGAGGATTGGGGAAGAAAGTTGGCAGGTGAATTGCTTGATTTAGAGACACCCTGGAAATCACTTTTGGCATAAAAGAAGGATTGGTTCTTAAAGAAACCCTGTCCTGATGAAAAATGAGGAATGGAGGAACTGCCATGAGGGTCTGTATCTCCGAAACTCTCCTTGCTGAGGTTATTGCCAACAGGAAAACTGTTTTCCATGAAAGAAATTGTAATTCTGCAGATGCTGCTGGCTCAAAGGGAGGAATAGTTCATTTTTCCAACATGAAATTGAGGTCCCATGCAGGCACTGGTGGTTTTCTGGGAGGCTTGATATTCTTTACCCCTCTTAGAAATTGTCTTAGCAAAGGATGTGAGAACACAGGAGGATCGGTGATGTATCTTGCTGAAATTGCTGAAGCGTGTATTTTTATGGAAGAACATGAAAGTCCATTATGCAGAATGTCTGCCAAGTATTCAAATATCTGTGGAATGTTCATTACTGATGCATCCTGTCCCTTTGATGGTATTCCAGATGCTGAATCTCTTCCACTTGGCCGAATAAGCTTTTCTGGTGGAAGGTCTGCGTGCTTCCAATAATATCTGTTGAACTTCCTTGGAGAAAGAGATATGCGGAGACATCATGGGACCCTCCAAGCTGTCAGCCGCAGAGTTTGCAGGTTTGGATGAACCGTCCTGTAATTGTGCTGAGTCAAGAGTGGAGACCATAGAGGCAGGGTCCACGGTTTGGTGCAAGTTATGCTCCTTAGTAGTGGATACCAGTGCTGTCTTGGCCAATCTGGAGCTATTAAGATTCCTTTCGGTTGCTCTGCTTTGATCTTCAGTAACACCTTGGTCATCAATGGTAGAGGTGGAAATGCATAGCTTTTGAGAGTTCCAGCTGAATGAGAGCGCATCTATTTTCCAGGCTTGTGGATGATGTGACCTCGTGCAGAACTTTTTCAGATGATGATTGAGGTGGGAGGCAAAGAGGTCTACGTCCGGCCTCCCCCATGCTGAAGTTATTTGTGCAAAAATGTCTGGATGCAACATCCATTCGTGTGGATCCAGGATGTTTCTGCTTAGACTGTCCGCTAGAACATTGTCCCTGCCTGGAACAAACTGGGACTGTAGCTGTATGTTCAATTTCAGGGATTTTTCCCAAAGAGTCATTGTTAGTCTGCAAAGGGGGTAAGAATGAGTACATCCCTGCTTGTTTATGTACCACATAACAGTGGTGTTGTCTGTTCTTATTAGTAGGTGACCTTGCTGAAGATATTTTCTGAAAGCCTCGATTGCATGCATTACTGCTAACATCTCTTTTTGATTGATGTGCAGATATACTTCCTGGGGAGTCCATTGTCCTTGAATACATCTGCCCTCCATGTGCGCCCCCCATCCATGGTCTGAGGCGTCTGTTGTAATGGTTTGGCTTGTTTGAGGCTTGTTGAAAGGCATACCCTTGTTTAACTGGCTTGCTTGGGCCCACCACAAAAATTCCCTTTGTAGACATGGGATGAGTGGGATAATTGCTTCTAAGTTGTGGCTGTGTTGAGACCATAAACATTTTAGGTACCATTGTAGCTTTCTCATGTGTAGTCCTGCCAGTGGAATCAGTAGAATGCAAGATGCCATGAAACCCAGGGCCTGCAGGATTTTCCTTGCAGTCATCTGGGTGAGCTTTGCTAGGCTTTTGAAGTAATGTGGTAGTTGTTCTTGCTTCTCTTCTGTGAGGTAAGCCATTTGAGATTCTGTGTCTAGTTTGGCTCCTAGAAAAGTTATTTGTTGGGATGGCTGTAGTCTTGATTTTTGTAAGATGACTGTGTATCCGAAAGCCTGTAGTAAGTGTATGACATAATTCAAGTTTTTTGTCAAGGCTTGCTTGCTGTCCGCTTGTATAAGGCAGTCGTCCAGGTAAGGGTACATTTGTATCCCCTGGAGTCTGCAATGTGCAATTACTGATACCAGGCATTTCGTGAATACTCTGGGCGCAGTAGATAAGCCAAAGGGCAATGCTGAGAATTGATAATGCTCTGACCCTGCAAGAAATCTGAGGTATCTTCTGCAACTGTGTCTGATTGGGACATGCAGGTATGCCTCCTTGAGGTCCAGCGTAACCAGCCAAGACCCCTTGCCCAGCATGGGAAGGAGTTGCTGTAGCGTCAGCATTTTGAATTTTGGTACAATGAGAAAGGTGTTTAGAGCGGACAAGTCCAGTATAGGTCTCCACTGATTTTCTTTTCTTGTAACAAGGAACAGTCTTGAGTAAAATCCCTGGCCTTGTTCCTGAGGAGGAACCTTTTCTATTGCTTTGATTTGTTTCAGCTTTGAAATTTGTTCGAATGCCTCTGCCCTTTGATTTTGTGGCAGGTTTGGCATGCCTTGTCTTGTTGGTAATGTATGGAAGTGGAACCTGTAGCCTTGGTCTATTATGTCCAGAATCCATTTGTCCTTTGTTAAAATGTGCCAGTTTTCTGAAAATAAGGATAATTTTCCGCCTAAAGGTGCTTCTCTTTGAGCCTTGGTCGGCGGTGTCAAAGGCAAGTCATTGTGATTGTCCCTGTGGGGCAGGGGAAGTCCCTGCGCCACCTCTCTGATCAGTCGGTTCCCATTGGCGTCCCTAGCAGGAGCCTCTGTATTGCCCTCTTCCTCGGCCACACCTGTTTTTTCCCCTTAGAAATTTGTCAGTGTCCGGAAAGGACCAATTCTTAGATGGCCAATTCCTGCTGAACCTAGGAGGCTGAACCTGGAGGAAATCCTTGACTGTTTGCACTGATTTAGCCTTTTCCTCAATTGACCAACACATCCTGAGCATTAGAACCAAATAGCCTGTGTTTTTCCAGAGGAGCATCTAGAAGCTTTGCTTTAACATGATCTGGTAATGGCTGTTCTTTTAACCAGGCATGTCTACGTATGACGGCCCCTGTCATAGCTGCCCTACATGAAGCTTCCAATGCATCATATCCACACTGAAGAAAATGGTTGCTAACCTGCTGTGTGTTGTGAACCACATCCTGCAAGGCCTTCCTATCTAAAGGCTCAGGAGAGGCTAACTTTTTCTGCAAGCCATCCATCAAGAAATCATGATACTGAAACATATGAAAAAGGCAATTGAGGGCTCTCATGGTCAGTGTGGTTGAGGTATAAACTTTTTTGCCCCACCTCTCCAGGGACCTAGCTTCCCTGTCTGAGGGCAAGGGATTCTTGGCCGTGGATGTAGCCACCCCCTTGGGCCCCTGGGAAATAGTTTCAAGATCAACAGCATGGGCCTTAAAGAAATGTTTATGAGTTTCAGGAACCCTGTAGTATCTGTCCGGCTTAACCGGAGCAGGAGGGAGAGAATCAGGAGAAGCACTCAAATCTGAGTACACATCATCCAAAACATCAAGCACTGGAGGGATAGCTAAAGGCCTGTGTTGTGGTAGCTTAAGGAAGGTACGAAGCCGCTTCCTGGAATCGGAGTATTCCTGGCCTTGCCACTGAAAGTGCTCCCTCATGGAGTGAAGAACTTCCCCAAAAGAAATATCCTCAGGAGGGGAGGCAGAAGGGATAGAATCCTCCGCATCAGAATCCTCGTAGGCCTGGAAGGACTCTTACTGGGTATCTGAGTTATCAGAGTCACCAGAGGCTTCATCAGAAGAAAGGGTGTCAGTATGCTCAACCCTGGGCCTTTTGTCAGAAGGTGGCTGAGATCCTCTTTCAGGATGGGCCTGGGAGCCTCTGATTAAAGAAATTAAATCTGCAGCTAAAGACATGATTTGTTTATCAGTAGTGGGCTGAGGCAGAGCTTTAAGAGGGTGAGACTTAGCCTGGCTAGCAGCCTTAGCACGTGTGTAGGCCTTGATAGACATAGACATAGGGGGCCTAGCTGCCCCACGTGCTGGAGTAACCTTGTCCACTTGGTATGGTCTCCGGTAAATCTAGGGCTTCAGAATCTGGAGGAAAATCAACCACCGGCACAGGCTCCGGGGCCGGAGAAATCGTTAAAGCGGTGTCGTCAGTCCGGAGCAGTGGAGGAACCGCCTCAGAAGAGACCGATGCACTTGCGGTAATTTTTGGCGTGGAGTCGGTGGAAGTCGCGGGCCGAGGATGTCGGTCCCGGTCCTTCCGTTTTTTGGAAATACGAGTTGTCGGTTGTTCCGACGGCATGGTATAGGAGAATTTGTCGCCAAAAAAGTCTTCAGCAAACTCTGCCCGGCGCCTGAGTGTGTGCTTATTGAAGCAAGCACAGGCGGCACAGGCCGAGACGTCGTGGTCTGGGCCAAGGCAGGGGAGGTAGTAAGAATGGAAATCCTTATGAGGTATTTGTTTACCACAAGACAAACAGTTATTAACTTTTTCAGTTTATTCTGACATCGGCTGAGGCAAGAAAGAGATCCCCAACGGGGTACTTAGCTTTTTTGATTACTTCGGATACGAAAAACACAGGAGCTGACCGACCGGCACTTGTGAACTGCTTCTGCTTCGGGCACCACGCAGCAAGAAAGACTGAGGAAGATGGCATCGGCTGATACTTTTATACCCCTGCCGCTCTGACGTCGGGGAGGAGGCGACATCAGCCGACATCAGACCCAGACTTTGGAATCCGGCCGACCGAGGGCTGCCTGAGGCAGGACAACCCATATGTAAGGACTGCAGTTGCATTCTTGAAGGACATCAAAGAAGTTAAGTTTATTTTGCCCGCCGTCAATAAAACGTTACCAAATGTCTTTTCGAACTAAGCCAATCCCTTATTAAAACTTAAATTGAATGATGTATCATTACAGCAGATGGACACACCCTTGGAAAATGAAGGTTTTGACAGAATCTTTGAAGAGGTAGAAAATGCTGCCTATAAGCTCAAAAGGCTTCAATGACAATGTTTTCACCTAGAAGCTTGTTTACATCACCAAGTCATTCTGAGGGGATTAAAAGGAAAATGCTTACCTACTCACAGTAATTAGAACCCGGAATTGCTTGCCAGGTGGCAGTCTATTAACTTGGAAACGAGCTTTCATTATATTAAACTATTAATAGATTTATTTTGTCCTATTGAGGAACAAACATCTTTATTGAAAGGAAACAAGATGAATTGGAAAAGACTACACTTTCAGAGAGCTTTCTGAATAAGACAAACGTTACAATATAATTTGATTTCTTATGACAGCAAACTGAAAAACATCAAAACTAAGAAGTTAGCTAGAGACCATCATGATTTTTTCAAACGCCGATATTTTTCAGTGGCCGAGAACAAGTGATGAAGCTGCCACTGTGGACAAGGAGGAAGGTAAGAGTTAATTATGCCAATAAAGAGGCACACTTATTACAGATACCTAGCTCTTCCTGTACTTCTGATGTCAACCAAAGATCAGCTAGAGAACTAAAACTACAAGGGATTTCTAACAGTAATGAGCAAATCATTTTCCAAGTACTGAACAACAAAGCGAACTCCACCAATGCTAATGACTGAGGAATTATAAGAGTATGATCTCACAGCAGGGGCAGGAAGAGACCGAAGCTTAAAACACGAATGCATCTGATGAATCCCTAATAGTGAATTTATCGAAGATTCCTCTGACTACAGCATATGTTTCTTTATTAAATAAAAGACTTTCCTTTATTCCAGCTTTTCGGTCAAAACTGAATGAGTTCACATTAGACATTAAATATTTTGGCAGGAATGTTGAAGTACAATTTTGGGAACTTGAGCAGTTCTCCACTGGTTTTAAGAAACCTAGTATTTATATGCCACCATCTCTTCCAGTTGTAGAGACATTTGTACATGCATGTGAGAAAGATGTAGTGTGTTTGTGCCATGGAGAAAGCAATAAACAAAGCTTTTATAATTTGAATCCTCATAAAAAGAAGGCACTATGAGAATTATTGCATGATAAGGATATAACCATCTGACCCAGCTGATAAAGGAGGAGCGGTTGTGATAATGGAAACTTAAATTTACAATGAGAGGATGTTAATAATGTTGAATGATCAGACCACTTTTTTGAGAATGAATAAATGGGAAAGACCGAAGTTTGAGTGAATGACACCCTGTATGAACTCTATACAAGACAAATCCCTGAAGACTTTTATGAACACAAAGGTAGAACTATCCAATTATTCCGATAATCAGTGGATTACCCAAGATATACAAGAACAGAGAAGATCCACCTTTATGTCAGATTGTATCTAGGAGGAGTCGGCTCACTGAACTAACTTCTATTTTTGTGGCATCTCAGTTTAAGAAGCCTTTACCAAAGATGAAAACAGTCCTGAGACACACCTCACAGCTTTTTACAACTATTGGCTGAATGCGTAGTAAAACTGGACAGTAGGAAAGCTCTCACTATGGTGACTTTGGATGTTAGAAGCCTCTTCACAGTGATTCCACATAAATATGGGATTGATTCCATTTGTGAGCTACTCAACAGGCATCAGATTTCTGACAGATTGACCATCTCACAGCTATGCTCCTTACTGAGGATAATTTTGGAGAGCAATGTTTTTGTATACGGAAATGAGCATTACTGGTAGAAATGGGGCACAGCCATGGGCACGTCATGTGCTAACAACTAAGCGAAACTGGTTATGGCACACTGGGAAGAGGAATTTCTGTTTAATGGTGCCAACATTTAGAGGGATTTTATCATTTATGATGGCAGATTCGTTGATGTGTTTTATCCTGTGAGAAGGCACTCAGAGTGAACTGTCAGGTATTGTGGATTATCTGGGGTGTACTACCTCATTTTTTTTTTTAGAGTTTGATATTCAGAGTTCTGATAATGAGATAGATTTTCTTGATGTAACTATTTTGTTGGACAAAGATGGGAATTTCAATACATGCTTACATAGGAAAGTGTGTTGGAGAAACCATATTTTGTACAGAACCAGCATGCACCCTACACATATTTACTCATAAATTAAAGGTCAGTTTCTTCTTGCATTAAGGCTTTGTACTGATGAAGACACTTGAAGAATCAGAATGGATAAAAGAAGGTCTACTAGCCCGTGGCTGTAAGAACTCCGAAATCCACCACGGATCAATGCAAGTCAAGGAACAAAGGAGAACAAGAGGGAGACCATATTTTTCAGCGTGAAGAGAAGACATAACCAATGATGAGCAATGAGGCAAAAATGACAATATGAGATGTCTGCTGACTTACAGCAGTGATATTTCAGCTGTCTCTCAGACTATCAAAGTAACTGAAAGATTTTGATAACTGATGATATCAGACACATAGTAGGTGAGCCTCCCAGGTTCACATTTAAGAACAAATTGAACTTGAAGAGACTTCTATGCCATAAAGAAGGATCGGCTTTTTGTGATTTTTACTCCCAGGATGGGTACTTTTCCTTGCAGAAGGTGTAAGGCATGCATCTATATAGACACCAGTAACTGTTTCAAACATTCAGTCAATAACCGGGAGTATAAACTGAGGATTTATGTGGAATGCAGCACTAAGATTATTATTTATAAAAAAAGATGTGATAGCTGCCCGGCAATCTATGTTGGGAAAACCAACAGACATTTTAAATAAAAGATATTACGCCACCTTAGTGATATTAGATTGGCCATACAAACTAATGCATTAGTACATGTTCAGAAATATACTGGTCATAGATTTTTTTTTTAGCTTTGGAAAATATACATGTCAATGCCAGAGGAGGCGATTTAACTAATAAAAATGAAATAGTAAAAAAGTATAGTTGTGTACACTTACCATAAATGTAGATGTTATGAGTGTATTCACTGTTGCAGTCATCACACATGGGTTATCTGCCTGCAGGTAGCCCTCAGTCGGCCCGAATACCAGAATCTTGGGATTTCTGCGTTGGATGCTGTCGCATCTTCCATGACGTCAGGTCGTCATGGGTATAAAACATGCAGCAGATGCCATTACATCAGTTTTTCTTGCCCCAGATGTCAGGAAGCAATTACATGGTGTGAACACCTCCAGTAAAAAGTAAATACTACTGCCATAAGATATGGCCAAAAAGAGGACAGGTAGAAAGAATAGAAAAGTCACGGGGCTGGAGGGAGGGTAACCAGGACTGCAACAGTGAATACACTCAAACATCTAAATTTATGGTAAGTGTACACAACTGTACTGTACTATGTTCTTTGTGTTTCACTGTTGCAGTCATCACACTTGGGTTGATCCCCAAAGCGGAGGAAGGGTGGAGGCAGTCAAGAAGTTCTGGGGCTGGCTATCAGGCCTTGTAAGACTGCTGTGGCAAACCCAGCTCTGGATTTAGAAAAAAAGAGGTACGTGGTAATGCTGGGTAAAGGTGTGTAGAGAACTCCAGGATGCAGCTTCCAGGATATCCCTGGTAGGGGACTCCCCTGAGAAATGCTGTAGAGGTTGAAGTAGTCCTAGTGGAATGAGTTCGGATCCCCTGTGGGGTAGGTTTTTCCATGGTATTTGTAACAGAAATGGATGCAGTGTGCTATCCAATTGGAAATGGTTTGCTTTGAAATGGCTTTGCCCTCTGCCCCTGTAGCAAAGCTGACTAGCAGCTGGTCAGATTTTCTGAAAGGTTTAGTTCTGTTAAGGTAAAAACCTGAGCTGTCTGTGCACGTTCAAGGAGTGCAGAATTCTTTTCCCTTTATTCTGAGGATTAGGGAAAAAGGTTGGTAAATGGATGGATTGGTTTAAAGCCACACTGGATACCACCTTGGGCATAAATGATGGGTTAGTCCTGAGGGAAACCCTGTCCGCATGGAAAATAATGCAGGATTCCACAGCCATTAGTGCCTGTAACTCGGACACTCTTCTTGCTGAAGTGATGGCTAGAAGTAAGGCTGTTTTCCAAGAGAGGAATTTTAACTCTGCTGCAACACCAGGCTCAAAAAGGGGGAATGGTGAGTTTCTCTATTACAAAGTTAAGGTCCCAGGCAGGGGTGGAAGCTCTCCTCGGGGGACTTTAATTATTAGCTCATCTCAGGAACTGTTTGATGAGAGGGTGTGAAAATAGAAGTGGCTCAGTACTGTAATGAGCTGAGATGGCAAAGGCATGAATTGTAATAGATTAGGAGGATAGGCCTTTGTGGAGTAGCTCTGCTATCCAATCCAGGATTTGAAGTAAGGTGAGCACAACTGTGTCCTTTCCTTGAGACTGGCTCCAAGAACAATATTTTTTCCACATTTCTGAATAGGATTTCCTAGTACTAGGCCTTCTGGCCATAAGGATAACGTCCATCAACTGTTTGCTGAGGGTTGCTGGTGGTGTATTCAGGGAATAAGCCAGGCTACAAGTTTCAGGGTTCACAGCTGTGGATGCAAAATCTGTCCCTTCTTCTGGGACAGCAGGGAGGGGGGGGTCTGATGTAGGTGCCAGGGTGGCACTGCTGTCAGACTGCGTATGAGTGGGTACCAGTGCTGGCGTGGCCAGTCTGGGGCAATAAAGATTGTCCTTGGCCTGTCCTGTTTGATCTTGAGTAGTATTTTTGAGAGGAGGGGCAGAGGGGGAAAGGCATAAATTGAGAGGTTTTCCCATGTAAAGGATAAGGCATCCACTTTCCACGCTTGGCTGTGGGGATTTCTGGTGCAAAATTTGCTCAATTGATGGTTTTGGAGGGGGGCAAACAGGTCCACCTCTGGAGTCTCCCACCTATGGATTAGAAGTTTGAATGAGTTCGGGTCCAGCTTCCACTCGTGTGGGTCCAGCAGATTTCTGCTTAAGTCATCTGCCAGTGAATGTTGTTTGCCTGGCAGGAATTGAGCTTGCAGGAGCAGCTGGTTGCTCAAAGCTGTGTTCCACAGGGCCATGGCTAACCTGCAGAGTGGGTAAGAATGATGTCCCCCCTGCTTGTTTATTTACCACATAACTGTGGTGTTGTCTGTCTTTATCCAGAGTTGTCCTGGAAGGATAAGGTATTTGAAGGCTGTCAGAGCATTCTGTACAGCTAACATTCTTTTTGATTGATATGCAGGGGGAATTTGTCCTGGGCTCCATTTGCCTTGAATGCATTTGCCTGCCATGTGAGCCCCCCACGCATAGTCTGATGCATCTGTTGTCAGGGTTTGGGTGGCGAGGGGTGAGTGAAAGGAAGTCCCTTGTTGTGGTTGCATGCCTCTGCCCACCAAAGGAACTCTACCCTTAGACAAGGAATGATAGGAATCAGTGTTTCCAGGTCCTGAGAATGTTGACACCAGAGACTTAAGTACAACTGAAGTTTCCTCATATGCAGTCATGCATATGGAATTAGAAGAATACACGAGGCCATGAACCCTAGGGCTTGCAGAATTTGTCTTGCAGATAGCTGGGTTTTGGTGGCCATTAGTTTGAAGAAGCTTGTCAAATAAACTGTTTTTTCTGGTGTTAGGAATGCCATCTGAGAAGTTGTGTTCAAGCTTGCTCCCAGGAATACAATCTTTTGGCTGGGTACCAGTTGTGATTTCGTTTTGTTGAGGGTGTACCCCAGAGAAGTTAGAAGTGTCTCTACAAATGACAGGTGCTGAAGTAGCAATTCCTGACTGTTGCCTGAATCAGGCAATCGTCCAAGTATGGGTAAATTTGAATATTTCTCTGCCTGCAGTATGCAATAGCTGGAGCTAAGCACTTTGTGAATACCCTGGGCGCAGTAGATGAGCCAAAGGGAAGTGCAGAGAACTGATAGTGCATAGAGCCTGCCCTGAAACGTATATATTTCCTGCAAGCTTCCCTTATGGGGAGGTGCAGATAAGCTTCTTTTAAGTCTAGGGTGACTAGCCAGGTGTCCTTGGATAGCATAGGAAGAAGCTGGTGCAGAGTCAGCATTTTAAACTTTGGGACCACCAAGAAGGTGTTGAGAATTAAAAGATCTTGGATAGGGCACCAAGAGCCCTCTTTTCTGATCACCAGAAACAGTCTGGAGTAGAAACCCTGTCCCCTTTACTCTATTGGCACAGGTTGAATAGCCCTGATACTGAGAAGAGAAAGTACTTGCTTTAGAGCCTCTGCCCACTGGTTTAGAGGAAGATCTGGTAACCTCCTTGGGGTTGGCAGTGACAGGAAGTGGAATCTGTATCCCTGGGATACAATGTTTAGGACCCATCAGTCCTTGGTAATGGACATCCAGTTTTTTGCATGTAGGGTGAGTTTTCCTCCTACGGGTGCAAGTACTTGGGCCTTGCTGGGAAGCAAGATAGACAAGTCATTGTGAACTTCTTCCATAAGGGGGTGGCTTACCACTCCCTGTTTTAGAAGAGGATACACTCCAATGTTTAGATCTCTGCATACCCTGAGACTGTAGTCTTGGTGGCCTGTTGCCCCTGGGTTTAGACTGAGAATGTCTGGGAGGGACTGGAAAGGACCAGTTTTTAGAAGGCCAATGCCTACTGAATCTAGGTGACTGCACCAGTAAGAAATCTTTAACCGTTTGCATAGCGTTTGCTTTTTCCTCCATCTTTAAGAACTACTTCTGCTTTTGCGCCAAACAAACTTTCCTGGTTTAATGGAGCATCTAGTAATATTGCTTTGACATGGTTTGGCAAGATTTGTTCCTTCAGCTAAGCATGCCTTCTCAGTACAGACCCAGTGACAGCAGCCCTGCAAGATACTTCTAGGGCATCAAAACCACACTGCAAAGTATGTTTACTAACTTGGTTTGCAGATATAAACCTTTATTTTCTGTACAATCTGGAAGCAACAACATTTTTTGCTTAATTAGTTGCATAATATGCTGCTGGTACTTCAACATGTGAAACTGGCAATTCATAAGAGTTGCAGAGGTATATATCTTCTTACCCCATCTGTCTAAAGCTCTAGAATCCCTGTTTGAAGGAGTAAGGTTTTAGGCTGTAGTAGCCTTAATGCCTTTAGGTCCCTGGGAAATAGTCGCTGGGTCCACAGTGGGATTTTTAAAGAGAAATTTGTGAGAGTCAGATACTCTGTAGTACCTGTCAGGCTTTCTAGGAGCTGGTGGTAAAGTATCAGGAATAAGACTGGTTTCCATGAAAACATCATCTACAATGTCCAGGACAGGGGGTTTAGCCAGAGGCCTGTGCTGAGGCAAGTCTAAAAATTCTCTGAGTCTCGTTTTGGACTGAGGGTAGCCCTGGCATTCCCAGTAGAAATGCTCTCTTAAAGTATGTATAGTTTCACCAAAAGAAAAGTAATCTGGAGTGTGCCGTCCTTCTGATGACATGTTAAAACTGACGCTCCATGTACCAGATTTGGTGGCAACTCAGGTGGATGTGAAAGACCCCACTGCACCTATCGAAAAGAGTAGAGGACGTTTTCCAATGCCCTGACCAAATTTCCCCTACTAGTCTGGATCTCTGCTGAAAAGAGGTTACTAGTTTAGTGGGACTCTGTCAACAAAAGGATAAATAAAATAAAATGCCTTCTGCAGGCACATATTTTTTTCTGAAAATTTCACAGGCCTTGGAGCAACACAGTCCAAATGAACCCAATTCAAAAAACACAAAGTAGCTAAAAGAAATTTTAGCAATACCACTGAGAATGAAACCACTCCCAAAAAAACAGTGCTCATCACTCGAAGTCATTCTAGAAGAGACTGACTGATGACCATCATATCTTGCAGCAAAAAAGTTTTGAAGACGGTATAAGCTATCCCTACACCCCCTTTTTTCTTTAAGCTGTGCATCATAACATTTCTCAGGTTTGGAGTGTTGATCAGCTCAGTTCTTGGGATGCCTCAAAACTCTACAAGTCAACCAGAAGATGGACATCTCCTACAGGATTACGAAACTGAAGTGATGAATATGAGTTATGCACTTACCATAATGACATCTGCACACAGAAGGAAGAGTTGTACACTTTCAATAATGACCCATCTCTAAGTAGATCCATCTTTTTTTAACAAGTAGGACTTAAGCCAAACAACTTTCCCAGGCTACATGGAACACACACCCCTTCCCATTTTGCATCACTCATAAGTGTCCCCAGCTCATCTAATACTGAGCTTAGGTACACATGAAAAAATAAGCAGCAGAAAAAACACAAACAAGACAGGATACTGGGTGTGGAGGAAGGGTAACTTACAGAAGACATTCTTACATATGTACCACTATTTTATGACTACAACTATACATCTGTCAGGAAACGATCCAACTCCTGTAACTAAAATGACTCAGTCCCTAGCTAATCTTCTCCGTGGTCACCATCAATGCAGCATACCAGGGGGAGACGGTGGTCACCAAAGGAAGACCTGTAAATATCTAGCTTACAATACCTTGTAAATATACTCAGACCACCAGTCTGTGGCAGTACAAAGATGGTCAATAATGGCTTGAAGAAAAAGACAGAGAGAGCCCATAGCTCAAAAGTACAGTTTTGTACCTACCATAAATGTAGATGTTCGAAGATCCACATTGCTGCAGTCCTTACACTTGGGTAGTCCGCTGTCCTCGGTCGGCCCGAATATCAAAGTATAAGGCTGACGTCGGTCAAGGCGCATTAGACTGACATCAGGACGTCAGGGTACAAATGCGCATGACCGACGTCATATCCTCAGTCTTTTCTTGCCCCAGATGTCAGAAGACCCTAACAAGAAGGTCAAAACCCAAAGACAACAAACCAACAACCAACCACCCTAGCACTAATAATATGTACAATATATACAATATACACAAGATTTACAAACCAACCCACACAACCGCCTCTAACTACAGAGGGGAAGGAGGGAGGGTAAATTGGACTGCAGCAATGTGGATCTTCGAACATCTACATTTATGGTAGGTACAAAACTGTACTATGTTCTTCATCTCACATTGCTGCAGTCCTTAAACTTGGGTAGAATCCCAAAGCAGAGGTAAGGGAGGATGGCACAACTATAAAGAAGCAGGAGCTGCCAGAATGCCCTGTAAAATAGCAGTGGCAAAACCAGCCCTAGATTTAGAGTAAAGTGGAAGGTGATAATGCTTAGAGAAAGTATGCACAGAACTCCAAGTAGCTGCCTCCAAGATATCTTTAGTTGCCACCCCCCTTAAAAAAGCTGTTGAAGTGGCAGTAGCCCTAGTGGAATGAGGCCTAATCCCAGCTGGAACCTCCTTGCCATGATGGGAATAACAGAAAGCAATGCAAAACCCAATCCACTTAGAAATAGTTTGTTTTGACACAAGCTTGCCCTGAGAACTCAAAGCAAAAGAAACAAATAACTGCTGAGACTGCCTGAACCCTTTAGTTCTGCTCAAATAATATCGCAACTGCCTGTGTATATCCAAAGTGTGCAAAATCTTTTCCCCTTTATTTTGGGGGTTTGCATAAAAGGTAGGCAAATGAATAGTTTGGTTTAAAGACACACTAGAAACCACCTTAGGCATAAAGGAAGGATTAGTGCGCAAAGATACCCTATCCTTATGGAAAATTAAGAAAGGCTCAACTGCCATAAGGGCCTGAAATTCAGAAACCCTTCTCGCAGAGGTAATGGCCAACAAAAAAGCAGTCTTCCATGATAAATATTTTAACTCAGCAGTAGCTGCAGGCTCAAAAGGTTGTAGAGTGAGTTTCTCCAACACAAAATTGAGATCCCAAGCAGGAGTAGGAGCTCTCCGTGGGGGTCTTATATTCTTTGCCCCTCTAAGGAATTGCTTAAACAAAGGATGAGAAAACAATGGTGGGTCACAGTCATAGTGAGCAGAAATTGCTGCAGCATGAATCTTAATAGAAGAGAAGGACAAACCTTTGTCCAGTAACTCAGTAAGATATTGAAGAGCCACACTTAAATTAGGCTTAGAAACATCAAATGCTTTTGTTGCACTCCAAAATAAAAATCTCTTCCATTTATCTGCGTACACTTTCCTTGTACTAGGCCTTCTGGCTTCCAAAATAACATTCAAAACTTGCTGTGGAAGCTGAAACCCTCCAGGGTTTAAAACAGAATATGCCAGGCTGTCAGGTGAAGAGAGTGAAGTTTGACATTGAGTAAATGACTGTTCTCCTGAGTCAGCAGGTGTGGAATCGAAGGTAAAGGCCATGGAGGCTCCCGTACCAGACTTCTCAGTAGTGGGTACCAATGCTGTCGAGGCCAATCTGGAGCTATTAAAATCATCTTTGGCTTGTCCTGTCTGACTTTCAGAAGTACCTTTGGGAGGAGAGGCAGAGGTGGAAAGGCATACACATGAAGATTGCTCCAATTGAATGAAAGAGCATCCACTTTCCAAGCTGCGGGATGAAAACTTTTTGTGCAAAACTTTGGCAGCTGGTAGTTTAGTGGAGAAGCGAACAGATATATGTCTGGAGTTCCCCATGACACTGTCAATTTCTGAAATACATGAGGATCCAATTTCCACTCGTGGGGATGCATAATTTGTCTGCTCAACACATCTGCTAAGGAGTTCTGTGCTCCCGGCAGAAACCTTGCCTGAATATTTAGCTGTAAACTGAGAGCAGTCTCCCACAAAATCATTGCTTGTCTGCACAGAGGATAAGAATGTGTTCCCCCTTGCTTGTTGATGTACCACATGACAGTTGTGTTGTCTGTTAGAATCAACACCTGCCCTGGAAGAAGTAAATCCTTGAAAGCTATTAATGCAAATTGGACTGCTAACATCTCCTTTAGGTTGATATGTAGATGTAGAAGTCTGTCAGGCCACGTGTCTTGTATCCACTTTCCATTTAGATGAGCTCCCCAAGCTTTGTCTGAGGCATCTGTCGTTAGAATCTGACTACCTCTGGCGGGTCACAGAGAGTCCCTTGTTTAGGTGACATTCCTGAGCCCACCACAAAAATTCCTTTTGAATGCAAGGTATTATCTGAATGACAGTGTCCAAATCTTGGCAGTGCTGTGTCCATACATTTTTGAGATACCATTGTAGCTTCCTCATATGCAGTTTGGCATTGGGAAGCACCAGAATACAAGATGCCATGAACCCCAAGGCTTGAAGGACTGTCCTTGCAGTCAGCCTGGACTGATGAGACAATTGATGGAAGTAAAGAGAAAGATTCTTTTGTTTGTCCGGGGTCAAAAAGGCCATCTGGGATGCTGTATTCAGTCTCACACCCAGAAAGCACATGTCCTGAGAGGGTACTAGACTGGACTTTATTTCGTTCACAGAATACCCCAGGCATCTTAGCACTGCTATCACATAGTGTAGATGATGAAGAAGTTCTTCCTTTCCTTGAGCCAGAATCAGGCAATCGTCCAAATAAGGATAGATCTGTATTCCTCTTAGCCTGAAGAAAGCTATCACTGGAGCCAGAACCTTTGAATACTCTGGGCGCAGTAGATAAGCCAAAGGGCAATGCAGAGAACTGATAATGAGAAGTCCCAGCCGGAAGCGCAGATACTTCCTGCAACTTAGCCTGATAGGAACATGAAGGTAAGCCTCCTTGAGATCCAGAGTCACCATCCAGTGATCTTTGCCCAGCAGAGGTAAAAGCTGTTGTAACGTCAACATTTTGAACTTGGGAATGTCCAGATAAGTGTTGAGGATAGATAAATCCAAAATTGGTCTCCACGTGTTCCCCTTCTTTGGTACTAGGAACAGGCGAGAATAAAATCCTAGGCCCACTTCTGACAGAGGGACGGCTGAATGGCTCCTATTTGGAGCAGCAGAGAAATCTGTTTGTGAGCCTCTATTCTTTGCTGAGGAGGCGTCTGGCATGCCTTTGAAAGGAGGCAAGGTATGGAAATAAAACCTGTAACCTTGGTGTATGATATCCAATACCCATCTGTCTTGGGCAATTAAACTCCAATTTTCCTTGCAAAGTGCCAACCTTCCTCCCAACGCTGCTGCCAGCCGAGAAGGCTCTGGCAGCTGAAAAGGTAGGTCATTGGGTCTGTTTATGAAAGGACTGACCCTGCCCTCACCGAAGACTGTGCAGGTGAACTCCTGTTCTAGGCCTGAAAGAGCCCTGAGCTCTGCCCCTACCCCGTCTAGACCTACCCTAGACTGGGAATCATAAGAAGGATCGTCCACCCCTTAGTAGGCCAATTTCTGCTGAATCTAGGTGGCTGAACCTGCAAGAAATCTTTAACAGTCTGCATAGACTTAGCCTTGTCTTCCATCTTTAAGAACTGCCTCAACTTTTGCCAAATAACACATTCCTGGTTTAATGGAGCATCTAGTAATCCTTGTCTTAACATGGTCAGATAAATTCTGATCCCTCAGCCAGGCGTGCCTTCTCAGAACTGACCCTGTGGCAGCCACCCTGCAAGAGGCCTGTACAGCATCAAAACCACATTGCAAAGAATGCTTACCCACTTGTTCAGAGATATAAACCTTTATTTTCTGTACAATCTGGAAGCAACAACATTTTTTGCTTAATTAGTTGCATAATATGCTGCTGGTACTTCAACATGTGAAACTGGCAATTCATAAGAGTTGCAGAGGTATATATCTTCTTACCCCATCTGTCTAAACCTCTAGAATCCTGTTTGAAGGAGTAAGGTTTTAGGCTGTAGTAGCCTTAATGCCTTTAGGTCCCTGGGAAATAGTCGCTGGGTCCACAGTGGGATTTTTAAAGAGAAATTTGTGAGAGTCAGATACTCTGTAGTACCTGTCAGGCTTTCTAGGAGCTGGTGGTAAAGTATCAGGAATAAGACTGGATTCCATGAAAACATCATCTACAATGTCCAGGACAGGGGGTTTAGCCAGAGGCCTGTGCTGAGGCAAGTCTAAAAATTCTCTGAGTCTCGTTTTGGACTGAGGGTAGCCCTGGCATTCCCAGCAGAAATGCTCTCTTAAAGTATGTATAGTTTCACCAAAAGAAAAGTAATCTGGAGTGTGCCGTCCTTCTGATGACATGTTAAAACTGACGCTCCATGTACCAGATTTGGTGGCAACTCAGGTGGATGTGAAAGACCCCCACTGCACCTATCGAAAAGAGTAGAGGAAGTTTCCCAATGCCCTGACCAAATTTCCCCTACTAGTCTGGATCTCTGCTGAAAAGAAGTTACTAGTTTAGTGGGACTCTGTCAACAAAAGGATAAATAAAATAAAATGCCTTCTGCAGGCACATATTTTTTTCTGAAAATTTCACAGGCCTTGGAGCAACACAGTCCAAATGAACCCAATTCAAAAAACACAAAGTAGCTAAAAGAAATTTTAGCAATACCACTGAGAATGAAACCACTCCCAAAAAAACAGTGCTCATCACTCAAAGTCATTCTAGAAGAGACTGACTGATGACCATCATATCTTGCAGCAAAAAAGTTTTGAAGATGGTATAAGCTATCCCTACACCCCCTTTTTTCTTTAAGCTGTGCATCATAACATTTCTCAGGTTTGGTGTTGATCAGCTCAGTTCTTGGGATGCCTCAAAACTCTACAAGTCAACCAGAAGATGGACATCTCCTACAGGATTACGAAACTGAAGTGATGAATATGAGTTATGCACTTACCATAATGACATCTGCACACAGAAGGAAGAGTTGTACACTTTCAATAATGACCCATCTCTAAGTAGATCCATCTTTTTTTAACAAGTAGGACTTAAGCCAAACAACTTTCCCAGGCTACATGGAACACACACCCCTTCCCATTTTGCATCACTCATAAGTGTCCCCAGCTCATCTAATACTGAGCTTAGGTACACATGAAAAATTAAGCAGCAGAAAAAACACAAACAAGACAGGATACTGGGTGTGGAGGAAGGGTAACTTACAGAAGACATTCTTATACATGTACCACTATTTTATGACTACAACTATATATCTGTCAGGAAACGATCCAACTCCTGTAACTAAAATGACTCAGTCCCTAGCTAATGCTTCTCCGCGGTCACCATCAATGCAGCATACCAGGGGGAGACAGTGGTCACCAAAGGAAGACCTGTAAATATCTAGCTTATAATACCTTGTAAATATACTCAGAAGACCAGTCTGTGGCAGTATAAAGATGGTCAATAATGGCTCGAAGAAAAAGACAGAGATAGCCCATAGCTCAAACTGAGTGAACTCTTGAAGATCCAACTGGTAGTGTTACCAACAGCAAGGCTATTAGGAGTGGCCTGCACAGTGTCACCAAATAGATTTGCAAGTACTCCAAAGAGCTTAAATATCTCTAGACAGACCAGCCACAATAGAAAGGTTTAAATATATTTAATAATGATAAATAAAAGAACAAGAAAATACTCAGTAAACAATCATAGTTACAACAGAGCTCAAAATCACAGAAAATATTTAAAACATTGCAGGACAGTATCAAATAAACATATAAAACACCAGGATGATAGAGAAGGGAGTAACCAAACCCCAGAGGCCACAAAGGTCAGTAAATTTCCTCCACAATTTACAGAGGGTGATCATTTTGACAGTCTTATTAATTTGTTTGAAAGGGTTTGCAAACAGTATAATGTTGACCAAGGGCTCTGGGTATGGCGCCTGACCCTCTTACTCCATGGCAAAGCTGTAACTGCTACTTCTAAATTTTCTGATACTGACTGCTTAAATTATAATACTGTTAAAAACTGTCTGCTGGGAGTGTTTTAAGTTAACACCTAAAGCTTATAGGAAAAGGTTTTGCGAGCATAGACACAAGGCAGATGAAAGTGTGTGTGAATAGATTGCTGAACTAAGCACTTATTTTCATAGATGGGTGAGAGGATGTCAGGTCACCACTTCTGAATGGGTGGCAGACCTTTTGGTGAGAGGACAAGCCCTTACACTTTTGCCTGAGGACATGAGAATTTAGTTAGCAGTTAATGCAGATGAGTTGAAGAATGGAGACTTATACCTAGCAACCAGGGCATCACTGCACAGGAAAGGGATACATAATGCTGCTTGCTTATAGGTCTAAGGGAGCCCATGGTAGGCAGCCTAAACTACTCCAACAGAGTACGCCAGTAGCAGGTGAAGCCACTAGTCCAGGTACACATCCAGGACCAAGGGTTAAATGTTTTAAATGCAACCGGTGGGGCCATGTAGCATATAGATGTCCATGGAGGCAAAGTGGGGGACAAAAGGTGGGAGAGCCAGTAAATGGGAATGCCAGAATGTCAGCCGTAAGTTGTCTGGAGATAACAAGGGTACCAGACTACCACAAAAGGTTATATACTATCTTAGCAAATAGGAAACAGGCCACTGCTAAGAGAGCCTCTAACCCAACCATTGTGAAGCCTGCAATAGTTAAAGAGGAGTACTACTTGCCTGGGCAGTCTACTGGAGTCAGAGCTTTGGGGGGGACCTCATTCCACATACCTTTGCCTAGGGTTCACCTTAACTGGGAGAATGGAAAAGGAAGCCAGCAAGCAGGTGTGTTGGGAGGATATCCCTGCAGATGTCCTGACAGGGAATGATTTTGATAATGCAGTACATTGTGTGCATGCAGTGCCATGCAGGCAGGCTTGGAGACACTTATGTGGGTCTGGTAGCCTGGGGGAGACCCAGACAGACCACAGACCTGAACCCAGGACTGGTCTGGTGGTTACTTCAGAGAAGGAGCTTCCTTGTAGCAGTGAGACTGAAGGTGAGCCACAGGTGCTTGTGGGCAGTGATGTCCCTTTGAACAGAGTGATTGCAAGGGTAGAGTTAAGTAGTAGTACTCAGGCTGACAGTGATGCGCCAGTGTCGCAGGGTGACAGACTTCCAGTGGAAGGGGAGTTGGGAAGGGTTACAAAGAGAGGGTTGAGACAGGCTCAGCTCTCAGACCCTACATTACAAGGTCTGAGGGAGGTAGCCAAGTAAGGCACCTGATTTTCAAGGGAAGGGGGAATCTATATACTGGGACAAAGGGCTATTGTATAGAGAGTGGATCCCTGAGGGAGGGCTAGAGAGTGAGAGAATACAGCAGTTGGTAGTGCCCACAGGCTACCATCTGGCACTTATAGGCATAGCCCATGACATTCTCTTTGCAGGTCATATGGACACAAAGCATACAAAGAGACGTATTGTGCAGAACTTTTATTAGTCTGGGATTTCCAGATATGTAATAGGGTACTGCAGAAATTGTGAGCAGTGCCAAAAGGTAGGCAAGGCAGGAGACAAAGTGAAAGCTCCTTTGATGCCTTTTGCCTGTGACTGAGGACCCATTTCAGAAGGTAGCTATGGATATTGTGGGGCCTCTCAGTACCCCAAGTTCCACAGGGAAAAAGTATATCTTAGTGGTAGTAGATTATGCTACCAGACACCATGAGGTGGCGGCTCTGTAAGGTGGCAAATGCTTTGCTAGAGATTTTCAGCAGGATAGGTTTCCCAAAAGAAATTCTGACTGACAGAGGTGCCAATTTCATGTCAGACCTCGTGGCTTGTCTGTGGAAGTACTGTGGGATGAAGCACCTTAAGACCATCCCCAAACTAATGGCCTTGTTGAGAGGTTAAACTCTACAATCAAGACCATGGTACGGGCATCTGCAGACCACTTCAAGAGGGAGTAGGACAAACATTTGTCCCATCTGTTTGCTTACAGAGAGGTGCCCCAGGAATCCACAGGTTTTTCACCCTTTGAGTTGCTGTATGGGCATAGAGTGAGGGGACCGCTAGATCTGATTCAAGATGAGTGGGAGGGCGAGTGTGAATCCCACAAGGAGTCTGTTGTGGCATATGTACTAAACCTCAAGACAAGGCTCACAGGGCTCATGGGCTTGGCCCAGGAGAACCTGGCAGAAGCCCAACAGCAGAAAAAGGTCTGGCATGACAGGAATGCTAGAGTATGCTGTAGGGCAGCTGGTAATGGTTCTCATTCCAGTCAGACATAACAAGCTGCAGGCAGCTTGGGAGGGACCCTTCAAAGCGGTAAGGAAGGTCAGTGATGTTAACTACATGGTAGAACTGATAGACAGGGGCACAAACTGTACCATGTTAACATGATGAGACCATACCATGATAGGAAGACCCTGGTGCTAAGTATTTGCAGTACAAACAAGACAGGAGGAGTCTGAAGGGGATCTATGGCTACAGGGAGCCAGCCAGCCAAATCCAAAATTAGTATGCTGGAGCCTAGAGTTGCAGGCTTATGATAGGACAGTGCAGCACTGTACTGGGGTCAGCAACGCTAAGGCAGCTGGAATCTCAAGATAGGGTATGGGGCACTGTACTCTCAGAGGTTCACCCTCTCAAGCAATGTTTCTCAAGGGTTACTTGAAAAAGTAGCTTGAGTTTTCAGGGGGGGGGTCACAAAAGGAAATAGCCTAGCTATCTGGAATGTGTCATTTGTGAACATCAAAATGATTCATATGCTTGTGTAACAAATGTATTAGAACTGTATGTCATATAAGATGGTTTGTACAGACGTGTGCTGAAGAGAGATGTTGTAGAGTACTCGGCTTAAAGATGCATCCACAGTGTACCCTACCGGAAAAGAAGATAAATGTATATGTTTTAACTGTGGGAACTGGCACACAGGTTAACTTGCAAAACTTCAGAAAAAAATAGTTAAATTAAATTATTTTTATAACCACAAAATAAAAGAGAGGTTACCTTTCAGTTTCAGTGCAACAGGAGACAATGTTGAGAAGAAGAAATTTCTTGTATACTCTTTTAAATGTGGAGAAATGCAAATTATTTTACGATTTCCACCATTTGCCAAAAGATCTAAGGTCTGTGTGTTTTCACAGGTAGAGGCTAAAATCAACAGTTGTGAGCCTGGGAACTGATAGCCAGATGACAAGAAGTGATGTCATGCTGACAGCTACCCCAGCAGTAATATATGAAATATTAATGTAAGAACTCAGAGAGACTGAGCATTCTATATTTGACATTGACCTGCCATCAGCTGGAAAACCCACTCACCACATCTGTCTTGCTTTGTAAGTAAGTTAACTAGGGTACAGTAATTTCTCTTAGATACAGACAAGAATATAGTGAAGTATAGCTCAGATGTTTTCCTATATTAGACTGTCCTGCAATGTTGTTTTAAGTATTTCCTGTGATTCTGAACTCTGATGTGACTGAGTACTTTTTTTCTTCTTTTACTATTAAATATATTTAAGCCTTTAAATTGCGGCTGGTCTATCTAACGATATTTAAGCACTTAGAGTACTTGCATATCTATTTGGTGAGACTGTGCAGGACACTCCTAATAGCCTTGCTCAAACTACCACTTGGATTAATAGTAACATTACACAGCAAGAGTGGACACCTTTTAAGCACCTTAAAGTAGCAGATAAGTAGTGGCTGGTGGCAGTGAAAACTACCTTATAGTCTGGGCAGAAGGGGGCATAGCTAGTTAACCTGTGCCAGCCTTTCTCAGGTGTGTGCATGTAAGTGTGCAAATCAAACCTCAAAGAGTGTGTGTGTCAGCTACTTAGGCAGGGACACGAAGCACTGGTCGGACAGTGTGTGTGCTGGAGGTCTTGGCTTGGACACTCAGCTGAGATCTCAACTCTATAGCTGTGCTGGTGGGGAGTCTTACTGGAGAAAGAGGGAGAAACCATCCCCAGACTGACTGTGATCTCTGGGTGCTCTTACGGGAAAAGTACAGTTGTGTACACCTACCATAAATGTAGATGTTAGAGTGTCTTCACTGTTGCAGTCATAACTGTAGGGCGTTCCTGCCGGCAGGCAGCCCGAGGTCGGCCAGAATTCCAAAGTCTGGGTCTGGCATCGGCTGTACCAGCAAGTACCCTGACGTCAGAACGTAGAGGTATAAAGCTGACAGCCGACGCCATCTTCTCCAGCCTTTCTTGCCCCAGATGTCAGAAGCCCCCCAAAAAACTAATAGGTGTCCAAAAGAAAACACAAATACACCACAAAAGAAGTGGAAGATGGAACAAACAAGAATAAGAGGGGATTGGTGGGAGGGAAACACTGACTGCAACAGTGAAGACACTCGAACATCTACATTTATGGTAGGTGTACACAACTGTACTATGTTCTTCGTGTTTCACTGTTGCAGTCATAACTGTAGGGTAGAATCCCAAAGCTGTGAATGAGGGAGGAGGTTATGCAGAAGAAGGGGCAGCTAGAAGACCCTGCAAAACAGCAGAGGCAAAGCCTGCCCTAGACTTAGAATACAGAGGGAGATTACAGTGCTTAGAAAAAGTATGCACTGAACTCCAAGTGGCAGCTTCCAAAATGTCCTTGGTAGGAACTCCCCTGAGAAAAGCTGCTGAAGTGGCAGCTGCTCTAGTAGAATGACTTCTAACATTACCTGGAATCTGTTTCCCATAGTGAGAGTAACAAAACCTTATTCCATGAGCAATCCATTTGGAAATAGATTGTTTAGAAATAGCCTTACCTAGAGTACTGGAGGCATAATAGATAAGCAATTGATTAGATTTTCTGAAATCTTTAGTTTTGTCCAGGTAAAATCGTAGTTGTCTGTGTACGTCCAATGAATGTAAGATCCTTTCCCCTTTATTTTGAGGATTAGGAAAGAAGGTAGGAACGTGAATAGTCTGATTTAGAGCCACTTTCGAAATCACCTTAGACATAAATGTAGGATTGGTCCTCAAGGAAACTCTGTCTTGGTGGAAGATAATATATGGTTCCACAGCCATGAGAGCTTGTAACTCTGAAACCCTTCTGGCAGAAGTCAATGCTAACAAAATATCTGTCTTCCAGGATAAGAACTTGATATCCGAAGCCGCAGCAGGCTCAAAAGGAGGCAAAGTAAGTTTCTCCAAGACATAATTAAGATCCCAAGCAGGAACAGGAGGAGTTCTGGGAGGTCTTAAATTCTTAGCCCCTCTCAAAAATTGTCTCACCAGCTGGTGAGAAAAGATGGGAGGATCAGTGTTGAAATGAGCAGAGATAGCAGAAGCATGAATTTTGATGGATGAAAAAGAGAGGCCTTTAAGCAAAAGGTCTGAGAGGTAAAGTAAAATGGAGGAAATATCAGGCAAAAGATGGTTAGAACCTCGGTCCTGCATCCAAATACAAAATCTTTTCCATTTAGAAGCATAAGATTTTCTAGTGCTAGGCCGCCTAGCTTCTAAAAGAACATCCAAAACTTGTTTGGGAAGAGCAGAAGGAATCAAAGGCCCTTGAAGAGCCAAGCTGCCAGGCATAGAGTCTTGATTCGAGAGTGTAGCATCTGACCCTGATGCTGGGACAGAAGAGAGGGGATCACAGGTAGAAATCCAAGGAGGTTCCAAGAATAGGTGTTTTAAAGTTGGATACCAAAACTGCCTAGGCCAATTTGGAGCTATCAGAATGATAATCTTGGGTTTGTCATGTTTTATTTTCAGTAATACCCGAGGCAAAAGAGGAAGAGGAGGGAAGGCATATCCCGAAAGATTCCTCCAGCTGAATGACAGGGCATCCACTTTCCAAGCTGTTTTGTGGAAGGACCTGGTGCAAAAGAGAGGCAACTGATGATCGAGATGGGATGCAAACGGATCTGAGGACAACCCCAAACTGCAGTAATCTTGCTGAATAAGCTGGGGTCCAGCATCCATTTGGGAGGATCCAAAAGGTTTCTGCTTAGGCTGTCTGCTAAGAGATTCTGTTTTCCTGGAATGAATTTAGCTTGAAGATGCAGATTCAGATTTAGAGCCGTGTCCCATAAATTCATGGCTAGTCTGCAAAGGGGGTAAGAGTGAGCCCCCCCTTGCTTGTTTATGTACCACATGACTGTGGTATTGTCTGTACGAATCAGAAGAGGCCCTGGATTCAAAAGATTCTGGAAGGCTAGAAGAGCATTTTGGACTGCAAACATTTCCTTCAAGTTGATGTGCCAGAGAAGATGCTTCTTTGTCCAAGAGCCCTGCTGGCAAATATTTAGAAAATGAGCTCCCCAAGCATAATCCGAAGCGTCCGTGGTTATGATCTGAGAAGGTTGAGGCAGACGAAAGGGATTCCCTTCGTTTAAAGCACAAGCCCTGGACCACCAAAGGAACTCCTTTTGGAGGCAGGGAATCAGTGGAATCATTGTGTCCAGACTGTGGTAATGCTGTGACCATACACTCTTTAGGTACCATTGAAGTTTTCTCATATGAAGCCTTGCATTTGGAATCAACAGGATGCAAGAAGCCATGTAGCCCAATGCCTGCAGGAATTTCCTTGCAGTGAGCTGAGTTAAAGTAGCCAAGGTTTTGAAAATTGAGGCCAGCTGTAATTGTTTTTCTGGAGTGAGGAAGGCCCTTTGCAAGCTTGTGTTTAGAAGAGCTCCCAAAAAGATCATTTGCTGAGAGGGGATCAAATGTGACTTTTTTGTGTTCACTGAAAATCCCAGTAGAAGGAGAAGACGTTGAACAAAATGCAGATGCTGAAGTAAAAGGTCTTTGCTGTCCGCCTGAATAAGGCAGTCGTCCAGATAGGGGTACATTTGAATCCCTTGGAGTCTGCAAAAAGCTACTACTGGAGCCAGGCGCTTGGTAAAGACTCTGGGTGCAGTAGATAAGCCAAAGGGCAGTACAGAGAATTGAAAGTGCCTCGAACCTGCCTTGAATCTGAGGTATTTTCTGCGTTCCTGCCTGATGGGAATGTGTAAGTAGGCTTCCTTTAAGTCCAATGTCACCATCCAAAAATCCTGGAAGAGCACTGGAAGAAGTTGTTGTAGAGTAAGCATCTTGAATTTTGGAATTTCCAGAAAGGTGTTTAATACTGAAAGGTCCAGAATAGGTCTCCATGAGTTTTGTTTTCTTGGGACCAGAAATAGTCTTGAGTAAAAACCTTTTCCCATCTCGGAAAGTGGAACAGGCTCTATGGCACTCATGGCCAATAAAGCATCTACTTGATTTAAGGCCTCTGACCATTGATGTTTTGGCAGATCTGGCCAACCGATAGACCTTGGCAGAGTATGAAAGTGGAATTTGTAACCTCTTAAAATCATTTCTAAAACCCATTTGTCTTGGGTAATATAAGTCCAATTTTGGTAAAAAAGAGTAAGTTTTCCTCCGAGGGGGGCTTTCAGGCAAGGAGGACCTGTAGCCCAGCAGAGAGAGTCATTGGGTCTGCTTCCTTTGTGACCGAGATCTGTCTTCTCCCCTTCTAGGTGAAGAAGCAGTCCATTGTCTGGACCTGTAAGAGGCCTGAGCCCGACCGCTGGGGCGTCTATATCTTCCCCTTTGAGGCCTGTCAGACGTGGGAAAGGACCAATTTTTGGAGGGCCAATTTCTAGAAAATCTAGGGGGCTGAACTTGAAAGAAATATTTAACAGCTTGCATAGATTTCGCTTTATCCTCCATCTTTTTAATAAACTCCTCAGCTTTAGAGCCAAACAAAACAGCATGCTGAACAGGGGCATCTAACAATTTAGCCTCAACTTGCTCAGGTAAATTCTGCTCTCGAAGCCAAGCATGTCTCCTGATAACAGTACCAGAGGCTGCGGCCCTACAAGAAGCCTCCAAGGCATCAAAACCACAATGTAAACTATGTTTGCTAACTTGTTCAGTTGCATGCAGTACATCCTGTAATTCCTTGTCCTCTGCACATGCAGGAAAGGAAGAAAGTTTTTGTTTTAAAACAGACAAAAGAAATTGCTGATACTTAAACATATGAAACTGGCAATTTAAAGCTCTAATAGAAAGAGTAGCAGAAGTATACACCTTTTTGCCCCATCTGTCCAAGGCCCGAGAATCCTTTTCAGAGGGAATAGGATTTTTAGATGAAGCGGCCTTAGCAGCCTTGGAACCCTGAGAAATAGTTTCAGGATCTGCAGAAGGGTTCTTGAACAAAAATTGATGGGAATCAGGAACTCTGTAAAATCTATCCGGCTTAGAAGGAGCAGGCGGAAAGGAATCAGGATTCAGGTTAGCTTCAGAGAAAGCATCATCCACAATATCAAGAACAGGAGGAATAGCCAAAGGTCTGTGTTGTGGGAGAAGGAGAAATTCCCGAAGTCTCTTCTTGGAAGCGGAATAATCCTGACCTTCCCAATGAAAATGCTCTCTCATCTCATGCAAGGTTTCCCCAAAAGAAAAATCTTCAGAGGGAGAAGCCGAGGGAATAGAGTCCTCTGCATCAGAATCCTCATAAGGAGGAAAAGAATAATCCTAGTCAGAGGAAGAGACTGAAGACACAGAAGCCTGATCAGAGGAATCATAAGGGATATCTTGTCTAGGCCTTTTTTCAGGAGGAGGGTGAGAACCCCTAATCATAGTAAGCAAATCTTCAGCCATCCTTAATAATTGCTTCTGGGTCTTGGGAGCTAAATCCGAACAAGCTTAAGAAGAAACCCTTGGCTTAACAGGAGTCTCTGACTTTGCCTTTGTCTTTGTAGAAATAGTAATATGAGAAGGCCTGAAAACCCCTTCAGAAGCCGGTACCTGCACAGCGGTTCCGGACCCATCTGAAGGAGCGATGTCCGAAGGTCCTGCAGCAGATAAAATACTGGGCCTAGTTGGCTCCCCATGGGAGTCCGTATCGGCCATCGGTTCCGAAGTGGCTGACGACAGGGGCTGCAAAAGCGCCTCACTGACGAAGCTGGCTCCGGCTGCAAAGTATCCTGTTTGGACCTCGGAGGCCTACCCTTGTCCTTGCGTTTTTTGTGAATTCCGGTTGTCGGTAAAGTATCCGACGACATCCTATAATTGAACTGTCTACCGAAATAATTCAAGGCCCAATCGTACCTACGCTTAATCGTACGAGAATTAAACCTGGCACAAAACCGACAGCAAGAAACGTCGTGGTCAGGGCCCAAGCAAGGAAGACAGTAAGAGTGGAAATCTTTATGAGGTATTTGTTTTCCACACGATATACTATTAACTTTTTCTGACATCGGAGGAACAAGAAAAAAGTTTCCCCAATGGGGTACTTAGGTTGAGAAGAGAAGAAAAAAGTCTTCGGACCGACGACAAGCAAACCACGCCGTCTAGAATCCGCCAACCAACAACTTGCGAGCTGCTTTCCACCGCACGGCAAGAAAGACTGTAAAAGATGGTGTCGGCTGTCAGCTTTATACCTCTACATTCTGACGTCAGGGTACTTGCTGGTACAGCCGACGCCGGACCCAGACTTTGGAATTCTGGCCGACCTCGGGCTGCCTGCCAGCAGGAACACCCTACAGTTATGACTGCAACAGTGAAACACGAAGAACATCTGCACTTTACTGTGTGTGTACTTGTCATCCTCCCAGTGTATATGTCCCCCACTGTTGACAGTGGTGTGGATTGAGGCTCCTTGATTACTGGGCTAGTGGTGGGGCATCACAGAAGTTATGGAGGGACATTAGGACTATAATTTTGGTTAGGAATATTTGGAGTCTATGCAGTTATTTTTTACTGAGCTATATCTTAAAGGGTGCATTGTACTCTATAATCGGCCTGATCAGTGCTAAGTGCAGCGGAGTGATTACCTCACAGGAACTTGATTATACTCCTTTGGAAAATGACTGGACTAATTAAAAAGTTTTTCTGACCACAACTGGTACATGACGGTCAAAAGAGTGGGAGCTATTAACTCAAGTACGTGAGTTCCTAAGTGCATTTTCTTTTTGTAGAGGTGTGTTGCTTAGATGGTTCAATGAGAGGAGGGACTACCAAAAGTGATGAAACTACACTTTTTAGTGTTTTCTTTGAGCCCATGTTTTGTACATCAACTGTTTTCTAAGGAGCTTCCATTCTAAAGGGTTTGGGTGTCATAGGGTGTCTTAACCATGTTTGCAATTGTCTGCAAACTTTGTTCAGAGTTCTTGGCTCTCTGCTTGGACAGTGAACACCAAAAAGGAGAGGTCCCAGCATTGAGCCCTGAGGAGAAACTGCTGATCACTTTCCTGCAGTTCACACTGTGTGGGTGTGATCTTTCAGCCAGTGCACCACCTATTTTACCACATAATGGTCAATTTTTAATACATTATTTTTTTTTGTATAACGTCAGCATGGGAACGGTGTAGAAGGTTTTACGCAGGTATAGACACTGCAAGGCCACCATCTACAGTCTCCATAACCCATTCAAACAAATTTATCACACTGGAGAAAGGATCTACTCTTCACAAAGCCAAGCAGTTGGGGGGGGGGGGGGGTCAAGTCTAACAAGATTCTCAATACCACAGTTTGATTTAGTTATATTATATGTTCCATGGTTTTGTCAATGAGGCTTGTAATGTTGACAGGTCTGTAATTACCCAAGTTGGTTTTACGGCCACACTTAGAGAAGGGTATCACCACTGCTGTGCATGTCACTATGGGAACAAAACCAATAGCTAAACTTAAGATAAACAGTTTTGAGTGAATTTGCTAGGGCATGATCAACACTTAAGTAAGGAGCCACAAACATCGTCAGGTCCCAGAGAGGAAGTTTTTTTGGTCTCGTTAGCCCTTTCAGAAAATTATCTTTAGAGATAATTGGGGAAATAATTAATTTGAATATTCTGAGGCTTTGAAAAGAAATCTCAGTGGTGAAGTTAGCACCAAGCTTCTTCACAATGATATTGGCCATGTCAATTGAGTCAGAACAGGAGGCCTTACTATGAATAAGTTCTGGGTAATGATAGGGTGTTGGGATTTTCTAATTTATCTAAAGAAGAATTTATAATTCTTTGACTTCAGCAGCAAGACTAAGGTCATGGGCTAATTTAATGTACCTGGTAGTGTTCCTTTTTCCTATTGCCTAGTTTATTTATGGCAGTAGATTTTCCATGATACCTGGTTCTGGTAGGGAGTGCTAGGTTAATACATTTTTTTCTTAGGTGAATTTTGATTTTTAGCCAGTTGTTGAAGCCGCATATCTTTTCTTTGTACCTGTACATCATTCTTTGAGAAAGGAAGATTCCACCAAATGTCAGTGTCTTGCTTACATTTGTGACATGCATACAGAGCTTAGACATCTCTGCATCTCCCTTAAGGGCTACGGAGATGTATGCTGCTACAACACAGCATTATCAGCCATCCAAGTAAGTCAGACCTGTACTGAGTGATGTCAGAGAGCACAGCTATTCTTGTTAACAAAGATGCAGGGGGATCAAACAATGAGATGTAGGTATCCTGTTAGCATCTAAGACCCCCCAACCAAAAAAATGGTATGACATTCACATAAGTACTTCAGTTTTTTGTATGGCTTGTGAGTTGCTGAACAAAAGCTGCAGCAGTATTTATATTATCTAACTGTTCTGCTTTATTCATTCCACTAAAGAATGAAGTCATTAATAGCTCTTGATTGTGAAACATATTCCAAACAATCTGCACTTTAGTAAGATGTTTTGCAGTATCTTCTTCACAGTCTCCAGCAGCTGCAAAGGGATTGACATCTGTCAGGTCATACAGTCTGCGTTATTTGGACTGATGATCAGAACTGTCTGAATTTCAGCATCCATATAGCATGTCATTGTCGGATACTACTGGGATAGAGTCTTCTCTGTATTTAGTTAAAAACTTAGTTTGGCAACTGTGGCAAAGGACAAGCTCCAAATTTTTACTAAGCTGTTTGCTGTGGCAAGGGTGCAGGGTTTAAAATCTTTCTACCTTCATTTACCTACTGTGAAACAGTGAGCAAGTCATTTAACCAGGAAGTGCTCTGGAGCAATTGGGAATTTGGGCTAGGGTCTAACGGTATATACAGGACTGCTGCCAAGCAACTATGAACCCATTGCTGTCTGTCAGCCAATTCCTGTTGCACAGCTGATCTAGTTCAGGAAATGCTATGGTAATATCGCCAGCATGCCAATCTTTAATACAATACAGGCAAAAAAAGAAGTTATGTTCTTACCATAATGTTCCATCTGTGTTGTTGATCTTCATTCATTCATTACTGATGGGCATCGGTACTGCCCTCAGAACTGAGTCGGCTGTTATAACAAGCTCATGCCAGCCAAAAAACTCTTGAGCTAAGTTTACCCATAGTGCCCCTCTGTCTATCACCTCAGATCGAGTATGCCCATAAGAAAGAAAGTAGAGGCTTTATCTTAGCAAATTCCTCATCATGGAGCCTGGACCAAATCCGAACCTCCGGGAGTCTTTCAGAGGGGGTGGGAGGGTGGGATGTAATGAATGAAGATCAACACCACAGACGGAATGTTACAGTATGAACATAATTTCATCGGACGTTGCTAATCTTCATTCATTACTGATGGGACAGAGTCCCTAGCTACTTTATGTCTTGGGAGGCCCAAAGGAAGGATATTCCTGAGCAACACTGAACCAAAGGTTGCTCTCCCCCTGGAGACCAAGTCCAATTTGTAATGAGTGATAAAAGTATGAGGAGTAACCCATATTGCTGCTGCACAAATGTCATCCACAGAAGCTCTTGAATGGAAGGCAACATATTGCCACTGATTTGGTTGTATGCGCTTTGACCTTAGTTGGTAGAACAAAGTACAGTTGTGTACACTTACCATACATGTAAATGTTAGAGTGTATTCACTGCTGCAGTCATTACATTTGGGTTATCTTCTTGCAGGTAGCCCTCAGCCGGCCTGATTAACAAAGTCTTGGGTCCTGCATCAGTTGCTGTCCCTTCTTCCATGACGTTAGGGGTATAAAACATGCAGCAAATGCAATTACATCAGTTTTTCTTGCCCCAGATGTCAGGTGCCCCCGTAATGGGGAGCAATTAAATATAAAAGTGCAATGATACATCTCCAACAAAAAAGCAAATACACCAAAAAGGCTTTTATGCATACTAAAGGAAAGTAGAGGTATAGCCAAAAGACGTTAGTGGGCTGGAAGGAGGGTAACCAGGACTGCAACAGTGAATACACTTGAACATCTACATTTTGAACATCTACATTTATGGTAAGTGTACACAACTGCACTATGTTCTTCATGTTCCACTGCTGCAGTCATTACATTTGGGTAGATTCCCAAAACTGTGGTTGGGAGGAGGAATTTAGATAGCATTAGGACAAGCTATAAGGCCCTGCAAGACTGCAGTGGCAAAGCCAGCTCTGGATTTAGAGAAAATTGGCAAATTGTAATGCTTGGTGAAAGTATGTACAGAACTCCAAGTACCAGCTTCTAGGATGTCTCTGGTAGGGACACCTCTGAGAAAGGCTGTAGAGGTAGATGCAGCCCTGGTGGAGTGAGGTCTGATCCTCTGGGGGGGATACATTTTCCATGGTACTTATAGCAGAAATGAATGCAATGGCCTATCCATTTAGAAATGGTTTGCTTTAAAATAGCTTTCCCCCTCTGCCCCTGCAGCAAATGCTACCAGCAGTTCAGATTTCCTTTGAGGTTTAGTCCTGTCCAAGTAGAATCTGAGTTGTCTGTGCACAACTAAGGAATGCAGTATCCACTCCCCTTTGTTCTGTGGATTGGGAAAGAAGGTTGGCAAATGAATGGACTGATTAAGAGCCACACTGGATACCACCTTGGGCATGAAGGATGGATTGGTTCTGAGGGACACCCTGTCCGCATGAAAGATGATGAAAGGCTCCACTGCCACAATGGCCTGTAATTCAGATACCCTTCTAGCTGAAGTGATTGCTAAAAGGAAAGCTGTTTTCCAATAAAGAAATTTTAAGTCTGCAGTAGCAGCCGGCTCGAAAGGAGGTACAGTGAGTTTCTCCAAAACAAAGTTAAGGTCCCAGGCTGGGGTTGGAGCTCTCCTGGGTGGTCTCAAATATTTGGCCCCTCTGAGGAACTGCTTGAGCAGTAGATGAGAGAAGAGGGGGGTTCTGTGTTATAATGAGCTGAAGTGGCTGAGGCGTGGATTTTAATGGAGGAAAAAGACAGGCCCTTGTGAAGCATCTCAGTTAAGTATTGTAAAATCTGAGGCAAAATGGGCATTGCTGTGCTCATCCCTCGAGACTGGTTCCAGGCACAAAATCTTTTCCATTTTTCAGCATAGGATTTTCTAGTGCTAGGCCTCCTTGCCTCTAAAATGATATCCATTCACAGGTTTACTGAGGGATGGTAAAGGGGCGATTATGTAATTAGCCAGGCTGCAAGGTTCAGTGTTAGAAGCTGAGGGTGCAGAATCTGGTTCTCCTGCTGAGACAAAGTACAGTTGTGTACACTTACCATAAATGTAGATGTTCGAGTGTCTTCACTGTTGCAGTCATCACTGCAGGGTTCTTCCTGCCGGCAGGCAGTCCTCGGTCAGCCAGAATCCCAAAGTCTGGGTCCGGCGTCGGCTGTTCAGTCATGCTCCCTGACGTGAGAGCGCTAGGAGTACAAAGCTGCCAGCCAACGCCATGTTCTCCAGTTTTTCTTGCCCCAGATGTCAGGTGCCCAAAAGTGAAGGCTAATAGTAAAACAAAAATGTAACATACAACAAACCCCATACCCGGTAGCAAATACACCTCAGAAGAAGGGCGAAGTAGGAAACCACACTAATGAAAGTATAAGAGGGGGCAGGAGGGAGGGTAAGCAGACTGCAACAGTGAAGACACTTGAACATCTACATTTATGGTAAGTGTACACAACTGTACTATGTTCATCGTGTTTCACTGTTGCAGTCATCACTGTAGGGTTGAATCCCAAAGCCGAGATAAAGGGTGGTGGTTATAGAGTAGAAGGGGTGGCTAGAAGGCCTTGCAAGACTGCAGAAGCAAAGCCTGCCCTAGACTTAGAGTGAAGAGGGAGATTATAGTGCTTAGAAAAAGTATGCACTGAACTCCAAGTTGCAGCTTCCAAAATATCCTTGGTAGGTACTCTTCTGAGAAAGGCAGCTGAAGTAGCAAGCAGCTCTGGTAGAGTTAGTCCAAATTTTTCCTGGGATTTGCTTTCCATGATGAGAGTAACAAAATCTGATTCCATGAGCAATCCATTTAGAAATGGTCTGTTTTGAAATAGCTTTGCCTTGGGAATTTGTTGCATAAGAAACAAACAGTTGCTCTGTTTTCCTGATATCCTTGGTTCTGTCCACGTAAAAACGAAGTTGTCTGTGTACATCCAAGGAATGCAAGATCCTTTCCCCTTATTTTGTGGATTATTGAAAAAAGTTGGCAGGTGAATAATTTGATTTAAAGCCACTTTGGAAACCACTTTAGGCATGAAAGTAGGATTAGTCCTTAAAGACACCCTATCTTGGTGAAAAATAATATAAGGTTCCACAGCCATGAGTGCTTGTAACTCCGAGACTCTCCTGGCTGAAGTCAAAGCCAGTAGGATAGCTGTCTTCCATGATAAATACTTAATATCAGATGTGGCAGCAGGCTCAAAAGGAGGCACAGTGAGTTTTTACAGAACATAGTTGAGGTCCCAGGCAGGTATAGGTGGTGTCCTAGGGGGCCTTAAATTCTTTGCTCCTCTGAGATATTGTTTCAGAAGTGGATGCGAAAAGATTGGAGGATCTGTACTGTAATGTGCAGAGATAGCTGAGGCATGTATTTTTATGGAGGAGAAGAATAAACCCTTATGTAGCATGTCTGTCAGGTAAAGTAAAATCAGTGAGATATTAGGGATGAGAGGATCCGAATCCTGAGCATGCATCCAGGTGCAAAATCTCTTCCATTTACCTGCATAAGATTCTCTAGTGCTAGGCCGTCTGGTTTCTAAGATGACATCCATGACCTGTTTGGGAAGGAAAAGATTAATCGCAGACCCTGAATTCTCCAGGCTGAGAGTTTTGACATGAGAGTGCAGAACCTGGCTCTGGTGTTGGGACAAAAGATTTGGAATCTAAGGTAAAAATCCAAGGAGGCTCCTGGGATAGATTCATCAGTGTTGAGTACCAAAATTGACGAGGCCAATTTGGGGCCAGTAAAATCATCATCTTGGGCTTGTCCTGCTTGATCTTTAGTAACACCTGTGGAAGAAGAGGTAGTGGCAGAAAGGCATACCCCGAGAGGTTTCTCCAACTGAATGATAGTGCATCCACTTTCCATGCTAGCTTGTGAAATGTCCTTGTGCAAAAAATCTGTAACTGGTGGTTGAAGGGGGATACAAACAGATCTATGTCCGGGCAGCCCCAGGCTTCTGTAATCATCTTGAATATTTGGGTGTCTAGCATCCACTCGTGTGGGTCTGACAGGTTCCTGCTCAGGCTGTCTGCCAGAATATTTTGTTTTCCTGGCAGGAACTGAGCTTGTAGATCCACCTTGCAAGCTACAGCTGTGTTCCATAGAGTCATGGCTAGTCTGCAAAGGGGGTAGGAGTGTGAACCCTCTTGCTTGTTTATGTACCACATAACTATGGTGTTGTCTGTCTGTATCAGTACCTGGTTGTAGAAGATCCCTGAAAGCCAAGAGGGCATTCTGTACAGCTAACATCTCTTTTAAATTGATATGTAGGTGCTTCTGATCCTCTGTCCAAAAACCTTGCAGACCTTTTCCCTGCAAGTGTGCTCCCCATGCGTAATCAGAGGCATCCGTGGTTAACATTTGGCTGGCTGGAGGCAGACTGAAGGCTTTCCCTTTGTTCTGAAGACATGCCATGGTCCACCAACTGAATTCCTTTTGTAGGCAAGGCAAGACAGCAATCTGTGTGTCTAGACTGTGGCAATGCTGGGACCATACACCTTTTAGGTACCATTGTATTTTTCTCATATGTAGTCTTGCATTTGGTATGAGAAGGATGCAGGAGGCCATGTAACCCAAAGCCTGCAGGAATTTCCTTGCAGTTAGCTGAGTTACTGATGCCAAGGTTTTGAAAGTTGAAGCCAGCTGCAGTTGTTTTTCTGACGTCAGGAATGACATCTGGGTTGTTGTGCTTAGAAGAGCACCCAGAAAAGTTATCTGTTGTGTGGGTGTGAAATTTGACTTTTATGTTCACAGTGAATGCCAGGAACTTGAGTAGATTTTGAACAAATTCCAGGTGCTGGAGTAAGACATCCTTGCTGTCTGCTTGAATAAGGCAGTCGTCCAGATAAGGGTAAATTTGAATTCCCTTGAGTCTGCAATAAGCCACTACTGGTGCCAGGCACTTGATAAACACCCTGGGCGCAGTAGACAAGCCAAAGGGCAGCGCAGAGAACTGGTAATGTTTCGAGCCGGCCTTGAACCTGAGGTATTTTCTGCACTCCTGTCTGATAGGGATGTGTAGGTAAGCCTCCTTTAAATCCAATGTCACCATCCATGCATTTTTGCTCAACATTGGCAGGAGCTGCTGCAGAGTAAGCATCTCTAACTCTGGTATCTCCAGGAAGGTGTTTAAGACTGAGAGATCCAGGATGGGTCTCCATGAATTTTGCTTTCTGGGAACTAGGAAGAGCCTTGAGTAAAAGTCTTGCCCTGTCTCCGATTGTGGAACCAGTTCTATGGCCCTCATAGCCATGAGGGATCCCACCTGGTTTAATGCCTCTGCCCATTG
Source organism: Protopterus annectens (assembly GCF_019279795.1). Lineage (NCBI taxonomy): Eukaryota > Metazoa > Chordata > Ceratodontiformes > Protopteridae > Protopterus > Protopterus annectens. The sequence goes on from NC_056748.1 coordinate 499,674,168, forward strand.
GTGTTTTGGTAGGTTTGGCCATCCGTTTGGTCTTGGCAAGGTATGAAAGTGGAATTTGTAACCTCTTGAAACTACATCCAGAACCCACTTGTCTTGGGTTATGCAAGTCCAATTTTGTTGAAAAAGAGAGAGTTTTCCTCCTAGAGGGGCTTCCAGGAGAGAAGTTCCTGGAGCCATGCAGGGGGAGTCATTGAGCCTGTTTTCTATAAGATTGAGGTCTGTCCTCTCCACCCCTGAGGGTGGAAGCACTCCACTGTCTAGATCTGTAAAAGGTCTGTGCTTGGGTCCTCCCTCTGGAGCGCCTATATCTACCGCTCTGAGGCCTGTCCGAGCTGGGAAAGGACCAATGTTTAGTTGGCCAATTTCTGCTAAATCTTGGGCGCTGAACTTGTAAGAAATCCTTAACAGTTTGCATGGATTTTGCCTTATCGTCCATTTTCTTTATCACCTCTTCAGCCTTAGACCCAAACAAAACATTATGCTGAACAGGAGCATCCAGTAACTTTGCTTTCACTTGATCAGGTAAGTTTTGCGCCTTTAACCAAGCATGCCTTCTAATGACTGTGCCAGAGGCAGCCGTCCTGCATGAAGCCTCCAAGGCATCAAAACCACAGTGTAAACCATGCTTCCCCACTTGTTCAGTGCATGTATCCAATCGTGCAATTCCTTATTATCTGCACATGCAGAAATGGTACCTAGCTTTTGTTTCATAACAGACAGTAGAAATTGCTGATATTTTAGCATATGAAATTGACAATTTAAAGCCCTAATGGATAAAGTAGCAGAAGTGTACACTTTTTTTGCCCCATCTCTCCAAAGCTCTAGAATCCTTATCTGTCGGAATAGGGCTTTTAGCAGAGGCGGCCTTTAACCCCCTTAGGACCCTGAGAAATGGTTTCTGGATCAGCAGTAGGATTTTTGTAAAGGAACTGGTGCGAGTCAGGGACCCTGTAATATCTGTTGGGCTTAGCAGGGGCTGGAGGAAAGGAGTCGGGAGTTAAATTAGTCTCAGAAAAGGCATCATCCACAATATCCAAAACAGGGGGAATAGCCAGGGGTCTATGTTGGGGAAGAAGGAAAGCCCCAAGTCTTCTCCTAGATTCCGAGTACTCCTGTCCTTCCCAGTGAAAATGTTCCCTCATGTCATGTGAAGTTTCCCCAAAAGAAAAATCCTCAGGGGGAGAAGCTGATGGAATGGATTCCTCAGCATCAGAATCCTCATAAGAAGGGAAAGTATATTCCTGTTCAGAGGAAGACACTGAAGAAATAGATGCCTGATCAGAAGATTCATAATCCAATTCTTGCCTTGGCCTTTTGTCTGGAGGGGGATGTGAAACCCTAATCATGGTTAGTAAGTCCTCTGCCATTTTAAGTAGCTGTTTCTGAGATTTGGGTCCCGGATCAGAAGAGGCCTGGGCTGGTGTCTTAGATTTAGGAGTCTTTGCCTTTATTAGAAGCTGTGTAGGCCTGAAAACCCCTCGGAAGCCAGTACCTGCACAGCGGCTCTGGACCCATCCAAGGGAGCATTGTCCGAAGGTCCTGCAGCTAGAGTACTCAAAGGCCTAGTTGGCTCCTCGTGGGAGTCCGTTTCGGCAATCGGTTCTGAAATGGCAGACGACAGGGGCTGCGAAAGCGCCTCACTGCAGACTCTGTAGCTGGCTCTGCTTGTAAAACGTCATCTGATTTGGACCATGGAGGCCTGCCCTTATCCTTGCGTCGTTTGTAAACTCCGGTAGTCGGAAGCGTGTCCGACATTTTAGAATTAAATCGCCTGCCAAAGTAGTGAAAAACAAAATCGTACCTCCGCTTAATCGTACGTTGGTTAAATCTAGCACAAAACCAACAACTAGCTACGTCGTGGTCAGGGCCTAAACAAGGAATACAGTAAGAATGGAAATCCTTATGAGGTATTTGCTTCCCACAAGAAATGCAATTAACTTTTTCTGACATCGGACTGGAGCAAGAAAAAAGTTTCCCCAACAGAGTACTTAGCTTTGAGAAGAAGTCAGTCTTCGGACTGAAGCACGAAAAAATATCAGGAGTCAGCCAACCGGCACTTGCAAACTGCTTTCACCGCACGGCAAGAAAGACTGGAGAACATGGTGTCGGCTGGCAGCTTTGTACTCCTAGCACACTGACATCAGGGAGCATGACTGAACAGCCGACGCCGGACCCAGACTTTTGGATTCTGGCCGACCGAGGACTGCCTGCCGGCAGGAAGAACCCTACAGTGATGACTGCAACAGTGAAACACGATGAACATCAGGGAAGGAGTCAGAGGCCAGTGCCATGGGGATAACTGTGATGCACTGCGCAGGAGGGGGTACCAGTGTTGGTGTGGCCATTTTGGAGCAATCAAAATCATCCTTGGTTTGTCCTGTTTGATTTTTAGTAGTACTTTGGAGAGCAGAGGTAGAGGGGGGAAGGCATAGACTGATAGGTTTTTCCAGCTGAAGGACAGATCATTTCCAGCTGAAGGACAGATCATCCACTTTCCAGGCTTGTTTGTGCAGAGTCCTTGTGCAAAACTTGTCCAAATGGTAGTTCTGGGGAGAGGCAGACAGGTCTATATCTGGGCTCCCCATTTGCTTGTCAACCTGTTGAAAATCCTTGGTTCCAGTTTCCACTCGTGTGGGTCCATGAGGTTTCTGCTTAGTCCATCTGCCAGTGCATTTAACTTTCCTGGAAGGAATTGAGCTTGTAGGTGTACTTGGTAGCTCAAGGCTGTGTTCCACAATGCCATGGCTAGTCTGCAGATGGGGTACGAATGCTTATGTACCACGTAACAGTGGTGCTGTCCGTCTTTACTATTAGTTGTCCTGGAAGAATGCATTCCTTGAAGGCTCTCAGAGCATTCTGTACAGCTAACATTTCTTTTTGACTGATATGCAGGTGCATTTGACTTGGGTTCCATTTGCCCTGAATGCACTTCCCTGCCAGGTGAGCCCCCCCATGCACAGTCTGATGCGTCTGTTAGGGTTTGGGCAGTAGGGGGTGGTGTGAAAGGTAGCCCCTTGCTTTGGTGGCAGGCCTCTGCCCACCAAAGGAACTCAAGGCGTAGGCAAGGTATGATAGGAATCATTGCTTCTAGATCCTGAGAATGTTGACACCATAGGCTTTTTGATACCACTGTAGTTTCCTCATATGCAGTCTTGCATATGGAAGTAGAAGAATGCAGGAGGCCATGAACTCCAAGGCTTGCAGTGTTTGTCTTGCAGATAGCAGGGTTTTTGTGGCTACTTGTTTGAAGTAGATTGTTAAATGAATTTGTTTCTCTGGCGTGAGGTAGGCCTATCTGGGAAGTTGTATTCAAGCTTGCTCCCAGAAATAATTTGTTGACAGGGTAGCAGGTGTGATTTACTTTTGTTTATGGTGTACCCCAGACAAGTTGGAACCTTTTGTACAAAGGCCAGATGATTCAAGTATGTCCTGGTTTTCTGCCTGAATTAGACAATAGTCCAGGTACGCGTATATTTGATTATTACTTTGCCTGCAAAATGCAATAACTGGAGCTAGGCACTTTGTGAATACCCTGGGCACAGTAGATAAGCCAAAGGGCAGTGCAGAGAACTGATAGTGCGTGTAGCCTGCTTTGAAGCATAGGTATCTTCTGCAAGATTCCCTGACTGGGATGTGCAGGTATGCTTCTTTTAAATCTAGTGTTGCCAACCAGGCATCTTTGCCTAGCATAGGAAGTAACTGGTGAAGAATCAGCATCTTGAATTTTGGAATCTCCAAAAAGGTGTTTAGAGTAGACCGGTCCAGGATAGGACGCCATGAATTGTCTTTTTCTGGGTACCAGTAAAAGTCTCAAGAAGAAACCTTGTCCCTTTTCCTCTTCTGGTACCAGCTGAATAGCCCCCATGCTTAAGAGAGAAAGTACTTGTTTTGGGGCCTCTGCCCACTGATTTGGGGGTAGATCCGGCCACCCGCTTGGTGTTGGCAACGTTTGGAAGTGAAATCTGTATCTCTGGGACACTATTTAAAACCCATTTGTCCTGGGTAATGCGTTCCCAGTTCTTTGCATGAACAGCAATCTTTCCCCCAAAGGGGCAGGCAGTTGATAAGTGCTTGGAAATTTTAAAAAGGAAGTCATTGAGATAGTTTACCATGGGGGGGGGTCTTATTATTCCCAGATTTGGAAGTGGAGGCCCCCACTGCTTAGTCCTGTGTGTCCCCTGGGACTGAAACCTGGGGTTTTTGCTGTGTCTGGGTTTGACTTGAGAAGACATGGAAGGGGCTGAAAAGGACCAATTCTTAGAGGGCCAGTGCCTACTAAATCTAGGAGGCTGAACTTGTAAGAAATCTAACAGTTTGCATAGATTTAGCTTTATCTTCCATCTTTTTAAGAATTTCCTCAGCCTTGTTGCCAAACAGACGGTCCTGGTTGAAGGGAGCATTCAACAATTTAGCTTTAACATGATCAGGCAAAGATTGCTCCTTAAGCCAAGCATGCCTTATGAGCACAGACCCAGTAACAGCAGCCCTGCAAGAGGCCTCTAATGAATCAAAACCACATTGCAAAGTATGTTTTCCAACTTTTTCAGTAGAATGCATTAAATCTTGTAATTCTTTATTTTCCTCACAGTCAGGAATCAACATCATTTTCTGTTTAAGCAATCGAAGAATATATTGCTGATACTTTGAAACTGGCAGTTTAAAGCCCCTAATGGCCGAGGTTGCAGAAGTGTAAACCTTCTTACCTCATCTATCCAGCGCCCTGGATTCTCTATCAGAAGGGGTAGGATTTTTAGCAGTAGAAGCCTTAAGGCCCTTGGGCCCCTGTGAAATAGTCTCTGGATCCACAATAGGATTTTTAAAAAGGAACTTGTGTGACTCAGGGACCCTGTAGCATCTGTCTGGTTTTCTGCGAGGAGGAGGCAAGGAAACATGGGTCAAACTAGATTCCGAAAAAGCATCAACAATGTCTAGTACAGGAGGAATAGCTAAAGGTCTATGCTGAGGTAGGAGTAAAAAATCCCTAAGCCTCTTTTTTGAATCAGAAAAATCCTGGCTTTCCCAGTGGAAATGCTCCCTTAGAGTACGTAAGGCCCCCCCCCAAAAAAAAAAATCCTCTGGAGGGGAAGCAGAGGGAATGGAGTCCTCTGCATCAGAATCCTCATAAGTAGATGAGGGCAAATTCTAGATCATCAGAAGAATCAGAAAAAAACAGAATCCTGGTCAGAAGATTCATAAACCACTTCAGTCCTAGGCCTCTTAGAAGGGGGGGGGGGGAAGTTGGCTACCCCTAATTAGGGTTATTAGATCTTCAGCCATTCTTATTTGTTTTTTAGGCATAGAGGCCTGAGCATGTGGCCTGGGCATCATTTTTTAGGCATGGTTTGAGATTTAGGCCTAAGAGAAGAAGGAGGCGTCTGTTTAATATGCAAGTCTGTAGGCCTGAATACACCCTCAAAAGCTGGTGCCTGCACAGCGGCTCCGGACTCATCCAAGGTAGAGACATCCGCAGGTTCCATAGTTTAAGCATCTCGCGGACTCTGAATGGGTCTCAGTAGAGGCCTGCGAATCAGAAGCAGCAGGCATCAGGGGCTGCGAAAGCGCCTCACTGAGTACCGGTGAACTGGCGACTGGCTTAAGAGGAGCATCGTCGGCAGTTTTGGACCTCGGCGGCCTCAGTCTTTATCTTTGCGTTTTTTCGGAATCCCGGTAGTCAGATGGCTAACAGATGACATTTCTGGATAATTAAACAGAGAACCGAAATATTTAGAGGTGAAATACATACCTACGACGGATAGTGCGCTGATTAAATAAAGTACAAAACCGACAGCAAGTTACGTCGTGGTCAGGGCTTAGGCAAGGAATACAGTACGAATGAAAATCTTTATGAGGTATTTGCTTGCCACAAGTAATGCAGTTATTAACTTTTACTGACATTGGTAAGAAAAAGTTTCCCCAACAGGGTACTTGGCTTTAGTTGAAGACTGGTTTTGAAACTCGAACAAAAGTTTCAGGAGTCGGCTGACCGGCACTTGCAAACTGCTCCTGCATCGGGCACCGCATGGCAAGAAAGACTGATGTAATGGCGTCAGCTGCATGTTTTATACCCCTGACGTCATGGAAGAAGGGACAGCAACCGACGCAGGACCCAAGACTTTGTTAATCAGGCCGACTGAGGGCTACCTGCAAGCAGATAACCCAAATGTAATGACTGCAACAGTGAAACACGAAGAACATCTTTGTTCTGTTGGTAGATAAAGGAAATACAATCTCTCAGCCATTTAGCTGAAGTTGCTTTAGGAATAGATTTTTCCCAATTTTAGTCCCGAGAAGGATATGAATAATTGGTCAGTTTTCTGTAGTGATTCAGTCCTGTCCAAGTAGAAACCTAATTGTCTATGCACATCAAGCAAATGCAGGCAGTATTCTCCCTTATTAGAAAAATTGGGAAAGAAGACTGGCAGGTCAACTATTTGAATAATAATCAAATCTGAAATAACTTTGGGCAAGAAGAAGGGATTAGTCCAGAGTGATACTCGTCTTTATGGAAAACCATACAAGGACGTTTTATACACAGAGCTTGTAGTTCAGATATTCACCTTGCTGAGGTAATAGCTACCAAGAATAGAGTTTTCCAGGATAAAAATTTCATATCGCAAGTGGAAGCTGGCTCGAAGGGAGGACGAGTCAAAGATTGCAGCACAAAAGTCAGATTCCAAAGTTCGACTGGCTCTTTGAAGGGTGGTCTAACGTGCTTGACGCCTTTCAGAAAGGTTTTACAGAGACTGAGATATCAAGGAAGAGTCCTGGAAGCCATTGTGGAAGTTTGAGATAACCGCCAGGTGTACTCAAAAAGTGGAAGCTGCCACTCCCGAATGGAGGAGGTTTGATAAATAGTCCAGCACAGAAATCACTTGGGTCGAGAAGGGGTCACGTCTTTTCTCCCAAGACCAGATTATGAATCTTCTCCATTTGCTAAGATAAAATTTCTTGGCGGATGGTTTGCGGGAAACCAGAAGAATGAATCGCACAGAGGAGGATAAGATATTCTGCCTGGCAATTACTGGAAGCAGAGGAACCAAGCTGTCAGCTTGAGACTCAATATGTTCGGATGGATCAGCCCTTGCGGGTGCGATAGCTATTCCGGAGTTGGATCAAGAATCCATGGTTGGTGGAGCAGGTGAGGACAAAGGAGGGGAAACCAAACTTGTCGGGGCCAATAGAGGGGCAATGAGAATTACTCTGCTTCTCAACTGAACAGCTTTCTTTAGGAATTGCGAGATCAGAGGAATAGGGGGAAATGCATAAAGGAGTCCTATGGGCCAAACGTGTATTAGAGCATCCCTCAAGGACCCCCCCGCCCCGAGCAGGGAATATGGCAAAGTAGCTGCTGCATTTGTGGTTTTTAGGGCACGCAAATAGATCGCAGCAAGGCTGGCCCCAGCGACTGAAGATTGTCGTCGCTATGACAGGGTTGAGGGAACCACTCGTGAGGCAGAGAATGCATCTGCTCAGCCTGTCTGCAATTACGTTGGAATCCCCAGGAATGTGCATTGCTATCAGAAAGCGGATGGAAGATACTGCCCATTGCCAAATTCTCATGGCTTCTCAACACAACGGGTAGCATTTGGTTTCTCCTTGTTTGATATGCCAGACTACAGACATGTTGTCCAGCTGGATAGCAATTGTCCCTGAAGGGAGGACAGACTGGAATGCTTGCAACACAGGAAGCACTGCCCTCAGTGCTAGAACACTGATATGCAGGTTGGCCTCCATGGGGGACCAAGTGCCTTGGACTGTCTATCCCTGGAAATGTCCCCTCCCCACCCCATCAGGGAAGCATCCATGCTCACTATGGCCTTGGGCTGAGAGAGGAAGAAAGGATGACTCCACAGGTCTTTTCCTGGCTTCATCCACCAAATTAAATCTTGTTTGCATCGATTTGTTAAGCGGATCTGAAAGGACATAGGATGAGTTAGAGGGGACCACTGTGCTGCTAAGAGCCACTGTATGAGTCTCTTGTGTAGTCTTGCTAGGGCAACTACAGTGATCGATGCTGCCATTGACCCCAGAAGATGGACTGCACGAGCTGAGACCTTGTCCTTGGAGAGTATAACCTGGAGTTGAGACCTTAGTCTTTGTAACCTGTGAAGTGGAAGGGCAACTAGGCAAGACTGAGTGTCGAACGTTGCTCCTATGAATTCCATATTTGGAGTAGGAGTCAATTTGGACTTTTCTTCATTTATTGAGATCCCTAAGGATCTTGCTAGCCTTGGGGTGTAATCAACAGATGCTTGGTGGGGCCGGTAAGGAGCCAATCGTCTAAATATGCAAACACTCAGAATCCTTGCAGTCTCAAGTGAGCTGTTACCACTGCCATGCATTTGGTGAACACTCTGGGGGCCGTAGAGAGACCAAAGGGCAGTGCTCATAATTGACAGTGACTGGCTCCCAGCCAGAAGCAGAGGAATCTCCTGGAGTGTTTGTCCATTGTTATGTGGTAATAAGCATCCTGGAGATCGATCAAGCACATCCAATTGTCTTTTGCCAGAAACAGGACGACAGACTGAACAGTGACCATCCAGAATTTTGTCTGACAAACTTTAGGATTCTGCGGTCCAAAAACTGTCCTTTTTGGCACTAAAAGAACCTTGAGTGAAATCCAGATTCTATCTGGTCTGGTGGGACTGTCTGGATGACTCTTTTTAGAAGCAGCTTTTGTATTTCTTGAGCTGCTGCTTCCCGTTGACTGCATGGGACGCTGGGAATTTGCCATTGCTGCTTTGAGAAAGATCGAAAGGGATGCGATAACCTTTGGCAATTTTTGTCTGCACCCAAGATTCTGTTATGGACTGCCAGGCAAGGTGGTGCAGAGAGAATCGTCCCCCGACTGCTTCCAGAGGTAAGTAATCAGGCCATTCTTCAGGAGAGTTGATAGGGTTGTCCAGAGAAAGAATCTCTAGATCTCTGATTACGTGGACCACCTCTGCCTCTGGAGGGGCATCTTCCTGAGGAGTTGCCCCCTCTGCTGGGGGGAGTGACTCACCACATGTGTCATGGAAAGTACCCTGGGCTTTCCTGTACCACAACTTTCCACTACTCTGATTACCACAGAAAGATCGTTGGGGGGGGGGGGTGGAGAAGGCACAACCATGGCAGACAGGGTCTTACCATCCTTTTCACACCCAGCTAATGTGTCTTTTACCTTTGGGCCAAAATGAGAGAAAGCTTCCACTGGAGCATTGAGAAAGGAAGACTTAATAGGGCCTGCAAAATCACACAGGTGCATTCAGGTGTGACGTCTCATGACAACACCTGCACCCGCTGCTCTAGCCGCCCCTTCGGTAGTGTGAGAAATCAACCGCATGGACGAGTTAGATACAGACACCGGGGTGGCAAGCTGTGAGGCAACTTTGTTGCGTACCTCATCAGATACTGCTCCTGCTAGTGTTCCCACGAGTTCTGTGATCAGGTCTCTCTGGAGACTGGTAAAATGTGCCATGTAATTCAAGGCCCAAATGGCAAAGGTCAATGAAGCATATACCTGCTTCCTTAACCTGTCCATCGCCCGAGACTCCCTGTTTGGGGGGTGGACAGTAGGACTCTCCTTGAGGAGTTCTTTCCTAGTGGCCGCCACCACCACCATAGCGTCTACTGGTAAGCCTCTGGACCAATGGGGGGGGGGGGGTGATCTTCTGGAGGGGGGAAGAGAATTTTGTCTGGTGTCCGGGAGATGGGCTCAATGGTGTCAGTATTCCTCCAAGCGCACTGCACAATGAGTTGAACTAGGTTATCTACAGGTGGGGTCACCCAGGAAGTAGAGGGTCAAGCACGGAAAGCTTGCAAGAATACAGACTCCTCAGAGGAAGGGCTGGTGGGCTTCAAGTCTCCCCACTGTTTTAAAATTTCTAGTACGTTTCCAAAGGAGGCATCTTCACGAGGCAACCATGGGGACCCTTCCCCCTCATCAGAGTCTGTATCTTTGGTAAGGGATTCTTCAGGTGAATACATTTGCTTTCTCTTAAACGAGCTCTTAAGAGGTACCTCTTCAGCGGGGGCATCTGAAAAGGATTCAGAAGAGTGGGTGCCCTGTGGAAGGGTATCTTGAGGTTCCTGTGCTCGATGTCTCAGAGTGAAGGACTGTTTTCAGCTGCAGTTCAGAAGACAGTATATGTGGCATTACAGTGCCAAAGGAACCAGCTGCGAGCCTGCTGAGGCAAGTGCTCTCTCCATCACCTGGAAAGCAGGCCTGCCCAAAGAGGGATGGGAGCCTGGAACAGAGAAAGAGAAACTTGGAACCGGGGTCACACCCCACTTCGACGAGCCCACCCCCAGGGAAGGAGCCACGTGAGGACTTGGTGCTGCCAAGACAAACAGAACCATAGTAGATAGTGCTGTAGAAAAAAATAGGTGCCGTACAGGGGATCACGGTGCAGACAGACCAGTCACAATCCTGAGGATGAGTCAGTTCTGATTGAGTCAAGGACCACAGGGTAGGTTCTGCAGCCATGGTAAGATCTATTAATGGACCTGAAGAAGCTGGAACCGGGATAGGCGTCGGTCTTGAGGGCTCAGATACCATCAAAGAGGTCGAAGGAGGAAAAAAGTTGTGTCTTACCATAATGTTCCATCTGTATTGTTGATCGTCGTTCAGTCATTACATATGGGTATCGGTTCCGAGCTTGGAACAGAGCCGGCCGTTTTCCAAGCTCGTGTCAGCTTCAAACTCTCGAGCCAAACTCTTACCCACAATTCCCCCTCTCCGTTACCTCAGATTACGTTTGCAAGTTAAAGAAGGTAGAGGCTACCTCTGGTTAAATAACCTAAGAGAACTGGATGGTGAGATCCACTAGAAACCACAGGAGGGAGGGTCATAATGACTGAACGAGGATCAACAATACAGATGGAACATTATGGTAAGACAACTTCTTTATCTTATATTGTTAATCCTCGTTCATTCCTTATGTATGGGACAGAGTCCCCAGCTACCTCTATTTCTGGGAGGCTCTCATGGAAGGGCATTCCTGAGCACCAAAGAAACAAAAGATGCTCTTCCCCTGGAGGCCAAATCCAATTTGTAATGATTGACGAAGGTATGAGGCGTAGCCCAAGTTGCAGCTGCACAGATGTCATGTAAAGAAGCTCTGGCATGGAAGGCAGCAGAAGTTGCCATCAACCTTGTTGAATGAGCTTTCATGGTAGTAGGCAACGAGATACTACGTCGTGTGTAAATAAAGGTCACACAATCATTCAACCATCTAGCTAATGTGACCTTAGCAACAGCCGATCCTAATCTAGGTCCAAAAAAGGCCAAAAATAACTGGTCAGATTTACGAAAGGGTTTAGTCCTGCTTAGGTAAAAACGGATTTGCCTGTGTATATCAAGGGTATGTAGGCAATACTATCCTCCATTTGAATGGTTGGGAAAGAAAACTGGAAATTCAATGGCTTGATTAACGGACATTTCAGAGAACACTTTAGGCAGAAATGACGGATTAGTTCTCAGAGACACTACATCTCTATGAAAAATCAAGTATGGACTCTTGATACACAAAGCCTGAAGTTCAGAAATACATCTGGCAGAAGTAATAGCGACCAAAAACAAGGTTTTCTATGACAAATACTTGAGGTCACAAGAAGAGGCTGGTTCAAAAGGTGCCATTGTCAGAGCTTGTAGAACTAATGATAAATCCCATGGTTGAATAGGTTCTCTTAAAGGTGGCTTCAGATGATTCACACCTTTTATGAAGGTCTTGCACAATTTATGGGACATGAGAGGAATCTTGGACACCCTCATGAAAATTAGAAATTGCAGCCAAATGAACTCTAATGGTAGAGGCCGATAGACCCGATTGAAACAGGTCAGCTAGATAGTCTAGTATTATTGACACTGGTGCTGAAAAGGGGTCTACTTGTTTATCTTTCAACCAACAGGTAAATCTTTTCCACTTGCTCAGATAAGTAATTCTAGTGGAGGACTTATGAGAAGCAATGAGAATATCATGTACTTGTAAAGAAAGATCATTCTGCCTGGCAATCAAGGGAATTGGAGAAGCCAAGCCGTTAGCTTCAGGCTGTTCAGGCTGGGATGAATCAGGTTCTGTGGGTGTGATATCAACTCCGGGATTGGATGGAGGACCCATGGTCGATCTAATAGGTGAGGCCAAAGGAATGGGAACCAAATCTGTTGTGGCCAATATGGTGCTATAAGAATTACCTTGCTCTTCAACTGCCGGGCTTTCTTCAGAAACTGGGGAATGAGAGGAAAGGGCAGAAATGCATAGAGAAGACCAGAGGGCCAATCGTGGACTACAGCATCCCTGGGTGACTGTCCCGGAGGGGGAATCAGGGCGAAGTAGTTGCTGCATTTGTAGTTGGCCGGGGATGCAAAGAAGTCACAGCAAGGATGGCCCCAGCGGTGGAAGATCTCTGTCGCTATCAAGGGATTCAGGGACCACTCGTGAGGTTGCAGAATGCACCTACTGAGTCTGTCTGCTATCACGTTGGAACTCCCGGGAATGTGCGTTGCTAGAAGAAAATGGTTGGTAGCCATCGCACACTGCCATATCCTCATGGCCTCTCGACAAAGTGGGTAAGATTTGGTTCCAACTTGCTTGTCGATGTACCAGACCACCGCCATGTTGTCCGATTGAATCGCAATTGTCCCAGACGGCAGCAGGGGATGGAATGCTTGCAACGCCAGAAGCAGTGCCCCCAGCTCTAGAACATTTATATGCAGATGGGCCTCTGGTTGGGACCAAGTGCCTTGGACAGTCTGTCCCTGACATAGCCCCCCCACCCCATCAGGGAGGCGTCCGTGGTCACTGTGGCCTTGGGCTGCTGGGGTGAAAAGGGGCGCCACCAATTTAAATCCTGTTTGCACCTGTGGGTTACTTGAATCATGGCTGAAAGAGGATGCTGAAAAGGATACCATTGGGTGAGCAGTAGCCATTGCAGAAGCCTCATGTGAAACCTAGCCAGGGGAACAATGGTGATAGAGGCTGCCATGGAACCCAACAGCTGTAGAACAGAGTGAGTTGCGGATTCTTCCTTTGAAAGGATTGGAATTAGTTGTTGCTTTATCCTTAAAAATTCTGTGCTCTGGAATAGCCGCTCTGCAATTTTTTTGCGTCTAAGATAACCCCTATGAATTCTGTCAACTGAGATGGGGTGAGATTGGATTTTTGCCAGTTTATGGTTATGCCTAACTGTTGAGCAGTGAGGAGAGAGTATGCCAGGGCTTTTTCCAGTAGATATCTGGTGGGGGCAGAAATGAGCCAGTCTAGGTATGGAAACACCTGGAATCCTTGAAGTCGCAAGTGAGCTGTGACAACTGCCATGCACTTTGTGAACACTCTGGGGGCTGTAGAGAGAGTCTGAAGGGCAGTACTCTGAACTGGTAGTGACTGGCTCCCATACGGAAGTGCAGAAATCTTTATAATGGCCTGTCACTTATGTGGTAGTATGCATCTTGACGATCTATAGAGCACATCCAATCGTCTTTTTCCAAAAGTGGGAGGATAGACTGTATAGTGACCATGCAGAATTTTTGTACTCTCACAAACTTGTTCAATACACTGAAGTCCAAAATTGGTCTCCAGTCCATTGTTTTCTTTGGCACCAAAAATAGTCTTGAGCAGAATCTGGATCCTATCTGGTCTGGAGGGACTATCTGGATGACTCTATCAGCTTTTCTATCTGTAGTGCTGCTGCTCCCCCCCTTTGACTGGGTAGAACGTCGGGAAGATTTTTTGATGGGACGGGACAAAGATCGAAGGGGATATGAGAACCTCTGGTTATGATCCTTTGTACCCAAGAATCGCTGGTGATGGTTAGCCAGGCAGAAGGGTACAAGGAGAAACGTCCCCCAACCACCTCCAGAGGAAAGGAGTTGGGCCGCTCTTCAGGAGCGCTGGTAGGACTGACCAGGGAAAGAATCCCTGGAACCCTGGTTACGCGGTCCCCTTCTGCCCCAAAAGGAGCGTCTCCCCTGTGAGTTCTCCCCTTTGCCTCAGGGGGGAAAACTCAGCCTGTGTGTCACGGAAAGGACCCTGAGATTTCTTGAACCATATCCTCCCACTCTTTTGGTTTTGGGAGAAAGCACATTGAGGGGAAGAATAACGGACACTTATGGCAGAAAGGGTCTTACCATCTTGTTCACATCTGGCCAGTGTGCTTTTAACTTTGGGCCCAAACAACGAGGAGGGCTCAATGGGGGCATTAAGGAAGGAAGACTTAAAAGGTACCGCGAAGTTGCACAAGCACATCCAGGCACGTCATCTCAAGAACGCAGCTGAACCCGCCACTCCTTCTGATGTGTGAGATATCAATTGCATACAGGAGTTAGATATAGACTCAATGGTGGCTAGCTGAGAGGCCACTTTGTCATGGACCTCATCAGACACTGCACCAACCAAGGTTTCAGAGAGCTCAGAGACCAGATCCCTTTGAAGCCTGGTAAAATGTGCCATATAATTCAGGGACCTGATAGCAAAGGTTGCTGAAGCAAAAGTGCGCTTCCCCTATTCTGTCCAGGGCCCAGGACTCTGTTAGGCGGATGGACAGTCTGGCTTTCTTCTTCTGCCAGATCCTTATTTGTTGCAGCCGCCACCACCAAAGCATCTACAGGAAGACCCTTGGACCAATGGGGATCTGAAGCAGGAGGGGACAAGATCCTATCAGGCCTCTGAGGAATAGCTTTCAACAGTATCAGAGGCTTCCAAGCATGCTGCACGATGAACTTGACAAGTTCATTGGCAGGTGGAGTAACCCAATAGGTAGGGGGCTGGGCGCAAAAAGCCTGCAGAAACACAGATTCCTCAGGGGTCGGATTAGAGGGCTGCCAGTCACCTTTCTGTTTCAGGATTTCAAAGATATCGCCAAAGGATACATCAGAGGGTGACCAAGGGGATCCTTCCCCCTCATTGAAATCTGTCTCTTCAGTGAGAAACTCCTCTGTGGAGTCCATGTGGTTCCTCTTATACAAACTTTTCCGGCGGACCTCCTCAGCGGGAGAAGCTGGGGAAGACAACGGAAAAGGGGATTCCTGAGGGAATATGTCCTGAGGTCCTTGCACCTAGTGTCCGCTGGGTGCGACTTGTGAAACCAGTGCACCAGAGGAGGGCAGAGGTATAGACAAGTCCAGTATCGCCAGCAGCAGCGAAAGCCTTCATCAGTTAGAAGGCTGGTCCATCCAGAGAGGAGTGCATGTTGAGGACAGGGGGTACCCCTCCCCTAAGTAGCTCAGCCTGCCGACTCGGAGTCCCTGGATGGCTGTGGAGCAGCAAGCTATGCGTATCACAGCTGACATCCTGGGTCATAGCAAAACTTTCCTGCCATGAAGGCAACTGCGGTTTCTTAGTGAGATCCATAAAGGGAACCGCAGAAGGGGAAGACTGTACTACATCCATGGACTTCCAAGGCAATGAAGGAGGAGAATAAGGTGGTGCTTTGGAGATGGCTGATCACCTCCCAAGGAAAGATAGTTCCTGGGGGGTGGAATACCTCTGGTCAAGAATGCCTGGTCCACAAGATGCAACACATCATGTTCAGAAAGACTTCTAGTGGACCTCACTGAGACTGAGGGAGAAACGGGCCTGTCCACAAGAGGCAGACTCAGTGCCCTTCTCATC
Source organism: Protopterus annectens (assembly GCF_019279795.1). NCBI lineage: Eukaryota > Metazoa > Chordata > Ceratodontiformes > Protopteridae > Protopterus > Protopterus annectens. Next base: position 499,689,758 of record NC_056748.1, read on the forward strand.
TGATTGCACAGAGGACAACGGTGCCGAGAAAGACTGAACTACTGTAGTCTGCACCGAAGGGGTCATCGGTGCCGATGTCATTGTCTGCACCTACACAGGGATCGGTGCCGAAGTGGTTGTCTGTGCCGAAACTGGAGTCAGTAATAAAGGCCTCGGAGCAGACAGTCAAGGTCTGCGCCGACTGAACGGTCGGTGCCGATACAGTGGCAAAGGTCTGAACCGAGGAGCCCCTCTGTACCGATATGTAGAAGGCTGCAGGAGAGGATGGAGCCGAAATCACTAATGGATCCGAAGGCTTCGGTGCTGAAGGTCTGGGCACCGAAAGCACTGGGGCTGACAGAGCTCCGGGGCCTAAATTTTAGCCTTTTTAGATTTTGGTTGTTGAGAGTCCCCAGCCAGGGATGAAGAGAAGGATTTAGCCTTAGTAGAAACATGCATTTTCCTATGGGCTTTAGGAGGGGTTGAGACCTCTGACCCAGAAATAGCCTCTGAAAAGGAAGATTTTAGAAGTCCCTTCAGTATCAGCTTATTTTTCCTTTCTAACAAAGTTCTGTTAAAAAAGTTTTCACATATAGTAGAAGGTGGTTCAACAGATAAATGGGAAGCTCCCAAACAATAAACACAAAGAGTGTGCATCAAAAGTAGGCAGTTTGCGTCCACAATCAGAACACCGCTTAAACCCCGGACTACCCTTTTTATCTGCCATATTAACAAAAAAAAAAAGTACCAATAAAGGTATAAGAGAGTACCCGAAGGTATGAAAAAGAAAAGAAAGGGATTACCAATGATGGTAAGGAGAAATTACCTTGCGGTAAAAAGGATAAGTAAAGGACAGAGAAGAAAACCTGAAATTATGAACGCTAGATGCGATAGGGCAAGAGACAATAAAATATTAACTTTTCTGACAGAAAAGTAATTTGTAAAGCAATTAAACAACTGACTGTACTTAACTCAAGAGAAGTAGCTTGACACTAATTTGTAAAGCAATTAAACAATTGACTGTACTTAGCTCAAGAGAAGTAGTTTGACACGACCGGATGGCAACGCGGCAAACGAAATCTGAGGTAACAGGGAGAGGGGAATTGTGGGTAAGAGTTTAGCTCGAGAGTTTGAAGCTGACGCGCGCTTGGAAAATGGCCTGCTTGATTCCGAGCTCGGAACCGATACCCATAAGTAAGGAATGAACGAGGTTTAACAATATCAGATTATATGTTGGCGTCTGTGAAAAAAATTCCTCAGCTTCGAGTGGGAAGGAGGATTTAGAAGGAGTTGGACTACCTCTGGCTGCCAGGAGCTGATCCACAAGTATTACTACGTTGAGTTCCAAAAGGCTCCTGGAGGAGTGGGTTGACATCCAAGATAGAGAATCAGGGCGTTCTAGAAAAGGACTCAACTGTTGTCCAAAAAAGGGATCTACCGTCGAGGAGTATTGGGTCAGAGGTAAAATTTCACCCTTCAACACTGTGGTCAAAGGACCAGTAGGTTGCGTGTGTGTGGGGTAGTGACCTGAATTTGGGAGACTATTTTTGGTGCCACAAAGGGCATCAGTACCATAGTGGAGCTTGGTACCATACGAGCTGAAGTCTTGGATGGTTCCATAATTGAGGCCGGCATCACTGAAGGTGTTAGAGGTCTCGGTGCAGAGGCCGTCACACTAGGAGGAGCTTGACACCCCGGTGCAGAGGTTGCATAAGTCAATTTAGGGTTCCGTGGGGTACTTAATAGATTTAGTCTCAATGGTATATGGGAAGGAAGGTACAGATTGACTCTTTTTATGTTCCTTCTTAGGAGGGGGTTGAGCCCTCAGCCTCAGCTAGAGCCTCTGAGAAAGTTTTTAAGAGACCTTTCAATATTAATTTTTTCTTTCTAACTGTGGGCACTAAAGCTCTTACATAAGTCGCAAGGGGATTGAACCTTCAAGTGCGGCACCCCGAGACAATAAACACAGGACAAATGTCCGTTAGAATTCGGCATTTTCCTGCCACACTGATCGCATTGCTTAAAGCCTGTTGTCCCATTATCTGCCATTACCAACAATTCAAATAAATCAAGTCAACAAAGAAGGAAAGGTGCTGCCAGAATAACAGTAGATGAAGCAGGCACAGCCATGCAAGCACACAGTCAAGAAAAGAAGGACTGATTTTTTATTTTTTTTAAGTTACCAACTGTGGTAATGAAGAAATACCAAGCGGGTAAAGAAAGCAAGAGAGAGAAAAAGTGGGGGGATACCAGCAATGGTATTAGAAATTACCATAAAGGTAAGGGAAGCCTGTACCAGCAATAGTAAGAAGAAATACTAAAATTTGTTAAAGAAACAGAAGAGAGTCACTCAACAGATGGAAAGAGTAATCAAACTATAAACTAAAAATAAGGCAGAAAATCTCAAAAGTAGAGAAAAATTATCCAAGTTGAAATATAAATTCTAAAACACTTAGCTTGAGAGCTGGCTTGATGTGTCTTGATATTCTATGCGGCAAACAGGATCTGATGTGATAGAGAGAAGGGCACAATGGGTAAGCTTAGTTCAAGAGTTTTTTGGATGGCGTGAGCTTGTCAGAACGGCCGACTCAGTTCCGAGGACGGAACTGATGCTCATCAGTAATGACTGAATGAAGATTAACATCAGATGTATTCTTTAAGGGCAGAAGGCACTGCGTTTGTGGATGATGCACTGAAATGCAAAGCTGTTTGCCAATACCAACCTTTGTATTACTAACAGTTTCCTTCAATGTTGAATTTACACAACTTTTACTTCTACAGAGACTGTGCATACTGACTTAGCATATTTTATCAGGTGGCTAATATTTATTATGCTCTCATAAAAACTCTTCTATTTAAACTGTGCTGCACATGGCTAGGTCTTACAGTGTGATGCTACCGATCTTTATACAATTTCATGTTGTTCATCCGAAGCAAGCAAAGTATGTGTCACTATTTCTTCTCCATAATAATACTAATATTAATAAGATCAGGTATTAATAGTCAAAGGGGACATAACTGCTGGTGGGGGGGCTCTCTGTGGATGTAAGTACCTTGTGTTCCTATCCAGTCATATCTGAACAGTACTTAATCGGGCTTTGCAAGATAAGTATGCATGCGTGTGAGTGCGTGCATGTGTGAATTAAGCTGGCATACCTTGGCTGCTGTGTGCTTAAGTGAAACAGATCTAAAATATGTGACTTTGTTCATTATTTTTTTTTTTTTGAGACAGGCATCTAGAAAGGATGCAGTCAGCAATGGAGCCATAACTGCTGCATTTGGGGGATGTCTGTGGATAAAAATGACTGACCCTGCTGAGCTAGTCACTAGGCTGTCCTTGCAGGACTAGCATGCATTTGTGTAAAGCAAATTGAAATACTTTTTTATCACAATCAGACATATGAGGTGCTTCATATATAAAGTGGCTGTAACTGTTGAGTACAAATACTGATGGGTGATGATGACAGCAGTCTGAGTGACCTTTTATGGTAGAAATGTTCAGAAATGGGTACTTATTATTGGTTCATATATTTTCAATGTTTACTAAAAAGATATTCAAAATCAAGCCACGGTGGTACAGTAGTAGCTTTGCCTCACAGCAAGAGGTTCTCCTGTTCGATTCTCAGTTGGAGTGTTTTCTGTGTGGAGTCTGCATGACCTCCCTGCGTCGAGTGGCCTCAGAATGACATCTGTGAATGGGTGCCTTCGCTGAAGGTTGGGCATTGGGCTGGCAACTCGGCACCATAAAAATCTACTGCCAATCATTAGAGGACCGGAGATTTGCTGTGGCGACCCCTAATCGGGAAAAGCCAAAAAGACAAACTAAAAAGATATTCAAAACTAAAATGTAAAACACTCAACAAATACGGCTGTATTACACAAGAGTTAGCAAAGTGAAGCAAAGAATGCATTTATGCATGGTCCTAAAAATGGGTGAGGGAGGCATGGTTTGAAAATAGCCTTGGGTCCAAGGTACAGTTAATCCACCACTGGCAAAATGCATATTCAATGAAGGCAAGTTTCACTGAATGAATTTCCAGGGAAGTGAAGTTTACTGTTGCAACTAAGTCTGTTTTCAGTGTGAGACTGTTTTGTTTAGCAAATGGCTATCAATGTTTGTATTCTAAAACTTGAAATAGTTTTTAAAATTAAATCCAAATCTCTGCAATCATTGTAAAAGTAAACAATTACACAGGTTTGAACAGTGTGGACACATTATCATTCAAAAAATAACATACATAGCCTGTGCCTTAAGAAAAAAGGGGAATGGAGGGTGGGAAACCAAGACTGCAACAGTGAATACACTCAAACATCTACATTTATGGCAAGTGTACACAACTGTACTATGTTCTTCGTGTTTCAGTGTTGCAGTCCTCACATATGGGTTGATTCTCAAAGCCCAGGAAGAAGACAAAGGGGGGGGGTCACAGATTAAGGGTTGGTAAGAAGGCCCTGCAAAACTGCAGAGGCAAAACCAGCCCTGGATATAGAAAACAAAGACAGATTGTAATGCTTTGTGAAAGTATGGACAGAAGACCAAATAGCAGCTTCTAGAATGTCCTTAGTAGGCACACCTCTCAGAAAGGCTGCAGAGGTAGAGGCTGCTCTAATAGAATGGGTCTACCCTGAGGGGGAATCTACCCATGCTGCAGGTAAAAGTAAATACAATGAGCAATCCATTTGGAGATGATTTGTTTTGAAATAGCTCTACCCTGAGCCCCAGGAGCAAAACTAATCAATAACTGCTCAGATTTTCGAAATGATTTAGTCCGAAGTAAAATCTCAGCTGTCTATGCACATCAAGAGAGTACAGAATCCTTTCCTCTATTTTGGGGATTGTTGAAAAATGTAGGCAGGTGAATAGACCGGTTAAGGGTTAAACTGGAAACTACCTTAGGCATAAATGAGGGATTAGTTCTCAGAGAAACCCGATCAGAGTGAAAAATAATGAAAGGTTCTACTGCCATTAAGGCTCGCAGCTCAGATACCCTTCTGGCTGAACTAATACCTAAGGAAAGCAGTCTTCCAGGATAGAAACTTCAAATCTTCAGAAGAAGCTGGTTCAAAGGAAGGCAGAGTAAGTTTTTCCAGGACAAAATTAAGATCCCAAGCAGGAGTAGGAGCTCTTCTGGGAGGTTTAAGATTACTAGCTCCCCTCAGGAACAGTTTCATCAAGGGGTGAGAAAAAAATGGACAATGAGCCGAAATTGCTGAAGCATGAATTTTGATTGAAGAAAAGAGAAGTCCACCATTAAGCAATCCTGCTAGGTAGTCAAGAATGAGGGAAAGAGAAGGATGAGAAGAATCTTCTCCTTTAGCCTGCATCCAAGAGCAAAATCTCTTCCATTTATCTGCATAGGATTTTCTTGTGCTAGGCCTCCTGGCCTCATGAAGAATTTCAACCATCTGTTGGGAAAGATTTAAAGTATTAGCCAGGCAGTTAAATGCAGAGTACGAAGATGAGGATGAAGGAACTTTCCCCCTCCTTGAACCAACAGATCTGGTACCAGGGGAAGATGCCAAGGCTGCGAAGGAGGGGATACCAATGCTGCCTAGGCCAATCTGGTGCTGTCAGAATAGCCTTTGGTTTTTTTGTCCCTTATCTTTAGCAGCACTCTGGGAAGAAGAGGTAGAGGAGGGAATGCATAAACTGAGAGATGTGTCCATGGGAAGGACAACACGTCCAGCCTCCAAGCTTTGTTGTGAAACTCCCTGGTGCAGAAGGTTGGAAGGAGATGATTGGTGTGAGAGGAGAAAAGATCCACTTGTGGTGTGCCCCAATGATGAGTGATGCAAAGGAAAATGTCCCTGTTCAGTTGACACTCGTGAGGATCCAGAACAAGTCTGCTCAAATGATCCGCCAAGGAGTTTAGTCTCCCTGGAAGATACTGTGCTATTAGATGTAAACCCATGGATGCTGCTATGGACCACAGTCTCATGCTTTGTCTGCACAAGGGGTAAGAGTGAGTCCCCCCTTGCTTGTTGATATACCACATGACTGTGGTATTGTCTGTCCTGATCAGCAGAGTCCCAGGGTAGAGTAGGTCCTTGAAAGCCAGCAAGGCATGCTGCACTGCCATCAATTCTTTTAAGTTTATGTGCAGATGAAAGTGCTGGCCACTTCAAGTCCCTTGTATACCCCTGCCTTCCAGATGAACCCCCCATGCAACATCTGAGGCGTCTGTGGTGAGAGTCTGGTTGGCAGGTGGTGGGTGTATTCAGACTCACTCCCAGGAAAACTATCGCCCTTGTAGGAACCAACTTCGACTTCTTTTCGTTGAGAGTGTAACCCAAAGAGGTGAGAATGTTCTTCACGAAATCCAAATCCTTTTCTAGTTGTTCTGGGGAGTTTGCTTGAATGAGACAGTCGTCCAGGTAAGGATAAATAAGAATGTTTCTCTGCCTGCAAAAAGCAATGGCTGGAGCCAGGCACTTTGTAAAAACTCTGGGAACAGTAGATAAGCCAAAGGGCAATGCAGAGAATTGAAAGTGTTGCTCCCCAGCCCTGAAGTGAAGGAACTTCCTGCAACGTTCCCTTATTGGGATGTGCAGATAAGCCTCCTTGAGATACAAAGTTACTAGCCGAGAATCCTTGCCCAGCATTGGTAATAACTGTTGCAGGGTGAGCATCTTGAATTTGGGAATCACCAGAAAAGTGTTTAGAACAGACAGATCCAGAATAAGGTGCCAAGTGCCTCCTTTCTTGGGTACCAGAAAAAGTCTTGAATAAAAACCTAGGCCTGCCTGATTTGCAGGAACTGGCTCTATAACGCCCATAGTCAGTATAGAAAAAAATTTTGAATTTCTACCTCTGCCCTGAAAGTTCTGGGTATGTCTGGGTACCTTTGCAAAACAGGGAAGGTGTGAAGGTAAAACTTGTAACCTTGGTTTACTATACTGAGCACCCATTTGTCATCTGTGATGGTAGACCATACCCTCTGCTAACCTTTCCCCCAAAAGAAACCTAGGGCACACAGAGGTAGGCACAAGAAGGCTGGAGTCATTAAGAAGGCTTGCTTTGGCAAGCTGGCTTAGAACTCCCCGATTTAGCAGAAGAATGCCATTGTTTAGCCCTCTGAGGGGCAGAAGCCTGCCCTCTGGAAGATCTGAAACCCCTAGGCCTACAGCGACCCTACTTGCCAGGATCAGGATCAAGGAAAGACCAATTCTTAGAAGGATAATGCTTAATAAACTGAGGAGGCTGAACCTGAAGGACATCTTTTACAGCTTGCATAGATTTTGCCTTATCCTCCAATTTCTTCAGTACCTCCCTCAGCCTTATTACCAAAAAGATTGTCCTTGTGCAAAGGAACATCCAGCAAATTTAGATTTAATAGGTTCAGAAAGTGGCTGCTCCCTGAGCCAAGCATGCCTTCTAATCATGGAACCAGTGGCTGCTACTCTGCAGGAAGCCTCCAAAGTGTCAAAACCACAATGAAGTGAATGCTTATTAAGTGGCAGAATTCAGTAAGTCTTGTAAATCTTTGTTCTCGGTCAAGGAAAGGAAATCTCCAAGTTTAGCCTTAACAGCCTCCAAAGTATGCTGCCGATACCTTAAGCATGTGAAAAAGACAATTCACAGATCTAATGACCAGAGTTGCAAAGGTATAGACTTTTTTACCCCAACTGTCCAAGGCCCTAGACTCCTCCTCAGAAGGCACAGGGTTTTTAGCAATAGTAGCCTTAACACCCTTGGGGTCTTGAGAAATAATTTCTGGATCAGCAGTAGGGTTTTTAAAAAGGAATTGATGAGATTCAGGAACCCTATAATACCCATCTCATTTTCTGGGGGCATGAGGAACAGAATTAGGAATTAAAGAATTTTCCATGAAAACATCATCCACAACCTCCAAAAAGTACAGTTGTGTACACCTACCATAAATGTAGATGTTCGAGTGTCTTCACTGTTGCAGTCATAACTGTAGGGTGTTCCTGCCAGCAGGCAGCCCGAGGTCGGCCAGAATCCCAAAGTCTGGGTCCGGCGTCGGCTGTACCAGCAAGTACCCTGACGTCAGAATGCAGAGGTACATAGCTGACAGCCGACGCCATCTTCTCCAGCCTTTCTTGCCCCAGATGTCAGAAGCTCCTCAAAATATCCAAAAGGTGTCCCAAAGAAAACACAAATACACCACAAAGGAAGAGGAGATGGAACAAACAGAAAACAAGAGGGGAATGGAGGGAGGGAAACCCCGACTGCAACAGTAAAGACACTCAAACATTTACATTTATGGTAGGTGTACACAACTGTACTATGTTCTTCGTGTTTCACTGTTGCAGTCATAACTGTAGGGTGGAATCCCAAAGCTGTGAAGGAGGGTGGAGGCTATGCAGAAGAAGGGGCAGCCAGAAGACCCTGCAAGACAGCAGAGGCAAAACCTGCCCTAGACTTAGAATACAAAGGGAGATTATAGTGCTTAGAAAAGGTATGCACTGAACTCCAAGTGGCAGCTTCCAAAATGTCCTTGGTAGGAACTCCTCTGAGAAAAGCTGCTGAAGTGGCAGCTGCCCTAGTAGAATGACTCCTAACAGCGCCTGGAATCTGTTTCCCAAAATGAGAGTAACAAAACCTTATTCCATGAGCAATCCATTTGGAAATAGTTTGTTTAGAAATAGCCTTGCCTAGAGAACTGGAGGCATAAGAGATAAGCAACTGTTCAGATTTCCTGAAATCTTTAGTTCTGTCCAGGTAAAATCGTAGTTGTCTGTGTACGTCCAATGAATGTAAAATCCTTTCCCCTTTGTTTTGAGGATTTGGAAAGAAAGTAGGAAGGTGAATAGTCTGATTTAAAGTCACTTTAGAAATCACCTTAGGCATACACGTAGGATTGGTCCTCAAGGTCACCCTGTCTTGATGGAAAATAAGGTAAGGTTCCACAGCCATGAGAGCTTGCAACTCTGACACCCTTCTTGCAGAAGTCAATGCTAATAAAATAGCTGTTTTCCAGGATAAGAACTTGATATCCGAAGCAGCAGCAGGCTCAAAGGGAGGTAAAGTAAGCTTCTCCAAAACATAATTAAAATCCCAAGCAGGAACAGGAGGAGTTCTGGGAGGTTTTAAATTCTTAGCCCCTCTCAAGAATTGTCTCACCAGTTGATGAGAAAAAATGGGGGGATCAGTGTTGAAATGAGCCGAAATAGCAGAAGCATGAATTTTGATGGAAGAGAATGAGAGGCCTTTAAGCAAGAGTTCAGAGAGGTAGAGTAAAATGGAGGAAATATCAGGTAGAAGAGGATCAGAACCTTGATCCCGCATCCAAATACAAAATCTTTTCCATTTAGAAGCATAAGATTTTCTAGTGCTAGGACGCCTAGCTTCCAAGAGAACATCCAAAACTTGTTTGGGAAGAGCAGAAGGAATCAAAGGCCTTTGTAGAGCCGGGCTGCCAGGCAAAGAGTCTTGATTTGAGATTGTAGCATCTGACCCTGATGTTGGGACAGAAGGGAAGGAGACAGAGGCAGAATCCAAGGAGGTTCCAAGAACAGGTGTCGTAGGGTTGGATACCAGAACTGCAGAGGCCAATTTGGAGCTATCAGAATGATAATCTTGGGTCTGTCCTGTTTTATTTTCAGTAGCACCCGAGGCAGAAGAGGAAGAGGAGGGAAGGCATATCCCGAAAGATTCCTCCAGCTGAAAGACAGGGCATCCACTTTCCATGCTGTTTTGTGGAAGGACCTGGTGCAAAATAGAGGCAACTGATGGTTGAGATGGGATGCAAACAGATCTATCTGAGGACAACCCCAAACTGATGTAATCCTGCTGAATAAGTTGGGGTCCAGCATCCATTCGTGGGGATCCAAAAGATTTCTGCTTAGGCTGTCTGCTAAGAGATTTTGCTTCCCTGGGATGAATTGAGCTTGAAGATGCAGGTTCAGATTTAGAGCTGTGTCCCATAGACTCATGGCTAGTCTGCAAAGGGGGTAAGAGTGGGAGCCCCCCTGCTTGTTTATGTACCACATGACTGTGGTATTGTCTGTACGAATCAGAAGATGTCCTGGTTGCAAAAATTTCTGGAAGGCTAGAAGAGCATGTTGGACTGCCAACATTTCCTTCAGGTTGATGTGCCAGTGAAAATGTTTCTTTGGCCAATAACCCTGCTGGCAGATGTCTAGAAAATGAGCTCCCCAAGTGTAATCCGAAGCGTCTGTGGTCATGATTTGAGAAGGCTGAGGCAGACGAAAGGGGTTTCCTTCGTTTAAAGCACAGGTCCTGGACCACCAAAGGAACTCCTTTTGGAGGCAGGGAATCAGAGGTATCATTGTTTCCAGGCTGTGGTAATGCTGAGACCATACACTCTTTAGGTACCATTGAAGTTTTCTCATATGAAGCCTTGCATTTGGAATCAACAGGATGCAAGAAGCCATGTAGCCCAAAGCCTGCAGGAATTTCCTTGCAGTGAGCTGAGTCAAAGTAGCCAAGGTTTTGAAAATTGCTGCCAGATGTACTTGCTTTTCTGGAGTCAGGAAGGCCTTTTGCAAGCTTGTGTTTAGAAGAGCTCCCAAAAAGATCATTTGTTGAGAGGGGATCAAATGTGACTTTTTTGTGTTCACTGAAAATCCCAGTAGTAGGAGGAAGCGCTGAACAAACTGCAGATGTTGAAGTAAAAGATCCTTGCTGTCCGCCTGGATAAGGCAGTCGTCCAGATAGGGGTAAATTTGAATCCCTTGGAGTCTGCAATAAGCCACTACTGGAGCCAGGCACCTGGTAAAGACTCTGGGCGCAGTAGATAAGCCAAAGGGCAGTGCAGAGAATTGAAAGTGTCTCGAGCCTGCCTTGAATCTGAGGTATTTTCTGCGTTCCTGTCTGATGGGAATGTGTAAGAAGGCCTCCTTCAGGTCCAATGTTACCATCCAAGCATCCTGAGAGAGCATGGGAAGAAGTTGCTGCAGAGTAAGCATCTTGAATTTTGGAATTTCCAGAAAAGTATTTAATACTGAGAGGTCCAGAATAGGTGTCCATGCATTTTGTTTTCTTGGGACCAGGAAAAATCTTGAATAAAAACCTTTGCCCATCTCTGGGAGTGGAACAGGTTCTATGGCTCTCATGGCCAATAAAGCGTCCACATGATTTAAGGCCTCTGACCATTGATGTTTTGGCAGATCTGGCCAACCGTAAGACCTTGGCGGAGTATGAAAGTGGAATTTGTAGCCTTTTAAAATCACATCTAAAACCCATTTGTCCTGGGTTATATGTGTCCAATTTTGGTAAAAAAGAGATAGTTTTCCTCCGAGAGGAGCTTCCAGGCAAGAAGGACCTGTAGCCCAGCAGTGGGAGTCATTGGGTCTGCTTCCTTTGTGATTGAGGTCTGTCTTCTCCCCTTCTAGGTGAAGAAGCAGTCCACTGTCTGGACCTATAAGAGGCCTGTGTCTGTGCCCGGCCTCTAGACCATCTATATCTTCCTCTTTGAGGCCTGTCAGAAGTGGGAAAACACCAATTTTTGGAGGGCCAATTTCTAGAAAATCTAGGAGGCTGAACTTGTAAAAAATCTTTGACAGTCTGCATAGATTTTGCTTTTTCCTCCATCTTTTTAATAACCTCCTCAGCCTTAGATCCAAATAACACATCATGTTGAACAGGGGCATCTAACAGTTTCGCCTTAACCTGCTCAGGTAAATTCTGCTCTCGAAGCCAAGCAGGTCTCCTTGTAACAGTACCAGAGGCTGCGGCCCTGCAAGAAGCTTCCAGGGCATCAAAACCACAATGTAAACTATGTTTGCTAACTTGTTCAGTTGCATGCAAAACATCCTGTAATTCCTTGTCCTCTGCACATGCAGGAAAGGTAGAAAGCCTTTGCTTTAAAACAGACAAAAGAAATTGCTGATACTTAAACATATGAAACTGGCAATTTAAAGCTCTAATAGAAAGAGTAGCAGAAGTATAAACCTTTTTGCCCCACCTATCCAAGGCACGAGAATCCTTTTCAGAGGGAATAGGATTTTTAGATGAAGCGGCCTTAGCAGCTTTAGAACCCTGAGAAATAGTTTCTGGATCTGCAGAAGGGTTCTTAAATAAGAATTCATGGGAATCAGGGACTCTGTAAAATCTATCAGGCTTAGAAGGAGCAGGCGGCAAGGAATCAGGATTCAGGTTAGCTTCAGAAAAAGCATCATCCACAATGTCAAGCACAGGAGGAATAGCCAAAGGTCTGTGTTGAGGGAGAAGGAGAAATTCTCTGAGTCTCTTTTTGGAGGCAGAAAAATCCTGACCTTCCCAATGAAAATGCTCCTCTCATCTCATGTAAAGTTTCCCCAAAAGAGAAATCTTCAGGGGGAGAAGCAGAGGGAATAGAGTCCTCTGCATCTGAATCCTCATAAGGAGGAAAAGAGTAATCCTGGTCAGAGGAAGAGACAGAAGCCTGGTCAGAGGAATCATAAGGTAAATCCTGTCTAGGCCTTTTTTGAGGAGAAGGGTGAGAACCCCTAATCACTGTAAGTAAATCCTCAGCCATCCGTAGTAATTGCTTCTGGGACTTGGGAGCTGAATCCGAAGCAGCTGGAGTAGAAACTCTTGGTTTAACAGGAGTTTTTGTCTTTGCCTTTGACTTTGTTGAAATAGTTATATGTGAAGGCCTGAAAACTCCCTCAGAAGCCGGTACCTGCACAGCGGTTCCGGACCCATCTGAAGGAGTGACGTCCGAAGGTCCTGCAGCAGATAAAATATTAGGCCTAGATGGCTCCCCATGGGAGTCCGTGTCGGCCATCGATTCAGAAGTGGCGAACGACAGGGGCTGCAAAAGCGCCTCACTGACAACCGCCGAACCCGAAGCTGGCTCTGGCTGCGAAGAATCCTGTTTGGACCTCGGAGGCCTATCCTTGTCCTTGCGTTTCTATTGAATTCCGGTTGTCGGTAAAGTATCCGACGACATCCTGTAATTAAATCGTCTACCAAAATAGTTCAAGGCCCAATCGTACCTACGCTTGATAGTACGAGAATTAAACCTAGCACAGAACCGACAACAAGAAACGTCGTGGTCAGGGCCTAAGCAAGGTAGACAGTGAGAGTGGAAATCTTTATGAGGTATTTGTTTTCCACACGATATACAATTATTAACTTTTTCTGACATCGGAGGAGCAAGAAAAAAAGTTTCCCCAATGGGGTACTTAGCTTGAGAAGAGAAGTTGAAAACTTCGGACCGAAGTCAATCAAAGCACGTTGTTCTGAATACGCCAACCAACGACTTGCGAGCTGCTTTCCACCGCACGGCAAGAAAGACTGGAGAAGGCTGTCAGCTATGTACCGCTGCGTTCTGACGTGAGGGTACTTGCTGGTACAGCCGACGCTGGACCCAGACTTTGGGATTCTGGCCGACGTCGGGCTGCCTGCCAGCATGAACACCCTACAGTTATGACTGCAACAGTGAAACACGAAGAACATCTGGAGGTATAGTCAGAGGCTTATGCTGTGGCAAATCCAAAAATTCCCTGATGCTTTTCTTAGACTGCAGAAAATCCTGACAATCCCATTTAAAATGCTCCCGAAGAGTATTCAAAGTATCCCCAAAGGAAAAATCTTCTGGAAGGGAGGCAGAAGGGATAGAGTCCTCAGCATCAGAATCCTCAAAGCCACAAAAAAGCTGAGAATTTCCTTCTTCACCAGCAGACATACTGGAAATCTCAGAATCTGAAACAGACAAAACATCAGGAGATAATTCCCTAGTCCTCTATGAAGGGGGGGGGGGGCTGAGAGCCCCTAATCAGGGAAAAGATCACCAGCCATCTTTACCAACTGGGACTGAGGCACAGGAGGGGAGGCCGACGCCTGCTTGTGAGTAGGTTTACGACTGGAAGGTTTACTAGCAATCCTGAGGGACTCAGTAGGCCTAGCAACTGCAGAAGTCTGAACTAAGGTAGTCGGGTCTGCTTCTGGTTTCATGTCGAAAAGAGGCGTCAGAAGCCGGTGCCTGCAAAGCGGCTCCAGACCCAACTGAGGCGGTGACAGTTGGAGGGTCTGAAGACGAAATAGCAGCCTGCGGCATGGAGGACACCGTAAAGGTCTCAGCAGAGGCTTGCTGCTGAAAATCTGTGGACTGCAGGGGCTGCAAAAGCACCTCACTGACTACTGCTGTGCTGACAACCAATTTCACCGGTGTGTCGTCAGCAGATTTAACACTAGGCCTGTCACTGTCCTTGTCTTTGCATTTCCTAGGTATATCTGAAGTCGGGAGACCAGAAGACGCCATACCGACAAACTTAGGCCATACTCCAAAATGCTTATACAAAATCTTAGCTCTACGGCGTATGGTAAGCAGGTTAAAGGAAGCACAGGGATCGCAGTTAGGGACGTTGTGCTCAAGACCCTAACAAGTTATACAATAGGAATGTTCATTTGCTAATTTGTTTTCCACAAGCAAGACAGTTATTAACTTTACCTGGCATTGTTAAAGCAAGAAAGTGCATCCCTGTACTTATCTGAAGCTGTATTCAACTTGGTAGTCGGAAAGCAAAACTAAGGTTGAAATGGCCAACTTGCACTTAATTTTAAATTGCATCTGTTTTCTTAAAGACTTGCATATTTTCTGTCCTTTATACCTGATGTTCTGACATCATTTACAGGCACTGTTATAACTCTGATATTCGGTCGACTTGTGAACCTCTGCTATCCCATCTGTAAAAACAAAACAAAAAACATCTTCCTTTCTACACCAGAGGGTAACAAAGACAGCCCAAACCCAAGGAGCCATGCCTACACCCCGATGTTGAAAAATCTGACAATGAAAAAGAAGATGGAGCCACAGCCAAGTGCTGTTCTTCTACAGACTGTGGAAATTCTGTGGCCCCAAAGAACTTGGGTCTGAAGGGGCTGAATGGAGGGTCTGGGGACTCTGTTGACCATACAGATGGCAGTGCTAACATTGGAAGCTGTTCATCCTGAAGGTACCCCTTTGATCATGAGGTGGTTTGGGACTTGGGCTGTAGTCTTACTGGGTTTATCTGATTATCAGTTGAGCTCTTAAGCTTCCCTTTGTTACGCCTGGAGTCTTGCTATCAAGGCTTTTAACGATTTTGGGAGCTGGGAAGAAGCCACTAGAGAGCATAGAAGCAGAACTGCCCAAGGGTAAACTCTTTCTGGCTCCAGAAAGTCTGTTCTTACAGTTTACACCTACACTAAAAAGTGCAGCACTTGTTCCAAATAGCTTTTTCTTCTCAAAAAGCTCAGCACTTGTCTTATAAGCATATCCCTTGTCTTATAAGCATTCTCTTTGCAGGTCAAGCACTCCTATATTATACAAAACTCTCACTAGCAAAACTCCCCAGGAGTGCCCACGTCCCTGCTAAGCCCACTACTTTTCTGTCTCATACCAACTCATAATTCTTTCTAGCATGTCGAAGGGTCAGATGCTGCTGGCGTCTCTCCTGCCCAGTTGGTGAATCTGGGAATTCTGAGACAATGTTACAATTGCCTCATGTACACGGACAACCCTCTCCTCCTCCCACGTAACACTAACACTTGTGAGAGATGCAGCTATTTAGCCAGACTGGAGGCTGAGCTCTCTCAACTCAGGACTGGCAAGACCAGGCAGGAGGAGAAGGCAACTACACACACCACAATACCAGTCTCACATAACTCAACCACACCACTGAATCAAACACATAAACACACTAAGACATATTCGGAGGCTCTGAGTAAAAATTTACCTAAACAGCAGAGGCCTCCAAAGCAGACACCCAAGCAACTGCAAACTCAATACACCACACAAACAACACAAACAACAAAATCAGTGTGCAAAGCAGTCACTGCCCTTAAGGCCAAATACAACACCAAACGTACTTGTCATAGATGACTCCATAGTCAGACACACTGACGTCCCGCTCACCAGACTGAGTAAGGAGAAGGTCACAGTAAGCTGCCTGTCGGGCGCTAGAATCCGCCACATAACACAAGCACTCAGGTCTCTCTACAGCAGGTACAAGTACGACTCAGTCATTGCCCACACTGGTGTCAACGACCTGAGACGTACCTCCTTGGACTACATGAAAAGAGACATTGAGGAGCTCTCTGATTATGTAGCCCAGGCAGGTATGACCCTGACCTTGAGCAGTATCCTACCTTCACCTAGAATGATGCCACAATACAGTGATAAGATGATCAGCTTTAATAATTGGCTTAAATTCTGGTGTCATTCAAAGGGGATCCAATGTCTGTCTACCTGGGATGACATGCTGGACAAGCCACGCTGCTTCAAGGGACGGCTTGCACCTGTCACCCTAGGCTTCGGATATTGGCAAAGGCTCTTGCCACCCCATAGTGCCTTTTTAGGCAAGGCTCAAATTCTAAACCTACCACCCTAGAACACAAAAAGTAAAAAACTAAGGGTAATGCTGCTCAATGCCAGAAGTCTCAATCTCAAGATGCACGCACTGAGGCCCTTCTCAGTATGGAGAACATCGATGTCTGTGCTGTGACAGAAACCTGGTTCAAGGCTCCTGAGAGCACCCCAGCACTATCAGGTTTCACCTCATATCATGCGTTCGCCCCAAAATCCGGACAACACCAAGAAAGGAGGGGTGTCCATATTCATAAAGGACACCCACACCTCAAGGTTGGTGGCAACGCACGATGCATCGGAGACCATCCAGGTGCAATTAACCATAGGCAAGACTGCTCTGCAATTTGTAGCATGTTACAGGCCACCCTCTCAAACTCAGGAACCTCACATGGCCTTCCTGAAAACAATGGAGGGATAAATGTATCTCCAAACACCATCATACTAGGTGACTTCAACTACCCTAATATAGACTGGGAACACTACTCAAGCCCAAACACTCTAGCCCAAAGGTTCCTGGAGTTCATAAACTCAAATGCCATGGAACAACTAGTCATCATCCCCACAAGAGGAGAAAACATACTTGATCTCATCATCACGAACATGGGATCACAATGTTCAACACCCGAAGTATATCCCTCACTGGTGAGATCAGATCATAAACTAATCTCGCTGGAGGTCCTCATCCCACCCCCACCTGAAATAAAAAAGACCACAGTGAAAACTTCTCAAAAGCCGACTTCACACTTCTAAAACTAATGTGGTCTCCTTTAAGGCCCCTGAGTCAGTGGTAAACATTACTCAAACCGCTGAATCACTTACAAATGCCTTCTACCAGCACCTACAGGACTGCATGGATCAGGCAATCCCAAACAAAACTAAGACTCTTTGTACCAAAGGCAAGCGTCCAGTCTGGTGGACCCCAGCCATAAACAAGCTCTACAACAAAAGGAGGAAGCTACTACAAGATAGAGCAAAATCCTTGAAAGGTAAGACACCTTTGATCATTATAAGTAAAAACTAAGAGCTCAGATAAAATCATGCAAGCCAAATTTTGAGACAAAAATGCCAAGGACTCAAAAGACAATAATAAGGCCTTCTTTAGCTATGTTAGAAACCTAGGAGGAAACTCCCAGATATGCTCAGAATTAGTTCAAAATGATGTGAAGATTACTGAACCTACACACATTGCCAACATACTGGCTGACAGGTTCAGTGCAAACTTCTCCCCAAAGGAGAGATATCTATACCAGAGGATTGTAGCCCCCAAACATCTCCAAGCCCAGGTGAGAACTGCTCTCTCCAAAGCAAAAACACAGCATCCATGGGACCGGATGGTGTCCCCGGCTGTGTGCTCCACGAACTCAATGAGGAATTAAACCCGCAGTTAGGACAGCTGTTTAATCTTAGCCTCACCTCAGGATCACGTACTCAAGAAGTGGCGCACGGCGACTGTGGTCCCACTTCACAAGGGCGGTGCCTCCACCGACCCTGGAAATTACCGTCCCATTAGCTTGACAAGCCTTATCTGCAAAGCCATGCAGAGGATCATAATGGAACTCATAAATAAAGACATAGGGAACTTGCAGACTTTGGATCCAACCCAGTTTGGCTTTGTCAAAGGCAGATCATGCCTTTTAAACTTGGTTGACTTTCGAGACAGTCACCAAGGCCATTGATGAGGGAAAGGCAGTCCATACAACCTACCTTGACCTGGCAAGGCCTTCGACACAATACCCCACTCAGGTATCATCGAAAAACTCATCAGCTTGAATGTAAACCCATACATCACAAGATGGGTTGCAAACTGGCTAAGTGACAGAACCCACAGGGTCAGAGTTGCTGGAGCCATGTCAGACTCAAAGCCTGTCACAAGTGGTGTCCCACAGGGTCAGTCCTGGGTCCACTCTTGTTCGCATCTACTTTTCTGAAGTACAAGCAAACACAGGAGGGTTATGGCTGACAAAGCTTGCAGATGACTGCAAACTGGGCCATAGTCGAAAACACATCTGACACAGATATCCTTCAGAAGGGCCTCACAGAAGCGGATAACTGGTGCAGAGCCATGGCCTAAAGTTAAATGCCAAGAAATGCACAGTCATACCCTTCGGGAAAAACAAGGTTACCCCTAGCTACCATATAGGTGGCAATCCACTGAGCACAGAAGAAGTCATCAGGGATCTGGGGACCCAGGTTGACAGTAGCCTTTCATTTGACACTCATGTTGCTAAAGTAGTTAGGAAAACCTTCTACATTGCCCACCTGATCATGAAGGGATTCACATCTAGATCAAGGGAGGTCATCGTCCCCCTGAACTCATCACTCATTAGACCTATGATCGAGTACAATGCCCCATTCGGAATGTATCTGACCCGACACCTGCAGCAGCTGGAAAGGCCCCAAAAGTTCCTCACCAAAAGGATAAAGGGTCTCAAAAATATGTCTTATGCTGCCCGACTGAAAGAACTCCAGCTCTATTCAGTCTCATACCGCTTGCTCAGAGGTGACCTGTGCCTGACATATAAGGCCATGTCAAACCCTGATTTGATGAATATGCTTCACCTCAAAAATCTAGATCCCTCAGAACCACAAGGGCGGAGACTTAAACCTTGACACGGTTATTAATAGAACGTGCTGGAGGGACAGATTCATCACCCAGAGACTCCCTATGCTGTGGAACAAAATCCCGGTACATGTGAGGCAGAGCACCTCGCTGGCCTTGTTCAAGAGGTATCTTGACCAATGGATGGGGGATCGCAGATATACCCCAGGGATTACTTCAGTGTCACTGCTTGACAGAGGCACAGCAAAATAATAGGCATAGTTTTATTCAAACTAAAGGGGTGGCGAAAGCCAAATAACTATGGGCTAGGCTTATAAATGCCCTTGGGCAGATAGCCTAGTATGAACCTATGAACCTATAAAGGAAGCACAGGGATCGCAGTTAGGGACGTTGTGCTCAAGACCCTAACAAGTTATACAATAGGAATGGAAATCATGGTGCGGAATTTGTTTTCCACAAGCAAGACAGTTATTAACTTTACCTGACATTCGTTAAAGCAAGAAAAGGGCATCCCCAATGGGGTACTTATCTGAAGGCGTCTTCAACTTGGTAGTCGGAAAGCAAAACTAAGGTAAATGGCCAACCGGCACTAGTGCAAATTGCATCTGTTTCAGGCTCCGCAGTAAGAAAGACCGAGGAAATGTTGTTGGCTGCCTCCCTTTATACCTGATGTTCTGACATCAGTTTGACAACCGGAGGCAGCCGTCATATACCAAGGACTCTGACATTCGGTCCGACTGACAGCTACCGGGAGCCGGATAACCCATATGTGAGGAATGCAACAGTGAAACACGAAGAACATCATCCTCTCTACAACATCGAAAGACCAAGGCTGGCCTCTCAGTTCCAAGAGTGCTGGAACCAGAGGGTAACAAAGACAGCCCCAAACCCAAGGGAGCCGTGCTTACACCCGATGTTGAAATCGGCGACAAGCTATTGAAAGCAGAAACCCCCAAGTGGAAGTGATGATCCTGAAGCAGGGACAGTCAACCCCAAACCAGAAACTCCAGCTTTGATGCCATGGCTCTGAAGTCCCAATGGTCCCCCAGCTAGTCAGGGGTGAGGCTAGCAAAGAAAAAGATGGAGCCAAAGACAGCCAAGTCATTGGATTCAACACAGACTGTGGAAATTCCGCTGGCCCCAAAGAACTTGGGTCTGAAGGGGCTGAGGGATGAAGCCAGAAGGATGGAGCTGAAGATCCTAGTGCAGGACCTGGACCTGAGGGTATAAGGCCTATCTGCACCTGCAAAAAGGACCTCAGCAGCTGCTTCAGATCATAGGTTTTGATGCTGCCCACTGACCTCAATAACCAGAAAAAAGAAGTCACCAAGGAAGGTTTAGAAGGTCTATAAGAAGATCCCACATGCCGGATCTAAGCCGGAGAGACCCTGAACCGGGGCGATGACAATGAAGACTCTGGTGACCATACAGATGGGGGGTGCTCAGAGGAAAAAGTGGAAGCTGTTCATCCTGAAGGTACCCCTTTGATCATGAAGGGGTTTGGGATGCTTGGAGCCGGAGAAGAGATCTTACTGGGTTTATCTGATTTGGGCAAAGTCGATAGGCTCCAGAGTACCCAAAAGTTGCACGACTTTCGGATCAGTTGAGCTCGAGGCAACAGGTTCAGTAGTGAAAGCAGACCACCTCTTAAGCTTCCCTTTGTTATGTCTGGAGTCTTGCTGTTGAGGCTTCTTGGACACGATTTTGGGAGCTGGGGAAGAAGCCACCGCAGAGATAGAAGCAGAACTGCCCAAGGGTAGAAGCCCTTTCAACACTAATCTGGCTCTACACTCATAAATGGCGCTGATGCCAAAACACTCACAAATGGAGCATCCAGAATCCAGATGCACTGTACCCAAACAATGGACATGTTTTAAGTGCATGTCCTAGGAAGGCAACTTGAGCCTGCAGGAAACCCACTTTTTTAAAGCCCTTATCCATATCTTCCAAAAAAAACTACCCAAACTAACCTCAACACACTCATAAAAGTCAGATAAAAGGATGGGAATGGAAAAGGGAAGACTAAACTAAAAGAATAACTAAGGATAAGGGAACAAAATATTTCCAAGTTACTACACCAACTTCTCTAAGCAATAACTGTAGAGCACAGCCAAGACCAAGCTGCAGACCCAAATGGCAATAAACTAGATCTAGGAAGTTGACACAGAAACAGGGAGATGTGGGTAAGGGAGGAGGAGCCAAGTGGGCTAAAAACTTTAGAACTGGCCAGTGTTGGATTAGAGTCAAATCCAAAGTCCCAAAGGTTACAGCCAGAAGAAGCAGACAACACTGGATCTACTGTTTTATAAATCACAAAGCTCTGATATAGCATACAAAAAGGTTAGCACTTTTATTCCAGTTAGTCATCCTATACTGCAAGCATTTAAAATGCTTGCGAACAAGACATTTATAACTTGATAATGTTAACAGGTCTACATCCAACTTTTTTTTAACTTAACTACAGATGAGAATAATGCTCTGAACAAGTGTGTGAGCAACACAGACAAAAAAATTAAATGTTCCAATAAAGGCATGGCTATTGTAGTAATGGACAAGCAATTTTATCTGAATGTCATTTTTAATAATTTTTCTGAAACTGATACTTAAACACCTATTACTAATGTTCAAGTACAAATTATTATGAGAAAAGTTGGCAATGAAACTTATACCTTACAAATTAATGGACAAATATCACTTGATCTCTTAATTTTCTTTCATGTGCCTTACCCAGTTATACGCACCTTCTATGGACTTCCCAAAACACAAAATGAACATATGCCTCCAATGAGACCTATAGTCTCATCTAAAGGGTGGGTTACACAGCCTGTTTTATCCAACTTAGGAAGTGTGCTGGATCAATTTCTATTTTAGTCTAAGAGCTACATAAAAGATGGTCAAGATTTCTTGCAACTTTACATTTGGCATTCAGAATGTAAAAATACTTATTAGTAACCTCTCACATTGACTATTTTTACAAGAATGCCTGATGACACAGGTACTGAACACATTAAGAAACTTTCTCTCTACACATTCACATTTACCTACAGGTGATATAAATACCACCTGTGAATTGTTACTGTCTGTTTTATGTAATAATGCATTTCTTTTTCAAGTCAAAATTTTCTTCAAGGAGAAAGTGTAGAGATGGGTACCAATGTAGCTAATACTTACGCAAATCTTATTTTGGCCACATGAAAAGATACATTTTAAACAGTGCAAATGTCTTTCAAAACTGCCTTTTTTTTTTAAACAAAAGATTTGTGGATATTTTTATTTTATGGGACTCTAATTGTGGTGACCTACATGAATTTGTTACTTAACTGACACTATACATTTTCTAAAGTGTAAAATATCTTCCTCTCCCAGTCGTGTTAATTTCTTGGACATTAAAATAGAAGTGATGAGTAATGGTACAGAAACTAGTGTACACAGAAAGGCTACTAGTACAAATATGTAATTACATTGTACAAGTATGCATTTCCCTCATTTGTTCCATAATACAGTAAACATCTAATCTGTATGAACAAATTCAGTCACCTAATCACTATTAAGTGCAATGATTACATAAACTGTGGTTCTAACATAGTTTATGTAGTTACATGCCAAAGCTGTACAGTGTTATATGTTGGAAAAACAAATAGAAAATTTAAAAAAGTATTTGTGAACGTCTTTCCGACATAAAAACGCCAGGTAAACACTAATGTCTCATATAAACGTACAGCAGAGACGACCTTAGACCATGTACTTAAATTCATGGCACTTGAATTCATCTTAGTAAGAAGAAGAAATGGTGACCATCTGCATTACAACAGAGTGACTACACTACAATTGGATTACATCTTAAGAGCTGACTCCTATCCAGGGCTAAATGATGCAGCAAGTTTAATAGTGGTTTTAAAACAAAAAAACAGTTAATTTGATTATAAAGGATTAAACTATCCAGTGTATTATTATTTGTATTTCTATTCATTAGTTGTATTTAATTATTATGATTATGCAATGCTGCTGTACATGTTTAAATGTTAGCCAAGGTCTTATTTTGTGGCTAATGAAATATTAATGAGTTTTAATTACACAATGTAGCCAATGAATTTTGGATTCTGACATCACATGATTATTCTCTTTAAATATGACTGACTTATTTTACTTGCAAACCTGATGAAACTTTTACAAAAGCCTGCTGTGCTAGTCACTACAATCAGAACGATCATTTGAAAGTATTTTTTCTCTCTGGTGATTTGAGCTCAACTCTTTGGACTGCTTTTTTATTTGACTGAGCTCATCCTTATCCATAGCTTGGCGCTCGTTGACTGAGTTTTTACTTGAAAACAAAACAGAAGGTGCTGTTAATTAGTAAGGCATAGAGAATACTGCATGATGCGTAGAAGACTCAACCAGACAAGGTTATAAAAGAGAGGTAAGTGATAATGGAAAAGTAGTTTACAAAGGAACAGTGGGACAACATCTGTATAGCTCCCAAGTATGCAAAGTCCAAAAGGTTTAGGATTTTTCCTCCAAAGTGTTTGCACAGATATTTGTATACCACAAGAAGTGCTCACAGAAGTTTCCTCAATTAGGTAGCAAATGCAGGAGGTATGATGGGAAAAAGAAAGATAACTGTGAACATGCATGTTTTTTGGGAAAATGCACCGAGTTGGCAGATTTTAAAAATTCCCTACATGGTACTGTCAGAAATGCTGGGGGAGCAAACAGTTCTAACTTAATGGAAATGATTCTTTCAGTTGGGACACATGATCTGAATTTCACAGACATTGTAATGCCTTACTAAGTTTACTACTACTGACTGACAGAAATGCAATTATTAGAACAAGGAAAGCAAAGACTAAATCATCTACAACTGTTGCATAATTGTAAAAGGAGATAAAAGAACTGGAGGGTGGGGGATTGAGAAAAGGGAAGCAGCAAACTATACAGAAATAAATGTAATCTGCCATAACAAGGCCAATAATCTAGAGCCAATGTTCACCCCACCAGGTGGGCTAACCCTGCTGCTGCTGTTCTTCCATACCACAAACATGCATGGATATTCATACCTATTAACCAATTTAGTGTGTCCAATTCACCTACTTCATGTCTTTGGATTATGGAAAGAAACTACAGCTCCCAGAGAAAACCCACGTGAACACAGCAAGGACATGCAAACTCCATATAGGAGGCACCCCAGCCAAGAGTTGAACTGGAGAACTTCTTGCTGTGAGGCGACAATGCTACCCACTGTGCCAACCAGGATAGGCCAAGTACATGAAGTGTTTTTGTTAAGTCTTCTGGCAGTCCTAAATAATGTTCAAACACATTTCCTGGTATTTACAGTTAGTTTGTTAGAACACAACCAGATCCAGAGCAGAGGGCAGTCTTCTTACAATATACTGTTGTGGGAAAAACAGAGGAGAGCAATGTTTAAAGGAAGACTAAGGTTTAAGGGAAGGCATGAACTGAGCAATTTATGTAATGCTAGAGTGAATTATAATATGTACATTGCATGAAAAATATTACTACGGTTTGTTTTCTATTAATTTATGGGTTACCAAGGTCACTTTTTAAAATGGGATTTAAAGATGTTCAAAAAAAAGGAAAAAAGAAAAATGGTTATGGCTTATTTTCTTTTTTCTATTAACTGATGCGCATACAGGTCATTTTTTACAACATGAGAATTTGATAAAAGTGTTAAAAAATCCAAAGGAGAACACACATCCAGTCTTTTCAATAGTAAAAAATGAATTTAAAACAAAGCATTTTTTACTACACTGCTGGACTGAAACTACAATCAATGGTAGCTGGCTATGATGTGCCAAACCACTGGATACATGCTGATACCTCTGCACCTACTCTAATCACCCTAAGATCAAAGCTTACCATGGTAGAAAATCAAACACTATAGCATACATTAAAATGAAGCATTCTGATTTGTGCAGAAAAATCACATCTGAGAAAACAGACTGACAGTTTGTTTCTACAGAAGTACTGAATGTGTGTGTGCATGTGAGCCACTAGTGGATTATGCCACTCTAAGTTCCTTGCGATCCTTTGACAGGATGGGCAAAGGTCAATAACATCTAGTCTAAAATGGATTTTGAACTTTTAACACATTGGTATCACATTGTAAAGTCTATAAATGACTACAAGAAATCTTACCATTGGCCTTAAGGGAAGACAGTAAGCATGCCATCATGCTTTTGGCAACACTTGGATCTGAAACTTTCGTGTGAATATCCACTTTTATCAGGGATGGAAAATTGGCAAGAAATGACTCTGGTAGCTCATCATCATCTTCATGGAAACTCAAAATGATTTTCTAAACAGCAGGAAACAAAAAAATACAAAGCTACATTAAGAGAGTGCTTGCATTTTTGCATTATTGTATGACTAGAAAATTAACTTCTGGTTACATGGGCTTAACTATTCCAAACATCATGGATGCAGCTATACATGTTGGCCAACATAACTTCCCCATATATTTAAGAGATGATTCAGGGCAGTGATAATTTCAGAGGAGGAACAAGGGGACATCAAGGCATTTGGCCTGCTGACAATGGCTTGGACAGCTACACCACCTTTAAGGTAACTGCTCACGAAGACAAAAATACTGGAATAGGCTACAGAGCAGAGGGTGAGAAGTATTATACAAGTGAACATACTTCATCTACAACTGCGTTAAATTCCTAACATGACTGTGCTATGTATACCATACAGCTCACTGTTGAAGTAACAGTAACACCGGGACCCGAGAAGGTGTTGGCTGCAGCAGTCCCTACTGGATGGTCATGGCAGATCTTGTCTTGGCTCTGAAGGTAATGTCCAAGTTAAAATGTCTGGGATGCCAACTGGCTTACTGACAGAACCCACACTGTAAAAGTAGCAGATTCCAAATCCAGCTCCAGACAAGTGGAGTACCTCAGGGTTCAGTCCTGGGACCGCTCTTGTTTAGCATCTACTTCTCTGAAGTACTGGCCAGCACTAGGACTCTGGCTAACAAAAGTTTGCAGATGACTGCAAACTGGGAGCCACTATTGAATCCCCAAATGATGTGGATATTCTACAAAAGGGCCTTACAGAAACAGATGCTTGGTGTCAGAGCCATGGCCTCAAGTTCAAGGCCAAGAAATGTATAGTTATCCCCTTTGGGAAAAAAACATGTAGCTGTGAATTACCATACAGGTGGCAGTACACTAAACACAAAGTGTGATGAGACAGTGGTCTCACCTTCGATAACCACATTGCCACAACAGTCAGGAAATCCTTCTATGTGGAACACCTCATCACTAAGGGCTTTTCATCCAGAAAAAAGGAGGTCATTGTCCCACTGTACTCATCCCTCATTAGACCCATTATAGAATACAATGCCCAGTTTGGTATGTACCTCTTAAGACATCTGCAACACTGGAAATGCCGCAGAAATAGCTCATTAAAAGAATCACAGGCCTAGAACAGATGGCCTAGGTTGACCATCTAAAAAAAACTCCAGCTATACTCTGTTGCGTATAGTTTACTCAGAGGCGATCTCTGCTTAACATACAAGGCCATGTCAAACCCAGAGCTGTTGGACATGCTACATTTAAAGAAATCCCAATCCCACAGAGCTAAATGCTCCAAGGATCTAAACCTTGTCATCACAATGAACAAAACATGCTGAAGGGATAGGTTCCTGACTCAGACACTCCCCAGACTCTGGAATAAACTGCCCATACATGTCAAGCAAAGTGCCTCTTTGGCCCTCTTCAAAAGGAACCTTGATGACTGCATGGGAAATAGGAAATTCACCCCGGGGATCACATCAGTCGCCCTGCTAGACATGGGTCCAGGGAAGTAAATACTGTGGGAAGAAATAGCCAGGGGAATTGTTATGGCTAGGCTTGTATAGGCCCTAGGGCCTAGTCCCAACCTATGAAGACAGATAAACAGCTACTTGCTAAAATGGAGTGGGTGCTGACCTCTCAAACGACAGTTATAGAGGTTGCTGTGGCTCTTGCAGAGTGGGCTCGCATGCTCTGGAACAGTCTCATCTTGGAAAGATGCATTCAGCCACCATTTACTACTGGTATGTTTACTGACACACCTACCCTCCCCCACCCTAGCCAAAAGCTATGAATAAAGGAAAGTTGTGTAAAATCTTACCATAACCATAGATGTCCTTCACTTCCATGTTGCACTATTCTAAATGTGTTTACCCTTCTTCCTTCCAGTTCGTCCAGCCAGGATTCAAAAGATTTTCAGTCCCTCTAGGTGCGTCGGACATCTGATGTGGCAGCAGGAATGTGGGCCATAAATGTGACGTCTGCATGCACCAGCCCTCAGAACCTAAAAAGCCCCAGTCAGAACCAGTCCTATAAGGGCACAGCCTGTCCAGTGTCACCCAGGAGAGCAAGGAATACTGCAACATGGAAGAGAAGGACATCTACGTAGATGTGGAAGAGATACACTTTCTTCTTTCCCTATTCCATTCTAATGTTGGGTATGGGTATGTAGCCTAGAAGAGGTTTCTAGGAATCCATAGAGGATAGCCCTGGCAAACCCGCCCTGGCTCTGGAGATGTGGTAGCTTGTAGTGCTTGGTGGTGGTGGTGGACAGGGTGCTGGTGGCATCCACTTGATAGGAGGAAGGCCATTGCTCTGGTGGAGTACATTGCAACATGGTGAAGGCAACAGAAGGAAATGACCCTGAGGATCCGGGCAAGATTTTACACAAACTTTCCAATGTCCTTCTATTCCAATGTTGCAGTATTCTGCATGTAGGTGAGTACCAAAGTTTATGTAGGTAAAACTTAAGTTGCCTGTGGATGTCTAGGGAATGAAGTACTCGCTCACTATCCCCCTGCGGGTTGGTGAAAAGGATAGGCAGGTGAATAGTCTGGTTCAAGGATAGGTCATTCACTACTTTGGGTGTGAATGATGGATTGGTCCTGAGAGTCACCCTGTCAAGGTAGAAGACTAAGAAGGGTGGTATAGTCATAAGTGCTTGCAGCTCTAAGATCCTTCTGGCTGAGGTCAGAGCTACCAACAAAACAGTTTTCCATGTGCAAAATTTTATGGGAGCCTTGCCGGCTGGCTCAAGGGGACTAAAGTGAGTTTCTCCAATACATAGTTAAGGTCCCAGGGAGGAAGGGGGAGTTTCCTGGGTGGTCTCACGTGTAGTACCCCTTTGAGAAAAAGTTTAGTCGGAAGTCTGGATGCAAGGGGAGGGTCCATAGGTAAACAAGCAGAAATTGCAGACAAATGTGCTTTTAGGGATGAGTAAAGCCAGTCCTGTCTGCATTAGTTCACACAGGTAAGACAGGACTAGAGGAATGTCACTTTCCAGTGGGTCCAACTGTCTTTTGCAACACCAAATAGAAAACCTTTTCAAATTCAAAAGACAGGATTTTCTTGTGTTGGGTTTCCTGGCCTCCTGCAGGACATACAGCTTGTCCTCATTGTACAGGGTCTGAAGGGGATCAGAATCCTAATCAGCCATAGGATGAGTTGCAGGGATTGCCACTATGGGTGAATCTGAGTCCACTTGTGCTGTCTGAGCAGGTCCACTGAGGGGGGTAACTTGTGGTGATTGTCCTTGGACAAATGAAGGAGGAGGGGGAGCCAGTACTGTCTTGGCCAGTAGGGAGTCACCAGCAAGATTTTTGGTGAGTCCTGCTGAACTTTCAGCAGTACCCTCTGAATCAAGGGGAAGGGGAGGAATGCATACAAAAATGTCCCCAACTAAGGCATTGAGAAGGCATCTGTTGCCAGTGCCTTGGGGTCAGGTGTCATGGTGCAGTAAAGTACAGTTGTATACACTTACCATAAATGTAGATGTTCGAGTGTATTCACTGTTGCAGTCATTACATTTGGGTTATCTGCTTGCAGGTAGCCCTCAGTCGGCCTGATTAACAAAGTCTTGGGTCCTTCGTTGGTTGCAGTCTCTTCTTCAGTGACGTCAGGTCATCAGGGGTATAAAACATGCAGCAGACACTATTATATCAGATTTTCTTGCCCAAGATGTCAGGTGCCCCCCTAATGGGAAGCAATTAAATCTACAAATATACAAGGTTATACTTAAAACAAAAAAGCAAATACACCAAAAAGCTTTTAAGCATTGAAAAGGAGAGAAGAGGTATAGCCAACAGTGAATACACTCGAACATCTACATTTATGATAAGTGTACACAACTGTACTGTGTTTTTCGCGTTTCACTGTTGCAATCATTACATTTGGGTAAATTCCCAAAGCTAAGGATGGGAGGAGGAGTTTAGATAGCATTAGGATCAACTATAAGGCCCTGCAAAACTGCAGTGGCAAAGTCAGCTCTGGAGTTGGAGAAAATTGGCAAATGGTAATGCTTGGTTAAAGTATGTACAGAACTCCAGGTAGCAGCTTCTAGGATGTCCCTGGTAGATACACCTCTGAGAAAGGCTGTAGAGGTAGACGCAGCCCTGCTTGAGTGGGATCTGATCCCCTGTGGGATAGGTTTTCCATGGTGCTTATAGCAGAAGTGAATGCAATGACCTATCCATTTGGAGATCGTTCGCTTTGAAATAGCCTTCCCCTCTGACCCTGCAGCAAATGCCACCAGCAGTTGTTCAGATTTCCTTTGAGGTTTAGACCTGTCCAAGTAGAATCTAAGTTGTCTGTGCACATCTAAGGAGTGCAGTATCCATTTCCCTTTGTTCTGTGGATTAGGAAAGAAGGTAGGCAAATGAATGGACTGATTAAAGGCCACACTGGATACCACCTTTGGCATGAAAGAGGGACTGGTCCTGAGGGACACCCTGTCCGCATGAAAGATGATGAAAGGCTCCACTGCTATAAGGGCCTGTAATTCAGATACCCTTCTTGCTTAAGAGATGGCTAAAAGGGAAGCTGTTTTCCAAGAAAGGAATTTTAAATCTGCAGTAGCAGCTGGCTCGAAAGAAGGAAGGGAGAGTTTCTCCATAACAAAGTTAAGGTCCCAGGCTGGAGTTGGAGCTCTCCTGGGTGGTCTTAGATCCCCCCCCCCGAGAAACTGTTTGAGCAGTTGGAGAGAGAAGAGGGGAGGGTTCTGTGCTATAATGAGCTGAAATGGCTGAGGCGTGAATTTTTTACTGAGGAAAAAGACAGGCCCTTGTGAAGTATCTCAGTTAAGTATTGTAAAATCTGAGGTAAATTGGGCACTGCTGTGCTCATCCCTTGAGATTGGTTCCAGGCACAGAATCTTTTCCATTTTTCAGCATAAGATTTTCTAGTACTAGGCCCCCTTGCCTCTAAAATGACATCTATCACTAGTTTACTGAGGGATGGTAAAGGAGAGCTTAGGTAATTAGCCAGGCTGCTAGGTTCAGTGTTTGAAGCTAAGGGTGCAGAATCTGGTTCTCCTGCTGAGACAGCTAGGTAGGAGTCTGAGGCAGGTGCCATGGGGCCAACAGTGACACTGCGCAGGAAGGGGTACCAGTGTTGACGTGGCCAGGCTGGTGCAATCAAAATCATCCTTGGTTCGTCTTGTTTGACTTTTAGTAGTACTTTGGAGAGCAAATTCAGAGGAGGAAAGGCATAAACTGATGGGTTTTTCCAGCTGAAGGACAGAGCATCCACTTTCCAAGCTTGTCTGTGGGGATTCCTTGCACAAAATTTTTCCAATTGATAGTTCTGGGGGGAGGCAGCAGGGGGTAGTGTGAATGGGAGTCCCTTGTTTTGGTGGCAGGCCTCTGTCCACCAAAGGAACTCTAGGCGTAGACAAGGAATGATAGGAATCATTGCTTCTAGAGCCTAAGAATGTTGACACCATAGGCTTTTTAGATACCATTGTAGTTTCCTCATATGCAGTCTTGCATATGGAATTAGAAGAATGCTGGATGCCATGAACCACAAGAATTATAGTATTTGCCTTGAAGATAGCAAGGTTTTTGTGACCACTTGTTTGAAGTAGGTTGTCAAGTGAATTTGTTTCTCCTGCGTGAGGAAAGCCATCTGGGAAGTTGTATTCAAGCTTGCTCCCAGGAATATAATTTGTTGACAGGGCACCAGGTGTGATTTCTTTTCGTTTACGGTGTACCCCAGACAAGTTAGCACCCTCTGTACAAAAGCCAGCTAATTCAAAAGTATGTCCTGATTTTCTGCCTGAATTAGACAATCGTCCAGGTATTGGTATATTTAAATATTTCTTTGCCTGCAAAATGCAATGACTGGAGCCAGGCACTTTGTGAATACCCTCAGCGCAGCAGATAAGCCAAAGGGCAGTGCAGAGAACTGATAGTGCATGTAGCCTGCTTTGAAGCGTAGGTATTTTCTGCAAGATTCCCAGATTGGGATGTGCAGGCAGGCTTCCTTTAAATTTAGTGTTGCCAACCAGGCATCTTTGCTTAGCATAGGAAGCAACTAGTGAACAGTCAGCATCTTGAATTTTGGAATCACCAAAAAGGTGTTTATAGAGTAGGCAGGTCCAAGATAGGACGCCATGAATTGTCTTTTCTGGGTACCAGAAAAAATCTCGAGTAGAAACCTTGTCCCTTTTTCTCTTTTGGTACCAACTGAATAGCCCCTATGCTTGAGAGAGAGAGTACCTGCTTTTGGCCCTCTTCCCACTGCTTTGGAGGTAGATCCGGCCAACCGCTTGGAGTTGGTGTGGAAGTGAAATCTGTATCCTTGGGACAATGTATTAAAAACCCATTTGTCCTGGGTAACGAGTCCCCAGTTCTTTGCATGAAGTTCAATCTTTCCCCCCCAAAGGGGCAGTCAGTTGAGAAGTGCTTGGAAGTTTTAAAAAGTCGTCATTGAGACAGTTTACCATAGGGGGGAGTTTTATTACTCCCAAATTTGGAAGTGGAGGCCCCCCACTGCTTAGTCTTGTGCGTCACCTGGGACTGAAGCCTGGGTGCTCTGCTGGACGTGGGATTGGACTGAGAAGGTCTGGAAGAGGCAGGAAAAGACCAATTCTTAGAAGGCCGATGTCTACTAAATCTTGGAGGTTGTACTTGTAAAAAGTCTAACAGTTTGCACAGATTTAGCTTTTTCCTCCATCTTTTTAAGAACTTCTTCTGCCTTGTTGCCAAACAGGTGGCCCTGATTTAAGGGTGCATCCAGTAATTTCACTTCAACATGATCTGGCAAGGATTGTCCCTTAAGCCAAGCATTCCTTCTAAGTACAGACCCAGTTACCGCAGCCCTGCAAGATGCCTCTAGTGAATCAAAACCACATACAATGTATACCACCTTGTTCAGCAGAAAGCATAAAATCCTGTAAATCCTTATTTTCACAATCAGGAGTCAACATCATTTTCTGTTTAAGAAATCCAGTAATATGCAGCTGATACTTTAACATATGAAACTGGCAATTCAAGGCCCTAATGGCCAAAAGTTGCAGAAGTGTACACCTTCTTACCCCATCTATCCAGCGCCCTGGAGTATCTATCAGAGGGGGTAGGATTTTTGGCAGTAGTAGCTTTAATGCCCTTGGGTCCCTGTGAAATGATTTCAGGATCCGCAGTAGGATTTTTTTAAAGAAACTTGTGAGAGTCAGGAACCCTGTAATATCTATCAGGTTTTCTGAAAGCAGGAGGTAGAGTCAGGGGCCATGCTAGATTCTGAAAAGGTATAATCAACAATGTCCAGTATAGGAGGTATAGCTAAAGGCCTGTGTTGGGGCAGGAGTAAAAGCTCTAAGCCTCTTTTTAGAATCAGAGAAATCCTGACTTTCCCAATGAAAAAGCTCACAGAGTAGGCAAGGTTTCACCAAAAGAGAAATCCTCGGGGGGGGGGGGGGGGTTGGCAGATGGAATAGAGTCCTCAGCATCAGAATCCTCATAGGTAGACAAGGGTAAATCCTGGTCATCAGAGGAAACAGAAGGTTCAGAATCCTGGTCAGAAGCATCATAAGCAAACTTAGTCCTAGGTCTGAGAGGGGGAAGTTTGGCTTCCCCTGATTAAAGTAATAAGGTCTTCAGTCATTCTTATCATTTATTCTTTAGGCATAGAGGCCTGACCATGCGGTCTGGGCGTCAGTTTTCTAGGCATGGCTGGAGTTTTAGGCCTTGAAGAAGAAGATGGCGCCGGTTTAATATGCACGTCAGTAGGCCTGAACACACCCTCAGAAGCCGGTGCCTGCACAGTGGCTCCAGATCCATCCAAGGTAGAGACATCTGCAGGTTCCACAGTTGAAGCATCTCGTGGCATACCGGACTACGAATGGGTCTCAGTAGAGGCCTGCGAATCTGAAGTAGCGGGTATCAGGGGCTGCGAAAAGTGCCTCAGTGAGTACCGGCGAACTGGGCGGCCTCTCTCTGTCTTTATCTTTGCGTTTCTCTGGAATGCCGGTAGTCGGATGGCTTACCAAAGACATAGGATAATTGAATCGAGCACCAAAAAATTTAGAAGCGCAAATATACAGTCAACGGATAGTTCGTGGTTTAAATAAGGCACAAAACTGACAGCGAGGTATGTCATGGTCAGGGCCTAGGCAAGGAATACAGTACAAATGAAAATCTTTATGAGGTATTTGCTTTCCACAAGAAATGCAATTTACTTTTACTGACATCTGTTTAGAGCAAGAAAAAGTTTCCCCAACGGGGTACTTAGCTTTTAGTTGAAGACTGGTTCTGAAACTCGAAAACGAAAATTTCAGGAGTCGGCCGACCGGCACTTGCGAACTGCTTCTGCTTCGGGCACCGCGCGGCAAGAAAGACTGATGTAATGACGTTGGCTGCATGTTTTATACCCCTGATGACCTGACATCACAGAAGAGACAGCAACAGACGCAGGACCCAAGACTTTGTTAATCAGGCCAACTGAGGGCTACCTGCAAGCAGATAACCCAAATGTAATGACTGCAACAGTGAAACATGAACATCCAGGGAGTTGCCTGTTTATGGAGGAGGCGAACAGGTCTATTTGAGGTGTACCCCATCTGTAAACCAGATTCAGGACAACATCTCTTTGAAGCATCCATTTGTGGTTGTTTAAGATGGTCCTGCTTAGGTGATCTGCCTGGGAGGTGTGCAGGGAGGGTATGTAAGCTGCCTGTAGGGTAATTCCCTGTGAGGTGGCCATATCCCACACCTGCACAGCTAGTCTGCACAGGAGGTAAGATTTTGTCACTCCCTGTTTGTTGAGATACCACAGGACTGTGATGTTGTCCATGAATATCTTGACAGGCCCTTTCTCTAGCTAGGGTAGGAAGGCCTGTAGAGCAAGGAGAAAGTACAGTTTTGTACCTACCATAAATGCAGATGCTCGAGTGTATACACTGCTGCAGTCATTACACTTGGGTTATCCTGCCGTCAGGCGGTTCCCCAGTCGGCCTGAGTTCCAAAGTCTCGGTACGGCATCTGTTGCTGTCACCTCTTCCCTGACGTCAGTGCGGCAGGGGTATATAAGATGGAGCCGAAGCCATTTTCTTCAGTTTTTCTTGCCCCAGATGTCAGGTGCCCCCAAATAGGCAATTCAAATTGCTAATAAAACATACATAATAGAAGCAAACAACAACTTTCAGCTACCAGCAAATACTCCCCATAGGTAGTAAAGGGTAGAAGACATAGGTACGTACACCAGTAAGTAAGAGGGGAAGGAGGGAGGGTAACATGGACTGCAGCAGTGTATACACTCGAACATCTACATTTATGGTAGGTACAAAACTGTACTATGTTCATCGTGTTACACTGCTGCAGTCATTACACTTGGGTAGAATCCCAAAGCTGAGGTTGGGTGGCTGGTTCTATAAGGCCCTGCTGTACTGCAGTGGTGAAGCCAGCTCTGGATTTAGAGTATAGAGGCAGATGGGAATGCTTGGTGAAGGTATGCACAGAACTCCAAGTTGTTGCTTCCAAAATATCTTTGGTAGGTACTCCTCTGAGGTAGGCAGTTTAAGTGGCTGTTGCCCTAGTGGAGTGAGATCTAATGCTGCTAGGTACAGGTTTCCCATGGTGTGTATAGCAGAAACGTATACAATGTCCTATCCATTTTGAAATAGTCTGTTTTGAAATGTCTTTTCCCTGTGCTCCTGCAGCATATGCTACCAATAATTGCTCAGATTTCCTGAAAGCTTTGGTTTTGTCCAAGTAGAAGCGTAACTGCCTGTGAATGTCCAAGGAATGCAGTAGTCTCTCCCCTTTATTCTGTGGTTTTGGATAAAAAGTTGGCAAATGAATAGTTTTGTTTACAGCCACACTGGATACCACCTTTGGCATAAACGT
The DNA here is from genome assembly GCF_019279795.1 of Protopterus annectens. NCBI lineage: Eukaryota > Metazoa > Chordata > Ceratodontiformes > Protopteridae > Protopterus > Protopterus annectens. Next base: position 499,724,712 of record NC_056748.1, read on the forward strand.
AGGGTTAAGTTCTTAAAGACACCTTGTCCTGGTGGAAAATGAGGAAAGGTCCCACTGCCATTAGTGCCTGTAATTCTGAAACTGTTCGTGCTGATGTTATTGCCAGGAGTAGAGCAGTTTTCCAAGAGATATATTTTAATTCTGCTGTGTTAGTTGGCTCAAAAGGAGGTAAAGTCAATTTTTCCAAAACAAAGTTGAGGTCCCAAGTTGGAGTAGGTGCTCTACAGGGCGGTCTTATGTTTTTAGCCCCTCTGAGGTACTGTCTTAGCAAAGGATTAGAGAAAATTGCTGGATCCATGTTGTAATGAGCAGAGATGGCAGAGGCGTGGATCTTGATGGATGAGAAGGAGAGTCCTTTGTCCAGCATCTCAGTTAAATATTGTAGTATCTGAGGAATGTTTGGAACATGAGGGTCAAGGTTGTGTGCTTGGTTCCAGGCACAAAATATCTTCCATTTATCTGAATAGACTTTCCTGGTACTAGGCCTTCTGGCCTCCAGAATGACATCCATAACAGCTTTGGAGAGCCGCACTGCCTGCTTGACTAAGAAATCTTCCATGCAGCTAGGTTTAAGGTCTTTAGCTTGCTGTGTAGTATCAGATTGTTGTGCTGAGTCAGCAGATGTGGGATCTGAGGAAAATTCCAGGGTGGTTCTAGTGCAAAGTTCTTTAAGATTGGGTACCAGTGCTGGTATGGCCAGTTTGGTGCAATCAGGATCATCTTTGGCTCTTCTTGCCTGGCTTTTATGAGAACCTTTGGCAGCAGAGGTAGTGGTGGGAAAGTGTATACTTGTAGGTTTTTCCAGCTGAATGAGAGGGCATCCACTTTCCATGCTTGTGGATGGTAACTCCTTGTGCAGAATTTCTGTAGCTGGCAGTTCACTGGGGATGCAAACAGATCTACGCCCGGGCTCCACCATTTCTGTGTTATCATTCTGAATATCTGTGGATTCAATTCCCATTCGTGGGGATCCATGATCTTTCTGCTTAATTCTCCTGGCAGGAATTGTGCTTGCAGATGAACTTGATAGTTTAGAGCTGTGTTCCACAAGGTCATAGCTTGCCTGCAGAGGGGGTAGGAGTGAGTGCCCCCTTGCTTGTTTATGTACCACATAACTGTAGTGTTGTCTGTCTTTAGTAGTAGTGGTCCTGGATGCAGCAGGTCCTTGAAAGCTATAAGTGTATTTTGTACAGCTAGCATCTCTTTTTGACTGATGTGAAGATGCATTTGTTCTGTGGGCCACTTGCCCTGAATACAGTTGCCTGCCATGTGTGCTCCCCAGGCGTAATCAGATGCATCTGCTGTCAGTGTTTGCCTGGACGTGGGTTGAGTAAAAGGCTGTCCCTTGTTGAGGTGACAAGCTTGAGCCCACCACTGAAACTCCTGTTGAAGGCAAGGAATTAGTGGTATAACTGTTCTCAAACTTTGACAGTGTTGAGACCATACATTCTTTAGGTACCATTGTAGTTTCCTCATATGCAGTCTGGCATATGGAATTAGTAGTATGCAAGATGCCATATAACCTAAGGCCTGCAGAATTTTTCTTGCAGGCAGTTGAGTCTTTGTTGCCATTAATTGAAAGTATTGAGTCAGTTGTCCTTGCTTGTCTGGCGTGAGATAAGCCATCTAGGCCGTTGTGTTCAAGCTGGCACCCATGAATATTATCTCTTGTGAGGGCACTAGTTTTGATTTCTTTTCGTTTACTGTGTACCCCAGGCAACTTAACTTTTTTACAAACGCCAGATGCTTTAGAAGAATGTCCTTGCTCTCTGCTTGAATCAGGCAATCGTCCAGGTACGGATAAATTTGAATTCCTATCTGTCTGCAAAATGCAATTACTGGTGCCAGTCACTTTGTGAAGACCCTGGGTGCAGTAGATAAGCCAAAGGGCAGTGCAGAGAATTGATAATGCATTGAACCAGCTATGAATCTGAGGTATTGTCTGCAGTTTTGTCTGATAGGGACATGCAGGTATGCCTCCTTGTGGTCCAATGTCATGAGCCAAGCTTTCTTGCCCAGCATGGGAAGAAGCTGCTGTAGTGTTAGCATTTTGAATTTCAGAACATCCAGGTAAGTGTTTAGAGAAGAAAGATCCAGAATGGGCCTCCAGGCTTTGTCGTCCTTTGGAACTAGAAAGAGTCTCGAGTAAAATCCTTGTCCTTGTTCCTGTGGTGGTACCTGTTGAATAGCTCTCATATCCATGAGTGCTGTAATTTGTTTCTGAGCCTCTGCCCATTGATTTGGTAGCAGATTTGGCATTCCTTTTAACATTGACAGAGTGTGAAAGTGGAACCTGTAACCTTGAGATACAATGTTGAGAACCCATTTGCTTTGGTGATCATATGCCAATTGTGATAAAAAAGTGCCAGTTTTCCTCCCAAGGGGGCTGCCAAGAGAGTTGTTTGGCAGCTGTAGCGGGAAGTCACTGGGGCTGCTTTTTATATGGTTGGGGCCCGTCTTCCCCTTCTTTCTGGCCTGATGCAACCCACTGCCGAGGCCTGTAAGGACCTTGTGGTTGACCTCTACCTCTTGGACATCTGTATCTGCCCCTTTGAGGTCAGTCTGTAACTGGAAAGGACCAATTCTTAGTTGGCCAATTTCTGATAAATCTAGGAGGCTGAACCTGTAAGAAATCTTTCACCGTTTGCATATAATTTGCCTTATCCTCCATTTTCTTTAATACCTCTTCTGCCTTAACTCCAAATAACACATCCTGCTGCAAAGATGCATCCAATAATTTTGCTTTAACATGGTGTGGTAACGTATGTTCTTTTAACCAAGCATGTCTTCTAATGACAGACCCTGTAACGGCTGCTCTACAGGAGGCCTCTAAAGAGTCAAAACCACATTGCAAAGTATGTTTTTCCACCTGTTCAGCTGCATGCAATAAATCCTGCATTTCTTTAAAAGTAGGAGGATCTGATTCTGGAAGCATTTTTTGTTTCAACTGAGACAGTAGAAATTGCTGATATTTTAGCATGCGAAACTGGCAATTTAAGGCTCTCATTGCTAAAGTTGCAGACGTATATACTTTCTTTCCCCATCTGTCTAATGCTCTGGAATCTGTCAGAGGGAACTGGATTCTTGGCCGATGAGGCCTTAACCCCTTTGGGTCCCTGGGAAATAGTTTCAGGGTCTGCAACAGGGCTTTTGTACAGAAATTTGAGAGTCAGGGACTCTGTACTATTAGTCAGGTTTAACTGGGGCTGGAGGTAAGGAATCAGGATTTAGGCTGGATTCAGTATACACATCATCCACAATATCTAACACTAGCGGAATAGCAAGAGGTCTGTCTTGAGGTAATAAAAGGAAGTCTCTGAGCCTTTTCTTGGAATCTGAGTAATCCTGGCCTTCCCAATGGAAAAGCTCCCTCATGGTATGCAAGGTTTCCCCAAAGGGGTAGTCCTCAGGCAGAGAGGCTGACGGAATTGACTTCTCAGCATCAGAATCCTCATAAGGGGGTAAAGAATATCCTAGGTCTGAGGATGAATCTGAAGAGATGGACACCTGGTCGGATGAGTCATAGTCTGCATCCTGTCTAGGCCTTTTATCAGGAGGGGGATGGGATCCCCTGATCAGAGTGATTAGGTCTTCGGCCATTTTGAGCATTTGTTTCCTAGGCATGGAGGCCTGTGCTGGAGAATGTTGCATTTGTTTTAGATTTTAAAGCTGGTTTAGACTTAGCAGAGGATTTAATGCTTAACTGAGTAGGTCTGAAGACACCCTCTGAAGCTGCGGGCAGCTCAGCTACTCTGGATCCCTCTGAAGGGTTGGTTTTGGTAGGTTGAATAATTTGTGCGCCCGAAGGCCCAGCCATCTCCATGTGGGAGTCAGAGGTGGCCTGTGGTTCTACAGAAGCGGTCAGGGGCTGCGAAGGCGCCTCGCTGAAAACCGGAGAACCTGCGACTGGCCTAGAAGAGGCTTCGTCGTCAGTTTTGGGCCTCGGATGCCTATCCTTGTCTTTGCGCTTTTTATAGATTACGGTCGTCGGAAGTTCTGACGACATGGTATAATTGAATTTTCTACCAAAATAATGTCGGGCAAAATCAAACAGACGTTTAATAGTGTGTTTGTTAAACCTAGCACAAAACTGACAACCAATGATGTCGTGGTCTGGGCCTAGGCATGGGATACAATAAGAATGGAAATCCTTATGAGGTATTTGCTTCCCACAAGAAATACAGTTATTAACTTTTACGGACATCGGTCTGAGGCAAGAAAAAGTTTCCCCAATGGGGTACTTAGCTTTGTAGAAGACTTCGGTTCTGGATTCGGAAAGAAAATCTCAGGAGACGGCCGACTGGCACTTGCGAACTGCTTTTGCTTCAGGCACCGCGCAGCAAGAAAGACTGAAGAAAATGGTGTCGGCTGCATCTTATATACTCCTGCCGCACTGACGTCAGGGAGGAGGCGACAGCAACCGATGCCGGACCAAGACTTTGGAACTCAAGAAAACTGGGGAACCACCTGATGGCAGGATAACCCAAGTGCAATGACTGCAGCAGTGTAACACGATGAACATCTGCTGTCATTTCTCTGACATTTGTGTGTTCTAGTTTGTGTCCATCTGTCCACAAACCTTGCACTTTTCTTAGTCCTAGGGATGGCTCCCCATCCCAGGTCTGAAGCATCTGTATGGACAGTCTGGGAGGGTGTAGGTACTTGAAGTGGAGGCCCGGGTTCTTGGTCACCTGATCCACCCATCGCAATTCCTGCTTCAAGCAGGGAATGAGGGGAACCCTGGACTCTAGGGGATGGGAATGTTGAGTCCACACTGACCTAAGATACCATTGTAGTTTCCTCATGTGCAGTCTTGCTACGGGTAACATGGGTATGTGACTGCCATTTAACCCAGAAGTGTCAGAAATTGCCTTGCTGTCAATTCTGAAGCTTGAAGGGCTTCCAGTAGGTGGTGTGAGGGGGACATCACCTATGCTGGTGGTAGGAAGGCCTTCATAAAGTCTGTCCGGATTCTGCAGGCCAGTAAGACAATGTCATGTGCGGGCTCCAGGTGAGATTTTAAGTTTATAAGGAAACCCAGAGACTGCAGGAGGAGCAGAAGGGCCTGGGTGTGAAGAAGTCATCTGATCGGGTGCCTGAATTATAAGGTCGTCTAGGTAGGGGAATACTTGGATGCCCTTTGTCCTGCAGTAAGTGATGACTGGAGCCAGACATTTTGTGAATGCCCTGGGAGCAGTGGAAAGCCCAAAGGGCAAGGCAGAACCCATTTGTCTGAGGTAATGACAGACCACGCAGGGAGACAGTGACAACGATGGGCAGACGGGGGGAGGGATGTAGGAGGGGTGGGGAAGAGAGAATGGCAGGCAGTCAGACACTACCTGACCAATCTGGAAAGGGAGGCCTTTGGCTAGAGGATGGAGAAGCTCTAGCCGGAGTCCATCTTCTAGGGGGTTTCCTGGACCTGGAGGGAGCCAAAGGCCTAGAGGTTTTTCTGATGAATTGTGTTTTGGCCGGTTAGTTCCTGTGGAACTTAGGGATGAGCGAGACTAGCAGGTGTTTAAGGTCCTGCAATTCCTTGCTTTTTTGTTACAGGGACTTAAAGAGGTCAGCCACTTTTCCACCAAACAAGGCAGAGTGATCCAAAGGAGCATCAATAAGTTTGGCCCTGAAGTTGTCAGGGAGGGGCTGAGGCATAGCCACGAATATCTTCTTAATGCAGAAGCTGATGCAGCTGATCTGGCTGAGGTGTTCGCTGCATCAGAGCTGCATCCTAAGGAGTGTTTATTCAACTGAGAGGTGAGAGCTAGCAGGGAGGTCAAGGAGGCTTTGGCTGCACAATATGGGATGTCAGCCAATCCCTTAGTGGCCTTGTCCAGTAGTGCTAAGGAATACTTGGTCATGTGAGTTTGATAGTTAGTGGCCCTGAATGACAAGGTGGCAGAAGTGTAGATTTTCTTGCCCAACCTTTCCATTGCCTTGCTGTCTGTGTCAGCTGGAAGAATGGTAGTGGTAGGAAGCAGCTTGGACGCCCTATTAGTAGATATGGCGATAGTGGCTGTGTCAGCTGGACGGTATTTAAACAGAAATTTCTCTGTCTCAAGGACTTTGTAGAGTCTATCTGCTCTCCGAGGGGCTGGAGGTTGGGAGTCAAGGTTGATAGAAGCAAAGGCATCCAGGAAGGCTGGCTGAATGGGGGTAATAGCAGGAGGACTAGGGGAGTCCATCTGTATAAACTAGTGGAGTCCATCTGTATAAGATCATAAAATCTCTTTTGTACTTCTGTCATATCTGAGGCTTCCTACTTAAAGTGGTCTTTCATCATGTTGATAGTCTCCCCAAAGGTTAAATCTTCCACTGGGGAGTCAGGCTCGATACAGCCTTCTTCTGGAGATCCATATCCCAGTGGGAAGAGATCTGAGAGGAGTAAGAGAGGGAATCCTCTGAGGAATCAGACAGTTCCGCCTCCTCCAAAGGTTCTACCCTCCTTTCAGGAATTACAGGTCTAGGACTTAGGAGGGGAGGAGTAGTGGTAGGGGTTCCTGTAGTAGTAGGCCTAAGGGCCATGACAGCATTAAACTCTGGCTGAAGGCCTGCCAATAGGGCATGCTTTCAGAAGCAGAAGATGCATGTTTTTTTTTTTTTTTCTTAAGAGGCCTAGTTGGCGTCCGGGTGGGCAAAGGCCTCAGGTCAGGCCGAGGAATGGTGGCTGCAGAATCAGACGTCACTGGTTCCCCCAGAGTCAAAGGTAGACACCGGTTAAGCCTCTAAGGACGTGTCGTCTGCATGAGATTATGTGGCTTCCTCTGAGGTACCTGCTTTATCCATACTGGCGGAATCCGAATCCTTGGTCAAGCAGATGTTGGCCACAGACTGAGGAATGGTCAGTAGAGGCGCAGCTGAGGAAGTAGGCTGCAAGGTCTTGGCCCTCTTTTTTGACTGTTCAGATGGGGCGGCAGACACGACCTCCAACCCTATTGCTATTTGTTTTAGTCATTGGTTTTCTAGGTACAGATGTAAGGCCTGAAGACGGAGATGTAAAGTCTTAGGGACGAAAGACTGACAAATAATTCAGTTCTCATGGTCGTGTTCCCTACCTAAACAAGAGAGACACTGATCGTGGGTGTTTCCAGATGACATGAACAGACTATATGAAAATAAAAGTAGGACTGAAAGGATCCCCAACAGGGTACTTAACTGAATTTTTCTTGATCCGACATCCGTGAGAAGCAGCAGCACCTGGTGTACGACTGGCAGCTGAAAAACTCTGAGGGCTAGTGCATGCAGACATCACATTTATGGCCCACAGTCCTGCTGCCATGTCAGACATCTGACGCACCTAGAGGGACTGAAAATCTTTTGAATCCTGGCCGGACAAACTGAAAGGAAGAAGGCCAAACCCACGTGTAGAATACTGCAACACTGGAATAGAAGGACATCCATACTTATTTCCTTTCTATGCACTCATTTTAAAATTAAATCTGTTGCCTATGCACTTCCAGGGTATACAAAACCCTCTCCCCTTTGTTCTGTGGTATAGTACAGACCACAAGATGATTAATGACATGACTTAGGGAGACATCTGTCATCACTTCGGGTATGAAGGTGGGAATGATGCAATGTTACCTGTCCTTGTGGAAGATGAAACAGGGTTGTTGGCACATTACGGCTTTATAAAGAAAGCATATCCTCAGAAAACGTGCCTAAAAGGGATGACAGCTAGATCATCCAAGATGCCCTTATGCTATTCACATTGGTGTGACAGAATGACCCCTTGCATTGGGTTAAGAAGTCCACACACTAAGGAGCAAAAGGCTCTGCCCTTACCACACAGAGTGAACACCAGTGCTGTCTCAGCCAAAAGGGAGTCATTAGTAGTACTTCTGGCCTGTCTTCCTTTATTATTTACACCAGACTGAAGACAGAATGGATAGGAGAAAAGGTTTAGAGGAACAGAACAGTACTGAGAAGGCATCCATTGCGCAGGTTCCTGTGGTTGGGGACCTGGTGAAAATTTTACTTAGCTGTTTGCTGGAGAAGCAAAAATGCCTAGCTCTAGCACGTCCTACTTGTAGGCAAAGCCCAGAAATAGACCTCTGTTCTACAGCCATTTGTGAAGATTTGATCTGCTGAACTGTCTGACAAATACTCTCTTGAGAAGAGATAAAGACATCCAGAGTGTTGAGACTTGATGGCCAGCTTTCACAACAGATATGAATGGGCTGCCCTCTGTTTGTTGATGTACTGCATCACCAACATACAAGATCCCAAACTCCCAAATTTGTTTGAAGGCTTAGCTCAACTAACCTTTTCTGAAAGGAGGGCACTGGCAATGGACAGTAGCTTAAAAGGTCAGAACAGAGAAATACGGCAGATGGATTTAGCACTGGATTTTAAATCAGTATTTAATATCATTAAGGACTTTATGAAATATGTCTGGCCTTTTGGGGGCAGGAGGCTGTGAGTCGGTACAGCAGCGGTGGATTGAAAGGCATCTGAGGCAACCTCATGTACAGAGGGAAGGGGCACGAGTGCCAATTTCCAAAAGGCTGTATTACCTTTTATGAAGACTTCCACTAAAAAATGTTTCATCATGATTTTCTCTCTCCAAAAAGGCTTCTTCCACAAGAGTGTCACAAGAAAAGAAGTCTTCATCCTCTGAATGGAGTTGGTCAGGGGAGAAGATTTGAGAACATTCTGGGGAATGATCTGAATCAGAAGCCTCATCTTTAGGAGATGAGTCCACAGTAACCTTTTGAAGGGTGGTGGGGGGAGCAGAAAATAAAAGGATGGTGGGTTCAGGGCCATAAATGCCTTGTACAAGACTTGAGAAGTTTATCCATTCCTGCTCACTAGGAAGAGGAGGTGGAGAAGTTGCATGTTTAGTTTTTTTTTTTTTTTGCTTAGGCGCGATATCCACTTAATCCAAAAATGGTGGCTCAGATACCCGAAGTACTTCAATGAGTTTATCTGGGATCACCTCCTTAACTAGTGTCGCTCGTCCAGTCAGGATAAAATAGACGAGTCTTTGTGGGTTCTGTTTAAGCAGCTTTATTATGTACAAACACATCAGGATTGAAGCTTAATAACTAAAGTATGGTTTTGCACCTACCATAACTGTAGATGTTAGAGGATCTCCATTGCAGTCTGACAAATGATAATGCTTTGTAAAGGTATGTACAGAACTCCCAAGTAGCTGCTCCCAGAATGTCTTTAAGCTTAGCTACTCAAAAAGAAGCAGTAGAGGCCGTAGCCTAGTAGTATGAGAGAGGCCTGATCCCAACTGGAACTCCCTAAGTGAGATGAAAAGCAATACAAACAATAACAAATCCACATGGAAATGGTTTTTGGTTTTGTTTGAACACTAGAAGCCACAGCAAACAAACAACTGTTGGGACCTCGAAACTCACAAGCTGTCAGATGTAGGGATTGCACCCTGACATTGAGAAAATGATTGTTTTCCTGAGACAATAAGTGAGGAATCTGTGGCTTAACACCTTTGGAGCCCTGAAAATAGTTTCTGGATCAGCCCTAGGACTCTTACAATACAGTACTTGTGAGCTTCGGACCCTGTAGTATCTATCTGGTTTAACAGGGGCAGGGGCAGAGGGCAGAAGCAGAGGGCAGCCTCAGAAAAACACATCCTGAACAGCATCAGTACAGGGGGAATAGCCAAAGGCCTATGCTGAGGTAAAAACATTTAACGAGAATAATCTCTTAAAATCCCATCCCATAATCCTGGGCCATCCATCTGGAATGAAATGCAAAGAGGAGAAGCCACTTCCTGCAGTAACAAAAGTTTCCCAAGACATACTGATAAACTCAGGAGGAGAGCCACGAAGCAGAGTCAGGTTCACAGAAGACAGGCGTCGGGTGGGCGTCTCATCCTTGGACACCAGATTTTATCTTTTTTATCTTCTTAGAAGTAGTAGGAGAATCCGAAACGGATTATTATAATTACGCCCACCAAACACCAACACCAGCCTAGCACAGTTTAATCGACGTTAATAATAATGCTTAAAAAAAGTAAGCACAAAGCTACACAACCAACGCCGTGGCTCAGGCCCCTAAAAAGGAATGCAAAGTGAATGGGGTAATAATCTGATCATCATGACAGCTATTTAACTTTTTTGACATCCATCAATATGACATCAGCAAAAAAACAAAAAAAGACAAAAAAATGTTCCAAACAGGTATCTTAGCCAACTTCAAAACCGACAAAGTTCCAAAGAACCAGATAGTTCCAGAACGAATGGCATTTGCAAAAACTGCGCCCAAAGGACCATGCGCAAGGAAGAACTGGGCGCGGTAAGATGGTGATTACGTTAATTTGTACACTCTAGTGCTCTGGCCAGTCTCTCGGCCAGTGTTCTAGCGTTAGTGCCCCAGGTGGATGCAGGGGCACCATTTGTCAAGTTTTGAGCAGCTGTCAGGACTGGGAGGATGTCTTAGATAAACTTATAAACAAACAGAATAGTTGTGTAAAATCTTACCATAACCATAGATGTCCTTGTCTTAAATGTTGCAGTATTCTTGTTGTGGGATTTCCTGCCCTCAGGCAACTTGTATTTCGGCTCCTATACAAAAGCTTCAACTTGGCTGTTGCAGCTGCGTGGGACGTCACAACATAGGGCCACAAACCAGGGGCCTTAAATGTGATGTCTGCATGCACAGTCCTCAAAACTTAAAGCTCAGCAGGTAGAGTAGAAGGCCCAACAGGAGGAGGTGTCAGTGATGTCAGGTGTGGGACCCTGGAGACCTTCTGTGGGACTGATAGGTCCAAGGTGAAACGTATAAGAGATTAGGACCCAAGGACATGCTGGGATGAGAAGGAAAATGATGAGGGGGTTATTGGTGGGTGGGAAGGAATACTGCAACATGGAAGAAAAGGATATCTATGGTTATGGCAAGATTTTACACAACTAGTCTATGTCCTTCTATTCTTATGTTGCAGTATTCTTGCTGTGGGACAGTACCACAGCTTAGTTGAATGAAAGGGTTGCAGATGCAGAAGTCTCTGAAAAGCCCTGTAGGATTGCTCTGGCAAATCCTGCACATGCTCTGGAGACCTGATCTAACTTGTAATGTAAGGTGAAAGTGTGGATAGTGGATCAAATTGCTGCTTCCATAATGGAAGACGTGTCCAGATCTTTTAGGAAAGCCTTGGAGGTGCCCATTGCCCTGGTGGAATGGGCTTTTACTCCTACTGGGGGATTTTTCCCATGGTGGGAGTAGCAAAGACAGATGGCTTTCTTGATCCAACATGTGATGGTTTGTTTGGAGACTGCCTTGACCAATGCCCTTTGATGGAAGGAAACAGAGTGGTTTGGATTTCCTAATGGATTTTGTTTTGTCTAGGTAAAATCTTAGTTGTCTGTGTACATCCAGGGAGTGAAGTATCCTCTCACCTTCATTGGTGGGAGAGGGAAAGAAGGTGGGAAGGTGGATAGATTGGTTTAATGACAAATCGTTGACCACTTTCGGCATGGAGGAGGGGTTAGTTCCCAGGGTTACCCTGTCTTTGTGGAACGTAGTATAGGGGTGCAAGCCATTAAGGCTTGCAGTTCTGAAACCCTTCTGGCTGATGTTATAGCCACTAGTAGAAGTGTTTTCCATGTACACATCTGAATGGTAGCTGTCCCGGAAAGTTTGAATGGGTGTTGGGTAAGCTTTTCCAGGATGAAGATAAGGTCCCATGGTGGAGGGATAGGCTTTCTTGGAGGTCTAATGTGTAACACCCCTTTTAAGAAGAGTTTTACATCGAGCCTGGCTAGCAAGGGAGGAAAGAGTGGCAAGCAGGTTGATACTGCAGAAAGGTGTACTTTCACTGAATAGGAAAGTCTAACCTTTATTAGTTGACACACAAGAACGAACTTGGGGGGGGGGGGATCAGCAATGCAAGGGTCCCTTCCCTTGTCTAGACACCATTTAGTAAATCGTTCCCATTTAGCTAGGTATGATTTTCTTGTAGTAGGTTTCCTGGCCTCCCTCAGGACTGAAAGCACGTCCTCCGAGTAGTGATGTCTGAATGGGATCAAAAGTTTATCCACAGTGCCAGGGACAACATCTGCAAGTGTGGGTGGATGAGAATTCCCTTTTCTTGTGTCAGAAGGTCCACCTTGTAGGATAACTTGTAGTGATTGCCCTTGGCTAGACTGTGCATGCAGACATCACATTTAAGGCCCATGGTTTATGGCCCTATATGTGATGTCCCACGCAGCTGCAACAGCCAAGCTGAAGCTTTTGTACAGCCGACGTACGAGTCACCCAAGGGCAGGAAATCCCACAACAAGAATATTGCAACATAGGAACAGAAGGACATTAGCTATTACACTCATATGCTCACTGTGTGGCTGCACTCTCTAAATTGAACTGAAGTTAGCACATGCTTGCTATTTATATGCACGTGCCGACCTTGAAACGCCTCTTAAAGGCACAACACAAGCACTATTCTACATTCTCCCTCTGAGAAATAAGCCATGCAATATTGACATTAATTGACATGCAATCAATACTAATAATTCTTTGTCATGCAATTATACAGAACTAAATCCATATAGACGATTATGTCCAAGTTACTGTGCATTTCACACTAGGTCTAGAAATACGACCAAATCGTGTGACACAGAAATTAGAATTAGGTCTAACAACTGGGACGGTTTCTGCTAAGTGTTCAACTTTAGGGCCATCAGGAACATCATCATGAATGGAAATAGAAGTCAAGACCCACTCTGCAACAGGAACATTGTCGGGATTGCTCCGAGATCTAGAGTCTGTATTACAGGAAATATGCTGCAATATCGATTCTGGTACTGGAAGATGTCTGCAATTTCTCCTGTATTCCACACCCTCAGATTCTATGAAGTAGGATCTCGGCTCAGTACATATACCTGTTACTTCACCAATCCGGTTGAAAGCTTTTGCCGTTTGTATCCTCACTGTCTCCTCCTTTCAATGGACCAAGGAATCTGCTTGATTTATCATAGCTGGACTTCTGGAAAGAATGCTTCCTAACTGAGCTCTAACTGTACTGTTGTTCTTAGCTTTAGGCCTCAACAAACTGGAACTAATACGCAATAATGTTCTGGTTTGCCTAGACAGAAGTCTGAGCAGGTGAGCCAAGTTTATAGTCACAGGTTAGGTTTCTGAGATTGAGTAAATTCAAAGCGACATCGGTTTTATCACACTTTGACCTCTCAAGTAAGTGCTTTGCACTCTGTACATGTTAAGCTAGTCCATTTACTTGATTGTACATGTTACTAGTAGTCCAGAATATCCACAAAGTCCCATTCTTTTGCAAATTTCTGAAACAACTGAATGGTAAATAGGGTACCACTGTCAGAAACAACAGTGTGGACTACCATGGACTGAGAAATGACATTTCAGCTTGGTAATGACAGCAGTGGATGTTAGGTTAGGTAGTAAATCAATTTCAAACCAGTCTGGATAAGAGTCTACCAACACTAAGTAATGCTGATTGTTCCACTCAAATAGATCACTGGCTACTGTTGACCAAAACAGTTCAGGAACTTGACTTAGCTGAAGTGGTTCTGTTTGCGAATGCAGTTTAGTATGAATGCATACTAACCAAGAAAGTACTTTACCAATGTCTTTTACTAGAGAAGACCAAAATACTAGTTCTCTCGCCCTTCTTTTTATAGATATGGAACCTGGGTGACCATGACGCAAAATCTGAATATATGTTGTAAGGAAGCAGGAACAATTCTAGGACCTTAGAAAATAATGTCATCTGTCATCAACATCTCATCTGTGTAAGGAAAATAAGTTTATACTTCAGTTGGCACACTAGACTGCTTTGATGGCCATCCAATATTAATGCAGTGGTTGAACTTTTGCAAAACTGGATCAGTCTTTGTATGACCTCTCATTAGCTCATTAAGTCTCGTGGTAGAAAAATTATGCACTTCCATGACATCAAAGTAAAAATTCTCTGCGTGAAGCTGTTCCATTGCATATCTGGGCGATCTGGATAAGGTATCAGCCAGATAAAGAAGTCTGCCTTTTGTATAGACCATTTTGAAGTTGTACTTTTGCAATCTGAGCATCATTCTATGTAACCTTGCTGAAGCTGAATGCATAGGCTTCTTTAGAATAGTTAACTAGAGGTTGGTGATCAGTTTCAATCTGAACAGCTCGACCACGTATATTAATCAATGAAACTTTGAACATGCAAATACTATTGCCAATATTTTTCTCTCAATTTGGGCATATTGCATTTCAGTTTGGGTAAGAGTTCTAGATGCATAGGATACTGGTCTGCCTTCTTGAAGAATAACGGTGCCAGGACCAAACTTTGAAGCATCACAGGAAAGAGTTACTGGTTTACTGACATCATAGTACCTTAATGTAGGTGGGGTGGCAATTTTCTGCTTAAGATCTTTAAATGCTCTCTGGTGCTGTTCCAACCAAGACCATATAACATTTTTGCACTTTCGCACTCTCAAAGGTTCTGTCAACTCACTAAAGTCTTGTATAAACTTGCATAAATAGTTGACCATACTAAGAAAATGTTGTAGAGCCTGAACATTATCTGGAGCTGGCATCTCAAGAACGGCTGCTTGCATGGACGGGTCAGGTCGCAAGCCAATGCTAGTAAATAAATGACCTACATATCTAACTTCTGGTAGTCTGAATTTGCTCTTCAGAGGACTGAGCTTTAAGTTCACTTCACATGCTCTGTCTAGAAGCTTTAAGGTTTCTGTCATGCTCTGCTTCACCATTGCCTCCAACCAATAAATCTATTATGGCACAAGGATGACCTAAAAAAATTTGCTCCATTGCACGCTGAAAGACTTAACTTGTAGAATTTATTCCAAATGGCATCCTGAGGAATCTATGTCTGCCCAATGGGGTACTGAAAGTAGTCAGTAATGAGGATTTGTGATCAAGCATCACTTTCCAAAATGAACTTTTTGCATCCAAGACAGAAAAAAAAACAGTGGCATTTGGTATTAGGGTTGACATCCTCAACTGTATGCATTGGCTGATGTGGTCTCTCTAATGCTTTGTTCAAACCCCTTTGGTCAATACATATTCTGATTTCGTCTGAGCCTTTTTTGTAGGCTGCTACCATGGACAACACCCATTCAGTTGGTTCTGTAACTGGACAAATTACACCTTGCTGCACCATTTTATCCATCTGAGCTTTGACTTTATTCTGCATAGCTAATTGAACTTTTCTTGCTAGTCTGACCACTGAATTGACCTCTGGGTCTAACTTCATAGAATACATAACTGGAAGTTTGCTTAACTTGTCATCGAAAACACCAGCATACTCTGAGAAAATGGCTTCAGTAAAACTGGAACTAGGATATGTGCTTATATGATGACCTTCTTTGGTAAATGAAAGTAAATTCATTCTCAAACTGTCTCTGAGACCCACTAATGACTGCATAGGTCTTCAGACTACATAGAACAACAAGCTGTAACAATTCCTAGCCAAATAACATAAAAGCACTACTGAGCCTTTGGTTTGAATTTCTTCACCTCCATAAGCAAGTTTTTCACAACTAGCCACATTGAGTTGTTCACCGGTTATCATCTTAGCAAATGTGTCTGTTGACATAACATTAAGCTTTGAGCCAGTGTCCACTTTAAGCTCTGTGGTTTTACCATTGGTGTCTACTAAGCTCGGTGGTTTTACCATTGATCTGGACAGTACAAAACACTTCATTCTTTGCCAACAAATTTATTGCATCAGCCTTTTCACCAATTACTGATAAACCATCCACGTAGAAAGTAGAATTGCAACTCTCTATATGATCAATTTGCTTTTTTGAGTGACCCTTCTTTATAACTGTGCAAGGTTTACATGATTTGCAAAATTTTTGAAAATGGTTCAATGTTTTACACTTGTTGCATTGCTGACAAAATGCCAAGCATTTTTCTCTTTTAGACTCATGATAGGCACCACAATTGTGACAGTTAACAATAAAGCTGGATTTGGGTTTTGCTGACTCACCCTTGTACAGCACTGAGCATGTCCTTTTCTTAGAACTTGCTGGAAACCTACGTGTTTTACCTGAGGAGCCTGCAGGGGTGGCAGGTGCCATGTGCTTAGGCCTGCTTCTGCTAGCCACGTTGCATGCTGTCTACAGTTATTCTGAAGCCTGCTGAAACCATGATCTTATCACTTGGAAGCATACTCATGTGCCTTTCTGTAACATCACGGATTTGACAAGTCTCAATAGCTTTGCTCAGCATTAAATCACTGTCACGAAGCAAAATCTTTCTCACTGCAGCACTATTAATACCACACACAAGCCTGCCCTTTATCAACTCGTCTTTTAAGTCACCAAACCGACACGTTTTAGTTTTGTTTCTCAGGTCAGTTATATCAGCTGCAAAAGTTTCCCCTGGTTTTTGATCTCTTGTGTAAAACAAATGCCTCTCTATCGTACTATTTATCTGGGGGTTACACATTTCCCTGAATTTGCGCTTCAACCACTCAGGGTCTTCCCTTTACGCAGCCTGTACAATATGATGGTTTTCACCTTCTCCCTCAAACACGGCTGGTGCATACACAAATGAACGCTTTCTTTCAAAGGCCTCGGACCCAGCTAGGCTTAGCAAAATGACTGCCCCGGTGCATGTATCTTTGTCAGATAAAAATGTCTTTGCTTGTATAAAAATATTGTACTCTTGCTCAAATATTCTAAAATTCTCTGCAATACTCTGATCAATCAAACACTAAAGGTGATGGCTTTCGAAATCCATCTGCCATATTAACACATACCAGTGAAGGCTTTTGCAAGTATGCACGAACACGCACATACATATGCCAGAAATGTATGCCAGTATTTATAACTATGCCCAACAGCACAACAAGCCTCTGTACAACAACTTTGCATACTCCTGAAATCACAGTACTGTAAAAGTCACTTATCACCCTAAGGAATATTGCAAAATAACTGCACTGTGCAAATAAACTGGGCAGAAGAAACAGAGTAAGAAACATTTTGAAGTGCACTTTGCAAATAACCAATACACAGCACAGTGAAACTTTCCCAAAATGGCTGTACTTTGCTAAATAACTGTACAGTGCAAGAAACACTAATAGACACCACACTCAGCACAAGAAACTTTTCGAAAAGGCTGTATTTTGACTGTACTTTACGAAATAGTTGCACTTTGCACACAAACTCTTCAGAATAAATGTGCAGTAATAAGCACACACTGTAAGCACTTTTACACACTGTAGGGAGTGGCCTTAGGTCAACTGGTGTATCAGGCAAAAGGGCTCCACGGCGCCCCCCACCACACCTCCTGGTGCCCCCATCCTGGTCTACCTACACTAGATAAATACTGGAAAAGTGCCCCTGCTAGAACAGCGCCCTAGGCGGTCGACTGATTGGCCTATGCCTAAAGCCGGCTATGCGACTGAGATACTTCGAATAACTCTAACTATGCCCTGAATTCAATACAAAATAGTAGTTATGCCAAAACTGTACTTTGCCAAAACAAAAATGCAGTCGCTTTGCTTTATTTTTGCTTACTGTGCCCTTTTTGCCCTTATTGTATTTCTTTTTCTTGTCTGAACTTTTTTCATGCCCATCATACTTTTTTCTTGTGCTCGTTTTGGTCTAAACATGCCCGTTTTGCAATTCCAAAGTAATTCCGAACGTATGTGCTTTTTTGATAACTGCTTTATCAAATATCGTAACTTTCAACATTTTTTAATTAATAAACCTTTCTTGCCTCTCGCTCATTTAATGATGTAGTTTGCATCCTTGTAATGCTCAGTTTTATCTTTTTTATAAAAAAAATTGCTTGTGCAAGTTTTCATTACCTTTGGTTCGGTTCTGGCCCTTTTTCGTGCTCGTTTCTCTTAGTTTACCCTGACTGTTAACTCTGCGCCTCGTAGCTCTGAAAAGCAGTCTCTGGAATCCCAGTTCGACACCATGTCGCTTGTCCGGTAAGGATAAAATCGACGATTCTTTGTGGGTTCTGTTCATGCAGCTTTATTACATACAAACACATCAGGATTGAGGCTTAACTTATAAACTAGCTATTACACTCATACATGCGCACTCTGGCTGCACTCTGAAAATGTCACCGAAACTAGCACGTGCTTGCTATTTATATGCACTTGCTGACCTTGAAACGCTTCTTGAAGGTACAACACACATACACTATTCTACAACTAGTATCTGGGGATGTCCTCTGGACTCTCCGAAATGTTATGTGGCTCAGCTTTATCCACAGGTTCCTCAGTTGTAAGAGGCTCCAACAGGGTCTCTGTAGAGGGCATCTGAGAAGGAACCGGACATAGTGTGGGTTCTGAAACCTAGTGTATGTTAGATTCAGAAAGAGTCAACTGACTTTCTGGCTTGGGTCTTTTAAGTTGTTTCTTAAACAGCAATGGTGCATCTAGGGAAGTGGAATCTGCCACTGTGGAATGCTCCAAGTGTTTAAGACACTGGGTCTCCAGCAATGTACTGAGCAAGGACAAATGGGATCACAATAGCTTGGGTAAAACTACTGGGAAATGGAACAGGGACTGTAATACTGTTTTGCTCCTAATCAGAAGAGAGACTGCATATGTAAATCTTTGCATGGAAATTGCATACCACATTTGTACTTACCCCTCCTAGGTGATATCCAATATCTATGAGCAAAAAAAAAAAAGCTCCTCACTGGAGTACTTATCTGCTTACTTGAAGCAAAGATAGAAATGACCAAATGGTAAACAGTCTGATGGATATACAACCTGCATTTGGACTGGAATGAGATAGTCTGAGGAATTACACTCATAAATCTGCCTATATATCTCTAGGCTTACGAGCTGAGGTCACACAGACATACCACCCGGGGAAGCTTCTGTTTCCTGGTTGTATGGCAGCCTTGATATCCCATTCATTATTAATATCGCAACAGGATTTCAGTCAGGATATTTTGTGGTGGTTGGGTGTTTGGGCCTACTTGAAACAGGATCTCCTGATTTAGGTTCACCTGATGTCTCCACTACAACAGCTCTTTCTTGATGCAAGGCATCAGGGGGGTAGGACATTAAGGAGCCAGCATACCAGCAGTATCCGTTTCTGAACTACTACTGCAATCTTTCCATGTAAAGCCTTGCTAGGGATGCACTAGGCATGAAGAAGCCATGTATCCCAGTATTCTGAAGAATTTACTCCACAGTAGACTCTACTGTTGTATGTAAGAGAACCATCAGGTCATGAGTAGTGCCTTCTGAGGGAAGGAATGCCATATGACTTGCAGACTCCAGAAACTGGAATGCTGAGAAGGTGCTACTCTATAAACCTGTTCAGATCACAGTATCTGTGACTCTGGAAGCAAGCAAAGGTAAAATTGCAGTGTCATCTGCATCTCCTCTGTGGATGGGCCATGAATCACTCCATTATCTACACACAGGTAAATGTGGATTGCCCTTGGTTTTGCAATAAGTAGTTCCTGCACACAGACGCTTTACAAGGGGAATGTGACATTTTGTCAGCACCACTGTTGTGTGACCTCTAAGTACATATATTTAAGTTTGTGAGGTGTGGGGGGTGCCCACCCACATGGGGGGTACAGGAGAACTCGGCCCTGCAAAAAATGTAAGGTTTGTCGAAATGTATTTCAGAGGAATATGTTCTCTAAAATGGGATACAGCACAAGTTGCTCATCAACAAATTCCTCTGTAAAATCTCTTGTGTAGCAGACATATCAAAAAGCAAGGAAGTAGAATGGTAGTTAGTAACTGCTTTCAGACTCAAGAGCCGCCTAGTCTGCTGTGGCTATTGGTATGGGTATGTGGTGGTAGGCATCTTTCATATCTAGAGTAACTATGAGCCTTACTGGAGTAGAAGAGGCATCAGAGCTTACAAGGTTAACATTCTAAACTTGCACAAATTTGTTTAGTCTTGGTATATCTACGAATAGCCTCCAAGGGCCTTCTTTTCTTGAGTAAAACCCAACTCATTCTTCTAGCTCTGGTACTACTTCTGTAGCACCTTGTCTCAAATGGCTCATCAGTACAAGTATGATTAGATATCTGTGCTCTCTGGAATGTCAACATACAAGTTTGGCAATTCACAGCCTTAATGCCAGGTGGTAAAGGTGTAATCCTTTCTCCCAAAGTGGTCTAGTACTTTACTTTGTCAAAAGGAAGAGGATTCCTGAATGGACCCCTCGCAGACCTCTCACTGGAATCAGTGAACAGTACAACTGGGTCTGTAACTGTATTCTTAAACAGTGTGGTTGGGGAATGCCCAAGAAACTTGGTCTGTTAATAACTGGAGCATGCAACACATGCAGATTTGCAGAACCAGTGTGTGCCTTGAGTGTTTTTTTCCCGTTATAGGTAGTCAGTGCAAAGTACAGTTGTGTAAAATCTTACCACAACAGCAGATTGTCCTCTACACTGTTGCAGTATTCCTTACAACAGGGGTCACCTGCCAAGAATAGCCCGGCGTCCGTCCAGTATATCAAAGCCTTTAGGTTGCAATGGGAACACTGTACGTCACACACGTGCCTTGTGTATAGCGTAGGACATAAAGGTGACCTCCAGACTTACCATCCTCAAAACTGAAAAGCCCCAGTAGGAAGGCAGTCCAAAGATACAAGTAGGGACCAAGCACATCCAGAAGGAAAAAGGACCAGGGGAGGAGGGAGGGAGTGAATACTGCAACAGTGAAAAGAAGGGCATCTACTGTTACGGTAAGATGTACAGTATTCCTTACAATGGGGAAAATGCAAAAGCTCAGGATGAAGATTGGGAGGAGGAAGGACCAGCACAGCCCTCTAGGAAGCCATGGAGAACGCCATCTCTGGCCCTAGAAATCACATTCAACTTATAGTGCTTGGTAAAGGTATGCACAAAAGTCCAGGTAGCTGCTGCAAGAACAGAATTAGCATCCAAATCCTTGAAAAAGGCACCAGAAGAAACACACCTCCCTAGTACAATGAGACTTAAATGAAGGAAGGCTCTTCCAAAGAAAAGAATAGCAAAAAGAAACGGCTTTAGAAATCCAAGAAGAAATGGTTTGCTTGCAAACAGGCAAGCCTAGAGACCTAGGATGAAAAGACACAAAAAGCTGTTCAGATTTATAAAAAAACTTTCGTTTTCTGCAAACAATATCAGAGTTGTCTATGTATATCCAAAGGTGTGCAAAACCTTCTCACTAGTAGACTTAAGAAGGGAAAAAGTGGGCAAATGGGCATAAAAAAAGGATTAGTACAAAAGGACACCCTCTCCTTATGGAAAATTAAAAAAAGGAGGAACAGCCATAAGGGCTTGCAGCTCAGACACCAGTCTGGCAGAAGTAAGGGCCAAAAGAACAACAGTCTTCCAAGAGCAGTGTTGCAAGAAAGCTGAAGCAGCAGTCTCAAGAGGAGCCTGGGTCAATTTTTCTATAACAAAATTAAGGTTCCAGGAAGGAGGGGAAAGGCTTCCTTGGAGGCCTAATATGAAGGATGCCTTTAAGAAACTGTTTGGCCTCAAATCTACAGGCTAAAGGGAAAGTCAAAAGCAGACAAGCAGAAATAGCTGAACGGTGATTCTTAACAGAAGAATGGGACAACCCAGCATTCAGTAATTCACACAAATACAGAACCAAAGGAACATCCACTGTAAGTGGACTTAGGTTGCAAGAAAGACAAAAAGAAAACATCCTCCATTTGGATAAGTAGGATTTCTTAGTAATGAGTTTCCTGGCCTCCTGCAAGACCAGATGCACGTCCTCAAAAAAAAAAAAAAAAAAAAGGGTCTGTGGGGGGGGTCAAAACCCTATCACTTACAATTTCAGTTAGAGAGAGGACAGGTGGGGATGGATGAGACATTCCTTGCCTTGTGTGAGTAGGTCCACCCTGTGAGGTAAATTGTGATGACTGCCCTTAGCAAGATGCAGAAGAAAAGGGAAACAATGCTGTATGGGCTAAAAGGGAGTCACCAAGAAGATTTTGGGAGCATCCTGTTTTATCTTGAACAGGATTTTCAGAATGAGAAGGGGAGGGAAGGCATAAAGAAAAGTACATTTGTGTACACTTACTATAAATGTAGATGTTCGAGTGCATTCACTGTTGCAGTCATCACACGAGTTATCCTGCCAAGGGTAGCCCTTAGTCGACCCGAATACCAAAGGATTAAGTATTTCTGCGTTGGTTGCTGTCACTCCAGGACTGATGTCAGGTTGTCAGTGGTATAAAAACAGGCAGCTGACGCCATTACATCAGTTTTTCTTGCCCCAAATGTCAGGAGCCCCCAAACAGGGAGCTAGGTTATGGTGGAATAACACCACCAGTAGAAAGTAAATACCAAATAGCACTTTAAGGAGTGAGGGAGAGAGAGAGACGAGGGGGATGGAGGTTGGGAAACCAGGACTGCAACAGTGAATACACTCAAACCTCTACATTTATGGTAAGTGTACACAACTGTATTATGTTCGTGTTTCACTGCTGCAGTCATCACACTTGGGTTGATTCCCAAAGCTGAAGAAATGGGTGGAGGCAGTCAAGAAGAGTTGGTGCTGGCTAGTATGCCCTGCAGGACTGTGACTGCAAAGCCTGCCCTGGTTTGGCAAAGATAGGCAGGTGGCAATGCTTGAAGGTATGAACAGAAATCCATGTTGCAGCCTCCAGGATGTCCCTGGTAGGGACCCCTCTGAGAAAAGCTGCAGAGGTGGAAGTTGCCCTAGTGGAATGTGTTCGGACCCCTGTGGGGGTGGTTTCCCATGGTGCTTGTAACAGAAATGGATACAGTGTGCTATCCATTTGGAAATGGTTTGTTTTGATATGGCCTTACCCTCTGCCCCTGCTGCAAGGCTGACTAGTAACTGGTCAGATTTCCTAAAGGGCTTAGTCCTATCCAGGCAGAATCTGAGCCGTCTGTGCACATCTAAAGAGTGCAGGATCCTTTCCCCCCTTATCTTGAGGTTTAGGGAAAACGGTGGGCAAATGAATAGATTGGTTGAGAGCCACACTGGACACCACTTTAGGCATGAAAGTTGGTTTAGTCCTGAGGGAGAACCTGTCAGCATGAATCATGATGAAAAGTTCCACACCCATGACTGTTTGTAGCTCAGACACTATTCTTAGCTGAAGTGATGGCCAGAAGTAAGGCTATTTTCCAAGGGAGAAAGTTTAACTCTGCTGAAGCTGCAGGCTCAAAGGGGGGATAGTGTGAGCTTTTCCAACACAAAGTTAAGGTCCCAAGCAGGGGTAGGGGCTCTTCTGGGTGGCCTTAAGTTGTTAGCCCCTCTAAGGAAAGTACAATTGTGTACACTTACCATATATGCAGATGTTAGAGTGTATTCACTGTTGCAGTCACTACATTTGGGTAACCTGCTGGCAGGATGCCCTCAGTCGGCTTGATTAACAGTCTTGGGTCCTGTGTCGGTTGCTGTCCCTTCTTCCATGACGTCAGGTTGTCAGGGGTATAAAACATGCAGCCAACGCCATTACATCAGTTTTTCTTGCACCAGATGTCAGGTGCCCCCCAAATGGGGAGGAAAATATATATAAATAATTAAAAAGACAAAAATATACCTCCAAATGAAAGCAAATACACCAAAAAGGCTTTTAAGTATAGCAAAAGAAAATAGAGGCATAGTAAGAGAAAAACAGGGGGCTGGAGGGAGGGTAACCAGGACTGCAACAGTGAATACACACAAACTACATTTATGGTAAGTGTACACAACTGTACTATGTTCTTAGTGTTTCACTGTTGCAGTCATTACATTTGGGTAGATTCCCAAAGCTATTGTTGGGAGGATGGATTTATACAGCATTAGGACCGGCTATAAGGCCCTGCAAAACAGCAGTGGCAAAGCCAGCTCTAGATTTAGAGAAAATTGGTAGGTGATAATGCTTGGTGAAAGTATGAACTGAACTCCAGGTAGCAGCTTCTAGAATATCCCTGGTAGGAACACCTCTGAGAAAGGCTGTAGAAGTAGATGCAGCCCTGGTGGAATGGGATCTGATCCCCTGGGGGAATAGGTTCTCCATGGTGCTTATAGCAGAAATAAATACAATGGCTTAATCCATTTAGAAATGGTTTGCTTTGAAATAGCCTTTCCCTCTGCCCCTGCAGCAAATGCTACCAGCAGTTGTTCAGATTTTCTTCGAGATTTAGTCCTGTCCAAGTAAAATCTAAGTTGTCTGTGTACATCCAATGACTGCAGAATCCGCTCCCCCTTGTTCTGTGGATTGGGAAAGAAAGTTGGCAAATGAATGGACTGATTAAGAGCCACACTGGATACCACCTTGGGCATGAAGGATGGATTGGTCCCGAGTGACACCCTGTCCGCATGAAAGATGATGAAAGGCCCCACTGCCATAAGGGCCTGTAATTCAGAAATCCTTCTACCTGAAGTGATTGCTAAAAGGAAGGCTGTTTTCCAGGAAAGAAATTTTAAGTCTGCAGTAGCAGCTGGCACGAAAGGAGGTAGAGTGAGTTTCTCCAATACAAAGTTAAGGTCCCAGGCAGGGGTTGGAGCTCTCCTGGGAGGTCTCATGTTTTTGGCCGCTCTGAGATACTGCTTTAGCAGAGAATGAGAGAAGAGAGGGGGTCCTGTGCTGTAATGAGCTGAAATGGCTGAGGCATGTATTTTTATGGAAGAAAAAGACAGGCCCTTGTGAAGCATCTCAGTTAAGTAATGCAAAATCTGAGGTAAATTGGGCACTGCTGTGCTCATCCCTTGAGATTAATTCCAGGCACAGGATCTTTTCCATTTGTCAGCATAAGATTTTCTAGTACTAGGCCTTCTCGCCTCCAAAATGACATCCATCACAGGTTTGCTGAGGGATGCTAAGGGGGAATTTAAATGATTAGCCAAGCTGCAAGATTCAATGTTTGGAGGCGAGGGTGCAGAATTTGGTTCTCCTGCTGAGACAGTAAGGAAGGTGTCGGAGGAAGGTGCCATAGAGAAATTTCTGACAGACTGCGTAGGAGTGGGTACCAGTTTTGGCGAGGCCAGTCTAGAGCAATCAAAATCATTTTTGGTTTGTCCTGTTTGACTTTTAGTAAAACTTTGGAGAGGAGAGGTAGAGGGGGAAAAGCATAGACTGAAAGGTTTTTCCAGCTGAATGACAGAGCATCCACATTCCAGGCTTTTTTGTGAGAAGTTCTTGTGCAAAATTTTTCCAACTGGTAGTTCTGGGGTGAGGCAAAAAGATCTACGTCTGTGCTCCCCCATTTGCATGTCAACATGTTGAAAACCCATACTTCCAGTTTCCATTCTTGTGGGTCTATGAGATTTCTGCTTAGTCTGTCTGCCAGAACATTCAGTTTTCCTGGCAGGAATTGAGCTTGTAGTTGTACTTGATAGCTCAAGGCCGTGTTCAACAATGTCATGGCTAGTCTGCAGAGGGGGTAGGAATGTGTACCCCCCCTGCTTGTTTATGTACCACATAACCATGGTGTTGTACTGTCTTTACCATTAGTTGCCCTGGATGAAGGTAGTCCTTGAAGGCTGTCACAGTGCATTCTGTACAGCTAGCATTTCTTTTTGATTGCTATGAAGGTGCATTTGATTTGGGCTCTATTTGCCCTGAATGCACTTCCCTGCCAGATGAGCCCCCCATACATAGTCTGATGAGTCTGTAGTTAGGGTCTGGGCGGCAGGGGGTGGTGTGAATGGCAGTTCCTTGTTTTGGTGGCAGGCCTCTATATGCAGGCAAGATATGATAGGAATCATTGTTTCCAGGTTGTGACAATGTTGACTCCATAAACTTTTTAAGTACCACTGAAGTTTCCTCATATGCAGTTTTGCATATGGAATTAGAAGAATGCAGGAGGCCATGAACCCCAAGGCTTGCAGTATTTGTCTTTCAGATAGCGGGGTTTTTGTGGCCACCTGTATGAAGTAAATCACCAGCTGAATTTGCTTTTCTGGGCAGTTGTATTCAAGCTTGCACCTAGGAATGTAATTTTTTGAGAGGGTACCAGTTGTAATTTCTTTTCATTTATGGTGTACCCTAGACAAGTTTGGAACCCTTTTTTACAAATGCCAGATGTTTTAGAAGAATGGCCTGGTTTTCTGCATGAATTAGACAATCGTCCAGATATGAATATATTTGAATATTTCTTTGCCTGCAAAATGCAATTACTGGAGCCAGGCATTTTGTAAAACCCTGGGTGCAGTAGATAAGCCAAAGGGCAGTGCAGAGAACTGATAATGCAAGTAGACTGCTTTGAAGCGTAGGCATCTTCTGCAAGATTCCCTGATTGAGATATGCTGGTAAGCCTCTTTTAAATCTAGAGTTGCCAACCAGGCATCTTTGCCTAACACAGGAAGTAACTGGTGAAGAGTCAGCATCTTGAATTTTGGAATGTTCAGAAAGGTGTTTAGAGTAGACAGGTCCAGAATTGGATGCCATGATTTGCCTTTTCTGGGTACCAGGAAGAGTCTGGAATAGAAACCTTGTCCCTTTTCCTCTTCTGGAACTAGTTGGATTGCCCCCATGTTTAGGAGAGAAAGTACTTTTTCTGAGCCTCTGCCCACTGATTTGGGGGCAGGTCTGGCCATCCGTTTGGAGTTGGCAACATGTGGAAATTAAATCTGTATCCCTGGGACACTATATTTAAAACCCATATGTCCTGGGTTATAAGTTGCCAGTTTTTTGCATGAAGAGCCCGTTTTCCCCCCAAAGGGGCAGCTAAGAGGTAAGTGCTTGGAAATTTTAAGGGAAAGTCATTGAGACTGTTTACCATAGGGAGGTGTCTTGTTATTTCCTGATTTGGAAGCAGAGGCACCCCCATTGCTTAGTTCTGAAAGTCCCTTGGGACTGAAACCTGGTGCTTTTGGAATGTCTCGGTTTGGCTTGAGTGGCCATGGAAGGAACTGGAAAGGACCAGTTCTTAGTAGGCCAGTGCCTACTACATCTTGGAGGCTGCACTTGTAAGAAATCTTTCAGTTTGCATAGATTTAGCTTCATCTTCCATCTTTTTTAGCCTTATTGCCAAACAGATGGTCCTGCTGCAAAGGAGCATCCAACAGTTTTGCTTTAACATGATCAGGCAGAGATTGCTCCTTAAGCCAGGCATGCCTTCTAAGCACAGACCCACTAACAGCAGCCCTGCAAGAAGCCTCCAAAGAATCAACACCACATTGCAAAATATGTTTTCCAACTTGTTCAGCTGAATGCAATAAATCCTGTAAATCCTTATTTTCCAGTCAGAAATCAACATCATTTTCTGTTTAACCAGTCCCATGATATGCTGTTGATATTTTAGCATATGGAATTGACAATTTAAAGCCCTAATTGCCAAGGTTGCAGAAGTATAAACCTTTTTACCCCATCTATCCAAAGCCCTGGAGTCTCTATCAGAAGGGGTAGGATTTTTAGCAGTAGAAGCCTTAATGCCATTGGGGCCCCTGAGAAATGGTTTCAGGGTCCACAACAGGATTTTTGAAAAGGAATTTGTGGGAATCAGGAACCCTGTAGTAACAGGTTGATAGTAGCCTTTCGTTTGACACTCATGTTGCTAAAGTAGTTAGGAAAACCTTCTATATCACCCACCTGATCACGAAGGGATTCACATCTAGATCAAGGGAGGTCATCGTCCCCCTGTACTCATCACTCATTAGACCTATGATTGAGTACAATGCCCCATTCGGAATGTATCTGACCAGAAACCTGCTGCAGCTTGAAAGGCCCCAAAAGTTCCTCACCAAAAGGATAAAGGGTCTCAAAAATATGTCTTATGCTGCCCGACTGAAAGAACTCCAGCTCTATTCAGTCTCATACCGCTTGCTCAGAGGTGACCTGTGCCTGACATATAAGGCCATGTCAAACCCAGATTTGATGAATATGCTTCACCTCAAAAATCTAGATCCCTCAGAACCACAAGGCGGGAGACTTAAACCTTGACACGGTTATAAATAGAACGTGCTGGAGGGACAGATTCATCACCCAGAGACTCCCTATGCTGTGGAACAAAATCCCGGTACATGTGAGGCAGAGCACCTCTCTGGCCTTGTTCAAGAGGAATCTTGACCAATGGATGGGAGATTGCAGATATACCCCAGGGATTACTTCAGTGTCACTGCTTGACAGAGGCACAGCAAAATGATAGGCATAGTTTTTATTCAAACTAAAGGGGTGGCGAAAGCCACATAACTATGGGCTAGGCTTATAAATGCCCTTGGGCAGATAGCCTAGTATGAACCTATGAACTGTCTGGTTTACAAGGGATGGGAGGCAGGGAATTAGGGGCCATACTGGATTCTGAAAATACATCAACTATGTCTAATACAGGAGGTATAGCCAAAGGCCTATGCTGAGGAAGGAGGAGGAAATCTTTAAGCCTCTTTTTAGATTCAGAAAAATCCTGACTTTCTCAGTGGAAATGCTCCCTTAAGGTATGTAAAGTTTCACCAAAAGAAAAATCCTCAGGGGGAGAAACAGAAGGAATGGAATCCTCTGCATCAGAGTCCTCGTAAGTAGGTATGGACAAATCCTGTTCATTACCAGAGTCATAAGAAACAGAGTCCTGTTCAGAAGATTCATAGTCAAGATCAGCCCTAGGCCTCTTAGAAGGGGGGGGGGGTTGACTACCCCGGATTAGAGTAATTAAATCTTCAGCCATTTTGATCATTTGTTTTTTAGGCATAGGGGCCTAAACATGTGGCCTGGCCGTTGTTTTTTTAAGACACAGATCAAGATTTTGGCTTTAATGTTGAAGGTGATGTCGGTTTAATATGCAAGTCTGTAGGCCTGAATACACCCCTCAGAAGCCGGTGCCTGCACAGCAGCTCCGGACCCATCCAAAGTAGAGACATCCACGGGTTCCATAGGTGAAGTATCTCGCGGCATACCATACTCTGAATGGGTCTCAGTAGAGGCCTTCAAATCAGAAGTAGCGGGTATCAGGGGCTGTGAAAGTGCCTCACTGAGTACCGGCGAACTGGCGACTGGCTTAGGAGAAGCGTCGTCAGCAGTTTTGGACCTCATCGGCCTGTTTTTTTCTTTGCGTTTTTTTGGTAATCCAGTAGTCGGATGGCTAACCGCCAACATTTCAAGATAATTAAACAGAGAACCGAAATATTTAGAAGCAAAAATGTACCGACGACGGATAGTGCACTGATTAAATAAAGCACAAAACTGACAGCAAGGTACGTCGTGGTCAGGGCCTAGGCAAGGAATACAGTACAAATGAAAATCCTTATGGGGTATTTGCTTCCCACAAGTAATACAATTATTAACTTTTACTAACATTGGTAAGGAGCAAGAAAAAGTTTCCCCAATGGGGTACTTAGCTTTTAGTTGAAGACTTTGTTTCTGAAACTCAAAAATGAAAATTTCAAGAGTTGGCTGACCGGCACTTGCAACTGCTTCTGCTTAGAGCACCGCGCGGCAAGAAAGACTGATGTAATGATGTTGGCTGCATGTTTTACACCCCTGACTACCTGACGTCATGGAAGAAGGGACAGCAACCGACGCAGGACCCAAGACTTTGTTAATCAGGCCGACTGAGGGCAACCTACCAGCAGATTACCTAAATGTAATGACTGCAACAGTGAAACACGAAGAACATCTGCTTGATGAGGGGTGTGAAAAAAAGAGGTGGCTCTGTGCTGTAATGAGCAGAGATGGCAAAGGCATGGAGTTTAATAGAAGAGAAGGACAGGCCCCTGTGAAGCAGGTCTGCTAGGTAATCCAGGATGTGAGGTAAGGAGGGCTGTGCTGGTTCAGCTCCTTTTATCCTGGATCCAGGAGCAATACTTTTTCCACTTGTCAGCACAGGATTTTCTAGTGCTGGGTCGTCTGGCTTCAAGTATAATGTCCAGGACTTTCTTGCTTAGGCTAGCCATTGGAGGAGAGGTCAAGGAATAAGCCAGGATGCCAGATTTAGGGTCTGCAATTGTGGATGCAAGAACTCTCCCTTCTGCTGGGTCAGGAGAGTTGGAATCTGAAGGTGCCGCCATGAAGGCAATGGTGACAGACTGCACAGTAGTGGGTACCAGTGTTGACCTGGCCAGTCTGATGCAATCAGGAATGTCCTTGGTCCTTCCTCCCTTATTTTGAGTAACACCCTTGTAAGAAGAGATAGAGGGGGAAATGCATAGATTGAGAGGTTTATCCATTTGTAAGGATAGGGCATCCACTTTACAGGCCTTGCTGTGAGGATCCCTGGTGCAAAATTTGCTGAGCTGGTGGTTGTGGTGGGAGGCAAATAGGTCCACCTTCGGAGTATCCCATTTCTGGGTTACGAGGCTGAAGGTGTTGTGGTTTAATTGCCACTTGTGTGGGTCTAGGAGATTTCTGCTTAAGTTGTCTGCCAGAGAGTTTTGGTTGCCTGGCAGGAATTGTGTTAGCAGGTGAATCTGCACAGCTGAAGCCGTGTGCCAAAGGGTCATGGCTAGCCTGCATAGTGGGTAATAAGAAGTTATGCACCTACCATAACGTTCCATGTTAGTTGTCTTCTTCTCGCTTTCTTTCTTGCTGGTTGGGTTTGGAGCCGATCTTCGGCTCCGACTCGGCCAATTTCTAAAGCTCAAGAGCTATTTACTGGCTCGAGGCCTCCCTATATCCCACAATGCCTGGCGCTAGATCCCCAGATCTCATTTGGAAGACCTAACACCATAACAATACAAAAGGACAACTGTCCAAATAGCAAGACTTCAGCTATAGGGCTAAAGAAAGGTAGAGGACATAAATCGGGTAAGCCAGTGACAAGACTCGTAGGAGGACTCTTCTCCATCTATCTAGGCTGGGGGGGTGGAGGGTGGGATGCAAGAAAGAAGGCGAGAAGACGACAACTAACATAGAACGTTATGGTAGGTACATAACTTCTTAATGTGAAGTTGTCTCTCTCGCCTTCATTCTTGCTGATTGGGACAGCGTCCCTAGCACCTTAGTCCTGGGTGGCTCATCGGAACAGACTCTAGCACAGTGGAACCAAAATCAGCTCTACTCCTAGAGGCCACATCCAGTTTATAATGTGAAATGAAGGTACGAGGGGTGGCCCATGTGGCCGCCACAGAAATGGCTTCCATTGGTAGTCTTGCTTGAAAGGCTACCGACATAGCTAAAGCCCTAGTAGAGTGGCCTTTAGGTTTAGCAGGGAGTTCTTTATTCCTCAACTGATAAATAAGGGTAATAATAGAGGACAACCACCTGGATAAGGTTACTTTAGACACTGGTCGACCCTGCTTGCCCTTCACATAGGACAGGAAGAGTTGGTCAGATTTCCTTATTTGCTCAGTCCTATGCAAATAGAAACGCAATTGCCTATGAACGTCCAACTGGTGTAATTTGTGTTCAGCTTTGTTAGAATAATTTGGAAAAAAGACTGGTAGATCAATGGACTGATTCAAATTATTTTCGGAGGGGACCTTAGGAAGGAACGAAGGATCAGTCCTGAGTGAAACCCTATCCTTATGGAAAATTAGGTAAGGAGGACGAACACATAAGGCTTGAAGTTCAGAAACTCTCCTCGCTGAAGTAATGGCCACCAAAAAGTGGGTTTTCCAAGAAAGCAATTGCAAGGAACAGGAAGCTGCCTGTTCAAAAGGAGGCAGTATCAAGGAAGCTAGTATCAAATTCAAGTCCCACGGAGGCGGGGGAACTCTCACTGGAGGCCTGAGCAAGATCGTTCCTTTAAGAAAGGCTTTGCAAAGCTTATGGAACATGATGCTGGTTTCTGACAGGCCCGTATGGAAATTTGAGATTGCCACTAATTGAACTCTAATGGTGACAGAAGAGGAGCCCGTTTGAAAAAGTTCTGCTAAAAAGACTAGGACGTTATGGACAGGGGCCGTAAAAGGATCTATATTTCTAGCCTCTGCCCAGAAAGAGAAACGTTTCCACTTACTAGCATAAGTCTTCCTGGTTGTAGGTTTGGGCGAAGAAAGGATAATCTCACGCACTGAATGGGAAATACTGGGAAGCCTGGCTAAGGTTGGAAGTGGAGCAACCAAGCAGTGAGGTTGAGAGACTGAAAAGATTGATGCAGCCTGCCCGACTGATGGATCAAGAGGTCCGGAACTGGGTCCAGATTCCAAGGCTGCTCTAGAAGGCGACGATGCAGGAACGGGAACCAGATTTGTCGAGGCCAGTAGGGGGCAATGAGGATCATCCTGCACCCCAGCACGGTAGCTTTCTGAATTAGTTTGGGAATTAGGGGAAAGGGTGGGAATGCATACAGAAGTCCCTGGGGCTAGAGCGTCTCTTGGGGAGTGTCCGAGAAGAGAGTGAAGAAATTGTTGCACTTGTTGTTGAGGAGAGTTGCGAAAAGGTCGTAGTAAGACTGACCCCATTTGCGGAAGATTTTGTCTGCTACTGTCCGATTGAGAGACCACTCATGACGCATGAGAATAGCTCTGCTTAGCCTGTCTGCTATGACGCTGAACTTCCCAGGGATGTGCGTTGCTGTCAGAAACCATTGAGAGGAGATCACCCACTGCCATAGTCTGAGTGCTTCTCGACATAAGGGATTTAGGTTCATAGGTTCATAGGTTTATACTAGGCTATCTGCCCTAAGGCATTTATAAGCCTAGCCCAAATTATTGTGGCTTACGCCACCCCTTATATGAAAAAATACTGTGCCCATTAGTTTGTTGTGCCTCTGTCCAGCAGTGACCCAGAGATGATTCCCGGGGTAAACCTACGATCTCCCATCCACAGGTCTAGATTTCTCTTGAACAGAGTCAGCGAGGTGCTCTGCCTCACATGGACCGGGATTTTATTCCACAGCATAGGGAGTCTCTGAGTGATAAATCTATCCCTCCAGCACGTCCTATTTATATCCGTGCTAAGGTTTAAGTCGCTTGCTCTAGTGGTTTTGGTGGATTTGGATTTTTGAGGTGGAGCATGTCCATTAATTCGGGTTGGACATGGCCTTGTATGTCAGGCACATGTCACCTCTGAGCAGGCGGTATGCGACTGAATAGAGCTGGAGTTTCTTCAATCTGGCAGCATATGACAGATTTTGGAGTCCTTATCCTTTTGGTGAGGAACTTTTGGGGCCTCTCCAATTGCTGCAGATGTCGGGTGAGATACATCCCGAATGGGGCATTGTACTCGATCATTGGTCTGATAAGTGAAGAGTACAGGAACAATGACCTCACTAGATCTGGATGTGAATCCCTTCATGATCAGGTGGGCAATGTAGAAGGTCTTTCTAACCACTTTAGCAATGTGAGTGTCAAAAGAAAGGCCACTGTCAACCTGGGTCCCCAGGTCCCTGATAACCTCTTCTGTGCTTAGTGGATTGCCACCTATATGGTAGCTTGGGGTTACCTTGTTTTTCCCGAAGGGTATGACTATACATTTTTGGCGTTTAACTTCAGGCCATGGCTCTGGCACCAGCTATCTGTTTCCGTGAGTCCCTTCTGAAGGATATCAGTGTCCGATGCACTTTCCACTATGGCGCCCAGTTTGCAGTCATCTGCAAACTTTGTCAAAGTCCTCCCATGTTGGCCTGTACTTCTGAGAAGTAGATGCCAAACAATAGGGGGCCAAGGACCGAGCCCTGTGGGACACCACTTGTGACCGGCTTGGAGTCTGACACAGCGCCAGCAACTCTAACCCTGTGGGTTCTGTCCTTAAGCCAGTTTGCAACCCATCTTGTGACATATGGGTTTACATTTAAGCTGGTAAGTTTTTCTACAATACCCGAGTGGGGTATTGTGTCGAAAGCCTTTGCAATAGGACTAGGATAGGATAGAATAGGGATAGGACTCTGTTCCGCCCTGCTTGTTGATGTACCACACTACAGACATATTGTCTGCCTGAATTGCAATGATCCCATTGGGTAGAGAGTTCTGAAGAGCTTGCAATGCTAAAAGCACTGCTCTCATCTCCAAGACATTTATGTGCAAGTGGTACTCGTGGGGTTGCCAGGTGCCCTGGACAGTCCTGCCCTGAAAATGCCCCCCCCCCACCCGATCAGAGAGGCATCCGTGGTCACAGTGGCAACTGGAGGAGGAAGGACAAATGGTCCTGGGGTACTGATGGGGATACCACAAGTCAAGCGGTCTTTGCATAAATGCGTGATTATCTTGTGAGACATAGGAAGTTGTTGAAATGACCATTGGGTGAAAAGCATCCACTGGAGAATCCTCATGTGAAAGCGAGTCAGAGGAACTAATATGGTCGCTGCAGCCATGAGACCCAAGGTTTTTAGGATGAATCTGGCCTGAATCTTTCTGCATCCTAATAATACCTGTACATGTCGGCAAATGTCTGCCACTCTGTCTATTGGAATTCTTGCGGACAGATCTTTCGTATTTAATCTTGCGCTTATAAAGGTTAAAGACTGACAAGGCGACAATGCAGACTTTTTGAAATTTATTGAGATACCTAGGTTGGAGCATGTTTGGATGGTATAATCCCTGGCTCTCAGCAATTGATGTCTGGTTGTAGCAGTAAGGAGACAGTCGTCTAGATATGGAAACACCTGGAATCCTTGCCGTCTCAGGTGAGCGATAACCACCGCCATACATTTGGTGAACACCCTGGAGGCTGTGGTGAGACCAAAGGGCAGGGCTCTGAACTGGTAATGACTGTCTCCCAGCCGGAAGTGGAGAAACCTTCTGAAACACCTGTCCATTTTGATATGGTAGTACGCATCCTGAAGATCTATGGAGCACATCCAATTGTTCTGACCCAAAAAGGGTAGAATAGACTGAAGCGTGACCATCCGGAACTTCATTCTTTGAATAGTCTGCTGAGATCCAAAATGGGTCTCCAGTCCCCTGTCATTTTTGGTACCAAAAAGAACTCAGAGTAAATTCCGGATCCTTGCTGGTCTGCTGGGACTTGTTGGATGGCCCGTTTTTTTAGCAGTTTTGAAATTTCTTGTACTGCCTGTTCCCTTAGTCCGAGTGGAACATCTGGGATGGGCTTGTTTGCTTTTAAGGGGGTGTGGACAAAAGGGATTTTGTAACCTCAGGATATAATAGACCGTACCCATCTGTATCAGGCTTCTGGGTACAGAGACAATCTTCCCCTGACTGCCTCTGAAGGCGGGCAGCCCCTCAGGGGTGCTGGAAGGGCTTGTCAGAGAAAGATTCTCTGCTGCCCTGATTCTGCGGACCCCCCTCTGCCCCATGGGCGGCGTCTATTGTTCCCTCCTCTGCCTCTGGAGGGAAACTCGCCACGTGTGTCAGGCACTGTTCCCTGGGGTTTCCGGAACCACATCATTCCACTCTTCTTCCTGCTCACACCTGGTAAGGGTATCTTTCACTTGTGGTCCAAACAGAGCCGAACCATCGAAAGGGGTATTAGTGAAAGACGCCTTGAAGGGATCAGCAAAGTTACATAACCGCATCCAGGCATGTCTTCTCAAAGCCACGCCTGTGCTGTTGCCCTACTCGCCCCATCAGCCGCATACGAAATGAGCCGCATGGAGGAGTTGACTGAATTAAGAGTCGCCAGCTGGGAGTTAATCTTGTCTTGAGCCCCTGCAGCTGATGGATCTTGAAGGGTATCTCCTAGCTCCTTGAGGAGATCCCTCTGGAGACGGGTGAAGTGGCAGAAGTAATTCAACGACTGCATGGAGAAGGTCACTGAAGAAAACATCCACTCTTCCAGTATCTATCGTCCTAGAATCTTTATTAGGGGGATGGACAGGTACAGAAGTGTCAGCCAACTCCTTTTTCGTGGCCGCTGCTACCACCATGGCATCAACAGGGACACCCTTTGTCAAAAACTGTTTATCTTGAGGGGCCGTAATAAAAGGGCCTGCGGGGGTTGGTTCCAGTGTGTCCTGGGCTGACCACGCCTTCCGAGCCACTACTTCCATCAATGGATCGAAAGGCGGAGACACCCAGGAGGTGGAGGGGCGAGAACCAAACGCGTCCAGGAATACCGACTCATCCTCAGAAGGGTTAAGGGCAGTCCAGTTCCCCCTCTGCCTAAGGATCTCAAGGATGTCTGAGAAAGAGAAATCTTCAGAGGGGGATCTTGGGGACCCTTCCGAATCCTCCAAGTCGGTATCTGACGTGACAGACTCTGAGTCCACATGTTTCCTCTTACATTTCCTCTTTCGAGGGGGCTCCTCTGAAATTTCAGGGGAGGCCTCGTAAGAGGAAGATACACCCAGTGGGGTGACCTGGAGCGTTTGATCCCCTCGCTTGGGGTCTGGGGGAGGGGCAGAGACCGAAGCAGGCACCCTGGGGGGAGGAGCCGAAGGGGCTGATCAAGGTGCAGACTCAGAAGTCAGCACACTCCTCATGACCTCGAAGGCGCCCCTGTCCGGCAGAGAAGAGGGTTCTCGCTCCGGAAAGACAGGAATCCTCCCTGGCACCGAAAGGGATGGCTCCGAGGCCGATGTAGGAGCCGAGCTTACCTGCGCCATGGCTCCGAGAGGCAGAACGGGGTCGGACAAGGGTCCGATGCTACTCCCCTCGGAGCTGACAAGGGAGCCTCGGCGCCCAGATCCCTCCAAGGATGGAACCATTGAAGAAATCGGAGCAGACGACGGAGCCTAAAGGGGAAGCATCGGCGCCGAAGTTTCCAAGATCCGAGCCCCAACAAACTCCGGCTCTGAACTGACAGGAGGAGTCGGAGGAAGAACTACTTCAGAAACAGGAACAGCCACAGCCTGATGAGGAGGGCTAGTTATCATTTTAGCCAGGGCCTGCGATTTGAGGAGTCTACTAACAACCCTCTCCAAGTCATGATTGGATTAGCCTCGAGGACTGAGAAGAGTGGGACCGATGGCTCCGTTCAGATTGTAGTAAAGGCGACCCCGGAGCCGAGATCACTTATGGCTCCCTGACGGTTCTGACACCAAGGTCGGAGCAGAGTGAGATTCAGATACTTTGGTTCCAGCCGGAACCGAAATGGAAGCAGACGCTCCACCTGGCGACAGCTCCGTACTGGGAGCAGACGGCTTGGTGGGCTTAGGGGTTTTCGCTGGCTGAGGCTTCGCCGGAAACCCCTCGGGTTTTAGTAACCCTCTAAGAATCAACTTGTACCTAAGATCCTGCAGGCCTCTCGGACTAAAGGCATGACATACCAAGCAAGAGTCCTGCAATTGTAGGGCGCCCAAACAATAAACACAAGAAGTGTGACCGTCTGTCAGAGACATTTTCTGACAGCACACTTCTTGAACCCTGAAACCTTGGTATCCTTTGACATGCTCAAGAAAAAGGGATACCAACAGAAGTATACTAGACTAGTTTAAAGAAACAAACACACACACACACACACACTCTAGTCCCACACCTTCACACAAAAATTTAAAGAGAGTAACGATACTAGAAAAATAAACAAGAAATTTAATCTTTAACTACAAAGGCTAAACACTACTTCCTACTGGAAAAAGGGTTTATAAAAGGGAAGGGGTTAGCCTCTAATTAAAACGGCTACTTTAAGGGAGATTGGGGGGGGGGGGGACTCTCTAAGCAAAAACGAGTTTCCTAAAAGCCAGAAAACACAGGGATTAAAGATAGAGGGTACTAAAATTAGAAGTTATGTACCTACCATAACGTTCCATGTTAGTTGTCTTCTCTCGCCTTCTTTCTTGCTGGATGTTTTCGGAGCCGATCCTCGGCTCCGACTCGGCACTTGCTAAACTCGAGAGTCACTTTTACCAGCTCGAGGCAGCCCCATATCTCATGATGCAAGGCGGTAATTACCCAGATCTCGTTTGGTATCTAGAGGAAAAACTGCCTATAAAACTTTCCACCAAGGAAAGAGGAACAACTAACCTAAAAAGGCTGTAAAGGGAAACCAGGTAATCAAGGTCAAGAACTAACTGGTGTCCAAGGAAGAAGAATCTTCCAGAGAAATAGGGAGATCAAGGTCTGTCCAGGTTAGGGGGACAGGAGGGAGGGACGCAAGAAAGATGGCGAGAGAAGACAACTAACATGGAACATTATGGTAGGTACATAACTTCTAAATGTTAAGTTGTCAATCTCACCTTCAT
This sequence comes from Protopterus annectens, assembly GCF_019279795.1. Taxonomy (NCBI): domain Eukaryota; kingdom Metazoa; phylum Chordata; order Ceratodontiformes; family Protopteridae; genus Protopterus; species Protopterus annectens. The sequence continues at coordinate 499,762,513 of NC_056748.1, forward strand.
TCTTGCTGGATGGGACCGCGTCCCTAGCACCTCTATCCTGGGTGGCTCAATGGAACAGACTCTTGAGAACTGTGGAACCAAAGCTTGCCCTGTCCCTGGAGGCCAAATCCAATTTGTAATGAGAAACGAAGGTATGAGGAGTGGCCCAAGTGGCTGCTGCACAAATAGTATCTAAGGGTAGCCTAGCCTGAAAAGCTGTAGAAGTGGCTAGACCTCTTGTAGAATGTGCTTTAGGTTTTGAGCTCAGTTGTTTGCCCCTAAGCTGATAAATGTCAGAAATGGTAGAAGATAGCCATCTGGATAAGGTCACTTTAGAAACAGGGAGACCTTTTTTATTTTCAGCATAAGAAAGGAAGAGCTGATCAGACTTCCTAAATTGCTTCGTTCTGTCCAAGTAATATCTGAGTTGGCGATGAACATCTAGGTAATGTAATTTTTGTTCCGCCCTGTTAGAATAATTTGGAAAAAATACAGGAAGATCAATGGATTGGTTTAAATTGGTCTTAGAAGCAACCTTGGGCAAAAAGGATGGATTGGTTCTTAAGGATACTCTGTCCTTGTGGAAGACCAAGTAAGGGGGACGAACACAGAGGGCATGAAGTTCAGACACTCTTCTAGCAGAGGTAATAGCGACAAGAAAAAGTGTCTTCCAAGAAAGAAACTTTAATGAACATGAAGCAGCCGGTTCGAAAGGGGGAAGTATCAAGGATGTCAGCACTAAATTTAGGTCCCACTGTGGTGGAGGATCCCTAACAGGGGGTTTAAGAAGGAACACTCCTTTGAGAAAGGCTTTACAAAGTTTGTGGGACATAATGTTGTGGTCTGCAAATCCGACATGGAAATTCGAGATTGCTGCCAACTGAACTTTGACTGTGGAAGACGAAGAACCTGAGTGAAAAATTTCCGCTAGAAAATCCAAGACTGACTGAATAGGGGCAGTAAAGGGGTCTATGTTCTTAGATTTTGCCCAAAGTGAGAAGCGTTTCCACTTGCTAGAGTAAATCCTCCTGGTAGAGGACTTAAAAGAAGCTATTATGATATCTCTAACGGGGTTAGAGATCATAGGAAGCCCGGCTAAGGAAGGAAGTGGAGCAACGAAGCTGTGAGGTTTAGGGAAGGAACGGACCGGTGCAGTTGACCCGACTGGTGGGTCAGAAGATCTGGAGCTGGGTACAGATGCCAAGGCTGCACCAAAAGATGGCGATGAAGGAACGGGAACCAAATTTGTCGAGGCCAGTAAGGGGCAATGAGAATCATTATGGCTCTCAAGACGGTAGCTTTCTGGAGTACTTGTGGTATCAACGGAAAGGGAGGAAAAGCATAAAGGAGTTCCCGGGGCCAATCTTGGGTAAGAGCATCTCTGGGGGGATGGCCCGGAAGTGGAAAGAGAGAGAAGTCGTCTGGGCATTTGCTGTTTTGAGGTGTAGCAAAAAGATCGCAGCATGGGCGGCCCCACTTGTGAAAAATCTCCTCCACTATGGACTGCTTGAGAGACCACTCGTGAGGCATGAGTATAGCTCTGCTCAATCGGTCCGCTATTATGTTGGTTTTCCCGGGGATATGCGTTGCTACCAGAAACCGATGAGAGGAGATTGCCCATTGCCAAAGTCTGAGAGCTTCTCGACACAAGGGATAGGACTTGGCTCCGCCCTGCTTGTTGATGTACCACACCACGGACATGTTGTCCGTGTGAACTGCAATAGTTCCTAAGGGAAGAAAGTCGTTGAGGGCTTGCAACGTTAAAAGCACTGCTCTCATCTCTAGGACATTTATGTGCAGGTGGTATTCGAACGGTTGCCACGTGCCATGAACCATCCTGTCCTGATAATGCCCCCCCACCCGATCAGGGAGGCATCCGAAGTGACCGTGGCTACCGGGGCCGGGGGAACAAATGGTCTGCCCTGATGGACTAGAGGAGAGGAAATCCACCAGGATAGATGGTTCTTGCAGGTTTGTGTCACCAGGATCTTGTGACACATGGGAAGCTGCTGGAAGGACCATTGGGTGAACAACATCCATTGTAGGAGACGCATGTAAAAACGGGCCAGAGGAAGAAGTGTGATGGCAGCTGCCATGAGGCCCAACACTTTCAGGACCAACCTGGCTTGTACCCTTTTGCTGGATAGGATGATCCGAATGTGGTTTTGGATATCTAGGATTCTCTGACTTGTTAGGTTTGCTAACATCCGAGTAGTGTCTAGATTTGCGCCTATAAAGGTAATAGATTGGCAGGGTGATGAGGAAGACTTTTCGAAGTTGACCGAAATTCCTAACTGACCGCAGAGACGTAGAGTGTAATCTCTGGCTTGGAGAAGTTGATGCCTGGTGGTGGCTGAGAGGAGCCAGTCGTCGAGATACGGAAACACCTGGAATCCTTGACGTCTCAGGTGAGCCGTGACTGCTGCCATGCATTTGGTGAACACTCTGGGGGCTGTAGTGAGACCAAAGGGCAGGGCTCTGAATTGAAAATGACTGGTCCCCAGCCGAAAGCGGAGAAACCTTCTGGAGCGTCTGTGGATTTTTATGTGATAGTACGTATCCTGAAGGTCTATGGAGCACATCCAGTTGTCTTTGCCCAGAAAAGGCAAAATCGATTGAAGTGTGACCATCCGAAATCTTGTCTTTTTGACAGAGTTGTTGAGCCTGCTGAGGTCTAATATTGGTCTCCAGTCTCCCGTCTTTTTGGGAACCAAAAAGAACCTTGAGTAGATTCCGGACTCTAAATGATCTGTTGGAACTGGCTGGATGGCCCTTTTTTCTAGAAGCTTTGAAACCTCTAGCTTTGCAATTTCCCTTAGACCGGGTGGAACGTCTGGAAGGGAACCTTTTTGAGGGAAGGGGCTTTCCTTGAAAGGAATCTTGTAACCCTCGGATATGATCGACTGTACCCATTTGTCTTGAGAGAGGGAAAACCAGGCTTTTGGGTACAGCGACAATCTCCCCCCGACTGCCTCCAAGGGTGGACAGTCGGGCAACACCTCAGGGATGCTGGAAGGGCTTGTCAGAGAGGCTCTCTGCTGCCCTGGTTCTGTGGACCTCCTCTGACCCTAGGGCGGCATCTATTGTTATTACCCCCTCTGCCTCTGGGGGTAAACTGACCACGTGCGTCAGGCGTGACTCCCTGAGATTTTCGGAACCACATTTTCCCTCCCTTCTGACCTTTGGGGTAAGGTCTAGAAGGGGTGGAGAAACGGACTCCTACGGCAGAAAGAGTCTTGCCGTCTTGCTCGCACCTGGTCAAAGTGTCCTTCACCTGAGGGCCAAACAATGTTGTCCTATCAAAGGGAGAGTTCGTGAAGGACGCCTTAAAGGGATCTGCAAAATTACACAGCCGCATCCATGACTGAAGTCTGAGAGCCACTCCTGTGCCTGCAGCTCTACTCGCCCCATCGGCTGCATAAGAAATGAGCCGCATGGAGGAGTTGGTTATGGAATTAAGGATTCCTAGCTGAGAGGCAATCTTTTCCTGAGCCCCTGCCGCTGATGGATCCTGTACTACTTCACCCAATTCTTTGAGGATGTCTCTTTGAAGTCTGGTGAAGTGACAAATAATTCAGCGAACGCATAGCTAAGGTCGCTGAGGAAAACATCCGCTTGCCATACCTGTCCATGGTCCTAGACTCCTTGTTAGGAGGATGGACTGGCACGGAAGGATCTGCAAGTTCCTTTTTGGTGGCGGCCGCCACCACCATGGCATCAACCGGGACACCTTTAGTGAGAAACTGCTTTTCAGCGGGGGCCGTGATAAATTTTGAAGGTCTCCTGGGGACTGGTTCCACCGAATCAGGAGATGCCCACGCCTTTCGAGCTATGACCTCCATGAAGGGGTCGAAAGGCGGAGACACCCAGGAGGTGGAGGGTCCAGATCCAAAAGCCTCCAGGTATACCGATTCATCCTCGGAGGGATTAATGGAGGGCCAGTTCCCCCTCTGTTTCAGAAGTTCAAGGATGTCTGAAAAGGAGATTTCCTCAGAGGGGGATCTTGGGGAACCCTCAGACTCATCTAAATCGGTATCTGATGTTGTAGACTCAGGGGAGTCTAAGTGCTTCCTCTTGCAGGTCCTCTTACGCGGGGGTTCACCTGAAGGATCAGGAGAAACCTCGGAAGAGGAAGTTCTTCCCAATGGGGAAACCTGGGGCGATGGATCTCTGGGTCCGGGAGCAAGAGAGCAGGAAGAGGCATCTACAGGCACCATAGAGGGAGGAGCTAAAGGAACCGACTGCTTACTAAGCTCAGGGGCTAGCACACTCCATCACCTCGAAGGCTCCCCTCCCAGGGAGGGCCGAGAGATCCCGCTCCGAAGAAACAGGGATCCCTGGTCCCACTGAAAGGGAAGGCTCCGAAGCAGATGTCGGGACCGAGCTCACCAAGGCCGAAGCTCCGAGAGGGAGAATGGGGTCGGACAAGGGTCTGATGCCACTCGCCCCCTCGGAACCGACCAGGGAAGCCCGACACCCGTTTCCCTCCAAGGACGGTCTCAAGGAGGAGATAGGAGTCGAGGACGACGGAGCCGAAAGGTGTGGTATCGGCTCCGAAGCAGCAACAGTCACGGTACATATAATCTCCGGCTCCGAACTCTGTAGGAGAGTCGAAGGAGGAATTTCAGGAGGGTGTAGAATAGCTGTCGTCTGTTGAGACGGGCTATGGAGCATCTGGTCTAGTGCCTGTGATTTTAATAGCCTACTCACCACTCTCTCTAAATCATGGTCTGAGAGCCTGGAAGACCTCGATGATCGGCTCCGATGGCTCCGCTCCGAAAGCAAGGGGGAGGCTGGAACCGAGTGCCTAGATTCCAATGAAGGAGATCTAGACCTCTTTTTCGACGGAGCCGAAGAACCTTTGGCTCCAGTCGGAGCCGATAACTTGTCGGCTCCGAGCGGAGACAAAGATATCTTGGCTCCAGCCGGAGCCGAGACATGCTTCGACGCTAGGGTGTCGGCTCCAGCTGAAGCAGACAGGTGCCAAAGCCAGGGTATCGGTGCCGAACGGCGCCGGTACTGAAGCTCCAACAAGGAAGGATAGGCTCCGGACGGAGCCGATGTCGACTCTGGCGGAGTCGGAACCAAGACCACAGACTTGGACACCGAAGTCTGGGTCTTGGGAGGCTTAGAGGGCTTCCCGGAGCCGACCTTAGCCAGGGAGCTCTTAGGCTTAAGAAGACCCCTGAGGATCAACTTATTTCTAAGTTCCTGCAGGACTCTCTGGCTGAAAGAATGACAGATAGCACAGGAGTCCTGCAGGTGTAGGGGTCCCAGGCAATAAATACAAGAAGTGTGACCGTCTGTCAGAGACATCTTCTGACAGCACGAGTCACACTTCTTGAAACCTGAGACCCTAGTATCTTTGGATATGTCTGAGTCCTAACACACACACACACACACACACACACACACACACACACACACACACACACACACACACACACACACACACCAATCAGACCAAAAAGACACTAATAAATAAAAATCAGAACAGTGAGACAACACCCACACACCTAAGGAAAATCCTGACAGGAACTGTGAGGGAGGGTAAGGCCTAAGGCCCAAAACACAGAAACTTATGGATAAGGGAACTAAAGGGTAATGGGTATGGAGCTAAGTGAATAAGGTTCACTAAAAAACTATAAAGAATAAAATTTTTGGGTACTGGGATATCTAATTCTTTCAAAAAGAGTAATGAAAAATCACTTACCAGGAGCTGGTAAAAAGGATGACCTCATTAGCGAAGCGGCAAACGAGATCTGGGTAATTACCGCCTTGCATCATGGGATATGGGGCTGCCTCGAGCTGGTAAAAGTGACTCTCGAGCTTAGCAAGTGCCGAGTCGGAGCCGAGGATCGGCTCCGAACCCATCCAGCAAGAATGAAGGCGAGATTGACAACTTAACATCTAATCTAACAGTAATACACTACTAAAAAAAGCTTTAAATATATACTAAATTTTAACCAATAAGTATCACAAAAAAGTTAAATATGACCTGAGCCAGTAAAGCGCAACCTTATAGCTAAAGTGGCAAACGAGATCTGGGGGTCTAGCGCCAGGCACTGTGGGATATAGGGAGGTCTCGAGCCAGTAAATAGCTCTCGAGCTTTAGAAAATGGCCAAGTCGGAGCCAAAGATCGGCTCCGAACCCAGCCAGCAAGAATGAAGGTGAGAGAGACAACTTAACATTAGTGGGTTCCTCCCTGCTTGTTGATGTACCACATCACTATGGTGTTGTCTGTTTTGATTAGTAGAGGCCCCGGAGAGAGTAGGGGTCTGAAAGCGGTTAGAGCATGCTGAACAGCTAGCATCTCTTTTTGATTGATTTGCAGATGAATTTGATTTGGGCTACAGTGGCCCTGAATGCACCTGCTATCCAGGTGTGAACCCCAGGCATAGTCTGATGGGTCTGTGGTTAGGTTCTGGGCAGCGTGGGGTTGTGAAAAGGGAAGTCCCTTCCTGTGGTTGCATGCTGTTGCCCACCAAAGAAAATCTTTCCTTAGACAAGGTATCATAGGTATAATAGTTTCCAGGTCCTGAGAATGTTGACACCAAAGGCTTTTTAAGTACCACTGAAGTTTCCTCATATGCAGTCTGGCATATGGAATTAGTAGAATGCAGGAGGCCATGAACCCTAGAGCTTGCAGGATTTTCCTTGATGATAACTGGGTTCTGTTGGCCAGTTGAGAGAAGTAGCCTGTCAGGCTTGTTTTTCTGGAGTAAGAAATACCATCTGGGATGCTGTGTCCAGGCTTACTCTCAGGAACACAATTTTCTGACTGGGGACTAGTTTGGATTTCTTTTCGTTTACAGTGTACCCCAGTGAGGTCAGTAGGTCTTTAAAAATGTCAGGTTCTGTAACAGGTTTTCCTGACTGTCTGCCTGAATCAGGCAGTCATCCAAGTAGGGGGTAGATTTGAATATTTCTTTGTCTGCAAAAAGCAATGGCTGGAGCCAGGCATTTTGAGAAAACTCTGGGAGCAATGGATAAGCCAAAGGGAAGTGCAGAGAACTGATAATGCATAGATCCTGCCCTGAAAAGTACAGTTCTGTACACTTACCATAAATGTAGATGCTTGAGTGTATTCACTGTTGCAGTCATTACATTTGGGGTAATCCTGCTGGCAGGTTGCCCTCAGTCGGCCTGAATTCCAAAGTCCTGGGTCCTGCGTCGGCCGCTGTCACCCCTTCCCTGACGTCAGGTCGTCAGGGGTATAAAAGATGCGGCCAATGCAATTTTCTTTCGTTTTTCTTGCCCCAGATGTCAGGTGCCCCCTATAAGGGTAGCCAAAATTTATATACATATAAATACATGCACCAATACAAACTTTACCTTCATCTACAAGCAAATACACCACATAGGTTGTATAAATCAGAGAAGAAAAGATAGGTACCAATAGAAGAAAAGGGGGATGGTGGGTAACCTGGACTGCAACAGTGAATACACTCTAACATCTACATTTATGGTAAGTGTACACAACTGTACTATGTTCTACGTGTTTCACTGTTGCAATCATTACATTTGGGTAGAGTCCCCAAAGCTATGGATGGGAGGCTGGAGCTAAACAGCATTAGGAGCGGCTATAAGACCCTGCAGGACTGCAGTGGCAAAGCCTACCCTGGATTTAGAGTACAGTGGCAGATGATGGTGCTTGGTAAAGGTGTGCACTGAACTCCAAGTAGCTGCCTCTAAAATGTCCTTGGTTGGTACTCCCCTGAGACAGGCTGCTGAAGTGGCTGCAGCTCTGGTGGAATGGGGCCTAATGCCCTTAGGCACTGGCTCGCCATGGTATAAGTAGCAGAAACGAACGCAGTGGCCTATCCACTTTGAAATAGTCTGCTTTTGAGATAGTCTTTCCTTGAGGTCCTGCAGCATACGTCACTGGTAATTGCTCTCTCTTTCTGAAAACTTTGGTTCTGTCCAAGTAGAATCTAAGCTGTCTGTGTACGTCCAAAGAATGTAGAATTCTTTCCCCCTTGTTCTGTGGATTTGGATAAAAAGTTGGCAGATGAATGGTCTGGTTAAGAGCCACACTGGACACCACTTTAGGCATAAATGTAGGGTTTGTCCTCAGGGACACCCTGTCCGGATAAAAAATGATGAAAGGTTCCACAGCCATGAGTGCCTGTAGCTCTGAAACTCACCTTGCAGAAGTTATTGCTAGGAGCAGAGCTGTTTTCCAAGATAAAAAACTTTATATCAGCAGAAGCAGCTGGCTGAAAAGGAGGCAGGGTGAGTTTTTCCAAAACATAGTTAAGGTCCCATGCAGGCATTGGTGATCTCCTTGGAGGCCTTAAATTTTTGGCTTCTCTGAGGTACTGTTTTAAGAAGGGATGAAAAAAGATTGGTGGCTCTGCATTGCAATGAGCCGAAATGGCAGAGGCATGAATTTTAATAGATGAGAAAGATAGGCATTTGTCCAGCATCTCAGTTAAGTATTGTAAAATCTGAGGAATATTTGGCACAGCTGTATCTGTTCCTTGTGCCTGGTTCCAAGCACAGAATCTCTTCCATTTTCCCGCATAAGATTTTCTAGTACTAGGCCGTCTGGCTTCCAAAATGACATCCATCACAGCTTTGCTGAGAGGTGTGTTTTGTATGACTACATTATCCACCATGCTGCCAGGTTTAAAGTCCTGAGCTGGTTGTGCAGGATCGGATTGTTTTGCTGGGACAGTAGATGCGGTACTTGAGGTAAGGTCCAAGCTGGGCATTGAGACAAGCTCCTTAATATTGGGTACTAGTGCTGGCGGGACCAGTCTGGTGCAATCAGTATCATCCTTGGCTTCTCCTGTCTGACCTTTAGGAGTACTTTGGGGGGAGAGGCATATACTGATAGGTTTTTCCAGCTGAAGGATAGGGCGTCCACTTTCCATGCTTGTTTGTGATAAATCCTTGTGCAGAATCTCTTTAGTTGGTAGTTGTGAGGGGAGGCAAACAGATCTATGTCCGGGCATCCTCATTTCCTTGTTATGCTGAAGACTTGTGGATCCAGCTGCCACTTGTGGGGTCCATGAGGTTTCTGCTTAGATCGTCTGCCAGAGTATTTTTCCTTCCTGGCAGGAATTGTGCCTGCAGATGTACTTGGTAAGTCAATGCTGTGTCATGGCTAGTCTGCAAAGGGGGTAAGAATGTGTGCCCCCCTGCTTGTTTATATACCACATGACCGTGGTGTCTGTCTTTATTAGTAGTTGCCCTGGATGAAGTAGGCCCTTGAAAGCTGTCAGGGTACTTTGAACAGCTAGCATCTCTTTTTGATTGATATGTAGATGCATTTGGTTTGATGTCCATGTTCCCTGAATGCATCTTCTTGCCATGTGGGCCCCCCAGGCATAATCTGATGCATCCGTTGTTAGTGTCTGCCTGGTTGGGGGTAATGTGAATGGCTGTCCCTTGTTTTGGTGACAGGCCTTTGCCCACCATCGAAACTCCTGTTGCAGGCAGGGAATGAGAGAAAGTATAGTTTCCAGGCTGTGGCAATGTTGAGTCCAAACACTTTTTAGGTACCACTGAAGTTTCCTCATATGCAGTCTTGCATATGGAATTAGTAGGACGCAGGATGCCATGAAGCCCAAAGCCTGCAGAATTTTTCTTGCAGATAACTGGGCCTTTGTTGCTAACATTTTGAAATAGGTAGTCAGTTGCCTTTGTTTGTCTGGCGTGAGATAAGCCATCTGGGCAGTTGTATTTAAGCTTGCACTCAGGAATATTATCTCCTGAGAGGGTACTAATTTTGATTTCTTTTCGTTGACTGTGTACTCTAGGCATGTTAGAAGTTTTTTCACAAACGCCAGATGCTGCAGAATGATGTCCTTGTTCTGATTGAATTAGACAGTCGTCCAAGTAAGGATATATTTGTAATCCTGTCTGCAGAATGCAATTACTGGTGCCAGCCACTATGTGAAGACCTTGGGCGCAGTAGATAAGCCAAAGGGCAGTGCAGAGAATTGGTAATGCATTGAGCCAGCCTTGAATCTGAGGTATCTTCTGCATATTTGTCTGACTGGGACATGCAGGTATGCCTCTTTTAGATCTAGTTACCAGCCAAGCGTTCTTGCCCAGCATGGGCAAAAGCTGCTGCAAAGTCAACATTTTGAACTTTGGTATATCCAGGTATGTGTTCAGAATCGATAGGTCCAGTATGGGCCTCCAGGCCTTGTCCTTTCTGGGTACAAAGAACAGTCGAGTAAAATCCTTGCCCCCGCTCATGGTCTGGCACTTGTTGAATGGCCCTCATGTCCATGAGGGATGAGACTTGTTTTTGTGCCTCTGCCCATTGATTTTTTGGCAGATCTGGCCAGCCGTTTGCCTTTGGCAGGGTATGGAAATGGAACTTGTAGCCTTGTGACACTATATTTAGAACCCACTTGTCCTGGGTTATAATGTGCCAATTTTGTGAAAAAAGTGCTAATTTTCCCCCTAAGGGTGTTGCCAGGAAATAAGTGCTTGGTGCAGGCAGGGGGAAGTCACTGGGACTGTTTCCTGTAAAGTTGTGATTTGTCTTCTCCACTTTTGGAGATGGAAGCACCCCATTGCTTTGACCTGTATGAACCTTGTGCCTGGGATCTGCCTCTAGCGCGTCTGGGTCTGCTCCTTTGAGGTCTGTCTGACACAGGAAAGGACCAATTCTTTGATGGCCAGTGTCTACTAAAAGTACAGTTTTGTACCTACCATAAATGTAGATGTCCGATAGATATGCAACTGCAGTCATAACATATGGGTTGTCCTGCCTCAGGCAGCCCTCGGTCGGCCGGATTCCAAAGTCTGGGTCCGACGTCGGCTGATGTCGCATTTCTCTCCGACGTCAGAGTGGCTGGAGTATATAAGCATCAGCCGACGCCATCTTCTTCAGTGTTTCTTGCCCCAGATGCCAGGTGCCCTCCAAGGAAGGCTGTAATCAAATTGGAAGAAAAACAGATTTCCAGACAAATAAATAAGCAATAAACAGATACACCATAACAGATATCCCCAGCTAAGGGTAACAGGGATAGGAGTGGACCCAAGGCATAGAGGGGAAGGAGGGAGGGAAAACCCGACTGCAGTTGCATATCTATCGGACATCTACATTTATGGTAGGTACAAAACTGTACTATGTCCTTCAAGAATGCAACTGCAGTCATAACATATGGGTTGAATACCATAGCTTAGCTGGGGGAGGTGGAATGCTCTAAGAAAAGGATGGTGTAGCTATCAATCCTTGCAGGACTGCAGAAGCAAAGCCTGCTCTGGATCTGGAATATAGAGGAAGGTTGTAGTGTTTGGAAAATGTATGCACGGAGCTCCATGTAGCAGCTTCTAGAATGTCTTTTGTAGGCACCCCTCTTAAGAATGCTGTAGAGGTGGCTGTAGCTCTGGTGGAGTGTGGTCTGACATTGACTGGCGCACACTTTCCATGGAAGGAATAACAAAATCTGATGCAATGTCCAATCCATTTTGAAATTGTCTGTTTTGAAATTGCTTTTCCTTGTACTCCAGGGTAAGCTACAAAAGCTGATCAGACTTCCTACTGGTCTTGGTTCTGTCCAGGTAGTAGCGAAGCTGTCTGTGAATGTCCAAGGTATGCAACAGTCTTTCCCCTTTGTTCTCAGGATTGGGAAAGAAAGTAGGCAGGTGAATTGCTTGATTTAAAGAGACCCTAGATACCACTTTTGGGAGAAAGGTAGGGTTAGTTCGTAAGGAGACCCTGTCTCTGTGAAAAGTTATGAACGGTGGTATAGCCATTAGGGCCTGTAATTCCGAAACCCTTCTTGCTGAGGTAATGGCCAACAGGAATGCTGTCTTCCAGGAAAGAAATTGTAAATCCACAGAGGCTGCTGGCTCAAAGGGAGGTAAAGTCAATTTTTCTAGGACAAAGTTGAGGTCCCAAGCTGGTACTGGTGCCCTTCTTGGGGGCTTTATATTCTTGATTCCTCTAAGAAATTGCCTTAACAAAGGATGTGAAAACACAGGTGGATCAGTGTTGTATCTAGCTGAGATAGCTGAAGCATGTATTTTTATAGAGGAGTATGAGAGCCCATTATGTAGCATATCTGCCAAATATTCCAGGATGAGTGGGATGCTCAAAAGTGATGCATCATGGCCCTTGGTGGTATTCCAAATGCTGAATCTCTTCCATTTGGCTGAGTAAACCTTTCTGGTGGATGGTCGGCGTGCTTCTGTCAGTATCCGCTGAACTTCTTTGGAAAGAGGTAGGTTGAGGTTATTCATGGGATCTCTCCCAAGCTGTTAGCTGTAGCATCTGGATGTTGGGAAGAACTGTCCTGAAGTTGTGTTGAGTCAAAAGTTGGGGCCATTGAGGGAGGGCCCATGTTTTGTTGTGACATATGCTCTGTAGTAGTGGGTACCAGTGCTGTCTTGGCCAGTCTGGAGCTATTAGTATCCCCTTGGGCTGCTCTGCTTTGATCTTTAGTAACACTGTGGTCATCAGTGGCAGAGGTGGAAATGCATAGATTTTTAGGGAGCTCCAGTTGAATGAGAGAGCATCTATTTTCCATGCTTTTGGATGATATGTCCTTGAACAAAACTTCTGTATTTGATGATTGAGGTGGGAGGCAAATAGGTCTATGTCCGGCCTGCCCCATGTCGAAGTGAGTATAAAGATTTCTGGATGTAACCTCCATTCGTGGGTCTAGGAAATTCCTGTTTAGACTGTCCGCCAGAACATTGTCTTTGCCTGGAACAAACTGGGATTGCAACTGTATGTTTAGGCTCAGTGATTTTTCCCAAAGATTCATTGTCAGTCTGCAAAGGGGGTAAGAATGAGTGCCCCCCTGCTTGTTTATGTACCACATCACAGTGGTGTTGTCTGTCCGTATTAGTAGGTGGCCTGGTTGTAGTTGTTGTCCGAAGGCCTCGATGGCATGCATTACTGCCAGCATTTCTTTTTGGTTGATGTGCAGATGTGTTTCCTTTAGAGACCATTGTCCTTGAATACATCTGCCCTCTATGTGCGCCCCCCATCCAAGGTCTGAGGCGTCTGTAGTCATGGTCTGTGTTATCTGAGGCTTTTTGAAAGACATACCTGTGTTTGACTGGCTTACTGAGGCCCACCATAGAAATTCCTTTTGAAGACATGGAATGAGTGGTATGGTTGCTTCTAGGTTGTTGCTGTGTTGAGACCATAAGCTTTTTAGGTACCGTTGAAGCTTTTTCATATGTAGTCTTGCTAGTGGTACCAGGAGAATGCAGGATGCCATGTAACCCAGGGCCTGTAGGAATCTCCTTGCAGTCATCTGGGTGAGCTTTGCTAAAGTTTTGAAGTAAAGAGTTAGCTTCTTTTGCTTGTCTTCTGTCAGGTAAGCCATTCGAGAGGCTGTGTCTAGTTTGGCTCCTAAGAAGGTCATTTGCTGGGATGGCTGAAGTCTTGACTTTTGAAAGTTGAGTGTGTATCCCAGAGCCTGTAGCAAATGTATGACATAATTCAAGTTTTTTGTCAAAGTTAGTTTGTTGTCCGCTTGTATGAGGCAATCGTCCAGGTACGGGTAGATTTGAATCCCCTGTAGCCTGCAATGAGCAATTACTGAAGCCAGGCATTTCGTGAATACTCTGGGCGCAGTAGATAAGCCAAATGGCAATGCTGAGAATTGATAATGCTCTGGCCCTGCAAGAAATCTGAGGTATCTTCTGCAGCTGTGTCTGATAGGGACATGCAGGTACGCCTCCTTGAGGTCCAGAGTAATCAGTCAAGACCCCTTGCCCAGCATGGGAAGGAGTTGCTGTAGAGTCAGCATTTTGAACTTTGGTACTATGAGAAAAGTGTTTAAAGCGGACAAGTCCAGTATTGGTCTCCATTGAGTTTCTTTTCTTGGAACAAGGAACAGTCTTGAGTAAAACCCCTGACCTTGTTCTTGTTGTGGAACTTTTTCTATTGCTTTGATCTGAGCAAGCAGAGAAATTTGCTTGATAGCCTCTGCCCTCTGGTTTTGTGGCAGGTTTGGCATGCCCAGTTTTCTTGGCAAGGTATGAAAATGGAACCTGTAACCATGGTCTATAATGTCCAAAATCCATTTGTCCTTTGTCAGTTTGTGCCAATTGCTTGTAAACAGAGATAATTTTCTGCCCAAAGGAGCTTCTGCTTGCTCCTTGGTAAGCGGACCTAGAGGAAAGTCATTGAGAATGTCCCTGTGGGGCGGGAGAAACCCGTGTCACTTCTTTGGTTTGCTGGTTGCCACTGTCGTCCCCTGTAGGATCCTCTGTATTGGCCTCTTCCTCGGGCACGCCTGCTTTTGCCCCTTTGAAATCTTTCAGGATTAGGAAAGGACCAGTTTTTTGAAGGCCAGTTCCTGCTGAATCTAGGTGGCTGAACCTGGAGGAAATCTTTGACTGTCTGAACTGACTTGGCTTTTTCCTCAATGGACTAACACATCTTTAGCATTAGCACCAAAAAGCTTGTTCTTTTCCAAGGGTGCATCAAGAAGTTTTGCCTTAACATGATCTGGTAAAGGTTGATCTTTTAACCATGCATGTCTACGAATGACCGCCCCTGTCATAGCTGCCCTACATGAAGCTTCCAATGCATCATATCCACACTGTAGAAAGTGATTGCTAACTTGCTGAGAATTGTGTACAGCCTCCTGCAAAGACTTCCTATCTAAAGGTTCAGGGGAGGCCAATCTTTTCTGTAAATCATCTAACAGGAAATCCTGATATTGAAACATGTGAAAGAGACAATTGAGAGCTCTCATAGATAAAGTAAAGTAGTGGAGGTGTAGACCTTCTTCCCCCATCTCTCTAAGGACCTTGCCTTCCCTGTCGGAGGGCAAAGGGATTTTGGAGGTGGTAGCTGAAACCCCTTTAGGCCCCTGGGAAATTGTTTCTAAATCAACAGCATGGGCCCTAAAGAAATGGGAATGGGTTTCTGGGACCCTATAGTATCTGTCAGGCTTGAAAGGAGCAGGAGGAAGAGTATCAGGGGTAACACTGGAATCAGAGTATAAATCATCCAAAACATCAAGCACAGGAGGTATAGCTAAGGGTCTGTGTTGGGGCTTTTTAAGGAAGGTTCGAGAGGCTTTCTGGAATCTGAATATTCCTGGCCTTGCCACTTAAAATGCTCCCTCATGGAATGCAGAACTTCCCCAAAAGACATATCCTCTGGAGGAGAAGCCGAGGGGATAGAATCCTCTGCATCTGAATCCTCATAGGTCTGGAAGGGCTCTTCCTGGTTTTCGGAGTGAACAGAGTCCTCAGAATCTTCATCTGTGGGAAGAGGGTCAGGGGGTTCAACCCTGGGCCTCTTATCGGGAGGAGTCTGGGATCCTCTCTCAGGATGGGCCTGGGAACCTCTGATCAGGGAAATTAAATCTGCAGCCATGGCCATGATTTGAGTTTCAGGAGTAGGTTGAGGTAAGGTCTTAGCAGAAAGATGCTTGGACTTGCTGGCTGCCTTGGCACGTGTGTAGGCCTTGATAGACATGGACATGGGAGGCCTAGCCGCTCCACGTGCAGGAGTGACCCTATCTACAACAATGGTCTCGGGCATTTCCTCGGTTTCAGTATCCGGAGGAAAGTCAATAACTGGCGGAGTGGCCTCCGGTATCGGAGGTATCGGTAATGCGGTGTCTTCGGTTCGGAGCGGTGGAATAACCGCCTTAGAGGGAACCAGAGCCCTCGCAGTTAATTTTGGCGTGGTGTCGGTGGAAGACGCGGGCCGAGGATGTCGGTCCCGGTCTTTTCGTTTCTTAGGAGTCTGCGTTGTCGGTTGTTCCAACGGCATCGTATAATCAAATTTATCGCCGAAAAAGTCTTCAGCGAACTCCGCCCGGCGCCTGAGAGTGCGCTTGTTAAAGCGAGCACAGGCGGCACAGGCCGAGAAGTCGTGGTCAGGGCCAAGGCAAGGGAGGCAGTAAGAGTGGAAATCCTTATGAGGTATTTGTTTACCACAAGACAAACAATTATTTACTTTTTCAGTAATTTCTGACATCGGCCGAGGCAAGAAAAGGTCCCCAACGGGGTACTTAGCTTTTTTGATGACTTCGGATTCGAAGAATACAGGAGCTGACTGACCGGCACTTGCGAACTGCTTCTGCTTCGGGCACCACGCGGCAAGAAAGACTGAAGAAGATGGCGTCGGCTGATGCTTATATACTCCAGCCGCTCTGACGTCGGAGAGAAATGAGACATCAGCCGACGTCAGACCCAGACTTTGGAATCCGGCCGACCGAGGGCTGCCCGAGGCAGGACAACCCATATGTTATGACTGCAGTTGCATTCTTGAAGGACATCTTAGGTGGCTGTACTTGTAAAAAATCTTTGACCGTTTGCATGGATTAAGCCTTGTCCTCTATTTTCTTTAACACCTCTTCTGCCTTAACCAAACAAAGTATCATGCTGTAAAGGTGCATCTAATAATTTAACTTTAACATGATCAGGCAGATTTTGTTCCTTTAACCAAGCATGCCTTCTAATTACAGAACCTGTAACTGCGGCCCTGCAAGAGGCCTCTAAAGAATCAAAACCACATTGCAAAGTATGCTTTCCAACTTGTTCAGCTGCATGCAATATATTCTACATTTCCTTGTTTTCTGCACATTCAGAGTTTAACAACATTTTCTGTTTAAGCAATGCCATGACATGTTGCTGATATTTAAGCATATGAAACTGACAGTTTAAGGCCCTTATAGCCAAGGTAGCAAATGTGTAAACCTTTTTTCCCCGTCTATCCAGTGCCCTAGAATCCCTGTCAGAAGGGGTAGGGTTTTTAGCAGCAGAAGCCTCAACTCCCTTGGGACCCTGAGAAATAGTTTCTGGGTCTGCAGCAGAGTTTTTAAAAAGGAATTTAAGTGAGTCAGGAACCCTGTAATATCTGTCAGGCTTAACAGGAGCTGGAGGTAAGGAGTCAGGGGTAAGATTAGACTCCGAAAACAGATCTACAATATCTAACACAGGAGGGATGGCTAGTGGTTTGTGCTGAGGTAGTGACAGGAAATCCCTGAGCCTCTTTTTAGATTCTGAAAAATCTTGGCTCTCCCAGTGGAAATGCTCCCGCATGGTATGTAAGGTTTCCCCAAAAGAATAGTCCTCAGGATGAGAAGCTGAAGGAATGGATTCTTCAGCATCAGAATCCTCAGCGGGGAAAAGAATATTCCTTATCAGAAGAGGAATCAGAAGAAATGGAAACCTGATCTGAAGATTCACAGTCAGTCTCTTGCTTAGGCCTCTTATCAGGAGGGGGATGGGAACCCCTGATCAAGGTAATCAAGTCTTCGGCCATTTTGAGCACCTGTTTTTTGGGCATGGGGGCCTGTCCACGTGGCTCGAATTTGCTTCTTTGCCTTTGAAGGTGTTTTAGTCTCTGCCTTTAAAGTCTGTTTAATGTATAGATGTTTGGGTCTGAATACACCCTCAGAAACTGGTGCCTGCTCAGCGACTCCGGACCCATCTGAAGGGTTAGCGTCCGAGGCTCCAATACTTTCAGTTTCCAGCGGCATGGCCAACTACACGTGGGAGTCAGTAGCGGCCTGCGACTCTAAAGTGGCGGTCGTCAGCGGCTGCGAAAGTGGCTCACTGAGAACCGGCGACTGGCTTAGGAGAAGCTTCGTCATCGGTTTTGGGCCTCAGCTGTCTTTCTCTCTTTGCGTTTTTTGTGAACTCCGGTAGTCGGATGGCTTTCCTACGACATTTCTGGATAATTAAACCTGCGTCCAAAGTAGTTTAAAGCAAAATCATAGAGACGCTTAATAGTGTGTTGGTTAAATCTAGCACAAAACAGACAACCCAGAAAGATGATAAGGGTCTAGGCAAGGAATACAGTAAGAATGAAAGTCATTATGAGGTATTTGATTCCCACAAGAAATACAATTAATTTTTCTGACATCGGTTCTGCAGCAAGAAAAAAAGTTTCCCCAACGGGGTACTTAGCTTTGTAAAGACTCTGGATCTGAAATTCGAACTCGAAAATCTCAGGAGTCGGCTGACCGGCACTTACAAACTGCTTCTGCTTCGGGCACCGCGAGGCAAGAAAGACTGAAGAAAATGGTGTCGGCCGCATCTTTTATACCCCTGACGACCTGACGTCAGGGAAGGGGCGACAGCAGCCGACGCAGGACCCAGGACTTTGGAATTCAGGCAGACTGAGGGAAACCTGCCAGCAGGATTACCCCAAATGTAATGACTGCAACAGTGAAACACGAAGATAATCATAGATATTTCCTGGAAGAGTCTCTGATTGGGATGTGCAGATAGGAATTTAGATCTAGAGTGGCTAACAAGGTATCTTTGGATAGCACAGGAAGAAAGCTGCTGGAGGGTGAGCATTTTGAATTTTGGTACCACCAGGAAGGTGTTTAGAATGGATAAATCTATGATTGGGCACCATGTGCCCTCTTTTCTGGGTACCAGGAGAAGTCTGGAATACAACCCTTGGCCTATCTAGTCTGCAGGAACAGGCTGAACTGCCCTCATGGAGAGCAGGGAATGAACTTGCTTTTGTGCCTCTGGCCACTGGTTTGGAGGAAGATCGGGGAACCCTTTTAGGGTTGGCAGTGTGTGAAAATAAAATTTGTACACCTGGTACACTATGTTGAGGACCCATCAATTGTTGGTGATGGAGGCCCAGTTTTTGGCATGGGTGGCAAGATTTCCTCCTAGGGACACAAACAGGTGGGCAGATGTAAGAGGTGGAGTTGAAAAGTCACTGCAAATTCTTTCCATAAGGGAGTGGCTTAGCACTCCCTGTTTTAGAAGTGGAGGTACTCCATTGCTTAGATCTCTGCACTCCCTAGGCCTGCTGTCTGGGGGGGGGTGTCTGCTTCCCCTAGGTCTAGTCTGAGCCAGCCTAGAGGGGGCTGGAAAGGACCAGTGTTTTGAGAGGCAATGCCTACTGAATCTTGGAGGCTAGACTTGCAAAAAGTCTCTGTCTGCATACATTTAGCTTTTCCTTCCATCTTTTTTAAAACCTCTTCTGCCTTGGTGCCAAACAGATCATCTTTGTTCAGTGGTGTGTCCAATAGTTTTGATTTGACATGGTCTGGCAAGGTCTGTTCCTTAAGCAAAGCATGCCTTCTAAGTACAGAACCTGTGACTGCTGCCCTGCAAGATGCTTCTATGGTGTCAAAAGTACAGTTTTGTACCTACCATAAATGTAGATGTTCGAAGATCCACATTGCTGCAGTCCTTACATATGGGTAGTCCGCTGTCCTCGGTCGGCCCGAATACCAAAGTATTAGGCTGACGTCGGTCAAGGCGCTTAAAACTGACATCAGGACGTCAGGGTACAAAAGCGCATGACCGACGTCACATCCTCAGTCTTTTCTTGCCCCAGATGTCAGAAGGCCCTAAAAAGAAAGGCCAAAGCCAAAAAACAGCAAAGAACAACCAACCACCCCTGCACTAACCATATTTACAATATTTACAACCCAAACCACACAACCACCTCAAACTACAGAGGGAAGGAGGGAGGGAAATTGGACTGCAGCAATGTGGATCTTCGAACATCTACATTTATGGTAGGTACAAAACTGTACTATGTTCTTCATCTCACATTGCTGCAGTCCTTACATATGGGTAGAATCCCAAAGCAGAGGTAAGGGAGGATGGCAAAACTATAAAGCATTAGGAGCTGCCAAAATGCCCTGTAAAACTGCAGTGGCAAATCCAGCCCTAGATTTAGAGTAAAGTGGAAGGTGGTAATGCTTAGAGAAAGTATGCACTGAACTCCAAGTAGCTGCCTCCAAAATATCTTTAGTAGCCACCCCCCTTTAAAAAGCTGTAGAAGTGGCAGTAGCCCTAGTGGAATGAGGCCTAATCCCAGCTGGAATCTTCTTACCATGCTGGGAATAACAGAAAGCAATACAAAAACCAATCCACTTAGAAATAGTTTGTTTTGAAACAGGTTTGCCCTGAGAACCCAAAGCAAATGAAACAAATAACTGCTGAGACTGCCTGAACCCTTTAGTTCTGCTCAAATAATATCGCAACTGTCTGTGTATATCCAAAGTGTGCAAAATCTTTTCCCCTTTATTTTGGGGGTTTGCATAAAAAGTAGGCAAATGAATAGTTTGGTTTAAAGCCATACTAGAAACTACTTTAGGCATAAAGGAAGGATTAGTACGCAAAGATACCCTATCCTTGTGGAAAATTAAGAAAGGCTCAACCGCCATAAGGGCCTGTAATTCAGAAACCCTTCTAGCAGAGGTAATGGCCAACAAAAAAGCAGTCTTCCATGATAAATATTTCAACTCGGCAGTAGCTGCAAGCTCAAAAGGTTGTAGAGTGAGTTTCTCCAACACAAAATTGAGATCCCAAGCAGGAGAAGGAGCTCTACGTGGGGGTCTTATATTCTTTGCCCCTCTAAGGAATTGCTTAAACAAAGGATGAAAAAATAATGGTGGGTCACAGTCATAGTGAGCAGAAATAGCTGCAGCATGAACCTTTATAGAGGAGAAGGACAAACCTTTGTCCAATAACTCAGTAAGGTATTGAAGAGCAACACTTAAATTAGGTTTAGAAACATCAAAGTCCTTTGCTGTACTCCAAATTAAAAATCTCCTCCATTTATCTGCGTAAACTTTCCTTGTACTAGGCCTTCTGGCCTCCAAAATAACATTCAAAACTTGTTGTGGAAGCTGAGACCCTTCAGGATTTAAAACAGAATATGCCAGGCTGTTAGATGCAGAGACTGAAGTTTGACATTGAGTAGGTGACTGTTCTCCTGAGACAGCAGGTGTGGAATCGAAGGCAAAGGCCATGGAGGCTCCCGTACCAGACTTCTCAGTAATGTGTACCAGTGCTGTCGAGGCCAATCCGGAGCTATTAAAATCATGGTTGGCTTGTCCTGTCTGACCTTCAGGAGTACCTTTGGGAGGAGAGGCAGTGGTGGAAAGGCATACACGTGAAGATTCCTCCAATTGAATGAGAGAGCATCCACTTTCCAAGCTGTGGGATGAAACCTTTTTGTGCAAAACTTTGGCAACTGGTAATTTAGTGGAGAAGCGAACAGATCTATGTCTGGAGTTCCCCATAACACTGTCAATTTTTGAAATACATGAGGATCCAATTTCCACTCGTGGGGATCCATGATTTGTCTGCTCAACACATCTGCTAAGGAGTTCTGTGCTCCTGGCAGAAACCTTGCCTGAAGATTTAGCTGCAAACTGAGAGCAGTCTCCCACAAAATCATTGCTTGTCTGCATAGAGGGTAAGAATGTGCCCCCCCTTGCTTGTTGATGTACCACATGACAGTTGTGTTGTCTGTTTGAATCAACACCTGCCCTGGAAGAAGGAAATCCTTGAAAGCTATCAATGCAAATTGGACTGCTAACATCTCCTTCAAGTTGATATGTAAATGTTGAAGTCTGGCAGGCCACGTGTCTTGTACCCATTTTCCATTTAGATGAGCTCCCCAAGCTTTGTCTGAGGCATCTGTCGTTAGAATCTGACTCGCCTCGGGTCACAGAGAGTCCCTTGTTTAGGTGACATTCCTGAGCCCACCACAAAAATTCCTTTTGAATGCAAGGTATTATCTGAATGACAGTGTCCATATCTTGGAAGTGTTGCGTCCATACATTTTTGAGATACCATTGTAGCTTCCTCATATGCAGTTTGGCATTGGGAAGTACCAGAATACAAGATGCCATGAACCCCAAGGCTTGAAGGACTGTCCTTGCAGTCAGCCTGGACTGACGAGACAATTGATGGAAATAAAGAGAAAGATTCTTTTGTTTGTCCGGGGTTAAAAAGGCCATCTGGGATGCTGTATTCAGTCTCACACCCAGAAAGCACATGTCCTGAGAGGGTAACTAGACTGGACTTTATTTCGTTCACAGAATACCCTAGGCATCTTAACACTGCCATCACATACTGTAAATGATGAAGAAGTTAGTCCTTTCCTTGAGCAAGAATCAGGCAATCGTCCAAATAAGGATAGATTTGTATTCCTCTTAGCCTGAAGAAAGCTATCACTGGAGCCAGAACCTTTGTGAACACTCTGGGCAGTAGATAAGCCAAAGGGCAATGCAGAGAACTGATAATGAAAAGTCCCAGCCCGAAAACGCAGATACTTCCTGCAACTGGGCCTGATAGGAACATGAAGGTAAGCCTCCTTGAGATCCAGAGTCACCATCCAGTGATCTTTGCCCAGCAGAGGTAAAAGCTGTTGTAACGTCAACATTTTGAACTTGGGAATGTCCAGATATGTGTTGAGGATAGATAAATCCAAAATTGGTCTCCATGTGTTCCCTTTCTTTGGTACTAGAAACAGGCGAGAATAAAATCCTAGGCCCACTTCTGGCAGAGGGACCGGTTGTATAGCTCCTATTTGAAGTAGTAGAGAAATCTGTTTGTGAGCCTCTAGTCTTTGCTGAGGAGGAACGCCTGGCATGCCTTTGAAAGGAGGCAAGGTATGGAAATAAAACTTGTAACCTTGGTGTATGATATCCAACACCCATTTGTCCTGGGTAATTAAAATCCAATTTTCCTTGAAGAGTGCCAACCGTCCTCCCAAAGGTGCTGCCAGGCAAGAAGGATCTGGCAGCTGAAACAGTAGGTCATTGGGCCTGTTTACGAAAGGACTGGCCCCTGCCCTCACTCAAGATTGCAGGTGAACTCCATGTTCTAGGTCTGAAGGAACTCTGAGCTCTGCCCCTACCACGTCTAGATCTACCCCTAGACTGAGAATCAGAAGAAGGATACGTCCACCCCTTAGCAGGCCAATTTCTACTAAACTTCGGAGGCTGAACTTGCAAAAAATCTTTAACAGTCTGCATAGACTTAGCCTTGTCTTCCATTTTCTTCAAGACTGACTCCACAGGTGGACCAAACAACACTTCAGACTGCAAAGGAGCATCCAAAATCCTTGTCTTAACATGGTCAGATAAATTCTGATCCTTAAGCCAGGCGTGCCTGCGAAGAACTGAACCAGTGGCAGCCACCCTAGAAGAGGCCTGCAAAGCATCAAAACCACACTGTAAAGAATGCTTACCCACCTGTTCAGAGACATGCACCAAATCTTGTAATTCTTTACACTCAATGCCTTCTGCCAGAGCATCCACCTTAGATTTCAATTGAGAAAGAAGAAAATTCTGATATTTCAACATATGAAAAGTACAGTTTTGTACCTACCATAAATGTAGATGTTCGAGGATCCACATTGCTGCAGTCCTAACCATTGGGTAGTCCGCTGTCCCAGTCGGCCCGAATACCAAAGTATATGGCTGACGTCGGTCAAGGCGCATTAGTCTGACGTCAGGACGTCAGGGTACTAATGCGCATGACCGACGTCATATCCTCAGTCTTTTCTTGCTCCAGATGTCAGAAGACCCTAAAAAGACAAGGCCAAAACCAAAAACACCAAACACTCCTGCACCAAAAATATGTACAATATATACAAAATTACAAGAGTATAACCTCACCCACACAACCACCCCTAAACACAGAGGGAAGGAGGGAGGTAAATTGGACTGCAGCAATGTGGATCCTCGAACATCTA
Source organism: Protopterus annectens (assembly GCF_019279795.1). Lineage (NCBI taxonomy): Eukaryota > Metazoa > Chordata > Ceratodontiformes > Protopteridae > Protopterus > Protopterus annectens. Next base: position 499,785,921 of record NC_056748.1, read on the forward strand.
CATTTATGGTAGGTACAAAACTGTACTATGTTCTTCATTCCACATTGCTGCAGTCCTAACCATTGGGTAGAATCCCAAAGCAGAGGTAAGGGAGGCTGGCAAATCATAAAGAAGCAGGAGCTGTCAACATGCCTTGCAAAATAGCTGTGGCAAAACCAGCCCTAGAATTAGAGTAGAGAGGAAGGTGGTAATGCTTAGAGAAAGTATGCACTGAACTCCAAGTAGCTGCCTCCAAAATATCCTTAGTTGCCACCCCTTAGAAATGCTGTTGAAGTGGCAGTAGCCCTAGTGGAATGAGGCCTAATCCCAGCTGGAATCTCCTTGCCATGATGGGAATAACAAAATGCAATGCAAAACCCAATCCACTTAGAAATAGTTTGTTTTGACACAGGCTTGCCCTGAGAACTCAAAGCAAAAGAAACAAACAACTGCTGAGACTGCCTAAAATCCTTGGTCCTGCTTAAATAATAACGCAACTGCCTGTGTACATCTAAAGTGTGCAAAATCTTTTCCCCCTTATTTTGGGGATCTGCATAGAAAGTAGGCAAATAAATAGTTTGGTTTAAAGCCACACTCGAAACCACCTTAGGCATAAAAGAAGGATTAGTACGTAATGATACCCTATCCTTATGGAAAATCAAAAAAGGCTCTACCGCCATAAGGGCCTGCAATTCAGAAACCCTTCTTGCAGAAGTACTGCCCAACTAAAAAGCACTCTTCCATGACAAGTATTTCAATTCAGCAGTAGCGCCAGGCTCAAAAGGTTGTAGAGTAAGTTTCTCCAACACAAAATTGAGATCCCAAGCAGGAGTAGGAGCTCTACGTGGGGGTCTTATATTCTTTGCCCCTCTAAGAAATTGCTTGAACAAAGGATGAAAACAATGGTGGGTCACAATCATAGTGAGCTGAAATTGCTGCAGCATGAATCTTAATGGAAGAGAAAGACAAACCTTTGTCCAATAACTCAGTAAGATATTGAAGAGCCACACTCAAATTAGGCTCAGAAATCTCCAAATTCTTTGCTGCACTCCAAAATAAAAATCTCTTCCATTTTTCTGCGTACACTTTCCTTGTACTAGGTCTTCTGGCTTCCATAATCACATTTAAAACTTGTTGAGGAAGTTGAGACCTGCTGTGTTTCAAAACAGAATATGCCAGGCTGTTAGATGAAGAGAGTGAAGCTTGACATTGAGCAGGTGACCGTCCTCTGAGACAACAGGTGTGGAATCAAAGGTAAAGGCCATGGAGGCTTCCTTACCAGACTCCTCAGTAATGGGTACCAGTGTTGCCGAGGCCAATCTGGAGCTATTAAAATCATCCTTGGCTTGTCTTGTCTGACCTTTAGGAGCACCTTTGGGAGAAGAGGCGGAGGTGGAAAGGCATACACATGAAGATTTTTCCAACTGAAAGAAAGAGCATCCACTTTCCAAGCTGTGTGATGAAACCTCTTTGTGCAAAACTTTGGCAGCTGGTGGTTTAGTGGAGAAGCGAACAGATCTATGTCTGGAGTTCCCCATGACACTGTCAATTTTCGAAATACATGAAGATCCAGTTTCCACTGTGGGGATCCATGATTTGTCTGCTTAACACATCTGCTAAGGAGTTCTGTGCTCCGGCAGAAACCTTGCCTGAAGAGTTAGTTGCAAGCTGAGCGCAGTCTCCCATAAAATCATTGCTTGCCTGCACAACGGGTAAGAATGTGTTCCCCTTGTTTGTTGATGTACCACATGACAGTTGTGTTGTCTGTTAGAATCAACACCTGCCCTGGAAGAAGTAACTCCTTGAAAGCCATTAATGCAAACTGGACTGCTAACATCTCCTTCATGTTGATATGTAGATGCTGTAGTCTGGCAGGCCACTTGTCTTGTATCCACTTTCCATTTAGATGAGCTCCCCAAGCAATGTCTGAGGCATCTGTCGTTAGAATCTGACTCGCCTCTGGCCGGGTCACAGAGAGTCCCTTGTTTAGGTGACATTCCTGAGCCCACCACAACAATTCCTGTTGAATGCAAGGTATTATTTGAATGACAGTGTCCAAATCCTGGCAGTGCTGTGTCCATACATTTTTGAGATACCATTGCAGCTTCCTCATATGCAGTTTGGCATTGGGAAGCACCAGAATACAAGATGCCATGAACCCTAAGGCTTGAAGGACTGTCCTTGCAGTCAGCCCGGACTGAAGAGATAGTTGATGGAAGTAAATGGAAAGATTCTTTTGTTTGTCCGGGGTTAGAAAGGCCATCTGGGCTGCTGTATTCAGTCTCACACCCAGAAAGCACATGTCTTGAGAGGGTACTAGACTGGACTTTATTTCGTTCACAGAATACCCTAGGCATCTTAGCACTGCTATCACATATTCCAAATGCTGTAAAGGTTTTCCTTTTCTTGAGCCAGAATTAGGCAGTCGCCCAAGGAAGGATAGATTTGAATTCCTTTTAGCCTGAAGTAAGCTATCACTGGAGCCAGAACCTTTGTGAATACTCTGGGCGCAGTAGATAAGCCAAAGGGCAATGCAGAGAACTGATAATGGGAATTTCCAGCTCGAAAACGCAGATACTTCCTGCAACTTAGTCTGATAGGCACATGAAGGTAAGCCTCCTTGAGATCTAAAGTTACCATCCAGTGATCTTTGCCCAGCAGAGGTAAAAGCTGTTGTAACGTCAACATTTTGAACTTGGGAATGTCCAGATAAGTGTTGAGGATAGATAAATCCAAAATTGGTCTCCATGTGTTCCCCTTCTTTGGTACTAGGAACAGGCGAGAATAAAATCCTAGGCCCCTTTCTGGCACAGGAACTGGCTGAATGGCCCCTATTTGGAGTAACAGAGAAATTTGCTTGTGAGCCTCTTTTCTTTGTAGAGGAGGAATGTCTGGCATGCCTTTGAAAGGAGGCAAGGTATGGAAATAAAACCTGTAACCGTGGTGAATGATATCCAAAACCCATCTGTCTTGGGTAATTAAATCCCAATTTTCTTTGAAAAGAGCCAACCTTCCTCCCAAAGGTGCTGCCAGACGAGAACTGGCAGCTGAAAAGGCAGGTCATTGGGTCTGTTTACGAAAGGACTGACCCCTGCCCTCACCAGAAGTCTGAGCAGGTGAACTCCTGTTCTAGGCCTAAAAGAACCTTGAGCTCTGCCCCTACCACGCCTAGACCTACCCCTAGACTGGGAATCATAAGCAGGATATGTCCATCCCTTAGTAGGCCAATTTCTACTAAACTTGGAGGCTGCACCTGCAAAAATCTTTAACAGTTTGCATAGACTTAGCCTTGTCCTCCATTTTCTTTAAAACTGCTTCCACAGGCGAACCAAACAACACGTCAGACTGTAAAGGAGCATCCAAAATCCTTGTCTTAACATGCTCAGCTAAATTCTGATCCCTCAACCAGGCGTGCCTACGAAGAACAGAACCAGTGGCAGCCACCCTCGAGGAGGCCTGCACAGCATCAAAACCACATTGCAAGGAATGCTTACCCACCTGTTCAGACACATGAACTAAATCCTGCAACTCTTTACACTCAATACCTTCCGCCAGAGCATCCACCTTAGACTTCAATTGTGAAAGGAGATCATTTTGATATTTTAACATGTGAAACTGGCAATTCAATGCCCTCATGGCTAAAGTGGAAGAAGTATACACTTTCTTTCCCCATCTATCCAAAGCCCTTGCCTCTTTATCAGGAGGAACAGGATTTTTAACAACAGAAGCCTTAACACCTTTAGGCCCCTGAGATACAGTTTCCGGGTCTGCCCTAGGACTCTTAAAAAGATACTTATGAGCTTCAGGCACCCTATAGTACCTATCCGGTTTAACTGGGGCAGGAGGCAAAGAATCAGGGTTCAGGGAAGCCTCTGCAAAACATCTTCCACCACATTCAGAACAGGAGGTATAGCTAAAGGCCTATGCTGGGGTAAAACAAGAATTCCCTAAGCCTCTTCCTGGAATCAGAGAAATCTTGACCTTCCCATTTAAAATGCTCCCTCATGGAATGCAGAGTCTCTGAAAATGAAAAATCCTCAGGAGGAGAAGCTGAAGGAGTAGAATCATCCACATCAGAATCAGAATAAGGAGGATACTCCTGCAAGTCTTCAGCCGAAGACTCAGAAGCCTCGAACACTGCTCAAAACTCTCAAACTCAGGTTCCACCCTAGGCCTCTTATCAGGAGGGGCATAGAACCTCTAATCATAGTAATCAAATCCTCTGCCATTTTAAGCATATGTTTCTTAGGCAAAGATCCTGAAGAGCTAGGAGAAACCCCCACTGAAGTTAAACCTGGCCTGCCTCTCAAAGAAGCCTTGAAAACAGAAGGGAGGCTCTAACCACCTTAGGAAGAGAGGGAAGAACAGCCACCTGAGAAGCCCCTTCAGCCTGGCCTACCTCCTGAGAGGACACATCCTGTAACAGTAAAATCTCTCCTGAGACTCCAAAGAAACTCCTGGCAGAACCTCCGGCTCCACTGAGCCTTCTAAAGAACCGGCGTCCGGGACTGTCGGTTCTTCCACTCTAGGCTTTGCTGCTTTGTCCTTGCGCTTTTGACGAAGCGGGCCGGAGCATCCGGCGGCATTTTATAATTACAACGCTTCCCAAAACTAACCTGGCACAGTCTAACCTTCTCTTAATAGTGCGTTTGTTAAATCTAGCACAAGAGGCATCCAACAACGTCGTGCTCAGGCCCTAAACAAGGTATACACAAAGTATGGTAATCCCTATGAGGTATCTGTTTCCAACAAGAAATACAGTTATTCACTTTTTCTGACATCCGGTTATATACTGAGGCAAGAAAAACCAAAATATTCCCCAACGGGGTACTTAGCCAACTCTGATTCGGTCTGAAACTCCGACTTCAGAAAATTTCAGAACGCCAACCTGCACTCGCAAAACTGCTTCTGCATCGGACCATGCGGCAAAAAAGACTGAGGATATGACGTCGGTCATGCGCATTAGTACCCTGACGTCCTGACGTCAGACTAATGCGCCTTGACCGACGTCAGCCATATACTTTGGTATTCGGGCCGACTGGGACAGCGGACTACCCAATGGTTAGGACTGCAGCAATGTGGAATGAAGAACATCTGGCAATTCAAAGCCCTCATTGCTAAGGTAGAAGATGTATAGACCTTCTTTCCCCATCTATCCAAAGCTCTGGCCTCTTTATCTAGAGGAACCGGATTCTTTACAACAGAGGCCCTGACACCCTTAGGTCCCTGGCTAATAATTTCTGGGTCCGCCCTAGGACTCTTATAGAGATATTTATGAGCCTCAGGCACCCTGTAATACCTATCCGGTTTAACAGGCGCAGGAGGCAGAGAATCAGGAGTAAGTGAAGCCTCTGAAAATACATCTTGCACAACATCCAGAACAGGAGGTATAGCTAAGGGCCTATGTTGAGGTAAAAACAAAAATTCCCTAAGCCTTTTCTGTGAATCAGAGAAGTCCTGACCTTCCCACTTAAAATGTTCCCTCATAGAATGAAGTGTCTCTGAAAAAGAAAAATCCTCTGGAGGAGAAGCAGAAGGAGTGGAATCTTCTGCATCAGAATCAGAATAAGGAGTGTACTCCTGCAAGTCTTCAGCCGAAGACTCAAACATCCGAAGCCTGTTCAAAACTTTCCAACTCTGGCTCCACCCTAGGCCTCTTATCAGGAGGGGGCATAGAACCTCTTATCAGAGTAATCAAATCTTCTGCCATTTTAAGCATGTGCTTCTTAGGCACAGACCCTGCTGAACTAGGAGTGACACCAACAGAAGCTAAACCTGGCCTGCCTCTGGAAGAAGCCTTGGAAACAGAAGGAGAGGGCCTAACCACCCTGGGAAGGGAGGGGAGTACAGAAACCTGAGAAGCCCCTTCAGCCTGGCCTGCCTCTTGAGAGGCCACATCCTGCAAAATCAAGGTCTCCCCCTGAGACTCCAGAGAAGCCTCCATCGGAACCACGGTTCCATTGAAACCTCTAAAGAACCGCGTCCGAACGGACGACTCATCTTGCCTGGGTTTAACGCTTTGTCTTTGCGCTTCGTGGAAGCGGGCCGGAGTATCCGCGGCATGTTATAATTGCACCGCTTCAGACCAGCCTAGCACAATCTAACCTTCGCTAATCGCGCGCTTATTAAACCTAGCACAAAGCGACACCCGACGCCGTGCTCAGGCCCCAAACAAGGAATGCACAAAGAATGATAATCCCTATGCGGTATCTGTTTCCCACAAGAAATACAATTATTCACTTTTTCTGACATCCGTAATACACTGAGGCAAGAAAAACCAAAATATTCCCAACGGGTACTTAGCCAACTTGGATTCGGTCTGAAACTCCGAACTCGAAAAATTTCAGAACGCCGAACGGCACTCGCAACGCTGCTTCTGCATCGGACCATGCGGCAAAAAAGACTGAGGATGTGACGTCGGTCATGCGCTTTTGTACCCTGACGTCCTGATGTCAGTTTTAAGCGCCTTGACCGACGTCAGCCTAATACTTTGGTATTCGGGCCGACCGAGGACAGCGGACTACCCATATGTAAGGACTGTAGCAATGTGAGATGAAGAACATCCCACATTGCAGGGTATGCTTAGTAACCTGGCTTGCAGAATGCACAAGCTCCTGTAATTCTTTATTTTCTGCATAGTCTGGAAAGGTAGATAATTTTTGTTTAATAAGTTCCATAGTATGTTGCTGATATTTCAGCATGTGGAACTAACAGTTTAATGCTCTAACGGCAAGAGTTGCTGAAGTGTATACTTTTTTACCCCATCTGTCTAAAGCTTGGGAATCCCTGTCCGAAGAGGTGGGATTCTTAGCTGTGGTCGCTTTTATTCCTTTAGGTCTTTGGGAGATGACCTTTGGGTCAGCAGTAGGATTTTTGAAAATAAATTTGTGAGAGTCAGGCACTATAATACCTGTCAAGTTTCTTGGGAGCAGGAGGTAGAGTTATCAGGAGTTAAACTTGATTCCATGAAAATATAATCCACAACATCCAGAACAGGAGGAACAGCTAAGGGTTTGTGCTGTGGTAAATCTAAAAATTCCCTAAGTCTCTTTTTGGACAGAGGATAATCCTGGCATTCCCAATGAAAATGCTCTCTCAAGGTATGCAGGGTTTCACCAAAAGAAAAACCCTCTGGAGGAGAAGCAGAAGGAATGGATTCCTCTGCATCTGAATCCTCAAAAGCAGATAAGGGCATATCTTCATAATCCAAAACCTCAGAGTCGTCGGACTCTTAGTCAGATACAGCTGCTGGGGACAAGTCTCTTTCTTTTAGAAGGGGTAGGCTGGCTTCCCCTTAATCAGCATGATAAGGTCTTCTGCCATTTGAAGCATTTGAGATTGAGGAATGGAAGCAGGTGCTTGAGCTTGGGTTGTCATTTTTTTAGGCGTAGTTTGTACCCTGGGCCTTAGAAACTGTTTTAGAAAGACCTGAAGATATGAAAGAAGTCATCGGTTTGTGTCAAATATCAGTAGTGCGAAGGACTTCCTCGGAAGCCAGTGCCTGCACAGCAGCTCCAGACCCATGCAAGGTAGAGACATCTGCAGGTTCCACAGTAAAGAGAGTCTCGCAGCATATCGGTCTTCGAACGAATCCACCGAAGCGGACATCAGGGGCTGCGAAAGCACCTGAGTACTGTCGAACTGGTGACTAGCTTAATGGAAGCATCGTCGGCAGTTTTGGACCTGTGTGGTCTGTCTCTGTCTTTATCCTTACATTTTTTGGAAGATTGGTAATTGGATGGCTTACTGAAGCCATTTCGGAATACGGAGATCGAGAGTGAGTGTTTAGCTATGATAAGGGCCCGACGTACAGTTCTGGCGTTGAACAAAGCACAAAATCGACAGCGAGGAAAGTACAGTTGTGTGCCTACCATAAATGTAGATGTTCGAGTGTATTCACTGTTGCAGTCATTACACTTGGGTTATCCTGCTGGCAGGCGACCCACAGTCGGCCCGTGTTCCAAAGTCTTGGTCCAGCGTCGGTTGCTGTCGCCTCTTCCCTGACGTCAGTGCGCCAGGGGTATAAAAGTTGCAACCAATGCCATTTTCTTCAGTTTTTCTTGCCCCAGATGTCAGGTGCCCCCAAATAGGAAGGCTAGAAAGATACAATTATGCCAAAAAACATGCATATATTACTATAAACATTTCCTTCACCTACAAGTAAATACACCAGAGAGATGAGAAGTACAGAAAAGTCCCAGCAATGGAAAAAAGGGGGATGGTGGGTGGGTAACCTGGACTGCAACAGTGAATACACTCGAACATCTACATTTATGGTAGGTAGACAACTGTACTATGTTCGTGTTTCACTGTTGCAGTCATTACACTTGGGTAGAATCCCAAAGCTGAGGTTGGGTAGCTGGGTCTAAATTGGATTTGGAGAGGCTAACAAGCTTTGCAGAACTGCAGTGGCAAAGCCTGCTCTGGATTTAGAGTAGAGAGGTAAGTGGTAGTGCTTGGTGAAAGTGTGCACCGAGCTCCAGGTTGCAGCTTCTAAAATGTCTTTGGTTGGTACTCCTCTGAGGAAATTTGCTGAAGTGTCTGCTGCTCTGGTAGAATGAGGCCTAATGCCCTTAGGCACCGATTTGCCATGTTGTGCATAACAGAAGCAGATGCAGTGTCCTATCCATTTCGAGATTGCTTTGTAATGGGCTTTTCCTTGTGATCCTGCAGCATATGCTACAAACAGTTGCTCAGTGTTTCTGAAAGCTTTTGTTTTGTCCAAGAAGAATCGTAGCTGTCTGTGTATATCCAAAGCGTGCAGAAGTCTCTCCCCTTTATTCTGGGGATTTGGGTAAAAAGTAGGTAAATGAATGGTTTGGTTTAAGGCCACATTGGAGACCACTTTTGGCATGAATGTTGGGTTTGTCCTAAGAGAAACCCTGTCCTGATGAAAAATGAGGAAAGGTTCCACAGCCATTAATGCCTGTAACTCAGACTCTTCTTGCTGAAGTTATTGCTAGGAGCAGAGCAGTTTTCCATGACAAGAATTTTAGATCAGCTGTGCTGGCTGGTACAAAAGGAGGTATTGTGAGTTTTTCTAAAACAAAATTGAGGTCCCAAGTAGGTACTGGTGTTCTTGGCGGTTTATATTTTTTGCCCCTCCGAGGTACTGTCATAGTAGAGAATGAGAAAAAATAGGAGGTTCCATATTGTAATGAGCTGAAATGGCAGAGGCATGGATTTTAATAGATGAGAAAGATAAGCCTTTGTCCAGCATCTCAGTTAGGTATTGTAAAATCTGAGGTAAATTAGGGACAAGTGGTTCAAGTCCTTGTGCCTAGTTCCAAGCACAGAATCTCTTCCATTTTTTCTGCATAAGATTTCCTAGTGCTGGGCCTCCTGGCTTCTAAAATGACATCCATAACAGCATTAGAGAGAGGTGCAGTCTGAGTGGCTACATTATCTGCCATGCTGCCACATTTAAGGTTCTGAGTTGACTGTGCAGAATCTGACTGTTTTGTTGTGTCAGAAGATGAGGAATTTGAGGTAGAAGCCAAGCTGGGCCTTGAGACAAATTCTTTAGGATTGGGTACCAGTGCTGGCATGGCCATTCTGGTGCAATAAGGATCATTTCTGGCCTTTCTTGTCTGACTTTTAGTAGCACCTTAGTGAGAAGAGGCATCGGAGGGAAGGCATAGACTTGTCAGGCCTTTCCAGCTGAATGATAGAGCATCCACTTTCCATGCTTGAGAGTGATAAGTTCTTGTGCAAAATGTCTGTATTTGGCAATTGTGAGGGGAGGCAAAAAGATTCATGTCTGGACGTCCCCATTTCCTTGTTATCATGCTGAACACTTGTGGATTTAGCTTCCATTCGTGAGGATCCATGAGATTTCTGCTTAGTTTGTCTGCCAGTGTATTTTTTGTTCCTGGTAGGAATTGTGCCTGCAGATGTACTTGATGGGTCAGTGCTGTGTTCCACAAAGTCATGACTTGTCTGCATAGGGGGTAGGAATGTGCCCCCCCCCTTGCTTATGTACCACATAACTGTGGTATTGTCCGTCTATTAATAGTTGCCCTGGATGTATTAGGTCCTTGAAAGCTGTCAGGGCATTCTGTACAGCTAGCATCTCTTTTTGATTGATGTGAAGATGCATTTGTTCCTTGGTCCACGTGCCCTGAATACATTTTCCTGCCATATGTGCCCCCCAAGCATAATCTGATTTATCTGTTGTTATTGTCTGCCTGGCTGTGGGTAAAGTGAAAGGCTGTCCCCTGTTGTGGTGACATGCCTGGGCCCACCATCGAAACTCATGTTGTAGGCAGGGAATTATAATTATGACTGTCTCCAGACTGTGACAATGCTGAGTCCAAACACTTTTTAGATACCACTGTAGTTTCCTCATATGCAGTTTTGCATATGGAATTAGTAGAATGCAGGATGCCATGAAGCCCAGGGCCTGCAGAATTTTACTTGCAGGGAGCTGAGTTTTTGTTGCCATCATTTGAAAGTAATGAGTCAGTTGCCTTTGTCTGGCGTGAGATAAGCCATATGGGCAGTTGTATTTAAGCTTGCACCCAGGAATATTATCTCTTGAGAGGGCACTAGTTTTGATTTCTTTTCGTTCACTGTGCCCCCTAAGCAAATTAGCAATATTTTTACAAACGCCAGATGCTTCAAAAGAATGTCTTTGCTCTCTGCTTGAATAAGGCAGTCGACCAAGCAGGGATATATTTGAATCCCTTTTTGTCTGCAAAATGCAATTACTGGTGCCAGGCATTTTGTGAAGACCCTGGGCGCAGTAGATAAGCCAAAGGGCAGTGCAGAGAATTGGTAATGCATTGAGCCTGCTATGAATCTGAGGTATCTTCTGCAAGATTGTCCGACTGGGACATGCAGGTATGCCTCCTTGACGTCCAAAGTAACTAGCCAAGCCTTCTTTGCCCAGCATGGGCAGAAGTTTATGTAGTGTTAACATTTTGAATTTTGGAACATCCAGGAAAGTATTTAGGATTGACAGGTCCAGTATTGGTCTCCAGGCTTTGGCCTTTCTGGGTACTAAGGAAAGTCTTGAGTAAAATCCTTGTCCCTGTTCTTGCTGTGGAATTTTTTGAATAGCTCCCATAACCGTAAGAACAGCAATCTGTTTTTGTGCCTCTGCCTATTGGTTTTGTGGCAGGTCTGGCATACCTTTTGGTTTTGGAAGTGTGTGGAAGTGGAACTTGTAACCCTGAGAAACAATATTCAACACCCATTGGTCCTGGGTGATCATGTGCCAATTTTTTGAAAAGAGTGCTAGCTTCCCCCCGAGGGGTGCTGTCAAAAGGTAAGTGCTTGGCATTTGTAGAGGGAAGTCATTGGGACTATTTCCTATAAGGTTGTGATTTGTCCTCTCCTCCTTTGGGGGCTGAAGCACCCCATTGTTTAGGTCTGTAGGAGCCTTGGGGTTGAGATCTGCCTCTTGGGCGTTTGTATCTGCCTCTTTGTGGCCTGTCTGACACTGGAAAGGACCAATTTTTTGAAGGCCAGTTTCTGCTAAATCTAGGTGGTTGAACCTGTAAGAAATCTTTCACTGTCTGCATTGACTTTGCTTTATCCTCCATTTTCTTTAACACCTCTTCTGAACTTAACACCAAACAAAGTATCATGCTGTAATGGAGCATCCAATAATTTTACTTTAACATGGTCAGGTAAACTTTGTTCTTTCAACCAAACATGCCTTCGAATAACAGAGCCTGTAACTGCGGCTCTACAAGAAGCCTCTAATGAATCAAAACCACATTGCAGAGTATGCTTTCCCACTTGTTCAACTGCATGCAATAAATTCTGCATTTCCTTACTGTCAGGACCTTCTGTATTTGAAACCATTTTCTGTTTTAACAATGACATAAGGTACTATTGGTATTTAAGCATGTGAAACAAAGTTTAAAGCTCTTACAGCTAACGTAGCAGAAGTGAAAACTTTTTTCCCCCATCTGTCCAGAGCTCTGGAATCCCTATCCGAGGGGACAGGATTTTTAGCAGTGGAAACCTTAACCCCTTTAGGACCCTGAGAAATTGTTTCTGGGTCTGCAGCAGGGTTTTTGTAAAGAAATTTATGAGAGTCAGGGACTCTGTAGTATCTGTCTGGCTTGACTGGTGCAGGGGGTAAACAATCAGGAGACAAAATGGATTCAGAAAAAACACCATCAACAATATCAAGCACAGGAGGGATAGCCAGGGGCCTGTGCTGAGGCAATAAAAGGAAGTCTCTGAGCCTTTTCTTGTATTCTGAATAATCCTGGCTCTCCCAATGGAAATGCTCCCTCATGGTGTGCAGGGTTTCCCCAAAAGAATAATCCTCAGGCGGAGAGGCTGAAGGTATGGACTCTTCTGCATCAGAGTCCTCATAGGGAGGGAGAAAACATCCCTGATCAGAAGAGGAATCAGAGGAAATGGAAACCTGGTCAGAGGAATCAATCAGTGTCTTGCTTAGGCCTTTTGTCGGGGGGGGGGGGTGGGAACCCCTGATTAAAGTAATTAGGTCTTCGGCCATTTTAAGCATCTGTTTCTTTGGCATGGATGACTGTTCTGGAGAATGCTGTACTATTTCCTTGTCTTTAATGGTGTTTTTGACTTTGCCTTTGCTGCTGTAGTGGGCTTAATTGTAAGCTGTGAAGGTCTGAAAACACCCTCAGAAGCCGATGCCAGCTCAGCAGCTCCGGACCCATCTGAGGGTATAGTTTCCGTAGGCCCAATACCTTGAGTTTCCACAGGCCTCTGTGTCTCCACGTGGCTGTCGGTTAAGCCTGTGACTCTGAGGAAGCGGGTGTCAGGGGCTGCGAAAGCACCTCACTGAAAACAGGCGACTGGCCTAGAAGAGGCTTCATTGGTTTTGGACCTCGGATGCCTGTCCATTTCTTTGTCTTTGCGTTTTTTTTATAAATTCCTGCCGTTGGTTGTTCCGATGGCATTATGTAATTAAACCTTCGGCCAAAATAATGTAAAGCAAAATCAAACAGACGTTTAATAGTGCGTTTATTGAATCTAGCACAAAACTGACAACTAGTAACGTCGTGGTCAGGGCCTAGGCAAGGAATACAGTAAGAGTGAAAGTCCTTATGAGGTATTTGCTTCCTACAAGAAATACAATTATTAACTTTTACTGACATCGGTCTGGAGCAAGAAAAAGTTTCCTCAATGGGGTACTTAGCTTTATTGAAGACTTCTGTTCTGAAACTCAATTTTGAAAATCTCAGGAGTCGGCTGACCGGCACTTGCGAACTGCTTTTGCTTCGGGCACTGCGCAGCAAGAAAGACTGAAGAAAATGACATCAGTTGCAACTTTAATACCCCTGGCACACTGACGTCAGGGAAGAGGCGACAGCAACCGAAGCTGGACCAAGACTTTGGAACTCGGGCCGACTGCAGGTCGCCTGCCAGCAGGATAACCCAAGTGTAATGACTGCAACAGTGAAACATGATGGACATCGTCGTGGTCTGGGCCTAAACAGGTGACGCAGTAAGAATGGAAATCTCAGTTTGGTATTTGCTTTCCACAGGCGAGACAACTGTGAACTTTTTCTGACATCAGTTATAGAAAAAAAGGATCCCCAACATAGTACTTAGCTTTAGAAGACTTCAACTTCATTTTCGGAAACGAAAACTCGGGTAGCGTCCGACCGGCACTCATGTGAACTGCGACTGCCTCGGGCTCCTTGGCAAGAAAGACTGATGTATTGGCATCAGCTACCTGTTTTTATATCACTGACGACCTGACGTCAGTCCTGGAGCGACAGCAACAGACGCAGAAATACTAAGCCTCTGGTATTCGGGCTGACTGAGGGCTACCCCTGGCAGGATAACCCAAGTGTGATGATTGCAACAGTGAAACACAAAGAACATCATCCCCTTCCAACAAAAAGATTGGGTGTCCACCTTCCAAGCCAGAGGATATAGGACTGTGGGGTGTGAGAGAGGATGTTATCTGTTCAGAAGGGAGGCAGAGAGATCTATTTGAGTACTCCACTGGTGGACAACATCCAGAAGCAAATCCCTGTGAAGCATCCACTCGTGGGACTGTTATGGGTCTGCTCAGAGAGTTTGCCACTATGTTTTGAGCTGAGGGAATATAAAGTCCTTAAAGGGTTACCTGATACTGAATAGCCAGATCCCAGATCTGAAGAGCTAGTTTGCACAAGAGATAAGACCTTGCCCCCCCCCCCTTGCTTGCTGATATACCACATCACTGTGGTATTGTCTGTGAGAATCCTGAATGGCCTTGGAAGGAATGAATGAAAAGCCAGAATAGCAGCTCTCATCTCTGATAATGATGTGGTCCTCCTTTTGACGAAGAGACCAAAGGCCTTGCACTTTCACAGGACTAAAAGGATGCCCTCCATCCCACATCTGAAGCATCCGTGAAGGGTTCCTGAGGGGGCTGGAGGTTGAAAAGGAAACCCTGGGTTGAGGGACAACTGATGAATCCACCACTAAAGTTCCAGCTTTAGACATGGAATACAAGGAAAGTACAGTTGTGCACACTTACCATAAATGTAAATGTTAGAGTGTATTCACTGTTGCAGTCATCACATTTGGGTCATCTGCTTGCAGTAGGCCTCAGTCAGCCTGATTATCAAAGTCTTGGGTCCTGCGTCGGTTGCAACAGGACTGCAACATTGAATACATTCGAACATATACATTTATGGCAAGTGTAAACAACTGTACTACGTTCTTCGTGTTTCACTGTTGCAATCACCACATTTGGGTAGATTCCCAAAGCTAAAGGATGGGAGGAGGAATTTAGATAGCATTAGGACCAGCTATAAGGACTTGCAAGACTGCAGTGACAAAACCAGCTCTGGATTTAGAGAAAAATTGGCAAATGGTAATGCTTGGTGAAAGTATGTACAGAACTTCAGGTAGCAGCTTCTAGGATGTCCCTGGTAGGGACACCTCTGAGAAAGGCTGTAGAGGTAGATGCAGCCCTGGTTGAGTGTGGTTTTATCCCCTGTAGGACAGGTTTTCCATGGTGCTTAAAGTAGAAATGAATGCAATGGCCTATCCATTTAGAAATGGTATGCTTTGAAATGGCCTTCCCCTCTGCCCCTGCAGCAAATGCCACCAGCAGCTGTTCAGATTTCCTGAGAGGTTTAGTCCTGTCCAAATAAAATCCAAGTTGTCTGTGCACATCTAAGGACAGCAGCATCCGTTCCTCTTTGTTCTGTGGATTAGAAAAGAAGGTTGGCAAATGAATGGACTGATTAAGAGCCACACTGGATACTACCTTAGGCATGAAGGAGGGATTGGTCCTGAGGGACACCCTGTCCGCATGAACGATGATGAAAGGCTCCACTGCCATAAGGGCCTGTAATTCAGACACCCTGCTTGCTGAAGTGATAGCTAAAAGGAAGGCTGTTTTCCAAGAAAGGAATTTTAACTCTACCTCCTTTTGAGCCAGCTGCAAGTGCAGAGTGAGTTTTTCCAATACAAAGTTAAGGTCCCAGGCTGGAGTTGGGGCTCTCCTGGGTGGTCTTAAGTTTTTTGTCCCTCTGAGGAACTGCTTGAGCAGTGGATAAGAGAAGAGGGGTGGTTCTGTGTTACAATGAGCTGAAATGGTTGAGGCATGAATTTTGATGGAGGAAAAGGAAAGGCCCTTGTGAAGCATCTCAGTTAAGTATTGAAGAATCTGAGGTAAACTGGGTGCTGCTGTACCCATCCCGAGTTTAGTTCAAGGAACAGAATCTTTTCCATATTTCAGCATAAGATTTTCTAGTACTAGGCCTCCTTGCCTCCAGAATGACATCCAACACTTGTTTATTGAGGGATGGTAATGGAAAGATCAGGTAATTAGCCAGGCTGCCAAGTTCAGGGTTTGAAGCTGAGGATACAGTATCTAGCCCTCCTGCAGGGACAGCAGGGTAGGGGTCTGAAGCAGGTGCCATGGTGCCAGCAGTGACACACTGTGCAAAAGATGGTACCAGTGTTGGCGTGACTAGTCTGGTGCAATCAGTATCATCCTTGGTTTGTCCTGTTTGAGTTTTAGTATTGCCTTGGAGAGGAGAGGCAGAGGAGGAAAGGCATAAACTGATAGATTTTTCCAGATGAAGGACAAGGCATCCACTTTCGAAGCTTGTTTGTGGGGAGACCTTATGCAGAATGTGTCCAATTGGTAGTTCTGGGGGAGGCAAACAGGTCTATATCTGGGCTCCCCCATTTATCAACATGTTGAAAGTCTTTGGTTCCAGTTTCCACTCGTGTGGGTCCATGAGATTTCTGCTCAATTCATCTGCCAGTGTACTTAGCTTTCCTGGCAGGAATTAAGCCTGTAGATGCACTTGGTAGCTCAAGGCTGTGCGCCACAGAGCCACAGCTAGTCTGCAGAGGGGGGTAATGAGTGGGTTTACCCCTGCTTATGTACCACATAACAGTGGTGTTGTCAGTCTTCACCATTAATTGTCCTGGAAGAATGTGGTCCTTGAAGGTGATCAGAGCATTCTGTACAGCTAACATTTCTTTTTGATTGATATGCAGGTGTATTTGGGTTCCATTTGCCCTGAATGCACTTCCCTACCAGGTGAGACCCCATGCAAAGTCTGATGAGTCTGTTAGGGTTTGGGCGGCAGGGGGTAGAGTGAATGGTAGTCCCTTGTTTTGGTGGCAGGCCTCTGCTCACCAAAGGAATTCTAACTAAGCAAGGTATGATGGGAATCACTGCTTCTAGATCCTGAGAATGTTGATACCATAGGCTTTTTAGATACCAATGTAGTTTCCTCATATGCAGTCTTGCATATGGAATTAGGAGAATGCAGGAGGCCACAAACCCAAAGGCTTGCAGTATTTGTCTTGCAGACAACAGGGTTTTTGTGGCCATTAGTTTGAAGTATGCTGTCAAATGAATTTGTTTCTCTGGCGTGAGGAAAGCCATCTGGGAAGTTGTGTTCAAGCTTGCTCTCAGGAATATAATTTGTTGACAGGAGACAACATGTGATTTATTTTTGTTTATGGTGTACCCCAGACAAGTTAGCACCTTTTGTACAATGCCAGATGATTCAAAAGTATGTCCTGGCTTTCTGCCTGAATTAGACAATCGTCCAGGTATGGGTATATTTGAATATTTTTTTTGCCTGCAAAATTAAATGACTGGAGCTAGGCACTTTGTGAATACCCTCGGCACAGCAGATAATCCAAAGGGCAGTGCAGAGAACTGAGAGTGCATGTAGCCTGCACTGAAGCATAGGTATTTTCTGCAAGATTCCCTGATTGGCATGTGCAGATAGGCTTCCTTTAAATCCAGTGTTGCCAACCAGGCATCCTTGCCTAGCATAGGAACCAACTTGGTGAAGAGTCAGCATTTTGAATTTTGGGATCACCAAAAAGGTGTTTAGGATAAAAAGGTCTAGGATAGGACGCCATGTGTTGTCTTTTCTGGGTACCAGGAAAAGTCTTGAGTAAAAACCTTGTCCCCTTTCCTCTTCTGGGACAGTCTGAATAGCCCTTATACTTAAGAGAGTGCATATATATACATACATATATATATATATATATATATATATATATATATATATATATATATATATATATACATATATATATATACATATACATATATATATATATATATATATATACATATACATATATATACATATATATATATATATATATATATAGATATAGATATATATAATACACAGAGCAATCTTTCCCCCCTAAAGGAGCAGTCAGTTGAGAAGGGCTTGGAAGTTTTAAAGTTAAGTCATTGAGACAGTTTACCATACGGGGGAGTCTTACTACTTCCTGATATGGAAGTGGGAGCCCCCCCCCCACTGCTTAGTCCTGTGCGTACCTTGGGACTAAAGCCTGGGTGTTCTGCTGGTTATGGGTTTGGACTGAGAAGGCCTGGAAGAGGCAGGAAAGGATCAATTCTTAGAAGGCCAATACCTACTAAATCTTGGAGGCTGTACTTGAAGGAAATCTTTAACAATTTGGATAGATTTAGCTTTTTCCTCCATCTTTTTAAGTACTACTACTGCTTTGTTGCCAAAAAGGCAGTCCTGATTTAAGGGAGCATACAGCAATTTAGCTTTAACATGATCTGGCAAAGATTGCTTCTTAAGCCAAGCATGGCTTCTAAGTTCAGACCCAGTGACAACAGCCCTGCAAGATGCCTCTAATGAATCAAAACCATATTGCAAAGTATGTTTTCCAACTTGTTCATCAGAATGCATTAAATCCCACAAATCCTTATTTTCAGCACAGTCAGGAATCATCATCATTTTCTGTTTAAGCAATCCAATAATATGCTGCTGATACTATAACATATGAAACTGGCAGTTTAAGGCCCTAATGGCCAAGGTCGCAGAAGTGTATACCTTCTTACCCCATCTATCCAGTGCCCTGGAATCTCTATCAGAGGGGGTAGGATGTTTGGCAATAGTAGCCTTAATGCCCTTAGGTCCCTGTGAAATGGTCTCAGGATCAGCAGTAGGATTTTTAAAAAGGAACTTGTGAGAGTCAGGAACCCGGTAATATCTATCAGGTTTTCTGGGAGCAGGAGGTAAGGAGTTAGGGGCCAAGCTAGATTCCGAAAAGGCAACAATATCCAGTACAGGGGGGATAGCTAAAGGCCTGTGTTGGGCAGGAGTAAGAAATCTCTAAGCCTCTTTTTAGGATCAGAGTAATCCTGGCTTTCCCAGTGAAAATGCTCCCTAAGAGTATGCAAGGTTTCACCAAAAGAGAAATCCTCTGGAGGGGAAGCAGAGGGAATAGAGTCTTCTGCATCAGAATCATCATAGGTAGATAAGGGTAAATCCTGGTCATCAGAGGAAACAGAAATTTCAGAGGAAACAAATTTCAGAATCCTGATCAGTAGTAGCATAAGCAAATTCAGTCCTAGGTCTCTTAGAGGGGGAAGGTTGGCTTTCCCTGATAAAGTAATAAGGTCTTCAGCCATTCTTATTTGTTTTTTAGGCATAGAGGCCTGACCATGCTGTCTGGGTGTCGGTTTTCTAGGCATGGATCGAGTTTTAGGCCTTGAAGAAGATGGCATCGGTTTAATATGCAAGTCAGTAGGCCTAAATACACCCTCAGAAGCCGGTGCCTGCACAGTGGCTCCAGACCCATCCAAGGTAGAGACATCCGCAGGTTCCACAGCTGAAGCATCTCGCGGCATACTGGACTCTGAATGGGTCTCAGTAGAGGCCTGAGAATTTGAAGTAGCGGGTATCAGGGGCTGCAAAAGTGCCTCTCTGAGTACCGGCAAATTGGCAACTAGCTTAGAAGTGTCATCGGCAGATTTGGACCTAGGCAGCCTGTCTTTATTTTTGCATTTTTTCAGAAAGTTGGGTGGCTTACCGAAGACATATCTGGATAATTGAACTGAGTACCAAAATATTTAGAAGCGGAAATATACCGATTACTAATAGTTTGTTGTTTAAATAAGCCAGAAAACCGACAGCGAGGTACGTTGTGGTCAGGGCCTAAGCATGGACTACAGTACAAATGAAAATCTTTATGAGGTATTTGCTTTCCACAAGAAATACAATTATTGACTTTTACTGACATCGGTTTTGAGCAAGAAAAAGTTTCACCAATGGGGTACTTAGCTTTAGTTGAAGACTTCGGTTTTGAAACTCGAAAACAAAAATTTCAGGAGTCTGCTAAACGGCACTTGCGAACTGCTTCTGCTTCGGGCACCACACGGCAAGAAGGACTGATGTAATGGCGTCGACTGCATGCTTTATACCCCTGACGTCATAGAAGATGAGACAGCAACCAATGCAGGACCCAAGACTTTGATAATCAGGCCGACTGAGGGCTACTGCAAGCAGATAACCCAAATGTGATGACTGCAACAGCGAAACACAAAGAACATCAGGAAACTCTAAAGGATGAGAATGCTGAAACCAAACTGACTTCAGATACCACTGGAGCTTTCTCATGTGCAGCTTGGCTAAAGGAAGATCAGGAAAGGTGGAAGCCCAGAGCCCTTAGAACCTCCCTGGTTAAAACTGACCCCAGAGGAAGAAGGGATTGAAAGACAATCAGTGTTAAGGCCTTGGGAGGAGGGAGGAATGCCAGCATTGGCAAGGTCTGCATCCTGCACCTCAGGGAAAAAAAGATACCATGGGGGAAACGAGAAAGACTTTTGAAAAATTACATTAAACCCCAGGCTAATGAAGAACACAAACTGCAAAGTGAAGGTGCTGAAGCAACATCTCTGGAGAACAGACCTGAATGAACAAGTCATCCAGCTAAGAAAAAAATCTGTATTCCCCTCATTCCGCAAAATACAATCACAGGAGTGAGGCATTTGGTGAAGATCCCTGGGGCAGTAGAGAAGCCAAAGTGCAAAGCAGATAACTAAAAATGCCAGGAAGCAACAAAAACAAAAAAATCTCTTGAAAGGGGGATGGATGGGATGTGTAGATAAGCATCCTTGATGTCCAGGGAGACCAGAAAAGCCTGAGGAAGAAGAGGAAACTAGGTTTTAAGGGATAGCATCCAAAAGGAAGGAATCTTCAAAAAGGTGTTTAGCTGAGAAAGATGCAGAATGAGTTTCCAAGTGCTTTCTTTCCTGGGAACCAAAAACATTCTGGAGTAAAAGCTCTTCCCCCTTTGAGGGGTTAGAACCTTTTGAATAGTTCCCTGAAACAACAGGCTCTGAAGCACCTCTAGAAAAAAGGGCATTTGCTCCAAAGGAGGCTGAGGAATGCCCAAGAAAGGGGGGGGGGAATTTCCAGACCATGAAATACCCTTGGTGAATTACAGACAGGACCCAGGAGTCTTAGGTAATCTGTAACCAAACAGGAAGGGACATGAAAAGACAGAGAGGAATGTGACTGGAAAAAGGAAGGCAAGGGTAGTCGGACAGCAGGTGGTTTGTCAGGAAAATAGGTTTTGGAGCTGAATGAGTTTGAGTAGCTTAAGCAGGAGGAGCCCTTCTACCACCCTTCTTACATTTGGGGGGAGGGTGAGACTACCTACGGACAAAGGCAGGCTTGTTAGGGCAATTCCCTTGAAATTTCGCAACAGGAGAAACAAAAAAGAAGTTATGTACTTATAACATTCCATTTGTGTTGTCCATCTCGACCTTTATTCTCACTGATGGGTCGGATCCGATGTGTCTGACCCATCTCAGCCTTTATCAAAGCTCAAGGACATCAGCAAAGCTCGTGGGCTCCCTTCCCTACCTATAATGGAGTTCCCTGTTGTCCTCAGATCTTGTTTGTCCCCCTACAATTCAGCAGGAGAGAACCACTGTCTTAGAACAGAGGGTATACAATAGTAATACATATTAAGGACCAAAGACAGCATCTCTGAGGTTATGCCGATCCAAAATCCAATGCCCACTAGGTCTCCCAGGAGATATGGAAGGAGGCACAGAATGCAGGTTGAAAGAATAAAGGTAGAGATGAACAACACACATGGAATGTTACAGTAAGTGCATATTATCCTCAATGACAGGACCGCGTCCCACGCAACCTGATTCTTGGGTGGCTTATGGTAACATATTCCTCAGAACCACATAACCAAAAAAGGCTCTACTCTTAGAGGCCAAATCCACTCTGTAATGAGTAATAAAGGTATGAGGTTTCACCCACATAGCTGTAGCACAAATATTATCCAAAGGTAACCTTGCTTGGAATACTGTAGATGTAGCTACTGATCTGGTGGAATGAGCTTCTACTGGAAATGGGAGGGCTCTGTTCTTATGAGTTGTAGATGCAGGATATACAAAAAGAGTGAGACATCTAGATAAGGTAATCTTTGAAACTGGCTGGCCTTTTCTAGTCTCAAAATAGGACACAAAAAGCTGGTCTGATTTTCTTCTAATCACTGCAGTTCTATGCAAATAAAAATGTAATTGTCTATGTTTCAGAGTTGCTGATTCCTGGGCTTTGGTTGTAGTTCCTGTGTACTGTTCCCTTGCCTTATTTGGGGGAGAGGAAGTTACCTTGCTTACCAGTGAGAGGGGAAAGCATTGAGCTGCCTTTTGTCCAGTTTTGTGAGGTTTCAGCCAGTAACTAGTAGTTTATTGGTCGCTTTCTCGCTTTTCCAGCCCCTGGTATAAAACGCGTAAAACGCTGCAAAGTAGCGCTGCCACTGTTGTTAAACTATTAAGTCCACTCTTCAATTTTTCCCTTAAAACTACCCTCCTCGAACTATACTACTGATCTAATCAGCGATCCTATAATTAAAGATCATCTCTACTTGACTCCAAGTAGAATATTCTCTATCTGTTAAACATAGCACTTGCTCCTACAGTACTTATTACCCTGATAATGCACTCTTGTCATAGATAGTACCCCTTTTGTCTATTCCTTCTAGCATGTCGAGGATCAGTTGCTTGTGTCCTCTCCTGCTCAGCTGGTGAACCTGGGAATATTGAGGCAATGTTACAATTGCCTCATATACACAGACAACCCTCTCCTCCTCCCACAAAACACAGATGCAACTATACGGCCAAACTGGAGGCTGAGCTCTCTCAACATAGGACTGGCAAGACCAGTCAGGAGGAGAAGGTTACCACACACACTATAGACCCAGTCTCACATAGTACCATTACAACCTCAAATCATACACATAAACACACAAAGACAGGCTCTGATCAAAAATTTACCAAAACAACAGAGGCCACCAAAGCAGACACCCAAACAACCACCACCTCAGAATACAACACCTGCAACACATAGACCTCACAGTCAGAGTGTCAAACAGTCACAGCCCTTAAGGCCAAACACTATGCCAGACACACTTGTCATTGGTGACTCCATAGTCAGACACACTGACGCAGACTGAGTAAGGAGAAGGTCACAGTAAGCTGCCTGTCGGGCTAGAATCTCAACAGCAGGTACAAATATGACTCAGTCATTGTAAAGAGACATTGAGGAGCTCTCTGATTATGTAGCCCAGGCAGGTATGACCCTGACCTTGAGCAGTATCCTACCTTCACCAAGAATGATGCCACAATACAGAGATAAGATGATCAACTTTAACAATTGGCTTAAACACTGGTGTCATTCAAAGGATCCAGTGTCTGTCTGCCTGGGATGACATGCTGCTTGCACCTGTCACCCCTGGATTCCGGATATTGGCAAAGGCTCTTGCCACCCCATAGTGCCTTTTTAGGCAAGGCTCAAATTCTAAACCTACCACCCTAGAACACAAAAAGGAAAAAACTAAGGGTAATGCTGCTCAATGCCAGAAGTCTAAATCTCAAAATGCGGCCCTTCTCAGTATGGAGAACATCGATGTCTGTGCTGTGACAGAAACCTGGTTCAAGGCTGCTATCAGGTTTTACCTCATATCATCGCGTTCCCCCCAAAATCGGACAATACCAAGAAAGGAGGAGGTATCCATATTCATCAAGGACACCCACACCTCAAGACTGGTGGCAACGCCCGATGCATCGGAGACCATCCAGGTGCAATTAACCATAGGCAAGACTGCTCTGCAAATTGTAGCATGTTACAGGCCACTCACAAACTCAGGAACCTCATATGGCCTTCCTGAAAACACTAAAGGGATAAATGTATCACCAAACACCATCATACTAGGTGACTTCAATTACCCTAATATAGACTGGGAACACTACTCAAGCCCAAACACCCTAGCCCAAAAGTTCCTGGAATTCATAAATTCAAATGCCATGGAACAACTAGTTACCATCCCCACAAGAGGAGACAACATACTTGATCTCATCATCACGAACATGGGAGCACAACCTCACTGGTGAGATCAGACCAAACTAATCTCGCTGGAGGTCCTCATCCCACCCCACCTGAAATAAAAAGACCACAGTAAAGAACTTCTCAAAAGCCGACTTCACACTTCTAAAGACTAGTGTGGCCTCCTTTAAGGAATGCCTTCTACCAGCACCTACAGGACTGCATGGATAAGGCAATCCCAAACAAAACAAAGACTCTTTGTCAGTCTGGTGGACCCCAGCCATAAACAAACTCTACAACAAAAGGAGGAAGCTACTACAAGATAGAGCAAAATCCTTAAAAGGTAAGACACCCTTGATCACTATAAGTAAAAACTAAGAGCTCTCATAAAATCTTCCAAAGCAAATTTAAAATAGCTAAAGACTCAAAAGACAATCATAAGGCCTTCTTTAGCTATAAGTAGAAACCTGGGAGGAAACTCCCAGATATGCTCAGAGCTAGTTCAAAATGATGTGAAGATTACTGATCCTACAGACATTGCCAACATACTGGCTGACAGGTTCAAAGGAGGGATATCTATACCAAAACGATTGCAGCCCCCAAACATCTCCAACGCCCAAGTGAAAACTGCTCTCCAAAGCAAAATACAGCATCCATGGGACCTGATGGTGTCCCCGGCTGTGTGCTCCATGAACTCAATGAGGAATTAAACCCACAGCTAGGACAGCTGTTTAATCAAAGTCTTACCTCTCTGCAACTGTGGTACCACTTCACAAAGGCCCATTAGTTTGACAAGCCTTATCTGCAAAGCCATGGAGAGAATCATAATGGACCTCATAAATAAAGACATAGGGAATTTGCAGACTTTCAGTTTGGCTTTGTCAAAGGCAGATCATGCCTTTTAAATTTGGTTGACCAGTCACCAAGGCCATTGATGAGGGAAAGGCAGTCCATACAGCCTACGGGTATCATTGAAAAACTCATCAGCTTAAATGTCAACCCATACATCACAAGATGGGTTGCAAACTGGCTGAGTGACAGAACCCACAGGGTCAGAGTTGCTGGCGCCATGTCAGACTCAAAGCCTGTCACAAGTGGTGTCCCACAGGGCTTAGTCCTGGGCCCACCTTGTTTGGCATCTACAAGCAAACACAGGAGGGTTATGGCTGACCAAGTTTGCAGATGACTGCAAACTACATCTGACACAGATATCCTTCAGAAGGGTCTCACAGAAACGGATAACTGGTGCCAGAGCCACGCCTAAAGTTAAATGCCAAAAATGTATAGTCATAAAACAAGGTTACCCCTAGCTACCAAATAGGTGGCAATACACTGAGCACAGAAGTAGTTATCAGGGACCTGGGGACCCAGGTTGATAGTAGTCTGTCATTCGACACCCATGTAGCTAAAGTAGTTAGGAAGACCTTCTACATTGCCCACCTTATCATGAAGGGTTTCTCATCTAGATCAAGGGAGGTCATAGTCTCCCTTTACTCATCACTCATCAGACCAATGATTGAGTACAATGCCCCATTCGAATGTATCTGACCCGACACTTGCAGCAGCTGGAGAGGCCACAAAGTTCCTCACCAAAAGGATAAAGGGTCTCAAAATCTGTCCTATGCTGCCCGACTGAAAGAACTCCAGCTCTACTCAGTTCAGAGGTGACCTTTGCCTAACATACAAGGCCATGTCTAACCCAGATTTGATGAATATGCTTCACCTCAAAAAATCCAGATCCATCAGAACCACAAGGGCGGAGACTTAAACCTTGACACGACTATTAATAGGGCGTGCTGGGGATAGATTCATCACCCAAAGACTCCCTATGCTGTGGAACAAAATCCCGGTACATGTGAGGCAGAGCACCTCGCTGGCCTTGTTCAAGAGAAATCTTGACCAATGGATGGGAGATCGCAGATATACCCCAGGGATCACCTCAGTGTCATTGCTCGACAGAGGCACAGCAAAATAATGGGTTTAGTTCCCAAATGATGGGCTAGGCTTGTAAATGCCCTCGGGCAGATAGCCTAGTATGAACCTATGAACCTATGTATGTCTAGAAAATGTAAGGCATACTCACCATTGTTCTGGTAGTTTGGAAATAATACAGTCAGCTCAATGAATTGATTTAGATTACTTTCTGACATGACCTTTGGAAGAAAAGAGAGGTCAGTTTGTCTATATGGAAAAGCAGGTAAGGAGGCTTTGTGGACATGGCTGAGACTCTTCTGGCTGAGGTAATACTGACTAAAATGAGTGTTTTCCAAGACAGAAACTTTATATCACATGTGGCTGAAGGTTCAAAGGGGGGAGAAATGCTTGTTATAGTGAAATGTAGGTCCCACGGAGAAGTGGGATGCTTATATGGGGGCCTAATCATGGTTGTTCCTTTTAAAAAAGCTTTGCAGTGTGTGTGACATGATCATACCGCCATTTTCTCCCACATAACTAGCGATCGTTGCTAGTTGGACATGGACAGTAGAAGCACCTGGACCATCATGAAAATGTTTGGCTAGAAATTCTAGGACAGAATGAACAAGAGCAGAAAAGGGGTCTATTTCGTTGTCATTTTCCCACATGACAAACTTGTTCCATTTATTCTTGTATAATCTTCTTGTAGAGGACTTGTGTAAAGACGACAAGGTATGTTTCACCAGAGAGGAAAGGAGGGGAACCTGGCAATCAAGGGAACTGGAGCAGCCAAGCTGTCAGCATGAGGTTTTGACAGTTGGGATGAGCCAATCCTGACGGATGTGTGAGAAGATCTGGAGCTGGGCCCAGAAACCATGGTTCATCCATAAGATGAGGCTGAAGGAAGGGAAACCAGATCTGATGAAGCTAATAGGGTGCAATCAGAATACGTGGTCTCCAACAGACTGGTTTTCTGCAACATTGTGGGAATCACAGAGGGAAAGCATATAGGAGTCTTGGAGGCTAATCGTGAACACGTGCGTCCCTTGGTGACTCTCCCGAAGGAGGGATCAAGGCAAAAGAGTCGCTATATTTGGTATTTGTGGGCAAGGCAAAAAGATTAACAAGGCTGGCCCCATTTACGGAAAATCTTTTCCGCTACATTGTGATTGAGGGACCACTCATGAGGCCATAACATGGCCTGCTCAATTTGTCTGCAATCCCAGTGCATTTCCCCAGGATGTGCGTTGCAGTCAGAAAACGGTTGGAAGACGTTGCCCACTGCCAAACCCTTAGAGCTCATCAACAGAGGGGGTAAAATCTGGTTCCTCCAGGTTTATGTACCAGACCACTGACATTGTTTGACTGAACTGCTGTTGTTCCTAGAGGAAGTGTGTTCTAAACAGCTTGCAACACAAGTAGCACTGTCCTCCTCTCTAGGATGTTTATGTGCAGGTGAGCCTTGTGCTCTTGCCAGATGCCTTGAACTGCCTTGCCCAGATAATGCCCCCACCCACATGGGAAGCATCCATGGTCACCGTGGCCTGAGGTGAGGGAGGGATGAAGGGAAGGCCCTGAGAAACCGAGGGAGAGTGAAACCACCACTCAAAATCTTTTTTGCATGAATTGGTTACGATAATCTTATGGGACATTGGTATATCCAGAATTGCCTACTGTGTGGACAGTAACCACTGAAATATCCCATATGAAGGTGACCTAGAGGAACAAGTACAATAATTGTTGCCATC
The DNA here is from genome assembly GCF_019279795.1 of Protopterus annectens. Taxonomy (NCBI): domain Eukaryota; kingdom Metazoa; phylum Chordata; order Ceratodontiformes; family Protopteridae; genus Protopterus; species Protopterus annectens. The sequence continues at coordinate 499,813,156 of NC_056748.1, forward strand.
TTTCCAGGAACTGTCTCGAGTTTTGTTGATTAACCTTTTCACATGTAAGTGGAAATCTTGAACTCTGTCGTAGGGATGTCTCTGTCAACATGGTGGTATTTTTATCTCTGCTCCTATAAAATTTAAATTTATAAATAGCTCTAGAGCAGATGTGTCGTAATTTACTGTAATGCTTAGTAAGGAGCAAAGCTGGAGTATGTAGTTTCTGGCTTGTAGCAGGAGATGCCTGGTCAGAACAGTTATGAGACAGTCGGCCAGATATGGAAACACCCAGAATCCTTTGCTTCTCAAGTGAGCCACCACTACTGCTTTGCATTTGGTGAACACACTGGGAGTGAGACCAAAGAGCAGAGCTTGAAACTGGAAGTGACTGGCTCCTACCTGGAAGCGCAAGAAGCTCCTGGATCAACTTTCCATTAAGATGATGTAGTACGCATCCTGCAGGTCTATGCAGCACATCCAATTCTTTTCCCAGGAATGGAAGTATCGACTGCAGTGTCACCATCCAGAACTTGGCTTTCTTCACCGGTTTGTTCAGTTTGTTGAGATCCAGAATGGGCCTCCAGTCCTCTGTTTTCTTTAGTACTAAAAAGAATTTTGAGTAAGTTCAAGATCCTCTCTGGTCTGCGGGGACTTCTTTGATGACTCTCTGAGCAACTTTAGAATTCCTAGTGTTGCTTGTTCCTTTTGACTGGGTGGAATGTATGGAACAGAATTTGTTTGCAGGGATATGGTAAGCGAAGGGAATAACTTATCTCCTGGATATTATGTTCTGTACCCATTTGTCACTGGATATGTTTTGCCAGGCTTCAAGGTGCATGCAGTGACAATTGCCCCCCCCCCCCTTCGACTGCCGCCAGAGGTAAACAGTCGGGCACTCATTAAGGAGCGCTGAAAGGGTCTTTGAAAAAGATTCTCTGGAGCTCTGATTCTCCGGGCCTCCTCTGCAGCGAGGGTGGTGTCTTCCATTATTTTTCCCTCCTCTGCCCCTGGGGGGAACCTTCCACCTTGTGTCTTGGTAAGGCCTCTGAGATTTTTTTGAACCACATCTTCCCCTTACCCCTCTGACCCTTTGGAATTGGCCTGGTGGATGTGGAAAAACACACTCCAATGGCAGATAAGGTCTCGCCCTCCTGTTCACACTGGATTAACATTTCCTTTACCATGGGTCCGAAAAGGGATGAGCTTTTGAAGGGAGCATTAGCAAGGAAGACTTAAAAGGCTCTGCGAAATCACAAAGGTGCATCCAGGCCAGTCTCCTAATTGAGATGCCTGAACGCGCAGCCCTACTCGCTTCATCTGTTCCATATGAGGTAAGCCGCATGGAGGAGTTGACCACAGCTCCTTGGAGGGAGTCTGATAGTTCTTTTAGCAGATCCTTCTGAAGTCTGAAATGAGCAAGGTAATTTAGCTATCATAATGTGAAAGTCACTGAAGAGAAGATAAACTTCTTGTACCTACTCCTGGTCATAGAATTCTTATTAGGAGGATGGAGTGAAGAACTGGTCTCGGACAGTTCCTTCTTCGTGGCAGCTACCACGACCATGGCATCTACTGCTACACCCTTGCGTAAGGAAAGCTTGGTCCTTAGGGGCTGTAATGTACTTGTTTGGCCTCCTAGAAGTGGGGTGTATGAAGTCTGGTGTCTCCCAGGCCTTCCGAGAGATTAAATGAATAAGCCCATCGGAAGGCGGAGCCACCCATGAAGCTGAATGGAGAGGTCTGAAGGCCTTCAGGTATACTGACACCTCGGCTGAAGGGGAGGAGGATTGCCAATAACCTCTCTGTTTCAGAAACTCCAGGATATCTCCAAAGGAGACATCCTCAGGAGTGACCGTGGGGATAGTGCAGTTGTGTAGACTTACCATAAATGTAGATGTTCGAGTGTATTCACTGTTGCAGTCATCACCTGTGGGGGTTATCCCTGCTGTGGTAGCACTCGGCCAGCCCGAATACCAGAGTCAATGTTTTTCTGCATCGGCTGCGGTCACCTGCTGCCTAACGTCAGGTCGTCAGTGCTATAAAGGAAGGCAGCCGACGTCATTACATCAGTTTTTCTTGCCCTAACCAGTCAGAAGCCCAAGTAAATATGGTAAAGTGATCCTGGTGGCTAAAATCTACTGTCTGAGACTTGTATCTTCCTAAAGAAAGAAGATACAAGGGGGAAGGAGGGTAGGAAACCAGGACTGCAACAGTGAATACACTCTAACATCTACATTTATGGTAGGTGTACACAACTGTACTATGTTCTTCGTGTTTCACTGTTGCAGTCATCACCTGTGGGAGGATTCCCAAAGCTGAGGATAGGGGTGGTAGGATTAGTAAGATACCTAGGAATGGGTCAGCATGCCCTGCATAACTGCAGAAGCAAACCCTGCCCTAGCCTTAGAAAACAGAGGTAGGTGGTAATTCTTGGCAAATGTTTGGACAGAAGTCCAGGTGGCAGCTTCCAGGATTGTCCCTGGTGGGAACTCCTCTGAGGAATGCTGTGGAAGTGGAGGCTGCCCTAGTGGAATGGGTTCGAACAGACTTGGGGGGAGGGTTCCCATGCAATCTGTAGCATAATTGGATACAGTGTGATAACCGTTTGGAAATGGGCTTCCCCCTCTTCCCTTGGGGCAAAGCTGACAAGTAGTTGGTCTGTTTTCCTGAAGGGTTTAGTATGTTCCAGATAGTATCTGAGCTGTCTGTGCACATTTAGTAAGTGCAGAATTCGTTCCCCCTTGTTTTGAGGGTTAGGAAAGAAGGTGGGTAGATGTACAGCCTGGTTGAGAGTTACATTAGCTACCACCTTGGATATAAAGGAGGGATTAGTCCTCAGGGAGACCCTGTTTGCATGGAAGATGATGAAGGGCTCAATGGCCATCAGTGCCTGAAGTTCTGAAACCCTTCTGGCTGAGGTGATAGCTAGGAGAAAAGCAGTCTTTCAGGAGCGGTATCTTAGTTCTGCTGAAGCAGCAGGTTCGAAGGGTGATAAAGTTAGTTTTTCCAAAACAAAAATCAGGTCCCAGGCTGGAGTGGGTGGCCTTCTGAGAGGTCTGAGATTAGAAGCCCCTCTGAGGAATTGTTTAATCAAAGGATGGGAGAACAGGGGGTGTCCTGTATCACAATGAGCTGCCTGTCGGGCGCTAGGATCCACCACATAACACAAGCACTCAGGTCACTCCAAGGCAAGTACAAACATGACTCAGTCATTGTCAATGCTGGTGTGAATGTCCTGAGACGTACCTCCCTGGACTACATGAAGAGAGACATAGAGGAGCTCTCTGAGCATGTGGCCCAGGCCGGTATGACCCTGACCTTGAGAAGCATCTTACCCTCACCAAGAATTATGCCACTATATGAAGACAAGATGATCAATTTCAACAATTGGCTTAAGTATTGGTGTCATTCAAAGGGGATCCAATGCCTGTCAGCCTGGGATGACATGCTCGACAAGCCACGATGCTTCGCTAGGGACGGCTTGCACCTGTCACCCCTGGGCTTTCGGATTTTGGCAAAGACTCTTGCTACCCCCATAGTGCCTTTTTTAGGCAAGGCTCAAAAGACAAACCCACCTCCATAGGTATCACAAGGGATAAGAAACTAAGAGTAATGCTACTCAACGCCAGAAGTCTAAACCTCAAGATGCATGCACTCAAAACTCTCCTTAGCATGGAGAACATCGATATCTGTGCAGTAAAAGAAACCTGGTTCAGGGCTCCCGAGAGCACCCCAGCACTACCAGGTTATACCTCATACCATGCTTTTCGGCCCCAAAACTTGGACCGAACCAGAAAAGGAGGGGGAGTATCAATATTAATCAAAGATACCCACACCTCCAGGTTGGTGGCACAGCACGAAGCATCACAGACTATCCATGTGCAACTAACAGTGGGTAAAACTGCCTTCCAGTTTATAGCCTGCTACAGACCACCCTCCCAAACCCAGGAACCTCACTCGGCCTTACTGAGAACACTGGAAAATATGAAGGTCTCTCCAAACACCATTATATTGGGCGACTTCAACTACCCAAACAGACTGGGAGCATTACTCAAGCTCCAACACCCTAGCTCAAAGGTTCCTAGAATTTATAAACTCAAATGCTATGGAACAACTTGTTACCACTCCCACAAGAGGGGAAAACATACTGGACCTGATCATCACCAACATGGGGACTCTATGCTCCAAACCAAAAGTGTATCCCTCACTGGTAAGATCAGACCATAAACTAATCTCACTGGATATTCACATCCCGACCCCACCCCCTGCCCAGAAAACCACAGTGAAAAGCTTCTCTAAAGCAAATTTCACACTCCTCAAAACCGAGGTGGAATCCTTCAAAGTCCCCGGGCTTGTGGAAATTACGGCCCAGACCATAGAATCATTTATAAACGCATTCTATGAACACCTTCAGGAATGCATGGATCATGCAATCCCAAATAAAACCAAGACCCAATCCTCCAAAGGAAGACGTCCTGTCTGGTGGACCCCAGCCATAAACAAATTATACGATAGGAGGACGCTACTACATGAGAGAGCAAAATCCCAAAAAGAGAAGGCATCTCTGATCAGTGTTAGCAAAAAACTACGGGCACTCAAAATCGTCTAAGGCCAGCTTCGAGAGAAAAATTGCACAGGACACTAAGGATAATCACAAGGCTTTCTTTTAGTTATGTTAGGAACATGGGTGGGAATTCCCAGATATGCTAAGAATTAGTCCAAAATGACAAAAAATACACCAAACCCACAGACATTGCCAACATCCTAGCTGACAGGTTCAGCGCACCCCCACCAAAAGGGCAAATATCTATCCCAGCAGAGTGCTGCCCCCCTGACATCTCAGATGCTCAGGTAAGAGCCGCCCTCTCCAAAGCAAAAAACACAGCATCAATGGGACCAGACATGAACTCCAAGAAGAGCTAAACCCAAACATAAAACTACTGTTCAATCTCAGCCTTACCACAGGATATGTACCCAAAGAGTGGCGTACAGCAACAGTGGTCCCTCTCCACAAAGGTGGTGCCTCAACGGATCCTGGAAACTATCGCCCCATAAGTATGACTAGCTTGGTCTACAAAGCTATGGAAAGGATCATCATCATGGACCTCATGAAAAAAAAAGATATTGGGGACCTACAGACACTGGATCCTACCCAGTTCGGCTTTAAGGACAGATCCTGCCTCTTAAACCTGGTCGATTTCTTTGAAACAGTCACCAAGGCCATTGACGAGGGGAAGGTGGTCCACACAGCCTACCTGGACCTCGCAAAAGCCTTCGATACAATACCCCACTCGGGCATTATAGATAAGTTCACCAGCTTAAATATAAACCCCTATGTCACTAGATGGGTTGCAAACTGGCTCAAGGACAGAACCCACATGGTTAGAATTGCTGGAGCCATGTCAAGACTCCAAACCAGTTAACAAGTGGTATATATTTCTCGGAGGTACAGGCCAACACGGAAGGACTGTGGCTGACCAAGTTCGCAGATGACTGCAAACTGGGCACTATAATCGACTCTCTAGCCGACACAAGCATCCTCCAAAAGGGCCTCATAGAAACAGACAACTGGTGCCAGAGCCATGGCCTCAAGCTAAACGCCAAAAAGTGCATAGTCATCCTCTTTGGCAAAAACTAAGTGCCCACAAATTACCACATAGGTGGTAATCCATTAAGTACGGAAGAAGTAATTAGGGACCTGGGGACCCAAGTTGATAGCAATCTCTCATTTGACAACCACGTGGCCAAAGTGGTTAGAAAAACATTTTATATAGCCCACCTAATCATGAAGGGATTCACATCTAGATCAGGGAGGTCATTGTGCCTCTTTACTCATCCCTCATCAGGCCCATAATTGAGTATAATGCCCCTTTTGGGATGTACCTTACCAGACACCTGCAGCAACTGGAAAGACCCCAAAAGTACCTCATCAAGAGGATCAAAGGGCTCAAACAGATGCCATATGCTGCCCGGTTAAAAAAACTCCAGCTCTACTCAGTGGCATACCGCCTGCTCAGAGGCAATCTGTGCCTGACGTATAAAGCCATGTCCAACCCGGAATTAATGGACATGCTGCACCTCAGAAAATCCAAATCCAATCGAGCTACGCGCTTGAGAGACTTGAACCTCAGCACTGAAATAAATAGGACATGCTGGAGGGACAGATTCATAACCCAGAGGCTCCCTTCACTCTGGAATAAAATCCCAGTCCAGGTTAGGCAGAGTCCCTCATTGACTCTCTTCAAGAGGAATCTTGAGTGGATGGGGGATCGTAGGTTTACCCCGGGTATCACTTCTGCGTCACTGTTAGATAGAGGCACAGTATACTAACCTCGAAAAAGGGCATAGCAAAATTAATTTAAAATGGGTCATGAAAGCCAAACACACTCTGGCTAGGCTTATAAATGCCCTAGGGCAGATAGCCTAGTATGAACCTATGAACCTATAAGGGCCGAGGCGTGGATTTTAATAGAAAAGAAGGAGAGGCCACTATTAATTAGCTCTGCTAGGTAGTCCAGGATAAGAGAGATGGAAGGTTGTGAGGTATTGGCCCCTCTGGATTGGCTCCAGGAGCAGAATCTTTTCCATTTTCCTGCGCATGATTTTCTGGGGCTGGGTCTTCTGGCCTCTGATAATGTCTAGGGCCTGTTTGCTTAACAGGGGCCCTTGTTTGCCTTTAGAGTATTAGCCATGCTGAAAATTTGAGAGCCTGCAAGTCTGGGTGCAGCACCCCCCCCCCGCCCCACCTAAGTTAAGAGGTCTGAGATCAGAGGAAGCTGCCTGGGGGGCTGTAAGGTCAAGCTGCACAGTAAGGGCTACCAATGTTGTCTGTGCCAATCTGGAGCATTGAGGATGGCCTTTGGTCTCTCCTCCCTTATTTCGATCAGCACCTTGGGAATAAGAGGCAGAGGAGGGAATGCATACACAAAGAGGGTGTTCCAGGGGAAGGTCAAGGCATCCACCTTCCACACTAGGTGGTGATATTCCCTGGTACAGAATTTTTTCAGCTGATGGTTGAGATGCGACGCAAAGAGATCCACCTCCGGAGTCCCCCACGTCAGAGTGATTTGTAAAAAGATTTTCCTGTGGAGCTGCCATTTGTGGGGGTCCAGTAAGTTTCTGCTTAAGTGGTCTGCCAGGGTGTTGTTGATCCCTGGTAGGTATTGGGCTAACAGGTGTAGTCCCATGGAAGAAGACGTCAGCCAGAGGTTCATGGCTAGCCTGCACACAGGGCAAGATTGGGTTCCTTCCTGTTTATGTACCACATTACTACGATGTTGTCTGTTTTGATAAGGAGATAGGGTTTGATGGATGTCAGAGCCTTTTGTACTGCCATCATTCCCTTCTGGATGATGAGTAAGGGAAGGTGCTGGGCATCCCAAAGAGCTGGGTGCACCTGTCTTCTAGGTGAGTGCCCCAAGCTATCTCGGAGGCGGTGGTAATGGTCTGCCCAGTAGGGCGGAAGGTGAAGGAAAGACCCTTGTTCTGGGCACAGGCCCCTGTCCACCAGAGAAACTCAGCCCTTATACAGGGGATCAGAGGTAGAGAGGTCTCTACAGGTTGAGTGTGCTGACACCAAAGGTTCTTTAGGTACCACTGAAGTTTTCTCATGTGAACCCTGGCCAGAGGAATTAGAAGGATGCAAGATGTCATGTACCTCAAAGCTTGCAGGAACTTCCTCGCAGTGAGGTGACTTCTGGAAGCCAGCTGGGTAAAATAGAAAGGCAGGAAGCTCTGCTTTTCTGGGAATAGGAAGGCCATTTGGGATGCTGTGTCCAGCAGTGCTCCCAGGAAAATGATCTTCCTGGAGGGCGTTTGCCTTGATTTCTTCTCGTTGATGGTGTACCCTAAGGAGGTTAAGGAGGGTTCTGACAAAGAGGAGGTCCTTGAGGAGCTTTTCTTTGCAATCTGCCTGAATGAGGCAGTCATCCAGATAAGGGTAAATTTGTATATTGTTCTGTCTGCAAAAGGCTATGGCTAAGCATTTGGTGAATACCCTGGAAGCAGTAGATAAGCCAAAGGGTAGCACAGAGAACTGAAAGTGTTGTGACCCTGCTCTGAAGCAAAGGAATTTCCGGCAGGATTCCTTTATGGGGATGTGGAGGTAGGCATCTTTTAGATCTAGGGTAACTAACCAGGCATTTTTTGTCAGCATAGACAGAAGCTGCTGCAAAGTTAGCATTTTGAATTTGGGGACCACCAGGAAGGTGTTCAGAATGGATAGGTCCAGGATAGGGAGCCAAGTGCCCTCTTTTCTGGGAACAAGGAATAGTCTGGAATAAAAGCCTTGGTCTGGAATAAAAGCCTTGGCCTGTTTGATCTGAGGGGACACGTTCTACTGCTGCTTAGGATATGAGAGTTTGGACTTGTTTCAATGCCTCTGCCCACTGATCTGGAGACAAGTCTGGGTACCCTCTTGGAATTGGGTGTTTGTTGGAGGAGAATTTGTATTCCTGAAAAATGATCTTTAAGACCCATTGGTCATTTGTTACAGAAAGACAATTTTTGCAGAGGGAGAGCCTTCCTCCTAGTTTTTGGTGAGTAAAAAGAGGGCAGAGGGGGAGAGGGAGTCATTGAGAGTTTTTGCCATAGAAGGATGGCTTAGAACTCCCTGCATTTGGAGTGGAAGTGGTCCACGGTGTGGTTTTCTGGTGTTTCTGGGACAGGTTTTTGGGTGGTCTGCCCCTGTGGGGCTTACCTTGCCCCTGTCTGCTAGGTGCAGGAAAGGACCAGTGTTTTGAGAGAAAATTCCTGCTGAACCTAGGAGGTTGTACCTGAAGGAAATCATTTACTGTTTTCATAGATTTTGCTTTGCCTTCCATCTTTAAGCACCTCTTCTGCTTTTACTCCAAACAAGCGGTCCTTATCCAAGGGTGCATCAAGTAATTTAGAAATGACATGATCAAGGAGAGGTTGTTCCTTCAACCATGCAGGTCTCCTAATGACAGATCCTGACATTGCTACCCTGCTTGAGGCTTCTAGGGTGTCATATTCACAGTGTAATGAGTGTTTAGCCACTTGACAAGTAGAGTGCAGTAAATCTGCTAACTCTTTCGAAATGGCACAGTCAGGAAAGGTTGAAATCTTTTGTTTTAATAGTTCCAAAGTGTGTTGTTGATATTTTAACATGTGGAACTGACAGTTGAGTGCTCTGATAGCTAAAGTTGCAGAGGTTTATACTTTTTTTTTTTACTCCATCTGTCCAGAGCTCTGGAGTCCTTGTCAGAAGGAACAGGATTATTTGCAGAATTAGTCTTGGCTGCTTTTGGTCCCTGTGTAATGACCTCTGGGTCTACAGAAGGATTTCTGTACAGGTATTTGTGAGAATCCGGTACTCTAATACCAGTCATGTTTTCCTGGAAGTAGGTGGGAGGGTGTCAGGAGTTAAGCTGGATTCATGGAATACATCAACCACCTCTAAGATTGGAAGGATGGCCAAGGGTCTGTGCTGGGGCAGGTATAGAAACTGTCTTTTCTTAGACTGAGGGAAGTCCTGGGATTCCCAGTGGAAATGTTCCCCTGAGGGTGTGAAATGTTTCCCCAAAGGAAAGATCTTCTGGTGGGGAGGCAGAAGGAATGGATTCCTCTGCATCTGAATCCTCAAGCCGTCAGAGGTTGTTCCTCTCCAAAATCTGAATAATCAAGACCCCTCAGAATCTTGTTCCATCAGCATTTCAGGAGAAAGGTCTCCTCCTTTTAAAAGGTGTGGCCTGACTACCCCTGATAAGGATAAGATCCTCTGCCATTTTAAGCATTTGAGCTTGGGGTGGTGGAACAGGAGTAAAATTGTTGGCTAGTAGTAGTTTTCCTAGAAATGGCCTTGCCTCTATGCCTAAGAGTATCCATCGGTCTGAGAGAAACAGTTGTCGGAAAAAAAACATCTCTGTCTAGATTCGGTAGTGTGAAAAACCTCCTACGAAGCTGGTGCCTGCATCGTGGCTCTGGAACCAACCAAGGCAGACATAATCAAAGGCTCGGAAGACGAAGATTTCTTCGGCACACCAGACTCCGAAATGGTCTCAGCAGAGGCCTGCGAAGGTATTGAACCGGGTATCAAGGTCTGCGAAGTCGCCTCACTGAATTCCGGAGAACTGACTACCTGCTTAGTGGTAGAGTCGTCGGAAGGCTTAGCATTGTGTGGTCTTGTCTCTATCTTTATCCTTATGTTTTTTCGGAATGTCTATGGATGTTGGCTTACGGAAGCCATTTCGGAATGCAAAGACAGAAGACGAAAATACCTGGCTGCAATAAGAGCTCTATGACGAATGTTTCTCACGTTAAAGAGGGCACAGAACCGAGAATGGGGGACATCGTGGTCTGGGCCTAAACAAGTGACGCAGTATGAATGGAAGTCTCTGTGTGGTATTTGCTTTACACAGGTAAGACAATTGTTAACTTTTTCAGACATCGATTAGTGCAAGAAAAAAGCATCCCCAATGGGGTACTTAGCTTTGGACGTTTTCAGCTGTAATTGTAACTCTGGTAGTAACAGACAGACACACTTGCAAACTGCTTCTGCTATGGGCTTCCACGGCAAGAAAGACTGATGTAATGGCGTCGGCTCCCTTCCTTTATAGCACTGACGACTTGACATCAGGCAGAAAGCCCCACAGGTGATGACTGCAACAGTGAAACACGAACATCCTTCTGCTTCATCAAGGTCGGTATCCAAAGTGATGGACTCCTCTGGGGAGTCCAAATGCTGCTTCTTGCATAGTCTCTTCCAAGGAACTTCCTTAGTGGGATATTCTGGGGAAGTTCTGGAAGAGGGGGAGTCACCTGGGGGACATCCTGAAGCCTTGAATCTCTGTGGTCCTCTGGATGGAGGTGATGAGGTAAAGACATCTGCGACGTAGTGGGAGGAAGCTCTGAGTGAGGCTGTGCCCGAGACTGCAGAGCAGTCATTACCCTCCTCATAACTTCGAAGGCAGACCCTCCCTGCTCTGATGAACTTCCCAGACATAACGCAGATGTTGGAGCCTAAAGAGCCCTTGGCCCAGAAGGAAACACCGAAGAGATGGGAGCAGAGCCCACCTGCACCGATGCCCCCAGAGACAGGGTCAGATACAGAGAGATCCAAACTGGCTCAGAGGACCTGACCAGCGAGTGTTGGCTCCCAGAGGTCTCCTGCTCTGACTGGGCAGACACACTCGGGGCAGACATTGGATCAGAGGAAATGAGAGGTCCCAGACCTAATACAGACACTAGCTGGATGTTGGAGTCTTCCGGCTCGGATACCAAAGGATGGATCAGAGGTGGAGTAGGTGCACAGGAGGAGGATGAAACTGATCCAATTCCTATGGGTTCGGATCCAAAAGCTTGGCCAAAGCAGGTGTCTTGAGGAGCTCTGCACCACCCTATCCAAATCTTCATCTGAGAGGCTCCAAGAGGACCTAGTGGACAATGTCGGGGCTCTGGATCTGGTAAGGAAGGGTGATGGGGGGCTGGGATGTAATGGGTTCCAAAGATGGAGATCAGCTCCGATAGTGAAACTCTGTAGACAATGGGGTCTTCAGAGCCAACTCAGAGGACGACTTCGGAGCCAACACTTGATTGATCCGGGGAGGTTCCTGAATCCATAGAAGCTGTCTGCTCCATAGGAACTGGTGGAGCAGATGTCTTTGGCTGTTTGGCTCTTGGCTCCAATGAAGCTTTCAGAGCCAGAGAAGGCCACTTCCCAGACCTCTCAGACCTGTCCGATTTAGGAGAGGGGGGATTGGAAGAAATAGCCTCAGAGAAAGGGATTTTAATTAACCCCTTCAAAATCAATTTGTTCTTGTGTTCCATTAATGCCCTTTGATTAAAGGCGTGACATATTGAACAAGATTCTTGTTAATGAAGAGGCCTCAAACAGTATACGCACGTGTGCAAGTAACTGAGGGTCGTCATCTTACTACACTTCTCGCACTTTTTAAATCCTGCTTACCTTCTTTTTGGGACATACAAAAGGAAGCATGCAGAACACCCAACGAAAAAAGCCAAGGAAAGAAAGACAGAAAAGGTAAATGTACAAAATACTATTTTTTTTTTTTTTTTTTTTTAAAGTCATAGTAGATGGGAAGGGAAAGTCCTCTAATTTAAATGGACTTTGACTACTCTGAAATAAAAAAACAAGCAGCAACTGGAAGGGAAAGGAAAGAAATAGATTAGTCCTAAATAATCGTAAGGTAAAACATCCTCCTCTTAAAAAAAAAAAAAAAAAACGAGTGTGGGTACGAAGTTAAACGTCCTAACTAAAAAACTGACGCTAACAGGGAAGGGGATTACTAACTATGGAATTATACTTTATATACAATTCTTCTGCACCACACGCTCCAAAGACCTCAACCTCATTACCACAATCAACAGAACATGCTGGAGGGGTAGGTTTATAACCCAGAGACTGCGCATGCTCTGGAATCGTCTTCCCATGCATGTCAAGCAGAGCACCTCACTGGCCCTCTTCATGAGAAATCTTGATGAGTGGATAGGAAATAGAAAGGATCACTCTAGTGGCTCTACTTGATAGAGGCACTGGGAACTAATGTCGGGCGGCACAATGCCAGGGCACTTCTATGGGCTAGGCTTGTAAAGGTTCCAGGGCCATTAGCCTGATACACACCTAAGAACCTATAAAGAGAATACCAAGAAAAAATGAAATGGAAAGAAATGTATTAAGTAATAAAGAAATAACAGTAGAGAAATGCAGACTTAGCCCAGAGCTTGCTTGAAGAACCTCTTTGCAGTGCGGCAAATGAGATCTGAGGAACTCCAGGAACTGCACTGTGGGTTGGGGCCAACAAGCTTTGCTGTAGTGCTCGAGCTCTGATAAAGGCTGAGATGGATCAGACATCGGATTTGACCCATCAGTGAGAATAAAAGTGAGACTGACAACAGTAAATAATAGGTTTCAACTCTTGTAAAGCTTTACCCTTTTTCTGGAGGGACAAAACTCAGCAAGCAGCAGCTCCAAACAAATGTTTATTGCCCAGAGGAGCATCCATCAAACTTAGCCTTGATATCAGGCAAAGGTTGAGGCCGGAGCCAGGAATACCTCCTCATCATAGAGCCAAAAGCAGCAGCCCTAAATAAGGCATCAGCTGCATCATAACTGCATTTAATGGAATGGTGAGCAACCTGAGAAGAGTCCTTAACAAAGAGAGTAGAAGTTTTCCTCTCAGAGTAAGGAGAGTCAGAAATAACCTGACAGAGAACAGAAAAAACATATCTGGTCATATGAGTCTAATAATTCACGGTCCTAAAAATTCACGGTCCTAAAAGCTAGAGTAGCAGAAGTATACATTTTCTTACCCACTCTCTCCATACTTCTGCTGTCTTTTTCAGAGGGAACCAACTTTGTAGAAAGATAAAAGCTCTGATGGCTTGTCAGAGGCAACTGACACCACAAAGGGGTCAGAGGGACACTTGTCAAGAAACTAAGTCATCAGACACCTTATAAAACCTATTAGTTTTCTGAGAGCATGGGGAATGGAATCAGGAGCCTGGGAAGCAGTGGAAAAGGCATCTAACAATGCAGCAAGGACAGGAGGGACAGCAGAAGGCCTAGTAGACTTCATTTGCAGGAGCTCATAGCCCCTCTTCTGAAAAACAGACACCTGAACACAATTTCATTTGAAAAAAATTTGATCATTCTGTAAATTGTGTCACCAAAGAAAATCTCCTCAAAAGGATAGTCAGGACTATTAGACTCATTTTCCTCAGAAAATACAGTTGTCTACACTTACCATAAATGTAGATGCTAGAGTGTATTCACTGTTGCAGTCGTCATTATTTGGGGTTATCTGCCTGCAGGTAGCCCTCAGCCGGTCTGAATACCAGAGTTTTGGGATTTCTGCATCGGATGCTGGCGCTTCTTCCATGACGTCAGGTCGTTAGGGGTATAAAACATGGAACACCCCCAGCAAAATACACATACTATAAGATATGCCAAACCAAAAAGCATACGTGAAAGCAAAGACAATCAGGGAGCAGGAGGGTAACCAGGACTGCAACAGTGAATACACTCGAACATCTACATTTATGGTATGTGTACAAAAAGTACAGTTTTGTACCTACCATAAATGTAGATGTTCGAGTGTCTTCACTGCTGCATTCATTACACTTGGGTTATCCAGCCGTCAGGCGGTCCCACAGTCAGCCAGGGTTCCAAAGTCTTGGTCCGGCGTCGGTTGCTGTTGCTTCTTCCCTGACGTCAGTGCGCCAGGGGTATATCAGATGCAGCCGATTCCATTTTCTTCAGTTTTTCTTGCCCCAGATGTCAGGTGTCCCCAAATAGGTAGGCAATACATATTGCTAATAAAACATACAATAAAGGTAAAAACAAAACCTTCAGTTACCAGCAAATACACCACATAGGTAGTACAGCATTGAAAGGTATAGATAAGTCCCAGCTAAGAAAGAGGGGATGGCGGGTGGGTAACCTGGACTGCAGCAGTGAAGACACTCGAACATCTACATTTATGGTAGGTACAAAACTGTACTATGTTCATCGTGTTTTACTGTTGCAGTCATTACACTTGGGTTGAATCCCAAAGCTGAGTTAGGGTGGCTGGTTCTAGAGAGGATTTGGGGTGGCTATGAGGCCCTGCAGCACTGCAGTGGCAAAGCCAGCTCTGGATCTAGATTAAAGAGGCAAGTGACAATGCTTGGTAAAGGTGTGCACTGAACTCCAAGTTGCAGCTTCCAAGATATCTTTGGTAGGTACTCCTCTAAGGTAGGCAGTTGAAGTGGCTGCTGCCCTGGTGGAATGTGGCCTAATGTTACTAGATACAGGTTTCCCATGCTGTGTGTAGCGGAACCGGATACAGTGTCATATCCACTTTGAAATGGTCTGCTTTGAAATCGCCTTTCCCTGTGATCGTGCAGCATATGCTACAAACAATTGCTCAGTTGTTCTGAAATCTTTTGTTTTGTCCAAGTAGAAACGTAATTGTATATGTCCAAGGAATGCAGAAGTCTCTCCCCTTTATTCTGGGGATTTGGATAAAAAGTTAGCAAGTTAACAGTTTGGTTAAGAGCGACACTGGATACCACCTTAGGCATAAATGAAGGGTTTGTTCTTAAAGACACCCTGTCTTGGTGAAAAATGATGAAAGGCTCCACTGCCATTAGTGCCTGTAACTCTGAGACTCTTCGTGCTGAGGTTATTGCCAGAAGCAGAGCAGTTTTCCATGATACATATTTTAATTCTGCTGAATTGGCTGGCTCAAAAGGAGGTAAAGTTAGTTTTTCCAAGACAAAATTGAAGTCCCAAGTTGGTGCTCTCTGGGGCGGTCTTATGTTTTTAGCCCCTCTGAGGTACTGTTTTAGCAATGGATGAGAGAAAACAGGAGGATCTGTGTTGTAATGAGCCGAGATGGCAGAGGTGTGGATCTTAATGGATGAAAAGGATAGGCCTTTGTCCAGCATCTCAGTTAAGTATTGTAATATCTGAGGAATATTTGGGACAAGAGGATCAAAGCTTTGAGCCTGGTTCCAGGCAGAGAATCTCTTCCACTTTTCTGAAGAATTCCTGGTGCTAGGCCTCCTGACCTCCAAAATGACATCCATAACCGCTTTACAGAGAGGTGTTGTCTGTTTGACTAATGAATCTGCCATGCAGACAAGTTTATGGTTTTGAGCTGACTGTGCAGGATCCGATTGTTTTGTTGAGTCAGAGGGTGCGGAGTTTGAGGTAAAATCCATGGTGGGCCTTGAGCTAAGTTCTTTAAGACTGGGTACCAGTGCTGGCGTGGCCAGTCTGGGGCAATCAGGATCATCTGTGTTTTTTTTTGTCTGGCTTTTAGGAGTACCTTTGAGAGGAGAGGCAGTGGTGGGAAGGCATAAACTTTTAGGCTTTTCCAGCTGAAGACAGCATCCACTTTCCATGCTTGCGTGTGAGAAGTACTTGTGCAGAATTTTTGTAGTTGGCAATTCATTGGGGAGGCAAAAAGATCTATGTCTGGGCACCCCCATTTTTGCGTTACCATGCTGAATACTTGTGGATTTAATTTCCACTCGTGAGGATCCATGATGTTTCTGCTTAAGTCATCTGCCAGAGTATTTTTTTTTTCCTGGCAGGAATTGTGCTTGTAGATGAACTTGATAGGTTAGAGCTGTGTTCCACAAGGTCATGGCTTGTCTGCATAGGGGTTAAGAATAAGTGCCCCCTTGGCTGTTTATGTACCACATAACTGTGGTGTTGTTGGTCTTTAATAATAGTTGTCCTGGATGGAGAAGGTCCTTGAAAGCTGTTAGGGCATTTTGTACAGCCAACATCTCTTTTTGATTGATGTGAAGATGCATTTGGTCTGCGGTCCACTTGCCCTGAATGCATTTTCCTGCCATGTGTGCTCTCCAGGAGTAATCCGAAACATCTGTTGTGAGTGTCTGCCTGGCTGTGGGTAGAGTGAAAGGCTGTCCCTTGTTGAGGTGACATGCCTGTGCCCACCATCGAAACTCCTGTTGTAGGCAAGGTATTACTGCTTCCAAACTGTGACAGTGTTGAGTCCAAACACTTTTTAGGTACCACTGTAATTTCCTCATACGCAGTCTGGCATATGGAATTAGTAGTATGCAGGATGCCATGAATCCCAAGGCCTGCAGAATTTTTCTTGCAGGGAGTTGAGTTTTGTTGCCATCAATTGAAAGCACAGAGTCAGTTGTCCTTGCTTTTCTGGCGTGAGATAAGCCATCTGGGCCGTTGTATTTAAGCTGGCACCCAGGAATATTACCTCTTGTGAGGGCACTAGTTTTGACTTCTTTTCGTTTACTGTGTACCCTAGGCAAATTAGCAACCTTTTTACAAATGCCAGATGCTTTAGAAGAATGTCCTTGCTCTCTGCTTGAATAAGGCAGTCGTCTAGGTATGGATATATTTGAATTCCTTTTTGTCTGCAAAATGCAATTACTGGTGCCAAGCACTTTGTGAAGACCCTGGGTGCAGTAGGTAAGCCAAAGGGCAGTGCAGAGAATTGGTAATGCATTGAACCAGCTATGAATATGAGGTATCTTCTGCAATTTTGTCTGATAGGGACATGCAGGTATGCCACTTTGTGGTCCAGAGTAACAAGCCAAGCCTTCTTGCCCAGCATGGGAAGAAGCTGCTGTAGTATCAACATTTTGAATTTCGGAACATCCAGGTAAGTACTTAGAGTAGAAAGGTCTAGTTATGGGTATCCAGGCTTTGTCCTTTCTGGGGACCAGGAAAAGTCTCGAGTAAAATCCTTGTTCATGTTGTGGCACTTTTTGAATAGCTCTCATGTCCATGAGGGCTGTAATTTGTTTTGGTGCCTCTGCCCATTGATTTTATGCCAGGTCTGGCATTCCTTTTAGCTTTGGTAGAGTGTGAAAGTGGAACCTGTAACCTTGAGACACAATATTCAGAACCCATTTGTCTTGGGTGATTATATGCCAATTTTGAGGAAGAAAGTGCTAGTTTTCCCCCTAACGGAGCTGCCAAAAGTTAAGTGCTTGGCATTCTAAGGGGGAAGTCATTGGGACTGTTTCCTGTAAGGTTGTGACTTGTCTTCACCTCCTTTTGGGGTTGAAGGACCCCACTGTCGTGGTCTGTAAGAGCCCTGGGGCTGAGATCTGCCTCTTGAGCGTCTGTATCTGCCTCTTTGTGGTCTGTCTGACACTGGATAGGACCAATTCTTTGAAGGCCAATTTCTGCTAAATCGAGGTGGCTGTAACCTGTAAGAAATCCTTCACTGTTTGCATTGATTTTTGCCTTATCCTCCATTTTTTTTTAAGACCTCTTCTGCCTTAACACCAAATAAAAAAACCTGCTGTAAAGGAGCATCCAATAATTTAGCCTTAACATGACCAGGTAAACCTTGTTCTTTTAACCAAGCATGCCTTTGAATCACAGACCCTGTAACTGCTGCTCTACAAGAAGCCTCTAATGAATCAAAACCACATTGCAGAGTATGTTTTCCCACTTGTTCAGCTGCATGCAATAAATCCTGCATTTCCTTATAGTCAGGATGTTCTGAACTTGCAATCATTTTCTGTTTTAACAGAGACATTAAATATTGTTGGTATTTAAGCATGTGAAACTGGCAATTTAAAGCTCTCACTGCTAAGGTTGCAGAAGTGTAAACTTTCTTCACCCATCTGTCTAATGCTCTTGAATCCCTGTCAGAGGGAACTGGAATCTTAGCCGTGGAAGCCTTTACCCCTTTGGGACCCTAGGAAACTGTTTCTGGGTCAGCAACAGGGTTTTTATAAAGAAATTTGTGAGAGTCGGGGACTCTGTAGTACCTGTCTGGCTTGACTGGAGCAGGGGGCAAAGAATCAGGATTTAAACTGGATTCAGAGAACACATCATCCACAATATCTACCACTGGCGGAATAGCAAGGGGTCTGTGCTGAGGTAATACAAGAAAGTCTCCGAGCCTTTTCTTGGATTCTGAGTAATCCTGGCCCTCCCAATGGAAATGCTCCCTCATGGTATGTAAGGTTTCCCCAAAAGAATAATTCTCTGGAGGAGAGGCTGAAGGAATTGATTCTTCAGCATCAGAGTTCTCAAAGGGGGGGTAGTGAGTATTCCTGGTCTGAAGGGGAATCAAGAAGAAATGGAAACCAGGTCAGAGGAATCATAGTCTGTATCCTGCCTAGGCCTTTTATCAGGAGGGGGGATGGGTACCACTGATCAGAGTAATTAAGTCTTCGGCCATTTTCAGCATCTGTTTTTTTAGGCATGGAGGCCTGTCCAGGTAAATGCTGTACTTGCTTCTTTGTCTTTAATGGAGTTTTAGACTTGGCTGTAGTTTTTATGGTAAGCTGTGAGGGTCTGAAAACACCCTCAGAAGCAGATGCCTGCTCAGCGGCTCCGGACTCGTCTGAAGGGTTAGTTTCTGTAGGCCCAACACCTTGAGTATCCAGAGGCCTAGACAACTCCACGTGGGAGTCGGAGGCGGCCTGTGGCTCTGAGGTAGCGGGTGTCAGGGGCTGCGAAAGCACTTCACTGAGAACCGGCGACTGGCCTAGAAGAGGCTTCATCGTCAGTTTTGGGCCTCGGATGCCTGTCCTTTTCCTTGTCTTTGCGATTTTTGTGTATTCCAGTCGGTTGTTCTGATGGCATGGTATAATTAAACCTTCGGCCAAAGTAATGGTGAGCAGAATCAAACAGACGTTTAATAGTGCGTTTGTTAAATCTAGCAGAAAACCAACAACTAGTGACGTCGTGGTCTGGGCCTAGGCATGGAATACAGTAAGAATGAAAATCCTTATGAGGTATTTGCTTCTCACAAGAAATAGGTCTGAGGCAAGAAAAAGTCTCCCCAACGGGGTACTTAGCTTTATTGAAAACTTCAGTTATGAAATTCGAAGTGAAAATCTCAGGAGTCGGCTGATCGACACTTGCGAACTGCTTTTGCTTCGGGCACCGCGTGGCAAGAAAGATTGAAGAAAATGGCATCAGCTGCATCTAATATACCCCTGGCAGGGAAGAAGCGACAGCAATCGATGACAGACCAATACTTTGGAACTCTGGCCGACTGCGGGACCGCCTGATGGCAGGATAACCCAAGTGTAATGACTGCAGCAGTGAAACACGATGAACATCTGTACTATGTTCTTTGTGTTTCACTGTTGTAGTTATCACATTTGGGTTGATTCCCAAAGCTAAGAAAGGATGGAGGTAGATTAAGAAGCATTAGGACTGGCAATCAGGCCCTGTAAGACTGTTGTGGCAAATCCAGCTCTGGATTTAGAAAAGATAGGCAAGTGGTAATGCTTGGAGAAAGTGTGTACAGAGCTCCAGGTTGCAGTTTCCAGGATGTCCTTGGTATGGACTCCTCTGAGAAATGCAGTAGAGGTAGATGCAGCCCTAGTAGAATGTGCTCTTATCCCCTGTGGGGTAGGTTTTCCATGGTGCTTGTAGCAGAAATGGATGCAGTGTGCTATCCATTTAAATATGGTTTGCTCTGAAATGGCCCTCTCCTCTTCCCCTGCAGCAAAGTTGACTAGCAGCTGGTCAGATTTTCTGAGAGGCTTAGTCCTGTCCAAATAGAATCTAAGCCATCTGTGCACGTCTAGAGAATGCAATATCCTTTTTTCCTTTTATTTTGAGGATAAGGGAAAAAAGTAGGCAAATGAATGGACTGGTTTAAAGCCACACTAGACACCACCTTGGGCATAAAAGACGGTTTAGTCCTGAGGGAAACCCTGTCTGCATGGAAGATAATGAAGGGTTCCACTGGCATAAGGGCCTGCAGTTCAGACACTCTTCTTCTTGAAGTGATGGCTAGAAGTAAAGAAGTAAGAGCCGGTTCGAAGGGGGGAAGTGCAAGTTTCTCCAGTACAAAGTTAAGGTCCCAGGCTGGAGTGAGAGCTCGCCTGGGGGGGGGGGGTCTTACATTTTTGGCCCCTCTAAGGAACTGTTTTACCAGAGGATGAGAGAAGAGGGGTGGTGCAGTACTATAATGAGCTGAGATGGCAGAGGCATGAATCTTAATTGAAGAGAAGTATAGGCCCGTGTGGAGCATTTCTTTTAAGTAATCTAGTATATGAGTTAAGTTGGACACAGTTGTGCCCATCCCTTGAGACTGGCTCCAGTAACAGTATCTTTTCCACTTTTCTGAATAGGATTTTCTAGTACTAGGCCTCCTTGCCTCAAGAATAACATCCAGCACCTGCTTACTAAAGGTTGCTAGAGGTGAGTTCAGGGGATTAGCCAGGCTGCAAGGTTCAGGGTCTGAAGCTGAGGGTGCAGAATTTGGCCCCCTGCTGGGACAGCAAGGAAGGGTTCTGAGGCAGGTGCCACGGTTGTAGCACTGTCAGACTGCACAAAAGATGATACCAGTGCTGGCGTGGCCAGTCTGGTGCAATCAGGACTGCCCTTGGCTTGTCCTGTTTGATCTTTAGTAGAACCTTCGAGAGGAGAGGCAGAGGGGGAAAGGCATAGACTGAGAGGCTTTCCCAGGAAAAGGACAGGGCATCCACCTTCCACGCTTGGCTGTGGGGAGTTCTGGTGCAGTATTTGTTCAACTATTAGTTCTGAGGGGAAGCAAACAGGTCCATCTCTGGTGTCCCCCCCATCTGTTCCCCAAAAGCTTGAATATTTTGGGTTCCAGTTTCTATTCATGTGGGTCCATGAGATTTTTGCTCGTCTGCCAGTGAACTTAGTTTGCCTGGCAGGAATTGAGCTTGTAGGTGCACCTGGTTGCTCAAGGTGTTCCACAGAACAATGGCTAGTCTACAGAGTGGGTAGGAATGTGCCCCTCCTGCTTATTTATGTACCACATAACTATGGTGTCTGTCTTTACCAATAGTTGTCCTGGAAGAATAAGGCCTTTGAAGGCTGTCAGAGCATTCTATATAGCTAACATTTCTTTTTGATTGATATGCAAGTGCATCTGCTTTGGGTTCCATTTGCCCTGAATGCACTGCCCTGACATGTGAGCCCCCATGCATAGTCTGATGCGCCTGTTAGGGTTTGGGCAGCAGGGGGTACAGTGAAAGTGTCCCTTGTTGTGGTTGCAGGCCTCTGCCCACCAAAGGAACTCTGGCCTTAGACACGGTATGATGGGAATTATTGTTTCCAGGTCCTGAGAATGTGGAGACCACAGACTTTTTAGATACCACTAAAGTTTCCTCATATGCAGTCTTGGATATGGAATTAACAGAATGCAAGAGGCCATGAACCCCAGAGCTTGCAGTATTTTCCTTGCAGATAGCTGGGTTTTGTGGCCAGTAGGTTGAAGTAAGTTGTCAAATAAATTTGTTTCTCTGGAGTGAGGAATGCCATCTGGGAAGTTGTGTTCAAGCTTGCTCCCAGGAATACAATCTGTGGGCAGGGTACTAGGTGCGATTTCTTTTCGTTGGTGTACCCCAGTGAAGTCAGAAGTCTCTTAAATGCCAGGTGCTGTAGTAGCAAGTCCTGACTTTCTGCCTGAATCAGGCAATCATCCAAGTATGGGTAAATCTGAAGATGTCTCTGCCTGCAAAAAGCAATGGCTGTAGCTAGGCACTTTGTGAATACCCTGGGCACAGTAGATAAGCCAAAGGGAAGTACAGAGAACTACATAGAGCCTGCCCTGAAGCAAAGGTATTTCCTGCAAGATTCCCCTATGGGGATGTGCAGGTAAGCTTCTTTTAAGTCTAGGGTTGCCAGCCAGGCATCCTTGGCTAGCATAGGAAGCACCTGTTGGAGAGTTAGCATTTTGAATTTTGGAACCACCAGAAAAGTGTTGAGAATAGATACATCCAGGATTAGCAAGCCAGGAGTTTTCTTTTCTGGGAATCAGGAACAGTCTTGAATAAAAGCCTTGTCCCCTTTGTTCTGCTGGGACAGATTGAATAGCCTTGATGCTGAGGAGAGAAAGTACTTGTTTTTGGGCCTCCGCCCACTGGTTTGGGTGAGGTCTGGCCATCCACTTAGGGTTGGGAGTGAGTGGAAGTGGAATCTGTATCCTAGGGAAACCATGTTTAAAACACATTTGTCTTGGGTAATGTATTCCCAGCTTTTTGCATGCAGGGCGAGTTTTCCTCCTAAAGGTGCAAGTACTTGAGCAAGGCTTGGGGGTGTGAAGGATAAGTCATTGTGCAAGTTTACCATAGGGGGGTAGTGTACTACTACCTGTTTTGGACGTGGGAGCACTCCACTGCTTATATCTGTGCATAACCTGAGACTGAAGTCTTGGGGGTCTGCTGCCCTTGGGCTTGGACTGAGAAGGCCAGGAAGGAACTTTGAAGGCCAATGCCTAATGAATCTAGGTGGCTGTACTTGTAAGAAATTTTAACCGTTTGCATAGATTTAGCTTTCTCCTCCATTCTTTTGAGAACTTCTTCTGCTTTATTGCCAAATAGCTGCTCTAGGTTTAAGGGTGCATCAAGTAATTTTGCTTCAACATGATCTGGCAAGTTTTGTTCCTTAAGCCAAGCATGCCTTCTAAGAACAGACCCAGTGACAGCAGCCCTACAAGATGCTTCTAAAGCATCAAAACCACACTGCAAAGTAGGTTTACCAAATTGGCAGCAGAATGCATTAACTTAAATCTTTGTGTTTTGCACAATCGTGAATCAACATAATTTTCTGTTTAATTAGCCCCATAATATGCTAATGATACTTTAACATATGAAGCTGGCAATTTAAAGCCCTAATGGCCAGAGCAGCAGATGTGTATACCTTCTTACCCAATCTGTCTAAAGCCCTAGAATCCCTGTCAGAAGGGGTAGGATTCTTGGGCAGTAATAGCCTTAATGCCTTTTGGTCCATGGGAAATGGTCTCTGGATCCACAGTAGGATTCTTGAAAAGGAATTTGAGAGAGTCAGGTACTCTACAGTACCTGTCAGGTTTCCTGTGAGCTAGAGGCAAAGTATCTGGGGTAAGGCTGGATTCCAAGAAATCATCATCTACAATCTCCAGAACAGGAGGGATAGCTAGAGGTCTGTGCTGAGGCAAATTTCAAAATTTCGAGTCCCTTTTTGGACTGAGAGTAGTCCTGGCATTCCCAGTGGAAATGCTCCCTAAGGGTATGCAGGGTTTCACCAAAAAAAAATCTTCTGGAGGGGAAGCAAAGGGAAAGGAATCCTCTGTATCAGAATCTTCATAGGTAGATAAGTGTGTGTGTCCTGGTAGTCAGAAGGAACAGAGATATCAGATTCCTGATCAGAAGAATCAGAAGGAAAATCAGTTCTAGGTCTCTCTGAGGGGGAAGGCTGGCTTCCCCTAATTAAGGTAATAAGGTCTTCAGCCATTCTAATCATTTGTTTTTGAGGCCTGTGGGCCTGAGAATGCGCTTTGGTCGTTGGTTTCCTAGGTGTAGTGTGAACTTTAGGCCTGAGAAATTCGGTATTTTTGGCTTGAAACAAAATTGCCGGTTTTAAATGAAAATCGGTAAGCCTGAATACACCCTCAGAAGCCGGTGCCTACACAGCGGCTCCGGACCCATCCAAGGTAGGGACATCCGCAGGTTCCATAGTTGAAGAAACATCTCGCGGCATACCGGACCTTGAATGGGTCTCAGTAGAGGCCTGCGAATCTATAGAAGCGGGTATCAGGAGCTGCGAAAGCACCTCACTGAGTACCGGTGGACTGGCGACTAGCTTAACGGTAGCATTGTCGGCAGTTTTGTACCTATGTGGTCTCTGTCGGTCTTTATCGTGTTTTTTTGGAAGATCGGTAGTCGGATGGCTTATCAACGCCATTTCGGAGTATAGAGAACAAGAGCGAAAGTATTTAGCTACAAAAATTGCCCGATGGATAGTTCGGGCATTGAACAAGGCACAAAACCGACAGCAAGAGACGTCATGGTCTGGGCCTAAACAGGTGATGCAGTAAGAATGAAAACCTCTATGAGGTATTTGCTTTCCACAGGCAAGACAATTGTTAATTTTTTCTGACATTGGTTAGAGCAAGAAAAAGGATCCCCGATGAGGTACTTATCTTTGAGAAGACTTCAGGTCTGAAACTCGAAAATGAAAGTTTCAGGAGTCGGCCGACCGGAACTTGCGAACTGCTCCTGCTTCAGGCACGGCAAGAAAGACTGATGTTATGGCATCGGCTGCATGTTTTATACCCCTGACGACCTGACGTCATGGAAGAAGCGACAGCATCCGATGCAGAAATCCCAAGACTCTGGTATTCAGGCCGGCTGAGGACTACCTGCAGGCAGATAACCCCAAATGTGATGACTGCAACAGTGAAACACGAAGAGCATCCATAGTCAAAGGGCGAAGAAAAAGTCAGGAAATTCCTCATCAGAATCTACATCCTCAACCGAGGAATCTTGTTCCCTAGGCCTCTTAAGAGGAGTAGAAGCCCAAGGTGGAGCAGGAACAGAAGCCCCCTGAGGGGGCTTCAATGCCACAAGAGCACTGAACATATCCCGAGTAAAGTTTTGCCATTCACTCTGAGGGTCTTTAGTAGCAGGAGAAACAGGCTTGGTTTTCTTCTTCAAAGGGATGTCGTCCTTACAGATTTTGGAAGGCTCAGACCCCTGATGACACTCAGTAAGAGTAGTCAGAATTTCTTCCCTAACTAAAATTTGAGGAAAACCCCTAGATCCTTTGGAAATAATCAGCCACAGCTCCCACAGTACATCCAAAGCAGACATCTGCAAGGCCTCCGTGGATATGCAGGAAGCCGGATCCATGCCAGTCTCCAAAGTGTTCATGGCAGAGGAATATGACAAAAAGATAGGATGGTCCTTCAGGGGCCTCAAGAGACAGATGTCCAGCGGTGGCGGCACAGCAGAAGAATCAGACCTAGCTTTCTTGGCCTTCTTTGTAGCTGTCCCTCTGGCTGGGGAGGTCATTCAATAGTGTCTTTAGCAAGAAGTTTAAGACGCTGGTTCTCTAGATAAAGAGCTAGGGAAGAAAGTAGACTACTCAACATATTGGGTACGAAAGCTTGAAAAATAGCACAAGACTATATGGTCATGAGAAGCACCTAAGCAAAATAAATGCTGCTCGTGGCGGTCTTTATGGGTAATCTGTCTCCCACACTTGCATTTCTCCTTTCTGGATGACATGAAATCAACAACTCAAACTTGTCAAAAAAAAAAATGATAAGTAACCAAAAACCCCAAAGGGGCACTTACCTGAAACGGCTGGGTAACCAGCAGATGAATGAGCGTTCAGACTGGCAGCAAAAAAGGTTCTGAGGATGGCAAGTCCAGATGTCACCTTTATGTCATACATTGTGCGCAGGGAGCATACGTGTGACATACGGCGTACCCATTACAACCTTAAGGCTTTGGCATACTGGCCGAATGTCAGGCTACAGTTTGCAAGGGATCCCCATTGTGAAGAATTCTGCAAAAGTAATACAGACGGCCATCTAAAGTTATGACCCGCAAATAAACTGCTTCCTGTGACAAGGATACATGGTTTGAAACTTTCCACCTTCCTTTGTATACCATGTTACACTGAGCAAGTCGCTCAACTAGACAGTTCTTTAGAGCAACTGAGAATTTGGGCTAGGCTCCTTAAAGGTCTTCTGGACTGCATGAATAGCAATTATCTATGAAACAGTCCAAGACAAACACAATACTTCTTGTATGGGGAGGAGATTTGTTTGGGGAAGGAGTACACTGGGCGGGATTAAAAATGTGGGGGAGAAAGTAACAACAGTAAATGTTCTTTTCTTCACTGTTACAGTATTCTTTACCCAAGGGATCTCCTGCCAAGGACAGCACAATGTCCGGCCAGTATATCAAAAAAAGAAGTTATGTACTCACCATAACGTTCCAGGTTTGTTGTCCAGCTCGCCACTCATTCTTACAATGATGGATTCGGAGCCAATCCTCTGCTCCGACTCAGCTGTATACTTAGCTGAAAGTCTCAAATCTGGCTCATGGCTAGAAGGTATCCCACAATGCAGTGTTGTAATTCCCCAGATCTTGTTTGCCAATACTGAATAATATGTACACTATATACATATCTACAAACATATACATGTATCTAAGTCCATACTATATATACTGGAAGGAGAAATGAGCTGAGACACAGATCTCCTGAAGGTCGTAAAAATCTACCGGTCTACAAGGAGTCTTTGGCAGAAGGAAGGAGGGAGGGCTCATAAGAATGAACGGCAATATGGACAACAAACATGGAACATTATGGTGAGTACACAACTTCTTCATGTTATGCTGTCCTATCTCACCTTCATTTTTACAATGATGGCAACTTTTCCCTGGGTGGCTCAAGGGAGTACACCTTTAAGCACAGTGGAACCAAAGGATGCCCTGTCCCTGGAGGCTAAATCCACTTTAATGAGTGATAAAAGTATGTGGAGTAGACCAAGTAACTGATGCACAATTATCTACGGGAATTCTGGCTTGAAAAACAGATGACGTATCCATTGCTCTAGTAGAATGAGCCTTCACTTTGAAAGGTAAATCTTTGTGATTTGAGTTACAGATGAATGTAATACAATTTGAAAACCAATTAGAAAGAGTAGTTTTTGAGACTGAGGATCCTTTTTTTTTTTTTTTTTTTTTTGCATCAGAGAAGGATACAAATAATTGGTCAGATTTTCTGAAGTCTTCGGTTCTATGCAAATAGAATCCGAGTTGTCTATGATCGTCCAGTTGATGTAATTTGTACTCTGCCCTGTTGCTATGATTAGGAAAGAACACTGGAAGTTCTATGGATTGGTTTATATTGTTTGGAGAAGAGATGTTAGGTAGAAAGGATGGGTTTGTATGTAAGGATACCCCTATCCTTATGAAAAATTAAATACGGTGGTTTAATAGAAAGAGCTTGCAGTTCTGACACTCTTCTAGCAGAAGTTATAACGACTAGAAACAAGGTCTTCCATGAAAGGAACTTGAGGTCTGAAGATGAAGAGGGCTCGAAGAGAGGTAACATGAGAGGAGACAAACCAAAATTTAGATCCCAAGGAGAAAAAGGTTCCTTAAAGGGAGGTCTTAATAAGGAAGCACCTTTTAAGAAGGCTCTACACAACCTATGTGACATTAAGTTGGAAGTAGAATCACCAATATGAAAATTTGAAATTGCAGCAAGTTGAACCTTGACGGTTGCTGCAGCTAAGCCTTGTTGAAACAGTTCTGCCAAAAATTCTAAAATAGAATGAATAGGTGCAGAGAAATGATCAATGTTCTTATCGTAATCTCAAAGGGAAAACCTCTTCCATTTATTAGAATACAGCTTTCTAGTGGAAGCTTTATGTGAGGACATTAAGATGTGTCTAACCGTAGGCATAAAATTGTGAAGCCTGACTAAATTAGAAAGTAGAGCAGCCAAGCTGTCAGTTTTAGGGTGTGGAGAGAAGGATGAAGCTCTCCTGACATACGAGTCAGCAGATCTGGCACTGAGTCCAGAATCCAAGGCTTCTCCTGAAGATGAGGCCAAAGGAAGGGGAACCAAACTTGGTGAGGCCAGTAAGGAGCAATGAGAATTATCCTGCTTCCCAAGCATTGTGCTTTTTGAATTATATGAGTATGAGAGGAAATGGTGGAAAGACATATAGAAGTCCAGAGGGCCAATCGTGAGCAAGAGCGTCTCTTGGTGTCTTCACCCCGGAGGGGGGATTAGGGTAAAGTAGCTGCTGCACTTGACATTCATGGGAGTGGCAAAGAGATCGCAGCAAGGCTGTCCCCATGTTTGGAAAATCATTTCCACTACATTTTGATTGAGAGGCCACTTGTGAGGCATGCTATCATGTCGGGCTTCCCTGGAATGTGTGCTGCGATTAGAAAGTGCTGGGAAGAAAAGTACAGTTGTGTACACTTACCATAAATGTAGATGTTAGAGTGTATTCACTGCTGCAGTCATTACATTTGGGTAATCTGCTGGCAGGTTGCCCTCAGTCAGCCTGAATAACAAAGTCTTGGGTCCTGCGTAGGTTGCCGTCTCTTCTTCCATGACGTCAGGTCGTCAGGGGTATAAAACATGCAGCCGACGCCATTTTAATCAGTTTTTCTTGCTCCAGATGTCAGGTGCCCCCTAAAAAAAAAAAAAAAAAAAATATATATATATATATATATATATATATAAAAATAAAACTATAAATACATCAATGCACTTTAGGGCACACAAAATTTACCTTCAACTAAAAGCAAATGCACCACCAAAGGCTTTTGAGTATAGTGAAGGAAAGAAAAGGTATAGAAAGGGGGCTGTGCAGGTTGGTAACCCAGACTGCAACAGTGAATACACTCGAACATCTACATTTATGGTAAGTGTATACAACTGTACTAAGTTCTTCGTGTTTCACTGCTGCAGTTATTACATCTGGGTACAATCCCAAAGCTATGGATGGGAGGATGGAACTAAACAGCATTAGGAGCAGCTATAAGGCCTTGCAGGACTGCATTGGCAAAGCCTGCCCTGGATTTAGAAAAGAGAGGTAAATGGTAATGCTTTGTGAATGTATGAACTGAGCTTCAAGTAGCAGCTTCTAGAATGTCTCTTGTAGGGACCCCTCTGAGAAAAGCTGCTGAAGTAGAGACAGCCCTGGTGGAATGGGATCTGATCCCCTTGGGCACAGGTTTACCATGGTGCAAGTAGCAGAAACTAATGCAATGGCTTACACATTTAGAAATAGTCTGCTTTGATATAGCCTTCCCCTCTGATCCTGCAGCAAATGCCACCAGTAGTTGCTCAAACTTTCTTAGAGATTTTGTCCTGTTTAAGTAGAATCTTAGTTGTCTGTGTACATCCAATGAATGCAAAAGCCGCTCCCCCTTATTCTGCGGATTTGGGAAAAAAGTTGGCAGGTGAATGGTCTGGTTAAGAGCCACACTGGATACCACCTTAGGCATACAAAAAGGATTTGTCCTGAGGGCCACCCTGTCCGGGTAAAATGTAACAAAAGGTTCCACTGCCATAACACAGCCTTTAGTTCGGAAACCCTTCTAGCTGAAGTGACTGCCAAAAGAAAGGCCGTCTTCCAAGAAAGAAATTTTATATCTGCAGTAGCTGCTGGTTCAAAAGGAGGTAGGGAGAGTTTTTCCAGAACAAAATTGAGGTCCCATGCAGGAGTTGGCGCTCTCCTGGGAAGCCTTAAATTTTTGGCCCCTCTGAGGTACTGTTTTAGCAGGGGATGAGAAAAGAGGGGAGGCTCTGTGTTGTAATGAGCCGAGATGGCAGAGGCATGGATTTTTATTGAAGAAAAAGATAGGCCCTTGTGAAGCATCTCAGTTAAGTATTGCAAAATCTGAGGAATATTGGGCTTTGCTGTGTCTATTCCTTGTGCTTGGTTCCAAGCACAGAACCTCTTCCATTTATCAGCATAAGATTTTCTAGTATTAGGCCTTCTGGCCTCCAAAATAACATCATCACAGGCTTACTGAGAGATGTGGTTGGTGAAATTAGTTGATAAGCCATGCTGCAAGATTCAGAGTTTGGAGCCGAGTGTGCAGAATTTAACAGTTCTGCTGAGACAATAGGTGAGGTGTTTGAGGCAAGTACCACGGAGGAAGGTGTGACATATTCCTTAGAAGCGGGTACCAGTGTTGGTGAGGCCTGTCTGGAGCAATTAGAATCATTTTTGTTTTTTCCTGTCTGACATTTAGTAAGACCTTGCAGAGTAGAGGCAGAGGAGGAAAGGCATAGACCGATCGTTTTTTCCAGCTGAAGGACAGAGCATCCACTTTCCATGCTTTTTTGTGATGAAAAAACCTGTGCAGAATTTGTCCAACTGATAGTTTTCGGGAGAGGCAAATAGATCTATGTCTGCCCCCCCCCCCCATTTTTGTGTTAACATGCTGAAGATTTGTGGATCCAGTTTCCATTCGTACGGGTCCATAAGATTTCTGCTTAGGTCATCTGCCAGAGTATTTTGCTTTCTTGGCAGGAATTGAGCTTGAAGATGTATTTGGTAAGTCAAGGCTGTGTTCCACAAGGCCATGGCTAGTCTGCAAAGGGGGTGGGAGTGGGTACCCCCCCCTGCTTGTTTATGTACCACATAACTGTGGTGTTGTGCGTCTTTATCAGTAGTTGTCCTGGATGAAGGAAGTCCTTGAAGGCTGTCAGAGCATTCTGAACAGCTAGCATTTCTTTCTGGTTGATATGTAGATGCATTTGGTTTGGGCTCCATTTGCCCTGAATGCATCTCCCTGCCAGATGGGCCCCCCATGCATAGTCTGATGCGTCTGTAGTTAGGGTATGGGTGGCAGGGGATAGAATGAATGATGGTCACTTGTTTTGGTGACATGCCTCTGCCCACCAAAGAAACTCCTGTTGCAGGCAGGGAATGAGAGGAACCATCGTTTCCAGGCTGTGAATGTTGACTCCATAAGCTTTTTAAATACCAATGAAGTTTCCTCATATGCAGTCTCGCATATGGAATTAGTAGAATGCAGGATGCCATGAACCCCAAAGCCTGCAGAATTTGACTTGCAGATAGCTGTGTTTTTGTTGCCACTTGTCTGAAGTATCTTGTCAATTGAATTTGTTTGTCTGGCGTGAGGTAAGCCATCGGGGCAATTGTATTCAAGCTTGCACCCAGAAATGTAATTATTTGAGAGGGTACCAGTTGTGATTTATTTTCGTTTATGGTGTACCCTAGGCATGCTAGAAGGCTTTTTACAAACTCCAGATGTTGAAGAGTGGTCTTGTCCTCTGCCTGAATGAGACAATTGTCCAGTTAAGGATAAATTTGAATGTTTTTCTGCAAAATGCAATTACTGGTGCCAGGCACTTTGTAAAGACCCTGGGCGCAGTAGATATGCCAAAGGGCAGTGCAGAGAATTGGTAATGCAAAAAACCTGCTTTGAAGCGGAAGTATCTTCTGCAAGATTCCCTTATTGGGATATGCAGGTATGCCTCAAGTCTAGAGTTACCAACCAGGCATTCTTGCCTAGCATAGGCAGTAGCTGTTGTAAAGTCAGCATTTTGAATTCTGGAATGTCCAGGAACGTATTTAGAATTGATACGTCCAGAATTGGACGCCATGATTTGTCTTTTCTGGGTACCAGGAAAAGTCTTGAATAAAATCCTTGTCCTTTTTCCTTTTTGGGCACTGGTTGAATAGCCCCCATATCCATGAGGGACATGACTTGTTTCTGGGCCTCTGGCCATCAGTTTGGAATTGGCAACATGTGGAAATGAAATCTGTACCCCTGGGATACTAAGTTTAATACCCACTTGTCCTGGGTAATTAAATGCCAATTTTGAGCATGAAGTGCTAGTTTCCCCCCCAAGGGGGGGGGGGGTGCCAAAAGAGAAGTGCTTGGAGATGGCAGAGGAAAGTCATTGAGACCGTTTACTGTAGGGTTGTGTTTTGCTACCTCCTGAATTGGAGGTGGAGGCACCCAATTGCTTTGGCCTGTAAGATCCTTGTGATTGAAATCTGGAGCCTTTGGAGCATCAGGGTTTGCCCCGAGTGGCTCTGTTGGACAAAGGAAAGAACCAGTTCTTAGTAGGCCAGTGTCTACTGAACCTCGGTGGCTGCACTTGCAAGAAATCTTTTACAGTCTGCATAGATTTAGCTTCGTCTTCCATTTTCTTTAAAACCTTTTCTGCCTTATTACCAAACAGACTGTCCTGTTGTAAAGGGACATCCAACAATTTAGCTTTAACATGATCAGGCAGATTTTTCTCCTTGAGCCAGACATGCCTTCTCATCACAGATCCAGTTACGGCGGCCCTGCAAGAGGCCTCCAAGGAATCAAAACCACATTGCAAAGTATGCTTTCCAACCTGTTCTGCTGAATGCAATAAATCATGTAACTCTATTTTCTAGACAATCAGAAATCAACATAATTTTCTGTTTCAGTAAACCCATAACATGCTGTTGATATTTAAGCATATGAAACTGGCAGTTTAAATCCTTGATTGCCAAGGTTGCAGACGTATAAATCTTCTTTCCCCATCTATCCAGCGCCCTGGAATCTCTATCAAAAGGGGTAGGATTTTTGGCTGTAGATGCCTCAACACCCTTGGGACCCTGAGAAATAGTTTCAGGGTCAGCAGCAGGATTTTTGAAAATAAATTTGTGGGAGTCAGGAACCCTGTAATATCTGTCTGGCTTCCTAGGAGCCGGAGGCAGGGAATCAGGAGCCATGCTTGATTCCGAGAACACATAATCAACAATGTCTAATACAGGAGGTATTGCCAAAGGCGTATGCTGAGGAAGAAGCCTCTTTTTAGATTCTGAGAAGTCCTGATTCTCCCAGTGAAAATGCTCCCTTAAAGTATGCAAAGTCTCTCCAAAAGAGTAATCCTCAGGAGGAGAAGCAGAAGGGATGGATTCCTCTGCATCAGAGTCCTCATAAGGTGGAATAGAAAATTCCTGATCATAAGAGGAATCAGAAGAAATGCAAACTTGATCTGAAGATTCATAACCTGTGCCTTGCCTAGGCCTCTTAGCAGGGGGGCGGGGATGGGAACCCCTAATCAAGGTAATTAAATCCTCAGCCATTTTGATCATTTGAGTTTTAGGTATAGAGGCCTGAGCACATGGCTCATGCGTCACTTTGTTAGACACAGAAGTTGGTTTTAACCTTGTTTTTGATGATGGCATCGGTTTAATATACAAATGTTGAGGCCTGAAAACACCCTCAGAAGCCGGTGCCTGCATAGCGGCTCCGGACCCATCCAAGGGAGAGACATTCGTGGGTTCAATACTTGCATAATCCCGCGGCATACCGGACTCCGAATGGGTCTTGGTAGAGGCCTGCGACTCAAAAGTGTCAGGCATCAGGGGCTGCGAAAGCGCCTCACTGAGTACCGGCGAATGGTTTAGGAGAAGCTTCGTCGGTTTTGGACCTCGATGGTCTGTCTGTCTTTTTCCTTGTGTTTTTTGTGAACTCCAGTAGTCGGATTGCTAACAGACAACATTTCAGGGTAGTTAAATCTTGAACCAAAACACTTAGAAGCAAAAATATACCGATGCTTAACAGTGCGTTGGTTAAATTTAGCACAAAACCGACAACAAGGCACGTTGTGATCAGGGCCTAAGCAAGGAATACAGCACAAATGAAAATCCTTATGAGGTATTTGTTTCCCACAAGTAATGCAATTATTAACTTTTACTGACATCGGTAAGGAGCAAGAAAAAGTTTCCCCAACGAGGTACTTAGCTTTAGTTCGAAGACTTCGGTTCTGAAACTCGAAAATGAAAATTTCAGGAGTCTGCCGACAGGCAATTGCGAACTGCTGCGTCGGGCACTGCTCGGCAAGAAAGACTGATTGGTGTCGGCTGCATGTTTTATACCCCTGACGACCTGACGTCATGGAAGAGGAGACCGCAACCGACGCAGGACCCAAGACTTTGTTATTCAGGCCGACTGAGGGCAATCTGCCAGCAGATTACCCAAATGTAATGACTGCAGCAGTGAAACACGAAGAACATCTGCCCATTGCCATACTCTTAGGGCTTCTCGACAAAGGGGGTAAGATCTGGTTCCCCCCTGCTTGTTTATGTACCAAACCACAGACACATTGACTGGATTGCAATAGTCCCCCCTAGAGGGAGACAGTCCTGAAGTGCTTGCAATGCAAGAAGCACTGCTCTAATCTCTAGAATGTTTATATGCAAGTGAGCCTCGTGTTCTTGGCATGTACCTTGGACTGTTCTTCCCAGATAATGCCCCCCCCCCCCAATCTGGGAAGCATTCGTGGTCACTGTAGCTATTGGCTGAAGTGGAACAAAGCGTCTGCCCATTGTCACATGCGTGGAGTGTATCCACCATCTCAAGTCGTTCTTGCTAGATTCCGTTATTTTGATCAGATGAGAAAGTGAAAGCTTTTGAAGTGACCATTGGGAGAATAGCCATTGTAGAATCCTCATGTGCATTCTGGCAAGAGGGACCAGTGTAATCGTGGAGGCCATTGTTCCTAATAAGCGTAGAATTATCTTTGCTTTCACTTTGTTCTTGGGAAGGAGGTGAAGTATCTGCTGTCTGAGTGCTATAACTCTTTCTGTTGGAAGATGTGCTACCATAGATGAAGTGTCTAGATCTGTGCCTATGAATGTAATATGGTGACAAGGCAACAAGACAGATTTTTGAAAATTTACTGTAATGCCCAGTTGATTGCATATATCCAAAGTTAGGTCCCTGGCTTGTAGAAGTAGATGCCTGGTGGTGGCAGATAGGAGCCAGTCGTCTACATCGGGAAACGCACGGAATCCTAGACGTCTCAAATGAGCCGTGACTACTGCCATACATTTGGTGAACACTGGGGTCTGTAGTGAGACCAAAGGGCGAGCTCTGAACTGGTAATGGCTGGCTCCCAGCCGGAAGCATAAATACCTTCTTGATGTCATGTCCATTTTTATGTGGTAGTAAGCATCTTGAAGGTCTATCGAGCACATCCAATTGCCTTTGCCTAAAAAGGGAAGTATAAACTGCAGTGTCACCATTTGGAACTTTGACTTCTTGACAGATATGTTTAACTTGCTTAGGTCTAATATGGGCCTCCAGTCCCCTGTTTTTTTTGGCACTAAAAAGAATCTAGAGTAAGTTCCGAATCCTATTTGGTTCTCGGGGACGTCTTGGATGACTCTTTTGTGGAGCAACTTTTGAATCTGTATAGCTGCTTGTTCTCTTGGATTGGGTGGAACATCTGGGAGTGTTTTGGTCTGTGGAGCAGGTTTGGAAAAAGGGATGGAGTATCCTCTGGATATTATATTTAGTACCCATTTGTCGTTTGTGATTTTTCACCAGGCTTCTGGGTACACTAATAAACATCCCCAGACTACCTCCAGAGTAGAGCAGTTGCGCCTCCTTTTAGGAGTGCTGATAAGGGCGTCCGCTAAAGGAATCGCTGTCACCCTGGTTTTGCGGGCCCCCTCTGCCTCTGGGGCAGCATCTACTGTTACCTCTCCCTTTGCCCTGGGGAAGGTATCACCACGTGCGTCTTGGAACAATCTTTAGGATCTTTTGAACCACATCTTTCCACTCTTCTGACCTTTAGGATAAGGTCTTGAAGGTACAGAAAAACGTACTCCAACGGAACAGAGAGTTTTCCCTTCCTGCTCATACCGGGTTAGAGTGTCTTTTACTTTGGGTCCAAAGA
Source organism: Protopterus annectens (assembly GCF_019279795.1). Classification (NCBI taxonomy): domain Eukaryota; kingdom Metazoa; phylum Chordata; order Ceratodontiformes; family Protopteridae; genus Protopterus; species Protopterus annectens. The sequence goes on from NC_056748.1 coordinate 499,848,557, forward strand.
GTGAGGAACTATCAAAAGGGACATTAGTAGAGGTAGACAAAGGGCTCTGCAAAATTGCACAAGTGCATCCAGGAGTATCTCTTAAGGGAAACTCCAGAACCCGCTGCCCTGCTCGCTCCATCTGCTGTGTATGACATGAGCCTCATGGAGGAGTTGACAACATAATTTAAGGTGGACAGCTGGGAGGAGACCTTCTCATTCACCCCCACAGCTAATAAACCTTGTAGAGCATCTCCTAGCTCTTTCAGGAGATCTCTTTGTAGCCTCGTGAAATGGGATAAGTAGTTCAGCGATCGCACTGAGAAAGTCGCTGAAGAAAAGATACGATTCCCGTAGCTGTCCACCATTCAAGAATCTTTATTTGGAGAATGAACAGATGAGGGAGTCTCTGCAAGTTCCTTCTTGGTGACTGCTGCCACCACCATAGCATCTATGTGTACTCCCTTTGTTAGAAATTCCTTATCCAAAGGAGCTGACAAAAATGTGTTTGGCCTCCGAGGGACCGGTTCCGTAGTGTCGGCTGACTCCCACGCCTTTCGAATCACCATGTCCATTAGTTCATCGAAAGGCGGAGACACCCAGGAGGCTGAAGGTTGAAACCCAAAAGCCTTTAGGTACATTAACTCCTCAATCAGAAGGGGTGGTGGTCTGCCAGCCACCTCTTTGCTTGAGGATCTCTAGAATATCTGCAAATGAGATATTGTCACGACCGTGTGGACCCTTCTGACTCATCGAGGTCAGTGTCTGAAGTGATGGACTCATCTGGGGAATCAACATGCTTCCTCTTGCAGGTTCTCTTCCAAGGTCGCTCCTCAGAAGGATATTCTGGGGAGGCCTCGGATGAGAGGGGTTCACCCAATGGGGATCCTGAGGCTCTGGGTCTCTGCTGTCATGAGGAATGGGTGGTGCTGAGACAGTAGCCAGTGCCTTGGGGGACAAGTACTGGTATCCTTCTGTGGTGCTGAATGGGTAGACAACACGCTCATCAGCTCAAAGGTGGATCCCGTCAGCTCCGAAGACTCCCTCGGCTCCGAGGAAACAGAGGAAGGCAACGGAACCAATGAGATCGGACCTGAGGCTGGCTAATGTGGGAGCCGAGCTAACCCGAGCCGACGCTCTGAGTGGTAGGCTCAGCACCGAAGAGGATAGGGGCCGAGAACCCCCCTCCACCGGGGTCCAACCAGAGAACCCCGGCTCCCAGACTCGGGATGGCACAGAGTCAGAGCAGATGTCGACTCCGTGAACACCGAAGGGGGTCCCGGAACAGATGGGTCCAGAGTAAGTGGTACTGAGCACTCCGGCTCCAAAGGACCAGCTTGGCTCAGAGGAGGAACAACAGTGGGCACAGTAAGCTCCGAGACCAAATGGGTGGGAGCCGAGAATAATTTAGCGCCGGCAACTTGAGGAGTCTATGCACCACCTGTTCCACGCAATCTGATAAGCTTCTGTAGACCTGGAAGATAGGGAAGGAGATGAGACCTATGGAGGACAGGCAATCTCAAAGTCGGAGAAAACGTGGAAATCTCAAACGACCGCTCCGAGTGGAAGTATATTGCGGCACCGAAGGCTTTGGAGCCAAAGTACCAGGCCTATCAACCAAAAGGACTTCCGATGGCTCAGAGGACTGTAGAGCTGAGGAAGAAGTGGCCTTTGAAATTTTTGGAAGCTTGAGTGGCAGCTCCAACTGAGACGATGTAGCGGGAGATTGTCTTTTAAGATTTATCCTTTTTTGAGGAAGGATACGAAGAAGAGGACGAAGAGCTATGGATGGCTTCCTCAAAAGAAGGCCTTAAGAGCCCTTTTAGAATTAACTTGTTTCTGCTTTCCTGAAGAACTCTAGCACTAAATGAATGACGGAAGGTGCAAGCTTCTTGGAGATGAATGGCACCAAGGCAATAAACACTAACATGTCCATCTGTGATGGACATTTTTTGCAAGCAATTCTCTCTTTTTGGTCTTTAAACATTTTCAAGATAAGACCCTAAAGGCGATAGCAAAACAACAGCAGCAAAGATTTATTAGCTAAGACTAACATACTAAAGCTAAAACAAAAAGTCACTACAGGACAACACAAGAAGCAACAGCCAGGGAAAGAAGAATAGAACCTCTAACTAAAACAGTTCTAATTTCCACACAAGACAATAAAACAGTACAAGCCCTCTAACTTAAACGAGCTATAAAGACACTAACAACCACTACACGGGATAACAAAGGGGCCTAGAAAGTGACGGAAAAAAAACGTGCTAAAGGGGAAAAACTATCACTACTTAAAGCAGCAAACAGATGCAACGAGTTAAAACTAGGAAGACTAACACTAAATATATGCAAAAATAGCAAGTTTTGACAAAGGTAATAATAAAAATGTATCACAACTTAGATACAGCCAAGATGAGCACATCCAACCTTGTACAGCGGCAAACGACATCTGGGGAATTACACCACTACATTGTGGGATACCTTCTAGCCACAAGCCAGGTTGGAGAATTTCAGCTAAGTATTCGGCCGAGTCGGAGCAGAGGATCGGCTCCGAACCCATCATTGTAAGAATGTAGGTGAGGTAGGACAACATAACATCCTTTAGTTTTTACAGGTGCCATATGTCACATGTATGCTCAACACACAAGGTGCAGGGTAAATTTGGGTACACACACACAGAAAAAGCCCCACAGGGAACTGAATTCCTTTAGGAACAAGGATAACATCTGCATTAAGGAGGAGAAAAAGGAAGAAGAAAATGAGCCCCTTAGCCAGGAGAGCAAGAAAAGTACTGGGCAAGGCACAGAACAGAGGGAGCAAGAGGGAGGGAGTGAATATTGCAACAATGATGAGAATGACATATAATGTTACAGTAAAATCTTGCACAACTGTACTATGTCCTTCCATATCACTGTTGCTGTATTCTTCACCTAAGACAGAGTACAAGAGCTCATGAGGAAGCTTGGAAGAGGGCAGGTGCAGAAGAGCCCTGTGCAAACTCATGCAGGATAGCCCTGGAAAAGACTGCTCTGGCCTTGGAAATAAAATCCAACTTCTAATGCTTAGTGAAAGTATGGACAGAGGACCAAGTAGCAGCCTCAGGGATGGAACTGGTACCCAGACCCTTAAAAGAAAAGTGCCAGAGGAGGCAACTGCCCTAGCAGAAAGTGCCTTTACTGACAAGGAAGGACAGTTTCCATGAAAAGAATTACAAAAAGAGATGGTGTTAAGAAATCCAGGAGGAGATTGCTTAGAGAGAGACAACCCCAAAGTCCTGGGATGAAAGGAAACAACAACTTTACATGTTCTACATTCACTGCTGCAGTATTCATAACTTATGGGGATTCTTTACCGTGAAGCCCGTCATCCGGCCAGTCTACCAAAACCTACTGTTTTAAGGTACGCTGATGACCACCTACACACTGCTCATGTAGCGTAGGGCATAAAGGTGACTTCAGGCATACCATCCTCACAACTGATTGCCCCAGTAGAAACAGCAGTCCAAGGAAAACCAAGGAGAATCTGCACAACCAGGAAGAAAAAAAAAAAAAAAGACTAGGGGGGTGGAGGAAGGGAGTGAATACTGCAGTGGTGAAGGCAAGGACATAATACAGTTGTGTAAAATCTTACCATAAAGGTAGATGTCCTTGCCTTCACCACTGCAGTATTTACTCCCACCCACCATTCCCCTAGTCTTTTTTCCTTCCTGCTTGTGCAGGTTCTCCTTGGTTTTCCTTGGACTGCTGTTCCTACTGGGGCAATCAGTTCTGAGGATAGTACTCCTAAACATCACCTTTATGCCCTACAATACGCAAGGTGTGTGTAGGTGATGTTCAGTATACCTTAAAACAATGGTAAGCTTTGGTAGACTGGCTAGATGATAGATTTCAAAGAGGGAATCTCCACATGTTATGAGTACTTCAGTAGTGAAGGCAAGAACATCTACCGCTGTGGTAAGATTTTACACAACTCTACTTTTTATCCAAATAGGATCTGAGCTGTCTGTGCAAATCTACGGTGTGAAGACACTTCTCACTGGCAGACTGCAGATAAGAGAAAAAGGAAGGAAGATGTATAAACTAAGGGACAACTCACTGACCACCTTGAGCATAAGAGAGTTTAGCATGGACAGACACCATGTCTCTGTGGAAAACTAATAAATGAGGACTAGCCATGACAGCCTGAAGTTCAGAAACTCTTAGCCGAAGTGAGGGAAAAATTAAGTCTTCCAATTACAATGTTGTAAGGAAGCTAAAGAAGCAGGCTCAAAAGAAGCCTGAGTCAAAAGTACAAAACTGGGGTCCCAGGAAGGTGGAATTGGTTTCCTGGAATGAGTGATTTGAAGGATGCCTTTAAAAAATTCCTGACTTCAAATCTAGAGGCCAGAGAAATCAAGGTCAGAAGAGCAGAAATTGCTGACAGGTGAGCATTAACTGAAGCATATGCCAACCCAGCATGAAGCAGATTACACAAATGAAAGAACCAGAGGAACCTGTGTGGATAGGAGATCCTGACCATGAGAGAGGGGCACCAGACAGAAAATTCACTTCCGTCTGAACATACAATTTCCTGGTGGTGGTTTTCCTAGACTCCTGCAGAATTCACAGGACATACTCAGAAAAAAGGTTTTGATCCCTTTCAGGCACCTTATCACCCATGGTGTCAGTTGAGGATGGATAAGAGATACCTGGTATTGTGTGAGAAGATCCACCCAGTGAGGCAACTTGTGAATGCCCCTCGCTAAGTCAGAAAGGGGGAACCAATGGCGTCTGGACCCAGAGTCACTAGTGAGATTTTGGGAGTGTCCTGCCTGATTTTCTGCAAGGACTCGTGTTAACAGAGGAAGGGGATGGAAAGTGTACAGAAGGATCCCCTTCCAAAGAAAGGACAGGGTATCCACTTTCCAAGCCAGAGGACCTGGGAATCTGGAACAAAAGAGAGGAAGTTGTCACTTTAGAGTGAAGGCAGAAAGATCTATCTAAGGAATACCCTACTAATGGCCAATGTCCAGAAACATCTCTGTGAAGCATCCACTCATGAGCTTGTGTGATGCACTAGCTCAAAGAAATCTGCCACAAGACTGTGCTCCGAGGGCATGTAAACTATCCCAGACTTGAAGACCTAGTTTGCAAAGATAGAACAGTGTGCTCCTTTGATTGTTGACATAGCACACCCACATGGTACTGTCTGTGAAAACTTTAAGGGGCCTGGGATGAAAAGAGGGATTGACAAGCCAGAAGTAAAATCATAATCTCCTTTATACTGATGTGGTCTGACCTCTGATGAGGTCGTCACAGACCATGAACCTTGAGGGGCCACTCCACCCCTGTCTGTGGCATCTGTAAAGAGCTCCAGAGTTGGAATTGGAGCTTGAAAAGGAAGCTGCGGGTTGAGAGAGACCTGATGAATACACCACTGAAACTCTGGCTTAACAGGGATGATAAGGTACCAGGAAATACTGGGAGTGGCAATGTTGAAGCCACATGGACTTGAGGTACCACTGAAGCTTTCTCATATGGAGCCTGGTGAAAGAGCATGGGAATGGTAGAAGCCATGAACCAGAGAACCTTGAGAAATTCTCTGGCTGAGATGGATGTCAGAGGAAGAAGGCACTGGAAAATGAAAGACAGAAACTTGGGGACAGGCAGGGATGCCAGCATGGAAATTATCTGAAGCCTGCAACATGGCGCCAGCAACTCTGACCCTGTGGGTTCTGTCACTCAGCCAGTTTGCAACCCATCTTGTGATGTAAGGGTTAACATTTAAGCTGATGAGTTTTTCAATGATACCCGAAAGTGGGTATTGTATCAAGGCCTTCGCCAGATCGAGGTAGGCTGTATGGACTGCCTTTCCCTCATCAATGGCTTTGGTGACTGTTTCAAAAAGTCAACCAAGTTTAGAAGGCATGATCTGCCTTTGACAAAGCCAAACTGGGATGGATCCAAAGTCTGCAAATTCCCTATGTCTTTATTTATGAGGTCCATTATGATCCTCTCCATGGCTTTGCAGATAAGGCTTGTCAAGCTAATGGGCCGGTAATTTCCAGGGTCGGTGGAGGCACCGCCTTTGTGAAGTGGGACCACAGTTGCAGTGCCACCCCTGCAGTATCCAGAGGTAAGACTATGATTAAACAGCTGTCCTAGCTGTGTGTTTAATTCCTCGTTGAGTTTGTGGAGCACAGCTGGGGACACCATCAGGTCCCATGGATGCTGTGTTTTTTGCTTTGGAGAGAGCAGTTCTCACTTGGGCGTTGGAGATGTTTGGGGGGCTGCAATCGCTTGGTATAGATATCTCTCCTTTTGGGAGGGGAGTTTGCACTGAACCTGTCAGCCAGTATGTTGGCAATGTCTGTAGGATCAGTAATCTTCACATCATTTTGAACTAGTTCTGAGCATATCTGGGAGTTTCCTCCCAGGTTTCTAACATAGCTAAAGAAGGCCTTATGATTGTCTTTTGAGTCTTTAGCTATTTTTCTCTCAAAATTTGCTTTGGATGATTTTATGAGAGCTCTTAGTTTTTTACTTATAGTGATCAAGGGTGTCTTACCTTTTAAGGATTTTGCTCTATCTTGTAGTAGCTTCCTACTTTTGTTGTAGAGTTTGTTTATGGCTGGGGTCCACCAGACTGGACGCTTGCCTTTGGTACAAAGAGTCTTTGTTTTGCTTGGGATTGCCTTATCCATGCAGTCCTGCAGGTGCTGGTAGAAGGCATTTGTAAGTGATTCAGCGGCTTGAGAATTGTTTTCCGCCGGCTCGGGGGCCTTAAAGGAGACCACACTAGTCTTTAGAAGTGTGAAGTCGGCTTGGTGAAGTTCTTTACTGTGGTCTTTTATTTCAGGTGGGGTGGGATGAGGACCTCCAGCGAGATTAGTTTGTGATCTGATCTCACCAGTGAGGGGTATACTTCCGGTGTTGAACATTGTGCTCCCATGTTCGTGATGATGAGATCAAGTATGTTTTCTCCTCTTGTGGGGATGGTGACTAGTTGTTCCATGGCATTTGAGTTTATGAATTCCAGGAACTTTGGGCTAGGGTGTTTGGGCTTGAGTAGTGTTCCCAGTCTATATTAGGGTAATTGAAGTCACCTAGTATGATGGTGTTTGGTGATACATTTATCCCCTCTAGTGTTTTCAGGAAGGCCATGTGAGGTTCCTGAGTTTGTGAGGGTGGCCTGTAACATGCTACAATTTGCAGAGCAGTCTTGCCTATGGTTAATTGCACCTGGATGGTCTCCGATGCATCGTTGCCACCAGTCTTGAAGTGTGGGTGTCCTTGATGAATATGGATACCCTCCTTTCTTGGTATTGTCCGGATTTTGGGGCGGAACGCATGATATGAGGTAAAACCTGATAGCGCTGGGGTGCTCTCAGGAGCCTTGAACCAGGTTTCTGTCACAGCACAGACATCGATGTTCTCCATACTGAGAAGGGCCTCGAGTCGTGCATTTTGAGATTTAGACTTCTGGCATTGAGCAGCATTACCCTTAGTTTTTCCTTTTTGTGTTCTAGGGTGGTAGGTTTAGAATTTGAGCCTTGCCTAAAAAGGCACTATGGGGTGGCAAGAGCCTTTGCCAATATCCGAATCCCAGGGTGACAGGTGCAAGCCGTCCCTTGGCTAAGCGTGGCTTGTCCAGCATGTCATCCCAGGCAGACAGATACTGGATCCCCTTTGAATGACACCAGTTTAAGCCAATTGTTAAAGCTGATCATCTTATCTCTGTATTGTGGCATCACTCTTGGTGAATGTAGGATACTGCTCAAGGTCAGGGTCATACCTGCCTGGGCTACATAATCAGAGAGCTCCTCGATGTCTCTTTTCATGTAGTCCAAGGAGGTACGTCTCAGGTCGTTTACACCAGCGTGGACAATGACTGAGTTGTATTTGTACCTGCTGTTGAGAGACCTGAGTGCTTGCGTTATGTGGCGGATTCTAGCGCCCGACAGGCAGCTTACTGTGACCTTCTCCTTACTCAGTCTGGTGAGCGGGACGTCAGTGTGTCTGACTATGGAGTCACCAATGACTAGTGTGTCTGGCATTGTGTTTGGCCTTAAGGGCTGTGACTGTTTGACACTCTGACTGTGAGGTCTATGTGTTGCAGGTGTTGTGTTCTGAGGTGGTGGTTGTTTGGGTGTCTGCTTTGGTGGCCTCTGCTGTTTTGGTAGATTTTTGATCAGAGCCGCCGAGTATGTCTTTGTGTGTTTATGTGTATGATTTGAGGTTGTGATGGTACTATGTGAGACTGGGTCTACAGTGTGTGTGGTAACCTTCTCCTCCTGACTGGTCTTGCCAGTCCTATGTTGAGAGAGCTCAGCCTCCAGTTTGACCGTATAGTTGCATCTCTCACATGTATTTGTGTTTTGTGGGAGGAGGAGAGGGTTGTCTGTGTACATGAGGCAATTGTAACATTGCCTCAATATTCCCAGGTTCACCAGCTGAGCAGGAGAGGACACTAGCAACTGATCCCTCGACATGCTAGAAGGACTAGACAAAAAAACTTTAAAAGAGATTCCGGGGGACGTGGGTGACCGAGAAATGGGGGGTTGCTTTTTTGGGGTGCTATCTATAAGAGTGCCGTATCAAGGTAAGAAGTACTGTAGGAGCAAGTGCTAGGTTTTGATCCCTTTCAGGCACCTTATCACCCATGGTGTCAGTTGAGGATGGATAAGAGATACCTGGTATTGTGTGAGAAGATCCACCCAGTGAGGCAACTTGTGAATGCCCCTCGCTAAGTCAGAAAGGGGGAACCAATGGCGTCTGGACCCAGAGTCACTAGTGAGATTTTGTGAGTGTCCTGCCTGATTTTCTGCAAGACTCGTGTTAACAGAGGAAGGGGATGGAAAGTGTACAGAAGGATCCCCTTCCAAAGAAAGGACAGGGTATCCACTTTCCAAGCCAGAGGACCTGGGAATCTGGAACAAAAGAGAGGAAGTTGTCACTTTAGAGTGAAGGCAGAAAGATCTATCTAAGGAATACCCTACTAATGGCCAATGTCCAGAAACATCTCTGTGAAGCATCCACTCATGAGCTTGTGTGATGCACTAGCTCAAAGAAATCTGCCACAAGACTGTGCTCCGAGGGCATGTAAACTATCCCAGACTTGAAGACCTAGTTTGCAAAGGTAGAACAGTGTGCTCCTTTGATTGTTGACATAGCACACCCACATGGTACTGTCTGTGAAAACTTTAAGGGGCCTGGGATGAAAAGAGGGATTGACAAGCCAAAAGTAAAATCATAATCTCCTTTATACTGATGTGGTCTGACCTCTGATGAGGCCGTCACAGACCATGAACCTTGAGGGGCCACTCCACCCCTGTCTGTGGCATCTGTAAAGAGCTCCAGAGTTGGAATTGGAGCTTGAAAAGGAAGCTGCGGGTTGAGAGAGACCTGATGAATACACCACTGAAACTCTGACTTAACAGGGATGATAAGGTACCAGGAAATACTGGGAGTGGCAATGTTGAAGCCACATGGACTTGAGGTACCACTGAAGCTTTCTCATATGGAGCCTGGTGAAAGAGCATGGGAATGGTAGAAGCCATGAACCAGAGAACCTTGAGAAATTCTCTGGCTGAGATGGATGTCAGAGGAAGAAGGCACTGGAAAATGACAGACAGAAACTTGGGGACAGGCAGGGATGCCAGCATGGAAATTATCTGAAGCCTGTAACCAAGAAAAATATGATCCTGGGAAGGAGTCCAAACTGATTTCTACAAGTTTATGGTGAATCCCAGACTTTGTAACAGGGAAGTAGTGAACTTGAGATCATGTGGCATAGTGATGGGGAAGGAAATTGAATAAGCAGATTGCCTAGAAAGGGAAAGATATGAATTCTTCAAACCCTGCAAAAATTAATGTCAGGAGCCAAGCATTTTATGGATACCACTGGGGCAGTAGAAAGAACAAAGGGGCAAAGCAGAGAATTAATATGCAAGGGAGAGATAAATGTAGAAATTTCCAGAAAACAAGATGGATGGGTATGCGAAGGTATGCATCCCTAAGGTCCAGAGAGACCAAAAAGGCCCGGGTTAAAAGAGGAAATAATTTTTGCAGCAATAACATCCAAAAGGAAGGAATCTTGAGAAAGGTGTTCAGCCGGGAAAGATCTAGAATTGATCTTCAAGTGCCCTCATTTCATAGGACCAGAAACATCCTGGAGTAAAATCCCTTCCCAATCTGGGCAGGAAGTACTGCCTGAATGGTGCCCTGAGCCAAAAGACAATTAAGGACCTCTGGGAAATGAGTTCTCAAGAAGGTTGAGAAATACCTAAAAAGGAAGGAAGGAATTGCCAAACCATGAAGTATCCATGACAGATAATGGACAGAACCCAAGAGTCTACAGTTACCTGAAGCCAATTTGGAAGAGACATGGATAGATGGAGGGACAAGGGAACCTGACCAAGGGCAGGAGGAAGCAAATGTCAAATAGAACCCGGCTTATCCTGGAAAGGTGGTTTCTGGGAGGCAGAAGTCTGAGTAAACTTGGCAGGAGGCACATGTCTAGAACCCTTCTTGCCCTTGGGAGGAAGGCAAGAATGCCTATGAACAAAAGCAGAATTAGATGAAAATTCCTCTGAAATTTGGGAATAGGAGAACCAAAAATGTTTCAACTTCCATTAAGACTTTACACTTGTCCTAGAGAGACTTGAAAAGTTAATCTGCAGCAGAGCCAAAAAGATTTTTTATTATCCAAAGGAACATCTAAAAGTTTGGCCTTAATGTCATCAGACAAAGCCTGAAGATAAAAGCCAAGGATAAAGAACAATTGTGTAAAATCTTACCATAACCAGAGAGGTCCTCCTCTTCAATGTTGCAGTATTCTTACTGTGGGATTCTCCACTTCAGGCGGTCTGAATGTCAGCTCCTACATAAAAGCTTAAGCCTGGTTGCTGTTGGTGCATGGGACATCACATGTAGGGCCATAAACCCACGACTTAAATGTGATGTCTGCATGCACAGACCTCAGAACTGACTGCCCAGTCAGACATTAGCTTAGGTGATTTTAAATGATGTCCTCTAGAGCGGTGAAATGCCCTTGACTGCCCAGTCTGACCATAATGTAAGCAGATGGTTCATGATGGCCCACAGACAGCTAGAGAGAAACATAGGGGATCAGAAGGGTGGGTAGGAATACTGCAATATGGAAGAGAATGACATCTATGGTTATGGTAAGATTTTACACAACTATTCTGTGTCTACTCCCATATTGCAGTATTCTTACTGTGGGACAGTACCACAGCTTAGGAAGAAGGAAGGGTGGAGGGTAAAGGGATGTGGATTAATTTAGGTTCCAAGGCGGTGGGATAGGCTTCCTCGGTGATCTGATGTGCAAGATCCCTTTCAGGAAAGTACAGTTTTGTACCTACCATAAACGTAGATGTCCGATAGATATGCAACTGCAGTCCTTACATATGGGTTGTCCTGCCTCAGGCAGCCCTCGGTCAGCCGGATTCAAAAGTCTGGGTCCGGCGTCGGGTGATGTCGCCTCCTCCCCGTCAGAGCGGCTGGGGTATAAAAGCATCAGGCGACGCCATCTTCCTCAGTGTTTCTTGCCCCAGATGCCAGGTGCCCTCCAAGGAAGGCTAAATTTAGAGCTAGATAAAATTTCCAGACACACACAATAGCAACAAACTGATACACCATAACAGATATCCCCAGCTAAGTATAAAAGGAGGGAAGTGGACCCAATACACAGAGGGGTAGGAGGGAGGGAAAACCTGACTGCAGTTGCATATCTATCGGACATCTACATTTATGGTAGGTACAAAACTGTACTATGTCCTTCAAGAATGCAACTGCAGTCCTTACATATGGGCTGAATACCATAGCCAAGCTGGGGGTGGTATGCTCTAAGATAAGGATGGTGTAGCTAAAATGCCCTGCAGGACTGCCGAAGCAAAGCCTGCTCGGGATCTGGAATATAAAGGCAGGTTGTAGTGCTTGGAAAATGTATGCACGGAGCTCCATGTAGCAGCTTCTAGAATGTCCTTTGTAGCCACCCCTCTTAAGAAGGCTGTGGAGGTGGCTGTAGCTCTGGTGGAGTGTGGCCTGATATTGGCTGGCACACCCTTTCCATGGAAAGAATAACAGAATCTGATGCAATGTCCAATCCATTTTGAAATTGTTTGTTTGGAAATTGCCTTTCCTTGCACTCCAGGAGCGTATGCTACAAATAGTTGGTCAGACTTTCTGCTGGCCTTTGTTCTGTCCAAGTAGTAGCGCAGTTGTCTGTGAATGTCCAAAGTGTGTAGCAGCTTTTTCCCTTTATTTTGAGGATTGGGGAAGAAAGTAGGTAGGTGAATTGCTTGGTTTAGAGACACCCTGGATATCACTTTTGGCATAAAAGAAGGATTGGTTCTTAAAGAAACCCTGTCCTGATGAAAAATGAGGAATGGAGGTACTGCCATGAGGGCCTGTATCTCTGAAACTCTTCTTGCTGAGGTAATTGCCAACAGGAAAACTGTTTTCCAGGTAAGAAATTGCAATTCTGAAGATGCTGCTGGTTCAAAAGGAGGAAGAGTTAATTTTTCCAACATGAAATTGAGGTCCCATGCAGGCACTGGTGGTTTTCTGGGAGGTTTGATATTCTTTATCCCTCTTAGAAATTGTCTTAGCAAAGGATGTGAAAACACAGGTGGATCAGTGTTGTATTTTGCTGAAATTGCTGAAGCGTGTATTTTTATGGAAGAATAGGAAAGTCCATTATGCAGCATGTCTGCCAAGTATTCCAAAATCTGTGGGATGCTCAATACTGATGCATCCTGTCCCTTGTTGGTATTCCAGATGTTGAATCTCTTCCATTTGGCTGAATAAGTCTTTCTGGTGGAAGGTCTGCGTGCCTCCAGTAATATCTGTTGAACTTCCTTGGATAGAGAGATATTGGGAGAAATCATGTGACCCTCCAAGCTGTCAGCTGCAGAGTTTGCAGATTGGGATGAACCGTCCTGTAATTGTGCTGAGTCAAGAGTGGAGGCCATTGAGGAAGGGGCCACGGTTTGGTGCAAGTTATGCTCCTTAGTAATGGATACCAGTGCTGTCTTGGCCAATCTGGAGCTATTAAGATGCCTTTCAGTTGCTCTGCTTTGATCTTCAGTAACACCTTGGTCATTAATGGTAGATGTGGGAATGCATAGATTGTTAGGGAGTTCCAGCTGAATGAGAGAGCATCTATTCTCCAGGCTTGTGGATGGTGTGTCCTCGAGCAGAACTTTTTCAGATGATGATTGAGGTGGGAGGCAAAGAGATCTATGTCCGGCCTCCCCCATGCATGACTTATTTGTGCAAAAATGTCTGGATGCAACATCCATTCGTGCGGATTCAGGATGTTTCTGCTTAGACTGCCCGCCAGAACATTGTCCTTGCCCGGAACAAACTGGGATTGCAGCTGTATGTTCAGTTTCAGGGACTTTTCCCAAAGAGTCATTGTTAGTCTGCAAAGGGGGTATGAATGTGTACCTCCCTGCTTGTTTATGTACCACATATAACTGTGGTGTTGTCTGTCTTTATTAGTAGGTGACCTTGAAGATATTTTCCGAAGGCCTTGATTGCATGCATTACTGCTAACATCTATTTTTTGATTGATGTGTAGATGTAGTTCCTGGGGAGTCCATTGCCCTTGAATACATCTGCCCTCCATGTGCGCCCCCCATCCGTGGTCTGAGGCGTCTGTTGTAATGGTTTGGCTTGTTCGAGGTTTGTTGAAAGGCATACCTTTGTTTAACTGGTTTGCTTGGGCCCACCACAAAAATTCCCTTTGTATACATGGGATGAGTGGGATAATTGCTTCTTAGTTGTGGCTGTGTTGAGACCATAAACTTTTTAGGTACCATTGTAGTTTTCTCATGAGTAGTCTTGTCAGTGGAATCAGTAGAATGCAAGATGCCATGAAACCCAGGGCCTGTAGGATTTTCCTTGCAGTCATCTGGGTTAACTTTGCTAGGCTTCTGAAGTAAAGTGGTAGTTGTTCTTGCTTCTCTTCTGTGAGGTAAGCCATTTGTGATTCTGTGTCTAGTTTGGCTCCTAGAAAAATTATTTGTTGGGATGGCAGTAGTCTTGATTTTTGTAAGTTGACTGTGTATCCCAAAGCCTGTAGCAAGTGAATGACATAATTCAAGTTTTTTGTCAAGGCTTGCTTGCTGTCCGCTTGTATAAGGCAGTCGTCCAGGTAAGGGTATATTTGTATCCCCTGGAGTCTGCAATGTGCAATTACTGATGCCAGGCATTTCGTGAATACTCTGGGCGCAGTAGATAAGCCAAAAGGCAATGCTGAGAATTGATAATGCTCTGAACCTGCAAGAAATCTGAGGTATCTTCTGCAACTGTGTCTGATAGGGACATGCAGGTATGCCTCCTTGAGGTCCAAAGTAACCAGCCAAGACCCCTTGCCCAGCATGGGAAGAAGTTGCTGTAGCGTCAGCATTTTGAATTTTGGTACAATGAGAAAAGTGTTTAGAGCAGACAAGTCCAGTATAGGTCTCCATTGCTTTTCTTGGAACAAGGAACAGCCTTGAGTAAAATCCCTGGCCTTGTTCCTGAGGAGGAACCTTTTCTATTGCTTTGATTTGTCTCAGCTTTGAAACTTGTTCGAATGCCTCTGCCCTTTGATTTTGTGGCAGGTTTGGCATGCCTTGTCTTGTTGGTAAAGTATGGAAGTGGAACCTGAAGCCTTGGTCTATTATGTCCAGAATCCATTTGTCCTTTGTTAAAATGTGCCAATTTTTTGAAAATAAGGATAATTTTCCGCCTAAAGGTGTTTCTCTTTGAGCCTTGGTCGGCGGTGTCAAAGTCAAGTCATTGTGATTGTCCCTGAGGAGCAGGGGCAGTCCCTGTGCTACCGCTCTGATTAGTCTGTTGCCATTGGCGTCCCCTGTAGGAGCCTCTGTATTGCCCTCTTCCTCGGGCACGCCTGTTTTTTCCCCTTTGGAACTTGTCAGTGTCCGGAAAGGACCAGTTCTTAGAAGGCCAATTCCTGCTGAACCTTGGTGGCTGAACCTGGAGGAAATCCTTGACTGTTTGCACTGATTTAGCCTTTTCCTCAATTGATTTCAATACATCCTGAGCATTAGCACCAAATAGCTTGTGTTTTTCCAGAGGTGCATCTAGAAGCTTTGCTTTAACATGATCTGGCAATGCCTGTTCTTTCAACCATGCATGTCTACGTATGACAGCCCCTGTCATAGCTGCCCTACATGAAGCTTCCAATGCATCATAACCACACTGAAGAAAATGATTGCTAACCTGCTGAGTGTTATGGACCAAATCCTGCAAGGCCTTTCTATCTAAAGGCTCAGGAGAGGCTAACTTTTTCTGTAAATCATCAATCAAGAAATCCTGATACTGAAACATATGAAAAAGGCAATTAAGGGCCCTCATGGCAAGTGTGGTGGAGGTATAAACTTTTTTGCCCCACCTCTCCAGGGCCCTAGCTTCCCTGTCTGAGGGTAAAGGATTTTTGGCCGTGGATGTGGCCACCCCTTTGGGCCCCTGGGAAATTGTTTCTAGATCAACAGAATGGGCCTTAAAGAAATGTTTGTGAGTTTCAGGAACCCTGTGGTATCTGTCTGGCTTGACAGGAGCAGGAGGGAGAGAATCAGGAGAAGCACTCGAATCTGAGTGCACATCATCCAGTACATCTAGCACTGGAGGGATAGCTAAAGGCCTATGTTGGGGAAGCTTAAGGAAGGTACGAAGCCTTTTCCTGGAGTCGGAGAATTCCTGGCCTTGCCACTGAAAATGCTCTCTCATGGAGTGGAGAATTTCCCCAAAAGAAATATCCTCAGGAGGAGAGGCAGAGGGAATAGACTCCTCCGCATCAGAATTCTCGTAGGCCTGGAAGGACTCTTCCTGGGTATCCGAGTGATCAGAGTCACCAGAGGCTACATCTGAAGAAAGGGTGTCTGTATGCTCAACCCTGGGCCTTTTGTCAGAAGGTGGCTGAGAACCTCTGTCAGGATGGGCCTGGGAGCCTCTGATTAAAGAAATTAAATCTGCAGCTAAAGTCATGATTTGTTTATCAGTAGTGAGCTGAGGCAAAGCTTTAGGGGGGTGAGACTTAGTCTGGCTAGCAGCCTTAGCATGTGTGTAGGCCTTGATAGACATAGACATAGGGGGCCTAGCAGCCCCACATGCTGGAGTAATCTTGTCCACCGGTATGGTTTCAGGCAAATCTTGGGCTTCAGATTCTGGAGGAAAATCAACAACCGGCACCGGTGCAGGCTCCAGGGCCGGAGTGATCGGTAAAACGGTGTCGTCGGTCCGGAGCGGTGTAACAACAGTCTCAGAAGAGACCGATGCACTCGCAGTAGTTTTTGGCGCGGTGTCGGTGGAAGTCGCGGGCCGAGAATGTCGGTCCCAGTCCTTCCGTTTTTTGGAAATATGAGGTGTCGATTGTTCCGACGGCATGGTATAAGAGCATTTATCGCCAAAAAAGTCTTCAGCAAACTCTGCCCAGCGCCTGAGTGTGCGCTTATTGAAGCAAGCACAGGCGGCACAGGCCGAGACGTCGTGGTCTGGGCCAAGGCAGGGGAGGCAGTAAGAATGGAAGTCCTTATGAGGTATTTGTTTACCACAAGACAAACAATTATTAACTTTTTCAGTTTTTTCTGACATCGGCTGAGGCAAGAAAAAGATCCCCAACGGGGTACTTAGCTTTTTGATGACTTCGGATACGTAAAACACAGGAGCTGACCGACCGGCACTTGCGAACTGCTTCGGGCACCGCGCGGCAAGAAAGACTGAGGAAGATGGCGTCGGCTGATGCTTTTATACCCCAGCTGCTCTGACGTCGGGGAGGAGGCGACATCAGCCGGACCCAGACTTTGGAATCCGGCCGACCGAGGGCTGCCTGAGGCAGGACAACCCGTATGTAAGGACTGCAGTTGCATTCTTGAAGGACATCAATTTAATATCGAACCTGGAGAGTAGAGAAGGGTCCAAGGACAAGCAGGCAGAGACAGTAGACAGGTGCACTTTCACTGAAGAGTATGAAAGGCCTGCCTTGATGAGCTCTCACACATCAGCTAAGACTGGGGGAACACCCGCTTGAAAGGGGTCCCTATGTCTTTGTAGCACCACCTGGAGAATCTTTCCCATTTTAAAATGTAGGATCTCCTTGTGTTAGGTTTCCTGGCCTCCTTCAGGACAGAAAGAACGTCCTCTGAGTAGCGGTGTCTGAAGGGTTTTAAAAGTTTATCATCCAGAGTGTAAGGCACAGCATCTCCAGGTGTGGATGGATGAGAGTTCCCTTCTGTTGTGTGAGCAGGTCCACCTTGTGGGGTAACTTGTGGTGATTGCCCTTGGCAAAGGATAGTAGACGGAGGAATGAATGCTGCTTTAGCCAACAGGGACTCACCAGCAAGATTTTTGGCATGTCCCTCCTGATTTTCAGGACCTTTTGAATGACAGGAAAAGCATATAGAAAGTGCCCCTTCCATGAGATGGTGAAGGTGTCCTCCCTCCAGGCTAGTGGGTATTGGACGCCTTCACCATTTCATGGAAGGGGCGGTTTCTATAAGCCTTTCCAGTCATTCAAAGGGCATATAGAAACCGCCCCTTCCATGAGATGGTGAAGGTGCCCACCCTCCAGGCTAGTGGGGAGTAGTCCTTGGTACAAATTTTTTTCAGTTGTCTGTTCTAGGAGGAGGCAAACAAACCTATTTGAGGTGTGCCCCACTGGTGGACAATGTCTAGAAATACTTTGCTGTGCAACAAACTCATGATGCAGAGAAAAGATCTGCTGAGAGCATCTGCTTGGTGGTTGTCTTGGGATGGATGTAGACTGCCTGCAGAGAAGTTGTTTTGTGAGGCTAATTCCCAAATCTGCACTGCCAGCCTGCAGAGGAGGTAGGACCTGGTCCCCCCCCCCCCTGTTTATGTACCACATGACAGTGTTGTTGTCTGTGAAGATTTGCAGGGGACCTGGCTGTAGGAGTGGAAGAAAGGCTTTCAGGGCCAAATGAACTGCAGTCATCCACCTTACGTTGATGTGTTTGCTCAGGAGGGGTACTTGCTAGCATTCTTGCACCTTGAGGCCCCCTCATAGTAGCCCCCCAGCCCAGATCTGAGGCATCTGTGTGCATATGTTGAGTTGGTGTGGAGGGTAGGAGGGGTAATCCTGGGTGCAACTGTACCTGTTGAATCCAACATTTTAACTCTTTTCAGACAGGGTAGGAAGATTATCTGGAAGTCTAGAGGGTGGCTGTGTTGGGACCACACATTCTTTAGATACCACTGCAGCTTCCTCATGGGCATCCTGGCAAGTGGTAGCATAGGTATAGTGGCTGCCATATGGCCCAGATGTCCCATGAATTGTCTGGCTGACAGTTGGTGGACCTGGAGAAGGTCCTGGAAGTGGATGATTAGGGAAGCCACTTTGTCCTGAGGAAGGAAGGCCTTCATCAGGTATGTCCAAATACTGCATCCCAGGAAAATTTTGTCCTGTTCTGATGAAAGGGATGATTTGGTGAGGTTGTGTGTGAACCCCAACCTTTGTATCAGAGTCCTGGGGAACTGCAGATGGTTTTGGAGGGTGTTTTCCTTTTCTGCAAGATCATCGTCCAGGATGGTGTAGATTTGAATGCCCTTGGTCCTGCAGTAGGCTACGGTGAGAGCTAAGCATTTGGTGAAGACCCTGGGTGCAGTGGATAAACCAAAGGGCAAGGCAGTAAAACAAAGTGAGAACTGGTAAGTATTTTCTGTGGGTGAGATGTATGGGGATGTAGAGAAAGGCCTCCTCCTGGTCCAGAGTGGCCATGAACGCTCTGGGTGGCAGTAATGGAAGTAGGGTTTGGAGGGATAGTATTCTGAAAGAAGGGACTAAAGAGGTTTAGGAAGGATAAATCCAGGATTGGCCTCCATGGTCTGTCCTTTTTTTGGTACTAGGAATAGCCTTGAGTAGAACCCTTTTCCTTCCTGGCCTGATGGGACAGGTTCTATGGTTCCTGAGCCAACAGGTCCTGGATAATGTGAGGAATTTGTTGAAGTTGGTTCTTGGCTGGGAATGAAATGCCCTGTGGTGTCGGCTTTTCCCGCCAAGATAAGAAATATCCATTTTCCGCTATAGCCAGAACCCAGTGGTCTGAGGTGATAACTTTCCAAAAGGGCAGACAGTGGGAGAGACTGGATGAAAGGGTGAGGTGGGTTAGGCAGTCACCCATTATTGGTACTGTTCCTGTCCTAAAAGGACTGTCTGTGGGTAGGCTGAGAAGAGGCAGACCTAGAAAAAGGTTTGCCTCATGGTTCCTTTCCTATGCCTGGAAAATGAAGGTGAGGCAGTGGAGGGGGTCCTTCTAACATAGGTGGCCTTAGCCGGCTAGTTTCTGTAGAAATTCGGTATTGGAGATGCCAAAAGGTGTTTAATATCTTGGAGTTCTTTGCTCTTCTCCTGAAGGTTCTTAAACAGTTCTGCAGACAGTTTACAAACAGGTGGTTATGATCTAGCGAGGCATCTAGAATTTTGGATTTAAAGTCTTTAGGCAAAGGGTGGAGCCTAAGCCATGAATATCTGTGAAGCACAGATGCAGAAGATCTAGTAGAGGTCTCTGCTGCATCAAAACTGGATCTAATAGAGTGCCTGGCTACCTGGGATACCAGGGTCAGTTTTGGTGCTACTTCTGTCTTGTTGGGAGAGTCAGGCAAGGAAGACAGTGGAGTTGAAGCTAGGGGTACCAAATCCAAGGCATACTTAACCATATGGGTTTTGTAATTAATGGCCCTAAAGGCCAAGGTGGAAGTAATATAAACCTTTCCAGTTTGTCCATAATGTTGCTATCCTTGTCGGTAGGTAGAAGTGACGAAGATGGACGCAGTCTAGATTGTTTGTCTGGGTCTACAGCTATAACAGCAGGGTCCGCCAAGTGGGGTATCACTAGAAATTTGTGGTCATTAGGCACCTTGCCAAACTGATCAGGTCTCTCTGGAGCAGATGGCGAGAATCAGGATATTTGAGGTGGATGTAAATGCATCTAGGTATGCTGGGATCACTGGGGGGATGGCTGAAGAGGAAGACTATTAAACCTGCAACAGCTCAAAATATCTTTTTTGGGTTTCTGTTATTTGGGAAGTATCCCATTTAAAATATTCTTTCATTTTAGTAATGGTCTCTCCAAAAGTAATGTCTTCTGGAGGGGAGTCTCCCTCTATGGATTCCTCATCTGGGGAATAGTATTCCAGGGGGAAGGTAATTTGGGATGAGTAAGTAATGGACTCATCTGAGGAAGAGAAAAAGGCCACCTCTTCTTCCTGAGAAATAGAAGGATTGAGGTTGCTGAGGCAGGTCTTGGGCTAAGTATTGGAACAGAGGGAGGTGAGGAGGCTGAGGGCCTAAGGGCCATGAAGGCCTGCATCAATGACTGTCTGATTGCCAGTCAAGTTGTCCCTTAGGAGAGGTAGATAAATGCTTGGTCATTTGTTTTCTTTTTAAAGGGGTAGTTTTGGGAGAGAGAGAAGGCCTAGTTTCCAGGGCCTGACCTAAAGCAGAAGACTGATTCCTGTACCCCAGATGGACATCCGGTGGAGCCTGGTTCCCCCTCGACTTTGGTAGTAACAGATGTCTGAGCACCCTCCGTGGACATGCCAGCCTGCACTTTAGAAGCAGCTTCCTCAAAGGGAGACACTAAAGTAGATGGCTCTAGCAGATGTCCCTCAACCCCTATATTGGCGGTTGGCAGGCCAAGCAGGCTGAGAAAGCTTTGCATTTTTCTTGGTGGTACTGCCTGGGTGGCCGACTCTGGGTCCATTCTCAACGCTAACTTTTTAAATCTCTGATTTTCAAACTATAGGGCAGCCAGACTGCTTCTAAGCATTTTGGGGACGAAGGACTGGCAGATGGCGCAGGAGGTATGGTTGTGTTCCCGGCCTAAGCAGAATACGCAACGGTCATGGGAGTCCTTATGCTAAATTTGACGTCCGCATCGGCATTTACCCTTCTTAGTGGACATCAGCTAACAAACAAGCAAACCAAGCTCAAGCGATAAAGTACAGTTGTGCAGACATCATAAATGTAGATGTTAAGAGTGTATTCACTGTTGCAGTCATTACATTTCTGGAAATCTGCTGGCAGGTTGCCGTCAGTCGGCCTGAATTCCAAAGTCTTGGGTCCTGCGTCGGTTGCTGTCTCCTCTTCCATGACGTCAGGGGTATAAAACATGCAGCCGATGCCATTTTCTTTAGTTTTTCTTGCTCTCGATGTCAGTTACCCCCCAGAAAGGTAGCAATATTATTTATATGTATCTATATACATGCATCAATATAAACTTTACCTTCATGTACAAGCAAATACACCACACAGGTTATAGAAGATAGAGAAGGAAAGATAAACTGTAGAATGGTAGGGGGATGGCGGGAGGGTAACCTGGACTGCAACAGTGAATACACTTGAACATCTACATTTATGGTAAGTGTACACAACTGTACTATGTTCCTTCGTGTTTCACTGTTGCAGTCATTACATTTGGGTAGAATCCATCACTATGGTTGGGAGGCTGGAGCTAAACAGCATTAGGTGTGGCTATAAGGCCCTGCAGCACTGCAGTGGCAAAGCCTGCCCTGGACTTAGAGCAGAGAGGCAAATGGTAATGCTTTGTAAAGGTGTGAACAGAACTCCAAGTAGCAGCCTCTAGAATGTTTTTGGTTGATACTCCTCTGAGAAAGGCTGCTGAAGTAGCTGCAGCTCTGGTGGAATGAGACCTAATGCCCTTGGGCACAGGTTTACCATGGTGTAAGTAGCAGAAATGGATGCAGTGGCTTATCCACTTTGAAATTGTCTGCTTTGAGATGGCCTTTCCTTCTAATCCTGCAGCATATGACACTAGTAATTGCTCAGTTTTTCTTAGAGCTTTTGTCCTGCTCAAGTAGAATCTTAGTTGTCTGTGTACGTCCAAGGAATGCAGAATTCTCTCCCCTTTGTTCTGCGGACTTGGATAAAAAATCGGCAGATGAATTAATTGGTTAAGAGCCACACTGGAAACCACCTTAGGCATAAAAGTAGGATTTGTCCTCAGAGACACCCTTGTCTGGGTAAAATACGATAAAAGGCTCTACAGCCACGAGGGCCTGTAGCTCTGAAACTCTTCTTGCTGAAGTAATTGCTAGTAGCAGAGCTGTCTTCCAAGATAAGAACTTTATATCAGCAGTAGCGGCTGGTTCAAACGGAGGCAGGATGAGCTTTTCCAACACATAATTGAGGTCCCATGCAGGTAATGGTGATCTTCTAAGAGGCCTTAGGTTTTTGGATCCTCTAAGATACTGCTTTAGTAAAAGGATGAGAAAATATTGGTGGCTCTGTATTGTAATGAGCCGAAATGGCAGAGGCATGGATTTTGATTGATGAGAAAGATAGGCCTTTGTCAAGCAGCCCAGTTAAGTATTGTAATATCTGAGGAATATGTGGTTCTGCTTTATCAGTTCCTTGTGCTTGATTCCAAGCACAGAATCTCTTCCATTTGTCAGCATAAGATTTTCTAGTACTAGGCCTTCTGGCTTACAAAAGGACATCCATCACAGCTTTACTGAGACGTGTCGTTCGTATGATTACATGATTAGCCATGCTGCCAGGTTCAGAGTCTGTAGTTGATTGTGCAGGATCTGATTGTTTTGCTGGGACAGTAGTTGTGGTCTTTGAGGCAAGGTCCAAGCTGGGTAGTGAGACAAGTTCCTTAGGATAGGGTACCAGTATTGGCCGGGCCAGTCCGGGGCAATTAATATCTTTGGCTTCTCTTGCCTGACGTTTAGGAGGACCTTGGGGAGAAGAGGCAGAGGAGGGAAGGCGTAAACTGACAGGTTTTTCCAACTGAAGGACAGGGCGTCCACTTTCCATGCTCGTCTGTGATAAGTCCTTGTGCAGAATCTTTTCAATTGATAATTTTGAGGAGAGGCAAATAGATCTATGTCTGGGCCCCCCCATTTCTCTGTTATGCTGAATACGTGTGGATTTAGTTTCCACTCGTGAGGATCCATAAGTTTCTGCTTAAATCGTCTGCCAGTGTTGTGTTTTCCTGGCAGGAATTGAGCTTGAAGATTTATTTGGTAGGTCAAAGTTGTGTCCCACAGTGCCATGGCTAATCTGTAAAGGGGGCATGAGTGTGTGCCCCCTTGCTTGTCTATATACCACACGACTGTGGTGTTGTCCGTTTTTATCAGTAGTTGTCCTGCATGAAGTAAGTCCTTGAAAGCTGTTAGGGCATTTTGAACAGTTAGCATCTCTTTCTGGTTGATATGCAGATGCATTTGATTTGGTGCCAATGTGCCCTGAATGCATCTTCCAGACATGTGGGCCCCCCATGCATAACCTGATGCGTCTGTTAAGGTTTGGCTGGCAGGGGGTAGAGTGAAGGGCCATCCCATGTTTTGGTGACAGGCCTTTGCCCACCATAGAAACTCCTGTTGCAGGCAGGGCATGAGAGGGATCATTGTTTCCAGACTGTGTGAATGCTGACTCCATAAACTTTTTAGGTACCATTGCAGTTTCCTCATATGCAATCTTGCATATGGAATTAGTAGGATGCAGGATGCCATGAAGTCAAGAGCCTTCAGAATTTGTCTTGCAGAAGACTGGGTTTTTGTTGCCATCAGTTTGAAGTAGTCAGTTGCCTTTGCTTGTCTGGCGTGAGGTAAGCCATCTGGGCAGTTGTATGCAAGCTTGCACCCAGGAATGTTATCTTTTGAGAGGGTACCAGTTGTGATTTCTTTTCGTTTATTGTGTACCCTAGGCATGCTAGAAGCCTTTTCACAAATGCCAGGTGTCGTAGAAGAGTGTCTTTGTTCTCTGCTTGAATGAGACAGTGGTCCAAGTAAGGATATATTTGAATACTTCTTTGTCTCCAAAATGCAATTACTGGTGCCAGGCACTTTGTAAAGACCCTGGGCGCAGTAAATAAGCCAAAGGGCAGTGCAGTGAATTGGAAATGCATTAAGCCAGCCTTGAATCTGAGGTATCTTCTGCACGACTGTCTTATTGGGACATGCAGGTATGCCTCAAGTATAAAGCCACCAGCCAAGCATTCTTCCCCGGCATGGGCAGAAGCTGTTGCAAGATGAGCATTTTGAATTTTGGAATGTCCAGGTATGTGTTCAAAATAGATAAATCCAGTATTGGCCACCAGGCCTTGTCCTTTCTGGGTACCAAGAACAGTAGAGTAAAAACCTTGTCCTTTTTCCTGTTCTGGTACTGTCTGAATGGCCCCCATATATCCATGAGGGACATGACCTGTTTCTGTGCCTCTGCCCATTGGTTTTTGGCAGGTCTGGCCAACCATTTGTCACTGGCAGAGTGTGGAAATGGAATCTGTATCCCTGTGATAGTATGTTCAGTACCCACTTGCCCTGGGTTAAAAATTGCCAATTTTTTTGCAAAAAGTGCTAATTTTCCCCCAATGGGTGCTGCCAACAGATAAGTGCTTGGTGTAGACAGAGGGAAGTCGTCGGGATTGCTTTCTGTAGGTTTGCGCTTTATCTCCCCCAGATTTGGAGGTGGATGCGCCCCATTGCTTTGACCTGTACGAGTCTTGAGCCTGGTACTTGGAACCCTTACGGCATCTGGATTTGCCCCTTTGAACTCTGTCTGACACAGGAAAGGACTAATTTTTTGTAGGCCAGTGTCTACTGAATCTAGGTGGCTGCACTTGTAAGAAATCTTTAACAGTTTGCATAGACTTAGCTTTATCTTCCGTTTTCTTTAAAACCTCTTCTGCCTTAATACCAAACAGAGAATCATGCTGTAAAGGTGCATCTAGCAATTTAGCTTTAACATGTTCAGGCAAATTCTGTTCCTTTAACCAGGCATGCCTCCTAATCACAGATCCAGTAACTACGGCCCTGCAGGAGGCCTCTAAAGAATCAAAACCACATTGCAAAGTATGCTTTCCAACTTTTTCAGCTGCATGCAATTCCTTATTTTCTGCACATTCTGAAATCATCATTTTCTGTTTTAGCAATCCCATAACATGTTATTGGTACTTAAGCAAATGAAACTGACAGTTTAAGGCCCTAACTGCCAAGGTTGCAGATGTATAAACTTTTTTCCCCATCTGTCCAGCGCCCTTGAATCTCTGTCGGAGGGGGTAGGATTTTTTGCTGTTGAGGCCTTAACTCCCCTTGGACCCTGTGAAACAGTTTCAGGATCAGCAGCAGGGTTTCTAAATAAAAATGTATGAGAGTCAGGGACCCTGTAATACCTGTCAGGCTTGCTGGGAGCCGGAGGTAATGAGAGTCAGGAGTCAGGCTAGACTCCGAAAAAACATCATCCACAATGTCTAACACACGGGGAATGGCTAAAAGCTTGTGCTGAGGGAGGAGGAGGAAATCCCTGAGTCTCTTTTTGATTCTGAGAAGTCTTGACTCTCCCAGTGAAAATGCTCCCTCAAAGTATGCAAGGTTTCTCCAAATGAATAATCCTCAGGAGGAGATGCAGGTGGAATAGACTCCACATAAGGAGGTAAAGATAATTCCTGATCAGAAGAAATAGAAACATTATCTGAAGATTCATAGTCAGTGTCTTGTCTAGGCTTCTTATCTGGAGGGGGATGAGTACCCCTGATCAAGGTAATAAAGTCTTCAGCCATTTTGATCTGCTTTTTAGGCACAGAGGCCTGTGCATGTGGCTCAGGCGTCTGTTTTTTAGTTTTTGAAGGTGTCTTTGCCTTTGTTTTGCAGCTTTCGTCGGTTTGATAAAAAAATGTTGAGGTCTGAATACACCCTCAGAAGCCGGTGCCTGCTCAGTGCCTCCGGACCCATCAGAGGGAGATATATCCGTCGGTCCAATACCTTGAGTATCTTGCGGCATGCCGGACTCCACATGGGTGTTGGTAGAGGCCTGCGAAAGTGCCTCACTGAGTACCGGCGAACCGGCGACTGGCTTAGGAGAAGCTTCGTTGGTTGTGGATCTTGACTGCCTTTCTCTGTCTTTTTCTTTGCGTTTTTTTATGTACTCCGGTAGTCTGATTGCTATCCGATGACATCTCTTGGCAATTAAATCTGTTTCCAAAATACTTAGATGCAAAAATATACTGACGCTTAATAGTGCGTTGGTTAAATCTAGCACAAAACCGACAGCCAGGCACGTTGTGATCAGGGCCTAGGCAAGGAATACTGTATAAATGGAAATCCTTATGAGGTATTTGCTTCCCACAAGTAATACAATTATTAACTTTTTCTGACATCGGTAAAAAGCAAGAGAAAAGTTTTCCCAATGGGGTACTTAGCTTTATTGAAGACTTCGGTTCTGAAACTCAAACGCAAATATTTCAGTAGTTGGCCGACCGGCACTTGCAAAATGCTTCTGCTTCGGGCACCGCGCGGCAAGAAAGACTAAAGAAAATGGCGGTGGCTGCATGTTTTACATCCCTGACGTCATGGAATAGGCGACAGCAACCGACAGAGGACCCAAGACTTTGGAATTCAGGCCGACTGAGGGCAACTTGCCAGCAGAATACCCCAAATGTAATGACTGCAAAAGTGAAACACGAAGAACATGTAAAATTTCAGAATTCCCCAACAGGGTACTTAGCTTTAGACATCTTGAAGGCAGAGGACTGATATGATGTTAGACTGCGGCAGAAAAGTTCTGAGGTCTGTGCATGCAGATGGCAGAATTAAAGGTCCCTGGTTTATGGCCCTATGTGTGACGTCCCATGCACCAACAGCAACCAGGCTCAAGCTTTTGTACAGGAGCTGATGTTCAGGTCACCTGAGGCGGAGAATCCCACAGGAAGAATACTGCAACATGGGAACAGAAGGACATCATCTGATAACTGAAGCAAAGCAGTCTTGGAAGTGGCATCAGCTGCATCACAGCCACATCTGATTGAGTGACAGGCAAATTAAGTACAGCCCAAGAGAAAGAGCTGAAGTCATCCCCTCAGAGTCAGGAAGTTCAGAAACCACCTTACAAACCTGAGAATGGAGGGCCAAAACATGGGTCTACATTACTTCATCAAAAGCCAATTCCATTGAATGTCTGTTTATTGAACAAAATAAATTGAACGTTCACTTCACTGAACATTCAATTCAATAACCTGATAACCTTTTTAACCAGGGAAAGGAAGGAGTTGGCCATCTTCGGAAATTTGCCCTTTTCCCCACCTACTGCAATCTCGGAGTTGGTATGTATGTATATTATATATATATATATATATATATATATATATATATATAAAAAGAGTTAGTGGGTATGCGGGGGTGGGGAGAAGCCCCCACGTGGGCAGGTTTGAAATATTGTGGTGTGTGTGACGTTCTGAATGCTGGCCAATTTCTTATTTTCCCTGGGTAAATAATTCGTTGATGTGAACTTCTGATGTATTTTCTTCAATGAACAGATATTCTATGGAATTAGCTTTTGATGAAGTAATATAGACCCCCAAAATCTACCTGCTCATATGAGTGCAGCAATGAAAACCCTTTTTTGCCCAGCCTTTCCATAGCCCTATTATCCTTATCAGAAGGAAACAGCTTGGTAGACAGCAGTGGCCTGGAGGGCTTATCAGAGGAGCCTGACACTACATAAGGGTATCTGTATTATAATAATAATAATAATAATAATAAATAATTAAAAAAAAATTCCCAATTTAAATAATCTATCATATGGGCAATGGTGTCCCGCAAAGGGAATTCCCCTTGGGGGGGGGATGGGATCTGGACTTCTAGAATCCTCCTCCAAACCGTAGTCCAAAGTGGAAGGGATTTGGGAAGAATAAGCCAAAGATTCTTCTTCAGAGTCCAGGTCCTCATCTGAAGAATCCAGCTGTCTGAGTCTCAAGTGCAGTGGAAGACCTGGGAGAAACAGGCACATGGACCCCTTAAGGATGTTTCAAGGCCACTGAAGCATTAAATAAATCTTGAGTGAAATCTGGCCATTTATGATGGGGTTCTAAACAGCAGGGGATATACGGTTTATTTTTTGTTTCTTTTAATGCAGGATGTCCACACTGAACACCGTCAGGAGGTACAGACCCCTGGCTATATTAGATAATGGTTGTAGGAATCTCTTCCTGAACGAAGATCTGAGGAGTCCCCCTTGGTCCCTCAGAAATAATCAGCCGAGGTTCCTCCCTCTCAATGTATGAAAATCCTCTGAAAATGAACAAAAACTCAGATCCATGGCCTTGAACAGGGTTGCAGCAGAGGAATCTGAACCAACTACTGAACGATACTCCAGGCTTTCACCTGCATCAACAGAAACATCCAGGGGAAGGTGGACAACAGCCGGATCAGACCTAACTTTTTTGGCCTTCTTGGCAGACAACTGTCCCTTGGGACGGGAGTATTCCGCCATAGCACCCTAAGCCAACGGCTTCAGACACTGGTTCTCCAGGTATATGGACAAGAAGGAAAGCAGACTACATAGGGTCATAGGCACAAATGCCTGGCAAACAAAATACTGAGTATGACTGTGGGAAGCAACCAAACAGAAGACACACTGGCTGTGATGGTCTTTATGGGGAATCTGTCATCCAGAAAGGGAAAATGTCAGTGTGGGAGGCAAACACAACAAGAGAGAGAAAGAAGAAACCCAAACCGGGCACTTCTTTGAAAACACGACTTGGTGACTAGCACAGCAGACATTCAATAATGGCCTTCAGACTGGAGGCAAAAGTTCTCAGTGTGCGCGCCTGTATGTCACCTTTATGCTCTACACCTTGCGCGGGGAGCACGTGTGACGTATGAAGCCTATAAGAATTAAAGGCCTTCATATACTGGCCGGATGATGGGCTGTCTTTGGCAGGAGATCCCTTAGGTAAAAATAATGCAAAAGTGATATGGAAGGACATCATTCTGAGTCACAAATAAATCTCTATCATGTCATTTACCTGACAGGAAAGGACCAACACTTGACAGAGGCCCACACACCCAGCAGTCCCTACTGTGTTTAGTAGGTGAGTGAAACAGCCATTTCACAGACTGCTTTGTCCTTCCACTTTCCTCCAGTTAAACACCTACTCACAAGAGAGGGTTCAAAACAGCAATTTTTTCCCCCTCTCTAATGGGGCAATGGGAATCTCTGATTTAACATGGTCTGGCAGATCAGGGTCCTCAGACAAGCATACATCCTAATAACTGACATCAATGCTGCCACCTGGATGATACATCTCTTGCATCACAGCCACACTTAATAGTACTTGGTAACATAGGAAGTGAGTTAGCAGAAGTCCAGTAATTCTTTAGATATAATCCTTTAGTTGGGGTACAAGCATCCTCTGGAATGTTAAAATCCACATTTGGTAATTCATAGCTTTGAATACCATGGTGGCAGAGGTGCAAGTCCTCTCTCCCAAGGTGGTCTGACACTTTACTTTTTCTGTCAAAGGGAAGGGGATTCTAGTAAGGCGTCCAGTGAACCTCTTGAAGGAATCCATGAACACTACAGCTGGTGTAAGCAAATGGATTCTTATACGGATACTTACAGGAAACCACAACTCTGTAAAAATGTTCATTGTTCCAGGGATCAGTTGACTGGGAAGTCTAACTCTGAAGATGCACTGGTGAATTTATCCAGGCTTCAATCACCGGAGAGAAACAGCAATGTTTTGCTTCTGGTAAATGCAGACATTCCCTATGCCTTTTCAAGGAAACATAAGAATCCTAAGACTCCTAGTTAAAGAAATCATTCATCCAAAGTGTCTTCAAAAGAGATACCCTTTATCATAGAGGCAGAAATCAGGTTATCCTTAATGTCTGACTCTTAGGACATGGACATTGCATCCTCACAGCCCAGATCATCTGCTTCAGAGCTAGAGGAGTATGATTTCAGAAGAGAGACATTTTCCTTTTCAAGGTATGGACCTCTGAAACTGACAGCTGTTCTGATGGAGGCTGCAAGCTCTTGAGAAAACTACAAAGTCCTGAGCCAATTTCATCATGCCTTGTGAAGTGGATCAAGGAGAGTGACAAACCCAGCCCAGCCTAAGGCAATCTGGCAGATATGTGAAGTTTGGACATATCAGTCCTGTTTTTGGAAGTGACAGCCATCTTACAGATCTCCAGCTGCAAGGCAGTGCAGAAGGCTTTGCTTTACTGGGCCGCAGATGTCCATGTGTACCTCAACTGTGTAACTAAAAAACAGATTTCAAAACCAGTTGACCATAAAGTACCATCTGAACAGAAACTACTGGCAGAGTGTCAGCCTGGAATGCTATACCATTGTCCATTACTGTTGTGGCCTCCTGAGGGGCACCAGAGGCCTAAGTCCAATTTGATAGAGTTCATACTGTAAAGTGCATAACTGGAGCACACACTTCTGAGCACAGAGTGGCCTTTGGACCTCAAGAATGTGTCACTGGTGACCACCAATTCCTTCTCTCTTGGGATTTTCTGTTTTTCAAGTGGGGCATTCACATGTGACTTGGCTAATGTCACAGCAGCCCTAGACTACCCTTTCTGGCTCAAACAATCCTGGGAAGGTTTGGTTCTCTGCTTAATTATCTTCTGGTTAAATCTAGCATGATGAGGCTAGGAAGCAATATCAAGCTCTGTCCCAAAACAAAACAAATACTGAATACAGAAGTCTTTCAGAGGGATTTGCTTCCTACAAGTAATTAATCAATTTAAGAAAACAACATGTATTCATGATGCCTAAAAAAGCATTGTTGCACAAGAGCTTACCACAACATTACACATCTTACTGTTGCAGTACTCCTAACCATATGGGGGTTGTCACTGCTGAAGTCTGGCCGGGCTACCAAAGCTTTACCTTTCTAATGTCAAATGTCTGCAATAGTAACCAGTAGGACATCTACTGTTATGGTAAGTTCTTACACAGCTGTACTATGCCCTGACTGAAATCACTGTTGCAGTATCCTGGACATATGGAAGATTCCCAGAGCTGAAGGAGGAAGGAAGAGTGGCTGGTCGAGAAAAACTGTTCAGCAGTCTGGACAGAACTGACCTAGCAAAAGCTGCCATGGGCCTAGAGAAAGCATCAATTTTGTAGTGTCTGGTAAAGGTATGTATACAGGACCAAATGGAAGCTCCAAAAGATAGACCTTGAGTCTACTCCTTTGTGAAAAGCCCCTGAGGAAGCCATTGTGCTTTAGGGCAGGAAGATAAGGTCTTTCCATACTGCGAACGGCAGAAAGAGAAAGCTTTAGAAATCCAAACTGCAACAGTCCATTTAGAAACCAGCTGGTCCAGCTTAAGGTTCATAATGATGCAAACAGTTGGTTAGTCTTTGTGAAGGATTTAGTTTTGTCCAGACAAAAAGAATAGTTATGTAAAATCTTACCATAATGTTCTCTTCCATGTTGCAGTATTCTTAATGTGGGATCCTCCATCTCAGGCGACCCGAACGTCGGCTCCTATGCAAAAGCTAAAGCCTAGTTGCTGCTAGTGCGGGGACTTCACACATAGGGCCATAAACCAGGGGCCTTAAATAGGACATCTACATGCACAGACCTCAGAACTGACTGCCCAGTCGGGCAGTAGTCTAGGTAGCTCCAACAATGTCCTCTAGACAGGTGAAATGTACTTAAATGTCCAGTCTGACTATAGTCTAGGAGTGCCCAATGATGCCCTCTAGACAGGAGAATGTAATGAGGGGGGATAGGTGGGAGGGAAGGAATACTGCAACATGGAAGAGAAGGACATCTATGGTTATGGTAAGATTTTACACAACTACTCTATGTTCTTCTATTCTCATGTTGCAGTATTCTTACTGTGGGAGAGTACCACAACTTAAGGAGGAGGAGGAAGGGTGGAGGAAGCGGTAGCAGATTCCAGGAAACATTGTAGGATTGCCCTTGCAAATCCTGCTCTGGCAATATGTCCAGTTTGTAGTGTTTGGTGAAGGTATGTACAGAGGACCGGGTGGCTGCCACAAAGATGGAAGTTGTGTTCAAGCCTTTGAGGAAGGCCTCAAAAGAAGCTACAGTTCTTGTAGTGTGTACTCTGACTCCATGAGGTAATTGTTTCCCATGGTAGGAATAGCAGAAACAGATAGTTTTCCTCATCCAGCAAGAGATAGCTTGTTTGGAAACTGCCTTGCCCCGGGATGGAAGAACACACAGAGCTGATTAGATTTTCTGATGGCCTTAGCTTTGTCCAAATAAAACCTTAGTTGTCTGTGGACATCAAGGGAGTGTAGTGCTCTCTCACTGTCATTTTTAGGAGATGGAAAGAAGGTGGGTAAATGAATGGCCTGATTTAGTGATAGTGCAATGACCACTCTAGGCATGAAGGAGGGGTTGGTGAGCAGGGACACCCTATGCTTGTGGAAGATAGTGTAGGGTGGAGATGCCATAAGCGCCTGTAATTCTGAAACTCGTCTGGCTGAGGTAAGGGCTAGCAGTAGGACTGTTATCCATGTGCACATCTGTAGGGAGGCAGAGCTGGCTGGCTCGAATGGGGCAAGTGTAAGTTTTTCTAAGACATAATTTAGGTCCCAAGGTGGCGGGACAGGCTTCTTTGGTGGCCTAATGTGCAGGACATCTTTTAGGAATAGTTTAACATCCAATATGGAGAGAAGAGTGTGTTCCAGAGGTAAGCAGGTAAGTGCACCTTCACTGAAGAATATGACGGGTCTGATTTTATAAGCTCACACACATGTTAAGACAAGGTGAACATCTGCTTGAAAGGGATCCTTATGCCTTTGGAGACACCATTTGGAGAATCTTTCCCATTTGGAACTGTAGGATCTCCTGATATTGGGTTTCCTGGCCTCCTGCAGGACAGACAGTATTGTCCTCAGTGTATTGGTGCCTGAAGGGAATTAAAAGTTTATCACCCAGAGGATTAAGCAAAGCATCTCCAGGTGTGGCTGCACGAGAGATCTCTTCTGTTGTGTGAGCAGGTGAGGCAACTTGTGGAGAGTGCCCTTGGAAGGAGACTGAAGTAGGGGGGAACCAATGCTGCCTTGGCCAGTAGGGGGTCACCAGCACAATTTTTGTCATGTCTCTCCTGATTTTTAGGAGGACTGTCTGAATAAAAGGGAAGGATGGGAAAGCATACAGAAATAGTCCCTTCCATGAGATGGTGAAGGTGTCTACTCTCCAAGCTAGTGGAGAGGGATCCTTGGCACACAAAGTTTTCAGTTGTCTCTTCTAGGGGGAGGCAAATAAATCTACTGAAGTGTGCCTCATTGGTGGACAATGTCTAGGAATACATCTCCGTGCAACATCCACTCATGATGCAGAGAGAATGACCTGCTGACAGCATCCGGCTGATTTGCCCTGGGATGGGATGAAGACTGCCTGCAGTGAAATGTTGTTCTTAGAAGCCAACTCCCAAGCTTGCACTGCTAGCCTGCACAGCAGGTAAGACTGCTCCCCCCCCCCATTTTTGATGTACCACATTACAGTGGTATAAGGGGCCTGGCTGCATGAGAGGGAGAAAGGCCTGCAGGGCAAGGTGGACTGCAGTCATCTCTCTTACATTTATGTGCTTTTTCTGGAGGGATGGCTCCCATTGGAC
The DNA here is from genome assembly GCF_019279795.1 of Protopterus annectens. Taxonomy (NCBI): domain Eukaryota; kingdom Metazoa; phylum Chordata; order Ceratodontiformes; family Protopteridae; genus Protopterus; species Protopterus annectens. Next base: position 499,881,922 of record NC_056748.1, read on the forward strand.
TTGTACTTTGAGGACATTCATTGTTGCGCCCCAGCCTAGATCTGAGGCATCTGTATGCATTAGCTGAGTTGGCGTGGTGAGTTGCAGGAGTAGGCCTGGGTTTAGTTGTACCCGCTGAATCCACCACTTCAATTCTGTCTTTAGGCATGGGAGGAAGAGTATCTGAAAATCCAGTGGGTGGCTGTGTTGAGAGAACACATTCTTCAGGTACCACTGTAACTTCTCATGTGTAACCTGGCTAGTGGCAGCATGGGGAAAGTGGCTTCCATTAGGCTTAGGAGGTGCATGAACTGCCTGACTGACAGATGGTTGATTAAGAGAAGGGCCTGGAAGTGGCTGACCAAGACTGTTACCTTATCCTGAGGGAGAAAGGCCTTCATCAGGTCAGTCCTTATCTCGCAATCCAGGAAGGTTTTTGTCCTGTGCTGGGGAGAGGGATGATTTTGTGAGGTTGAGTGTGAATCCTAACCTCTGGAGCAGTGACATGGAGAAGAACAGATGATTTGTGTGTGTGTCTTCCCCTTCTACAAGGATGAGGATGCCGTCTAGGTAGATTTGAATGCCGTTGGTCCTGCAGTAGGCTATGGCTGGAGCTAGGCACTACGTAGAGACTCTTGGTGCAGTGGATAAACCAAAGGGCAAGGCAGTAAATTGAAAGTGTGAACAGGGTTCAGCAAAGCGTAGGTACTTCCTATGGTATGGATGGATAGGGATGTGGAGGTAAGTCTCCTTCAAGTCCAAAGTGGCCATGAAAGCTTTGGGTGGCAATAGTGGAAGCATGTTTTGAAGGAAGGGACCTTCAGAAACAGGTTTAGAAGGATAAATCTAAGATGGGCCTCCAAGGGCTGTCCTTTTTTGGCATCAGGAATAACCTGGAATAGAATCCTTTTTCTTCTTAGCCTGGTGGAATGGGTTCTATGGTTCTCTGAGCAAGAGCAAGAAGGTAGTGGACAACCTGTGAGACTAGATATAGTTGGTTCTTTGGGGGGGGGGGGGGATGCCTAGTGGAATGTTTTTTTTCCTGCCAAGACAGGAAGTATCATTTTACCACCATTGCCAGGACCAAGTGGTTTGAAGTAACTTCTTTCCAGAAGGGAAGACAGTGAGAGAGGTGGGATGAGATGGGAAGGCGGTTGAGGCAGTCGCAAGTTATTATTCCTGTCCTGAAAGGGCTGCCTGTTGGGGGACTGAAAGGTGGCTCTGCCCTAGAGGAGGTTGGTTTCAATGTCTGGAGGTTGAAGAGGTGGCTGGGGCGGGGGGCTCTCCTGACAAAGGTAGTCTTTGCAGGGTAATTCCTATAAAATTTTGGTACTGGGGAGACCAGTAAGTGTTTCAGGTCCTGGAGTTCATTATTCTTCTCCTGGAGGCTTTTAAACAGGTCAGCAGACTGTTAGCTAAACAGAAGTTTATTATCCAGAGGTGCGCCCAAAATTTGTTTTGTTTTAAGGTCTTCAGGAAGGGGCTGCAGTCTAAGCCATGAGTATTTGCTTAAAACAGAAGATAATGCTGCAGATCTTGCAGAGGACTCAGCTGCATCACAGCAGCACTTTGAGTGTCTGGCTACCTGAGATGCCAGGGACAGCTTAGATGCTATTTGTGTCTTGTTTGGGGAGTCAGGTAATGAGGACAGTGGGCTGAAGCCTGTGATACCAAATCTAGGGCATATTTGACCATGTGGGTCTGGTAATTAATTGCTCTAAATGCTAGAGTGGAAAAGGTATACATCTTTCCCAGCCTGTCCATTACCTTGCTATCCTTGTCTGAATGCAAGAGTAATGAGGAAGGGATGAGTCTGGACTGCTTGTCAGGGGCCACTGCTAAAACTACAGGCTCCACCAAAGGAGCCTTTACAAGAAATGTGTGCTCATCAGTTACCTTGTAAAAATGGTCAGGTCTCTTGGGAACAGGAGGTTGTGAATCAGGATTCTTTGAGGCTGATGCACATGCATCTAGGTATGCTGGAATCACCGGAGGAATGGCTGAAGGGGAGGGTGATTCTACTTGGAGCAGCTCAAAATACCTTTTCTGACTTTCAGTCATCTGAGCTGTATATCATTTCAAGTACTCACTCATTTTAGTAATAGTTTCTCCAAATGTAACATCCTCGGTGGGGGGGGGGGGCTCCCTCAATGGAATCCTCGTCTGGGGGGTAGTAGTCCAAGGGAGAAGCTATTTGGGAGGAGTAAGTAACTGACTCATCGGAGGAGGCGGCTTCCTCCTGGGAGAGGGTAGGTGGGATAGAGGTAGCTGAGGCAGACCTGGGGCTTAACACAGGCAATGTGGATGCTGTAGAAGCTGAAGCCCTGCAGCAAAGACTGTGAAAAAAACTGCCAGTCCAGTTTTTCCTCAGAGGAAGCAAACAAATGCTTAGTCTTTCGTTTCTTTTTTAAAGGAGTTGTTTTGGTAGAAGCATAGGGCCTAATTTCAGGGATCTGGCCTATGGGTGAGGATTTGGAATCATGGATTGCGGATGGTCGTCCGGTGGAGCCTGGTTCCCCCTCAACTTCAGCAGTAGCCAACGTCAGAAAAAGCTCCTAGGACATGCCTACTTGCACTTTGGAAGCAGCTTCCTCAAGGGTAGTCTATGAAAGGTGCCAATTCTAGCAGACGTCCCTCAACCCCTGTATCAGCTATTGATGGGGCGTCAGAAGCGGTAGGCCTAGAAACTTTGCCTTTCTTTTTTGGCACTTCTGCCTGGGCGGCCAACTCTGGATCTATTCGTAAAACTAGTCTTTTTAACCTCTGGTTCTCTAGGTATAAATTGAGGGCAGCCAGACGTCTTCTGAGAGTTTTGCGAACAAACAACTGGCAGATGGTACAGGAGATATGGTCATGTTCCCAGCCTAAACAGAACAAGCAAAGTTCATGGGAGTCTTTGTGCGGAATTTGACGTCCGTATCTACATTTCCCCATCCTAGAAGGCATCAGCTAAGCAAACAGGCAACAACCTAAGCTCAAGCAAAGACAATAAGGTTTCCTCAACTGGGTACTTAACTTTAGATGTCTTGAAGAAGTGGAGCAAAGCTAACATTTGACATTGGCAGGAAAGTTCTTAGGTCTGTGCGTGCAGACATCACATTTAAAGCCCCTGGTTTATTGCCTTAAGTGTGACATCCCATGCACTAGCAGCAAGCAGGCTTGAGCTTTTGCATAGGAGCCGACATTTGGGTTGCCTGAGGCAGAGGATCCCACAGTAAGAATTACTGTAACATCAGAAAAGGACATTCTGGGTTACCTTTGAATGTACAAAGAATCAAAAAGATCCTTTGCCCCCATTCCGTGGACTAGGAAAGAAAGTGGGTAATATGAACAGCCTGATTGAGAGAGAGCTCATTCACTACCTTAGGCATGAAGAATGGATTAGTTGAGAGCCACCATGTCCTTGTGAAAAAGAAGAGGGGAATGGCCATGACAGCTTGTAACTCAGAAATCCTAGCAGAAGTGAAAGCCAACAGAAGGCTAATTTTCCACTTACAGAATTTTAGAGAAGTGGAAAATCCTGGTTCAAAAGGAGGCAGTGTAAGCTTCTTTAACATAAAATTAAGAGCCCAAATGGGGAGGGATGTGTTTTCCTTGCTGGGTTAAGAAGCAGGATTCCCATGAAAGAAAAGCTTGATCTCTGCCCTAGCCATAAATGGTGGGCTTAGAGGGAGGCAGGTGTTGATAGTCAAGAGGATAGCTTTTACAGAAGAGTAGGCCAAATCTGACCAAAGTAACTCTCAAAGATATTGCAGTAAATCAAGAACTTGAGATAAGACTGGGTCCCAAATGCTTGTGGCAGCAACAGGAAAACCCTTCTTCACTGAGTTGTGTAAGATTTTTCAGTAGTGGGTCTCCTGGCTTTTTGTAGGACTTGAACAACCTCTTCACAAAAGTATCATCTTTGAGGAATTATCCTATCATCTACACGGTTAAGTTGAGTGATGGAATATTTAGGTGGAAGAATTATTTTTGCTGAGATATCCGGTCTGGTTAAAGAGGTATTTTCCTGTAATATCCCCCTGTTAGGTGAAATAGCAGGAGAAAACAATGCTGCCTTGGCCAAAAAGGTACCAGTTAAAGAAGTGTGTGTACTTTCCTTGAGTCTTCAGAAGAAGTTTTTAGAAGAGGCAGCAGAGGAATAAAAGCAAAGAGGAACTTCACTGTCCAGTAAAAGGAAAAGACATCTGTTTTCTAGACTGTAGGAGAAGGGGAACTGATGGCTGAAGAGGTCTATCTGAGGAGTGCCCCTTGGAATGGTGATATCTGGAAACTTTTGTTCAACGTCCATTTCTAAGGGTCCTCCAGGAAAAAGCTTAGGGAGTCTGCTTTCACACTGTCATAAGAAGGGATGTATGTGACCTTGAGCATTATGTCCATCTGGGTGGCCAAGTTCCATACCTCTAGGGCTAACCTGAACAGACAGTACAACTTGGTGCTTCCTTGTTGAAGTACCACATGATTGTGGTGTTGTCTGTGTACATTAGGAGTGGCTTAAGTTTCAAAAGATGGGCAAAGGTCTAAAGAACTTGTAGAAGAGCCCTCATTTCCTTCAGGTTAATATGATCCTTCGGGAACTAAGGTTGGCATTTACACTGCACTTGGTGTGATCTTATCCATGCCCCCTGTCTGAGACATCTCTGTGAACCTGTTGAAGAGGAGGTGGTGATATAAACAGCAATCCTGGGTCAAGGGTTACCTGTCCCTTCCACCACAGCAGCTCCTTTTTGAGACAAGGAAAGAGGGGAATCACGGTGTATAGAGGGTGACAGTGCTGGGACCACACAGATTTTAGGTACCAGTGGTTTTTCCTCATGTGCAGTCTGGTCATTGGGAGCACAGGGAAGGTGGCTGCCATGAACTCCAAAGTTCTTAACATCTCCCTTGTTGAGCAATGGGTTGAGGAGGAGAGATTTTGGAAAACGTCTGACAGACCGTGACGTTTCTCCTGGGGGAGGAAGATGTGCATTTTGTGTTTGTCCAGTCTTCATCCCAGCAAAACTATGTCCTGATTTTTTTTTTTTTTGTAGCCCATAGTGAAACCCGGATCTGTCAAGAGTTGGGGGTTGAAATGTAGATGCTGAAGAATATCTAGAGAAGGAGCCAAGACCAAACTGTTGTCCAGGTAGGGGAATATTTGGATTCCTTGAATGTGACAGAAAGCTACTACTGGAGCTAGACACACTGAATACTCAGAGCTGTGGGAAGACCAACAGGTAGAGTAGTAAACGGAAAATGCGAGCAGCCGGAGAAAACCCTGAGGAATCTCCTACAAGAAGTATGAATGGGTATGTGTAAGTAGGCGTCCTTCAGATCTAGTGACACTAAAAAAGCCTGGTGGAGGATGAAAGGAAGAAGTGTGTGAAGAGAGAGCTTTCAGAAAGATGGTACCTTCAAGTAAGTGTTTAGGAGAGACAGATCTAGGATGGCTCTCCACTGCCACTCTTTCCTTGGCACTAGAAAAATCCTGCAGTAAAATTCTTTTCTCCATGAAGTCCTTTGGGGCTTGTTCAATGGTGCCTGACTTAAGAGGTCTTAAATAATAAGGGCAAGAAAGGACATCTGGCTGCAAGGAGGTAGTAGCATACCTTTCAGAGGGGGCATATTTTCCGAGGACAAGGCTTAACTGTTCTTGATGATAGACCCACCTGTCTGTGGTAATAGCTTCCCACCTGACCAGGGAGAGCGGCAGCCTTTGGGAAAGAGGAGTAATGGTGGTAAAGGCAGGGGGGAGGGGGTGCTGCAGAGGCAGTAACAGAGCTTTGCTTCCCAAAGGAGGCATTACCGCTGAGGATCCCTACCGGGATTGTCGGAGTACCTTTTCTTAGGAGATTTTCTTTGTTTCTGATCTGTCCTAGGATCCCTTCTAATGAAGGAGGTAGATTTAGATGGATAGCTTCTATGGCATTTAGGAAATGGAGAATAGAATCTGTCTGCAGTCTTTCATAGTCTTACCTTGGTCTTGGATAGTTTTGAACAGACCGTCAGCCTGAGGACTAAGCAGTAGGTCTTTGTCTAAGGGTGAGTCAACATTTTGATTTAAAATACTCTGGGACAGGCTGGCTGAAAAGCCATGCACATCTGCAAATACAGCCAGTAGCAGATGTCCTAGTAGGGGCATCTACAGCATCGTAACTACACTTAATGCTGTTTGGCTGTTAGAGTACAGTGAGATAGTAAGGTCTGCATTTGTTGTTCTGAGTTTGCTGTAGGATGGTCCAGCATAACTGTTTAAGGAGTGCTGGACAGAGATCAAGTATTTTGTCATTTGAGTCTGACAGTTAATGGCATTAAAAGCAAGGGTAGCAGATATATAAATCTTTCCCCATCTATCCAGAACCATACTATTTTTGTCCGTAGGTAGGGCATAAGCACTGGGCAGAAGCTTACAGAGGTTATCTGAAGACAGACAGATACTGCAGAGTGTCTGCCAATGGATCCTTGTACAAGTATTTTAGGTAATCAGGCACCTTGTAAAACCTATCTGGTCTTTTAGGAGCTGGTGGTTGATAATCAGGTGCCAAAGAGGTGAACTGAAAGGTGTCCTGGAAATCCTTAAGGGCAGGAGGGGCTGAAGGGGCAGGGGTAACCATTTCCAAGAGGTGCAATAATACTTCTGAACATCACAGGCCTGAGTGGATTGCCACTCAAAGTGTTTCATCACATTCTGAATAGTCTCCTCAAAGGAAGCTTCCTCAATAGGGGAATCCAGTGACAGGGAGCCCTCTTCATCAGATATCTGTCCTGGAGAATGCAGCTGAGAGGAACAGTCTACAGAATGGTCAGAATCATTGTCTTGCTCTTCTTTAGAGAAGTAAACCATGGTGGGTTTTTAAGTAGAACCAAAGGAGGGAAGTTTCAAAGGAAGAATAGCTTTGAATAACCCCTGTGAGAAATCTAGCTACTCCCTTTCACAAGCTGTTGAGGGAGTGGCTACGTGTAATCATCTGTTTTTTTTTTTCTTCTTTTTGGATGCAACGTCCACCTGATGAGGCATGGAGATCTGGAACTCTGCCCAACTTCTACTAAAGGGCATGGGATCTCTTCCCTAACTAAAAATTTGAGGGATGTCAGAAGGTCTTTCAGAAATTATGAGTCACAGAAAGTAGTTTTGTACCGACCATAAATGTAGATGTTAGAGTGCTAATACAGCTGCAGTCATAACAGATGGGTTTCTCCTGCCGTCAGGCGGGTCCTCGGTCGGCCGAATTCCAAAGTCTAGGTCCGGCGTCGGTTGTCATCGCTTCTTCCCTGACGTCAGTGCGACAGGGGTATAAAAGAACCAGCCGACGCCATTTTCTTCAGTTTTTCTTGCCCCAGATGTCAGGTGCCCCCAGAAGGAAGGCAATACATAAATTAGTGCAATAAAGCAATGCCATATAATCAAAATACAGTAGTGCAAGCAAATACATCATGAATGAATACCCCAATCTGGTTACATGAGGATATGTCAGCCAATAGGCCTGTCCCAAGAGGGGAAGGAGGGAGGGAAACCTGAACTGCAGCTGGATTAGCACTCGAACATCTACATTTATGGTAGGTACAAAACTGTACTATGTTCATCGTGCATACAGCTGCAGTCATAACAGATGGGTAGAATCCCAAAGCTAAGAAAGAGGTGGTAGGCACTAGGTGGAACTAGGAGGAGCCAGAATGCCCTGCACGACTGCAGTGGCAAAGCCCGCTCTAGATATGGAGTATAGTGGAAGGTGGTAGTGCTTGGAGAAGGTATGCACAGAACTCCAAGTGGCTGCTTCTAAAATATCTTTGGTAGGAACTCCTCTGAGAAAGGCTGTAGAGGTAGCCATGGCCCTTGTGGAGTGAGATCTGATGCCTGTAGGTACAGTTTTGCCATGAAAAGAATAGCAAAAGCGTATGCAGTGGGCTATCCATTTTGAGATTGTCTGTTTGGAAATTGGCTTTCCTTGAGCTCCTATAGCATAGGACACAAAGAGCAGTTCTGCTTTTCTGAAAGGCTTTGTTCTGTCCAAATAATAACGCAGTTGTCTGTGGATGTCCAAGGAATGTATTAATCTCTCCCCTTTGTTTTGAGGATTAGGATAAAAGGTAGGTAAGTGTATGGGCCTGATTCAAAGCTACCCTGGATACCACTTTTGGCATAAAGGACGGGTTGGTTCATAAGGAAACTCTGTCCTGATGGAAGATGATAAAAGGCTGCACAGCCATGAGAGCTTGTAGTTCTGAAACTCTACGAGCTGAGGTAATAGCCAGAAGGAAAGCCGTTTTCCAGGACAAATATTGCAAATCTGATGAAGCAGCTGGCTCAAAAGGAGGCAAGGTCAGTTTTTCCAGAATGAAATTGAGATCCCAAGCAGGTATTGGTTGTTTCCTTGGGGGTTTTGGATTCTTAGCCCCGCTGAGGAACTGTCTTAAGAGGGGGTGAGAGAATAAGGGTGGATCAGTGTTGTATTCTGCAGAAATGGCTAAGGCATGGATTTTGATGGAGGAGAATGAAAGTCCACTGCTTAGCAGCTCAGCTAGATACTGTAATATTTTAGGTAAATTCAGTTTTCCAGGATCCCGGCCCTTTTTCTCATTCCAGACATAAAACAGTTTCCATTTTGCGGAGTAAGCTTTTCTAGTAGACGGCCTTCTGGCCTCCAAAATGACATCCTGTACCTCCTTGGAGAGTAGGGTCTGTTGTGATGCTAAGGAATCTTCCATGCGGCTAGATTGAGTGTTTTTAGCTGGCTGTGAAGAGTTTTGAAGCTGTGCTGAGTCAGGAGAAGAGGCATTAGAGGCAGGGTCCATGGTGGGGAATGCGTCAGGCTCCTTAGGAGTGGGTACCATAGGTTCATAGGTTCATAGGTTTATACTAGGCTATCTGCCCTAAGGCATTTATAAGCCTAGCCCAAATTTTTGTATTTACGCCACTTTATATGAAAAAATAAAAACTGTGCAGTTTTGTTGTTTGTCTGTCTCTTGTCCAGACAGACACATGATTCATAATTAAACCTACGAACCCCCCACCCACCCCATCCACTCTTGAACAAACAGAGCAGCCAGTGCTTGGCCTACATGGACCGGGGATTTTTTATTCCACAGCAGGAGTCTCTGAGGATAAAAGTCTATCTCCAGCACCTATATCATTTATATCCGATGGTTTTAGCTTCTCAAGGGTTAAGTAGTGGTTTTTTTTGATTTTTGGATTTTGATTTTGAGGTGGTCCATGTGGAATTCGGCTGTTTGTGGCGGTTGGACATGTAGTTCATGTCACTGTCACTGAGCAGCAGGCTGGCGACTGGGGGAGCTGGGGGTTTTCTTTGTCTTGGCAATCTGACAGCATTTTCCCCTTTTACTTGTGGTTTGGAACTTTGGGGGGGCTCTTTGGGGTGAGATGCACTGGTGAGATGCATCCCAGATGGGCATTGTACTCATTGATGATTGGATAAGTGAAGGAAACAGAAGAGCACAGGGAACTGAGATCTGATGGATCTTGATCAGTTCCTGAGGGGTCAGGTGTAGTCTTAGAAGGTCTTTCTCTAACCTGCATTGTCTTGGCCAGTCGGGAGCAATGAGAATCATCTTTGGTCTGTCTGCTCTGGTTTTCAATAGAACTTTGGGCAGCAGAGGAAGAGGTGGGAAGGCATAAACTGTCATTGATGTCCAACTGAAAGAGAGAGCGTCCACTCTCCAGGCCTTTGGATGGAAAATCCTTGAGCAGAATTTTGTCAATTGGTGATTTTTGTGGGAGGCAAAGAGATCTATGTCTGGCCTTCCCCATGCTTGGATTATCTCTGCAAAAACTTGAGGATGCAACTTCCATTCGTGTGGATCTGTCATTTCTGCTTAGGTTGTCTGCCAGCGTGTTTTCCTTGCCTGGCAAGTACTGTGCTTGTAGTTCGATTTGTAAGTCCATGGCCCTGTTCCAAAGTGACATGGCCAGTCTGGATAGGGGGTATGAATGTGTTCCTCCCTGTTTGTTTATGTACCACATAACTGTGGTGTTGTCCATTCTTATCAATAGTTGACCTGGTTGCAGAAGGTCTTTGAAAGCTATAATACCATTTATTACTACTAGCATTTCTTTTTGATTGATGTGAAGGTGCTTTTCTTTTAGGACCATTTGCCCTGAATGCACCGATCTGTCATGTGCGCCCCCCCAGGCGTAGTCAGAGGCGTCTGTTGTGATGACTTGATTTGCTTGAGGCTTGCTGAATGGGAGACCAGTGTTTGTTTGACATGCTTGAGCCCACCACAGAAATTCCTTTTGAAGACATGGAATTAGTGGTATTATTGTTTCCAAACTGTGGCTGTGTTGAGACCATAGGTTTTTCAGGCACCATTAAAGTTTCCTCATATGCAGCTTTGCACATGGGATTAGTAAGATGCAAGATGCCATGAATACCAGAGCCTGCAGGATTTTCCTTGCAGTCAGCCTGGTGCAATTTGCTAGTGCTCTGAAGTATTGAGTTAGTTGCCCCTGCTTCTCTGGCATGAGGTAGGCCATCTGGGTGTTTGTGTCCAAGTTGGCACCCAGGCAAATTATTTTCCGAGAGGGTATTAGCCTTGATTTCTTTCTGTTGACTGTGTATCCCAGAGAGTTCAACAACATTATTACATAAGCCAGCTGTTTCAGAATGTGCTTGCTGTCCGCTTGGATCAGGCAGTCATCCAAATAGGGGTATATTTGTATCCCTTGAAGTCTGCAGTAGGTAATTACTGATGCCAGGCATTTTGTGAAAACTCTGGGCGCAGTAGATAAGCCAAAGGGCAATGCAGAGAATTGATAATGGGTTGAACCTGCAAGAAATCTGAGGTATCTTCTGCAATTTTGTCTGATTGGGACATGCAGGTATGCTTCCTTGAGGTCCAATGTTACCAGCCAAGACTCCTTGCCCAGCATGGGAAGAAGCTGCTGTAGAGTGAGCATCTTGAATTTTGGTATGAGCAGAAATGTGTTTAGGATGGATAGGTCCAAAATAGGTCTCCAATCTTTTCCCTTCCTTGGTACCAGGAATAGTCTGGAATAAAAACCTTGACCTTGTTAGTGCGTAGGTACCTCTTGAATAGCTTTCATGTCTATGAGATCTGTAATTTGCCTTTGTGCCTCTGCCCTTTGATTGTGTGGCAGGTTTGGCATGCCTCTCATTTTTGGAAGGGTGTGAAAATGGAATCTGTAGCCTCTGTTTATAATGTCCAGGATCCATTTGTCTTTTGTGACAATATGCCAATTTTTTGAAAATAATGCCAGTTTTCCACCTAAGTGTCTGCCATTTGAGTCTTGCTTGGCATGCAAAGGGGAAAGTCATTGGGCTTGCTTTCTGAATGGTTGCGAGTTATCCTCACCACCTCTTTGTGTAGGAGCTTGCCACTGTCTGCTCTAAACGATCCTTGGGATTGTCCTCTGCCCCTCGGGCGCCTGTATCTACCTCTTTGGGGTCTGTCCGTGGCTGGAAAGGACCAATTTTTGGAAGGCCAACTTCTACTGAAACGTGGGGGTTGTACCTGTAGAAAATCTTTCACAGTTTGCATTGATTTAGCCTTTTCCTCCATTTTCCTTAATACCTCCTCAGCATTAGCACCAATCAAATAATACATCCTTTTGTAGAGGGGCATCTAGTAATTTAGCTTTGACATGATCTGGCAAGGTTTGTTCCTTGAGCCAGGCATGTCTGCGTATGACTGATCCTGTAACAGCAGCTCTACATGAGGCCTCTAGAGCATCAAAACCACATTGTAAGGTATGTGTACCCACTTGTTCTGCACTATGCATCAAATCCTGCAACTCCTTCAAGTCTGGTTGTTCAGGTTGTGACATTTTACTTTTCAATTGTGATAACAAAAACTGCTGGTATTTTAGCATATGGAACTGACAGTTTAATGCCCTCATGGTTAAGGTAGCCGAGGTATATACCTTTTCCCGACACCTTTCTAAGGATCTGGAATCTCTCTCGGAAGGTAATGGATTTTTAGCAGTGGAGGCCTTAATTCCCTTGGGGCCCTGTGAGATGGTTTCTGGGTCAGCAGCATGGCTTTTGTATAGAAATTGGTGAGAGTCAGGAACCCTGTAGTACCTGTCAGGCTTGACTGGGGCTGGAGGTAGAGAATCCGGGTTAAGGCAGGCCTCCGAGTACACATCATCTAGTATGTCCAAGACAGGAGGTATAGCCAGATGCCTGTGCTGAGGTAGCAAGAGAAATTCCCTAAGCCTTTTCTTGGAATCTGAATAATCTTGGCCTTCCCAGTGGAAGTGTTCCCTTAAGGTATGCAAAGTTTCCCCAAATGAGTAATCCTCTGGGGGGGGATACAGAGGGAATGGACTCCTCTGCATCAGAGTCTTCAAAAGGGGAGTAAGAATGTTCCTGATCATCAGAGTGCTCTGAAATAATGGAGCCCTGATCAGAGGAGGGGGATTCTTCCCCCACTCTGGGCCTTTTGTCCGGGGTTGAGAACCCCTAATAAGAGTAATTAAATCCTCAGCTATTTTAAGCATCTGTTTTTTAGGCATGGGGCCTGGAGATGGGCCCTGTGTAGCTTGTCTCTTAGAATGCATGGCTGCTTTAGACTTAGTGAAAGCCTTGATGGAAAAAGAAGAGGAAGGTCTGAAGACACCTTGAGAGGAAGTAAACCTGTCCACATTTTGAGATTCACCACCAAGAGTGGCTTCAGTATCTGTAGTCGGGGTGTGGGCCGAGAAGCCTGCGACCTCGGGCACAGGAGACACCGCCAATGAAGTGTCGTCGGTAGTCAGGGGCTGCGTAGGCGCCTCGCTGAGAACCGGACCACGTGTAGTTGGCTTTGGCGTGGTGTCGGTAGAGGCCGGGGACCTTGTGTGTCGGTCCTTATCTTTGCACTTTTTAGACAAAACTGGAGTCGGAGTATCCGACGACATAATATAGTGAAATGTTTTGCCAAAATAATGCTGGGCGAACTCCGCCCGACGCTTAATGGTGCGTTTGTTGAATGTAGTACAAAAGCAACAGACCGAGACGTCGTGGTCCGGGCCTAAATAAGGAATACAGAGGGAATGGAAATCCTTATGCGGTATTTGCTTCCCACATGAAATACAATTATTAACTTTGTCTGACATTGGTCTGAGGCAAGAAAAGTTTCCCCAACGGGGTATTTAGCTTTCAAGAAGACTTCGGTTTCAAAATTTTCGTAATTTCAGGAGCTGGCCGACCGGCACTTGCGAACTGCTTCTGCTTCGGGCACCGCGCGGCAAGAAAGACTGGAGAAAATGGTGTCGGCTGGTTCTTTTATACCCTTGTCGCACTGACGTCAGGGAAGAAGCGACGACAACCGACGCCGGACCTAGACTTTGGAATTCGGCCGACTGAGGACCCGCCTGATGGCAGGAGAACCCATCTGTTATGACTGCAGCTGTATGCACAATGAACATCAAGGGACATATCTGCAGTCCGCAAAAAATAAGGACACATACAGACCTCCAAACAGATCTTGGTAGTGGGCAGAGGAGAAGTAACCTGGCATACTGTGAGTTCTGGAACTTTAGCTGGCACTTCAGAGTCAGAAATGTACTGTGGATCCATTCTGGGCCTTTTTAGCTTCTTCTATGGCAGAAGAGGGGAGTCAGAGTATGTGGATTCGGCCATCTTGTACTGGGCCAAGCATTTTAAATGCGGAGTCTCTAGAAAGGTGTTGAGAGAAGAAAGTCTTAACCTAAGGGTTTTGTGAATGACAGACTGAGCAAGAAGTGTGATTGTGTTCTGGGCCTAGGCAAAAGAGACACTTGGTATGAAAGTCGTCCTTGTATGGAATCTGCCTACCTCACTTCACTTACTCCTCCTAGCCAACATCCAACAACTTCAACAAAATAGTGCAAGTAAAAAGGAAGGTTCCTCAAATGGGTACTTATCTAGACAAATGATCAAAGCAAAGGTACCCACAACCAAACAGCGATCAGTCAGACAGATGCAAAACCGACTAGATAATCTGGGGATCCACACTTGTATGTCTATGTACCTCTATGCATACCAACTGAGGAAATGTTTTGGACATACAACCTCAGGAAGGTAGAGCTTTGGTTCCCCGGCTGGACGCCAGCGAATATGTCAGGAAAACTGCAACAGTGACTTCAGTCAGGACATCTGCTTTATTTACATACAAAACAAGATCTTTCCTCCCAAGCTAGGGCATCATATTCTGGAAGTCATGCCAAACCAATGGACTAATGAAATGCACCACTCACATTGACTCAAGGAATTCACGGCAAAACCAAACCAAACATGGAGCAGACCGACATCCCTCTTGTACAACAGACATGCTTAACTTCGAAAAGTGGAAGGACATTTACCAGACCAGGAGAAGGAAGGGCAAAAAGCTCTGGAAGATGGCCGGATATCAGGACTTGTGTGTCAGAAATCAAGTGTGACCACCACTGCAGCCGCGAACATTATGAGCATCTAGTCATTTTTAGACTGAGCAACATAACTTCACAATAAGGATTAACATTCACATGCAGAGGCAGTAAAAGCACTGGTAAGCCTAATAAAAGAGTGGGCAGTTTTATGTTAGAAAGAAAAAAACACTGTCTAGCCTACAAAATTACGAAGTTGTATATAGTTATAAAACAAGTCTACCCTGACCTTTCAAAGGAACTGTACAAGCTAGCATTTGTAACCAGATATGTTAAATTCCCAAGCATTAAAAGCAGTACATTACTGGTGAATTGTGTAGCAGCACAACTACTTCCAGTAAAACGCTAGTGTACTCTGTGTGAGAACTATTAGTCTTTTTCACATGTGAACTACTAAGCATAACTCTATTCACGTGATAACTAGAATAATGATACAATGTTTACCTCTGCAAACTGCCACATTACAAGCAGAATGTTCTGTTTATAGCAACTGAACACATTGTGTGCATGTTCAACATGTATTTGCAAAGACACAAGGACATAAGCCCAGCATGACATAATCAAATTACTACTTTAAACTTATTACACTGAAAAATGTTAAAAAAAAAAAAAAAAAAGGCAAGTCCACTGTAACCAAAGGTTGTTCAACACAGTCAGCAGACATAAAACAAAAACGAAGAAACGACCAGCACAGATGAACTAAAATAATGAAATTTATTCAAGACAGTGAGCGCTTTCGTGCATAAGCACTTCCTCAGACTGAATAAACTTAACACTCAGATACACAAATACTACAACTCAGTTAAAAAAAATCACATAAAATACTAACACCTACAGAAAAATTAATCCCAACAACAGGCTAATGCCTGACCTTGCGTGTCTTCAGATAAGGTCTAAGGGAAATACTCTTATTCAAGCCAAAATTGTCAGCTTGTAAAGTTAAAGTCTATCTTAATTATTTTCTGTTGTATTAATAATATAACCACCCCTGATATTTCTACTTGTTAACTGAATCACCTTGAACAAAAAACTATGACCAATATTAGATTTAATATTCTTGTGCAATGCATTTGTATTAACATCTCTTCTGATTTCACTGACATGCTCAAGAACCCTTTCTTTTAGACTTCGGTTTGTCATGTCAACATAAAAGCAGGGGCAATCTTTACAAGTTGCAAAATATACCAAATTTCTGCTTTTACAAACAGCACAACATTTAAATTCATACTTGATTTTAGTGGCAGGATGTACAAAATAAAGGCTGTCCTAGATGTAGCAGCATGCCTTGCAGCAATGACAAGGGGTGCGTACCAAACTTAGAAGATAAAACATGTGGCTCACACCCCATATTATTCTTATAACAAAGCCTTTGCTTTAAGTTCTTAGCATTCCTAAAATAAAACTTCATGTGTTTGCCTACGATCTTTCAGAAAAATAGGGCTTCCCATGTGTTGACCTTAACTCCTTAACAAGAGTCAGTTTCAGCAGCCTCATTAGGAGTATGACCTCTTGCATGAAATTCATTGAGAATCGTACCTCTCATCATTCATATATAATCTTGAGATTCTCATAAATTACCCTTTCAACACATTATGATAGGTGCAAGTTGGACGGATGGTGATTCTATGTAATTTAGTACTTCTTCCAGCATGGTTTCTTGAACATTTCTGTTTCAAGCCCCACCAGAGTTTTTTGAAATATGCACATCTAAAAAATCAACAGAGGAATCAGAAGCACAAACAGTAAACCTAAGAAAATTTGTAGTACTATTTAGCCACAGGGTAAATGAATTAAGCAATTCATGTGAGACCTGCCATAAAATAAATGTACCGTCCACAAACCTATTATAGGACTTTATATTATCAGAATAAATGTTGTTGGCAAAATATATTCAGTTTCCCAAAGAAGACATGACCATGTTGGCACATGCAATGCCCATAGCTACACCAAGAGTCTGCAGACAAAAATCACCACTGAAAACAAACCATTATTCTCCAATACCACTGCTAATAAAGCATAAATTAATGCAATTTGATTGTGTACAACTATTTTTATGCAAAAAAAATTCTAACTGCATCAAGACCATATCTACTAGGTATAAAAGTAAAGAGTGCAGCATCCATTGAAACTAACAAACCCAGAGCGGCCATCTAACGCTTGGACACACTCAAAGTACACAGCAGATGCTTTTTCAAGAATCGGTTTAAGTTTATTCTCTACATAAATAGAAATAGTCTGTTAACCAGCCTTGCCCTGCGATAATTGGCCTCATGGGTGGCTTCAGATTATTCTTATGAATCTTTGGGAGGCCATTTATAACAGGTACCACAGGCTCATCCATTAAAAAATGTGTACAAATCATAAGGCATTAAACCAGTTATTAGGTCAAAGTTCTTCGTGGACCTTTTTTGTAGTAGATGCAACTTCTTTCAAATCTATACGCGAGTAGACCTTATTATCAGCCAAGTGCTCATGCATACTATTAATATAAAATTCAGTATCCATTATGACCAGCAAACCACCTTTACCTGCTGGTCATATATGTACAGAATCTTGAGACTGTAGCTCAGCAAGAGCTGCATACTGGTTCCTTTATAAAGTTGTGAAAGCACTTACCTTTCAAAATAGGACAGTGTAACACTTGCTGTAATTCAGCTTCACAAACACGAATAAAGGTTTCTATAGCTGGTTGTTATGGTGGATTGAGAAAACTTGGTTTCTTGTATTTATTAAGAGCCAATTCAGTGGGAAATGACTTGAGCATGACATTCCTCCCAAACCCACTTAAACCTGGTTAATCACACAGGTCTGCTCCCTTAGCTGGAACAAAAGATAATCCCTTACCTAATACACAAGTGCAGAATAGTAAGGACAAATGAGGAAATGGTGAAAACTAACGTTCTGGCTGGAGTCCTTGTTTCAAACTGTGTGACGTCACTTCCTCCTTCTCTGACTAGCGCCTCTTCCTCTTCTGACTGAACGCTTGTTGCCGGGCAACTGCTTTCTCGTCAGTGGCACAGGTAAAACAGAATTGCTCAAGTTTAAAGGAACCGTGGCTGTCAGATTCTTACCATGTGGTCCCAGCTCAGACTGTGACCGGTTACTCTCTTGCACAACGGCTCTTATTAAATCACTAGTTGTACTAATACTGGGAGTAATATTCAAGAGTTCAGCTGGATTAACCAAAGGTGGTTCCCTCATTGAAGGAATATCTACTGTTCTGGGTTGCAGACTGGAAGTGCAAGTGTTATCAATTACTGAGCAGCGAGACCAAACAAAAATGGGTATAAGAAAGATTGTAGGTTAACAACCTCAGTTTTATTTTAGGAATGCTAAGAACTTAAAGCAAAGGCTTTGTTAGAAGAATAATATGGAGTCTGAGTCGCATGTTTTGTCTTCTAGATTCAGTATACACCCTTGTTGTTGCTGCAAGGCATGCTTTACATCTCGGACATCTTATTTTGTACATCCTATCACTAAAATCAAATATGAATTTAAATTTTACACCGATTGTAAAAGCAGAAATTTGGTACATTTTGCAACTTGCAAAGATTGACCCTGTTTTTTTATGTTGGCATGAAAAAGTCTGAAAGAAAGGGTTCTTGAACATCAGTGAAATACAAAAGTTGTGAAAAATCTTACAATAACCAAATATGTCCTTCTCTTCCATGTTGCAGTATCTACATGTGGGATTACCCTTCATCCTTTCACGTACGTCTGGCCAGTACTCCAAAGTTTTTCAGTCCCTCAAAGTGAGTTGGACTTCTGACCTGGCAGCAGGAACATGGGCCATAAAAGTGACGTCCGTATGCACCAGCCCTAAAGCCCCAGTCGGAGCCAGTCCTAGTAGGGCATAGCCCTGTCCAGTGCTGTCCAGAGAAGCAAGTGCAACCTGACAGGAGGGTGGGAAGGAATACTGCAACATGGAAGAGAAGGACATCTATGGTTATGGTAAGATTTTACACAAATTTTCTATGTCCTCCTATTCCAATGTTGCAGTATTCTACATGTGGGTGATTGCCAAAGCTCACTGTAAATGGGATGGTGGTCTGGTACAAGTTTATAGGAATCCATGAAGGATAGCCCTGACAAACCCTGCCCTGGCCCTAGATATATGGTCCAGCTTGTAATGTTTGGTGAAGGTGTGCATTGAGGACCAAGTGGCAGCTTCCAGTATTGCACTGGTGTCTAGTCCCTTAAAGAAGGCTCCTGAGGAGGCTATAGCTCTGGTGGAGTGGGCTTTAATATTGCCCAGCAAGGTTTTCCCATGGTATGTGTAACAAAAGAAGGAAATAGCCTTGGATATCCAGGCCAAAATGGTCTGTTTGGTCACTGCTTTTCCCAGTGCTCTGGGGTGGAGGGAGACAAACAGCTGGTCAGACTTTCTACTGGCCTTGGCTTTATGGAGGTAAAACCTAAGCTGTCTGTGAACATCTAGGGAATGGAGTGCTCTCTCATTGTCCCCTGTGCGTAAGGGAAAAAGGTTGGTAGGTGAATGGCCTGGTTCAAGGACAGGTCGTTGACCACCTTGGGCATGAAGGTGGGGTTAGTTCCGAGAGTAACCCTGTCAAGGTGGAACACTAGGAATAGTGGGTAAACCATCAGAGCTTGCAGTTCTGAGACCCTCCTGGCTGAAATCAGAGCCACCAGTAGAATAGTTTTCCATGTGCAGACCTTTAAGGAAGCTTTGCCTGCTGGCTCAGAGGGAGCTAGGATGATTTTCTCCACGACATAATTAAGATCCCAAGAAGGAAGGGGCGGTTTCCTGGGGGGGGTGGTCTTAGGTGAAGTACCCCTTTGAGGAAGAGTTTTGAAGGTAGTCTGGATGCAAGGGGTGGATCCAAGGGGAGGCAGGCAGAAATTGCAGACAAGTGTGCTTTTATGGAGGTGTAGGCCAAACTTGCCTGCAGCAGTTCACACAGGTAAGACAGGATTAGAGGGCTGTCGCTTGTCAGCAGGTCCAAATGTCTTTTGTGATACCATATGGAAAACCTTTCCCACTTAGATAGTTAAGATTTTCTTGTATTAGGTTTCCTGGCCTACTGCAGAACATTGAGCACATCCTCGTTGTACAGGTGTCTGAAGGGGATCAAAATCCTATCAGCCACACGGTGAGATGTAAGGACTGCCACTGTGGATGCATCTGAGATCCCTTGTGCTGTGTGATCAGGTCCACTGAGGGGTAGTAACTTGTGGTGATTGCTCTTGGACAAATGGAGGAGAAGGGGGAACCGGTGCTGTCTTGGCTAGTAGGGATTCACCAGCAAGATTTTCGCTTTGTCCTGCTGTATTTTCAGCAGCACCTTTTGAATCAGAGGAAAGTGGGAGAAGTGTACAGAAATTTCCCCTTCCTAGGAATTGAGACTGCATCTGTTGCCAGTGCCTTGGGGTCTGGTGTCCTGGTGCACAAGCCAGGTAGTTGCCTGCTGATGGAGGAGGCAAACAGGTCTATTTGAGGTGTACACCACCTGTGGACCAGATCCAGGAAGACCACTCACAGAAGCATCCATTTGTGGTTGTTTACGATGGTTCTGCTGAGATAGTCTGCCTGGACATTGTGGAGGGAGGAGATATAAACTGTCTGCAAGGTAATCCCCTGTGAGGAGGCTAGCTCCCATACAAGTAGAGTTAAGTCTGCAAAGGAGGTAGGACTTGGTCTCTCCCTGTTTGTTGAGATCCAAAAAACGTTTTGGATACACTGTTTGTTGAGATACCACAGGACAGTGGTATTGTCCATGAAAATCTTTAGTAGCCCTGGACAGAGGTAAAGTAGGAATGCTTGTAGAGCTAGGAGGATAGCTCTCATCTCTGACACTGATGTGCTCTAGTGAGTGTGAGATTGGCAACACACCTTGCACATGTCTTTGGCCCAATGTGGCTCCCCAACCCAGAACTGAAGCGTCTGTATGGATGATCTGTGTGGGGGAGGGTGGCTGGAGAGGCATCCCTTGGTTGTTGACCACTTATACCGGCCACCATTGAATTTCTCGTTTCAAACAAAATAGGAGGGGGACCCTGAATTCCAGGGGGTGAGAATGTTGGGTCCAGACTGACCTAAGGTGCCACTGTAGCTTCTTCATGTGCAGTTTTGCTAGGAGGATGATGGGAATGGTGGCAACCATGTAACCCAGGAGTCAGACACTGCCTGTCCGTCAGTTCTGATGGTTGGAGGATGCAGCACAAGTGATCTGTGAAGGAAGCTACCTTGTCTGGTGGCAGGAAGGCCTTCATGAGGTCTGCGTGAATCCTGCAACCCAGGAAGACAACAGTGGGCTACAGGTGAGATTTTTGGTAATTTATCTGAAATCCTAGAGACTACAATAGAGTCAGAAGAAATTGAGTAAGGAGAGCTAAGGTCTTGTGATTGTCTGCCTGAATTAGCAGGTCGTCCAAGTGGGGGGAAATTTGGATTCCCTGTGTCCTCCAGTAGGCGACAACTGGAGCCAGGGATTCTGTGAATACCCTGGGTGCAGTGGAAAGCCCAAAGGGCAAGGCAGAAAATTGAAAGTGTGATGAGCCCACTAAAAATCTCTGGTATTTCCTGAATGTGGGCTTTATTGGGATGCGCAAATAAGCATCCTTTATGTCTAGGGTTGCCAAGAACTCTTGGGGAAGGAGCAGGGGGAAGAGGTTGGAGAGAGTGAGCATTCTGAAGGTGGGGACCTTTAGGGAAAGGGTTGAGAAGGGAGAGATCTAGTATAGGTCTCCACGGTCCTTCCTTTCTTGGCACCAGATAAATTCTGAGTAAAAACCTCTTCCTCTTCCCTCCAGAGGCACTGGTTCTATGGTACCTTGAAGTCAGCAGTACTTGCAATACAGGCTACAGCAGGTGGAACTGAGTGGTAGGTGGCTGAAGAATCCCTTTTTGTACAGGAAGGGAGATCCAGGATATGAAATAGCCATTCTGAATGATGGAAAGGACCCATTTGCCTGAGGTGATATGGGATCACACAGGAAGACAGAAAGGCAGGCAGGCAGACAGGTGGGGGTGGTAAGACTGGCAGGTAGTCACACAATACCTGCCCTGTCTTGAAAGGGAGGCCTCTGGCTGGGGGCTGGAGAAGTTCTAGCCAGAGGGGGCTGTTTCGTAGGAGGTCTTCTGGGCCTAGGGTGAGCCATATGTCGAAACTGTTTCCTTATGAATTGAGTCTTAGCAGGGTAGTTCCTGTGGAACTTAGGAATGTGCGAGACTGGCAGGTGTTTTAGGTCCTGCATTTCCTTGCCTTTTTGTTGTGGAGACTTGAAGAGGTCAGCCACCTTAGAGGCAAATAAGCTGGAGTGATCTAAGGGGGCATCAGTCAGTTTAGCCCTGAAATCATCACGGAGAGCCTGAAGGCATAGCCAAGAATATCTCCTTAAGGCAAAAGCTGATGCAGCTGACCTTGCTGAGGCTTCAGCTGCATCATAACTATACCTTACGGAGTGTCTGTTCACCTAAGAGGTGGCAGCTAAGAGGGAGGACAGGGAGGCTTTGTCTGCACAATCTGGGATGCTGGCCAAGTCCTTGGAGGCTTTTTCCAGCAGGGCTAAGGAATATTTGGCCATGTGAGTTTGGTAGTTGATGGCCCTGAAGGCCAAAGTAGCAGAAGTGTAAATCTTGTCCAGATGCTCCATTGTCTTTGCTGGCCTTGTCAGCTGGGAGAATAGTAGTAGTGGGTAACAGTTTGGGAGCCCTATCAGTGGAGATGGAGATAGTGGCAGGGTCAGCTGGAGGGCACTTTATCAGAAACTTCTCTGTTTCTGGAACTTTGTACAGTTTATCAACCCTGGGTGGGGCTGGAGGCTGTGAGTCAGGGTTGAGGGATGCTGCAGAAAAGGAATACAGAACGGTTGGCAGAATAGGAGGCACAGCTGAAGGGCTGGGAATGTCCATTTGTATGAGGTCATAGAACCTCCTCTGAACTTCAGTCATGACAGTGGATTCCCACTTGAAATGATCTTTCATTAAACTAACAGTCTCTCTCTGAAGGTTAAATCCTATGCTGGGGAAATCAGGGTCAATGGAATCTTCGTCAGGAGAGCCATAATCCAGTGGAGAGGAGATCTGAGAAGTGTGGGAGAGACAGTCCTTTGAGGAGGAGTCTGAAAGTCTCACTTAGTCTCTCCTGGTAGTGTCCGAGGTCAGAGGCCTAGGGCTAAGGAGTGGAGGGAAAATGGTAAGGCTTCCTACTGAAGTCGGGCGTAGGGCCATAAAAGCATTGAAGAGACACTGGCTGAAGGCTTGCCAATCAGGCGTGCTTCAGGCAGTGGAGAAAGAGATTTTGTTTTTTTTTTAAAGGCCTAGCTGGCATCCAGGTAGGAGAAGACCTTGGGACAGAAGGGTGGATGGGATAGGTGGAATCCGACGCACCCACTGACAAATCTAGCCCCCCCCCGGCATCTGGAGCAGATGCCTGTAATGCCTCTATGGACATGCTGTCCACTCGAGATTGTGCGGCTTCCTCTAAGGTACCCGCTTTATCTTGGCGGAAGCCAATTCCTCTTCAGGCCGATGTCGGCCTCAGGTTGAGGTATGTTCGCTAGAGGTACAGTGGAAGAGGTTGGCCGCATGGACTTGGGCCTCTCCTTTGGCGGTTGTACCGCGGCACTGGAAGCACCTTCCATTCCTAACACAAACTGCTTTAACCACTGGTTCTCAAGATAAAGGTTTAAAGCCTGCAATCAGCGAAGAGTCTTGGGGACGACCGCTTGACAGATAGGGCAAGCCTCATGGTCATGTTCTTTGCTCAGACAAAAAAGGCACTGATCATGAGTATCCTTGTGGGGAATCTGCAGCCACATTTACACTTGCCCCTTCCGGATGACATGAACAGACTAAAATATAGGAGGACTGAAAGGTTCCCAAACAGGGTACTTATCTGATTTTTTTCAAAACAGACATCCGCAGAGAGCAGGAACACCTGGCGTATGACTGGCAGCTGAAAAGTTCTGAGGGTTGGTACGTACGGATGTCACTTTTATGGCCCACGTTCCTGCTGCCACGTCAGATGCCTGACGCACTCTGAGGGACTGAAACTTTGGATGGCTGGATGTACATGAAAGGATGAAGGGTAAACCCACATGTAGAATACTGCAACAGAAGGACATCAGAAGAGACATTAATACAAACGCATTGTACAAGCATATTAAATCTAATACTGGTCACAGTTTTTTGATCAAGGTGATTCAGTTAATAAGTAGAAATATCAGGGGTGGTTGTGTTATCAACACAACAGAGAATAATGAATTAAGATGGATTTTTACTTTACAAGCTGAAAGGAATTTTGGCTTGAATGAGTGTATTCCCCTAAGACCTTATCTGAAGACACGCAAGATCAGACATTGTACTTTTGTTATGGTGATTAATTGTTCTATAGGTGTTAGGATTTTATGCGAGTTTTTAATTGAGCAGTAGTAATTAAGCCAATCTGAGCATTTAAGTTTATTCAGTCTGAAAAAGTGCTTATGCACAAAAGTGCTCACTGTCTTGAATAAATTTTATTTCATTAGTGATCAGCAGTGTGGTTTCATGCCAGGAAAGAGCACTACAGATGCAATGTTTGCTCGGGCAGTGTTATTGGAGAAATACAGAGAAGGTCAGAAGAAGTTGCATTGTCTTTGTAGACTTGGAGAAAGCATATGACAGGGTGCCTAGAAAAAAGCTGTCGTATTGTATGAGGAAGTTGGGAGTTTAGTGAAGTATGTAAGAGTGGTACAGGATTATGTACGAGGGTAGTGTGACAGTGGTGAGGACTGCAGTGGGAGTGACAGATACGTTTAAGGTGGAGGTGGGATTACATCAAGGATCAGCTCTGAGTCCTTTCTTATTTGCAGTGGTGATGGACAGGTTGACCGATGAGATCAGACAGGAGACCCTGTGGACTATGATGTTTGCAGATGACACTGTGATCTGCAGTGAGAGTAGGAATCAGGTTGAGGAGACTCTGGAGAGGTGGAGATATGCTCCAGAGAGCAGAGGAATGAAGGACACCACGGCTAAGACAAAATATATGTGTGTAAATGAGAGGGAGGGTAGAGGAATGGTGAGGATGAAGGGAGTAGAGTTGGTAAAGGTGGACGAGTTTAAGTACTTGGGATCAACAGTTCAGAGTAATGGTGAATGTGGGAGAGAGGTGAAGAAGAGAGTACAGGCAGGGTGGAATGGGTGGAGAAGAGTGCCAGGAGTGATTTGTGATGGACTGTTACCAGTAAGAGTGAGAGGGAAGGTCTACAAGAGGGTAGTGAGACCAGCTATGTTATATGGGTTGGAGACCGTGGCATTGACAAAAAGGCAGGAGTCAAAGCTGGATGTGGCAGAGTTAAAGATGTTAAGATTTACACTCAGTGTGACTAGGATGGATAGGATTAGGAATCAGTATATTAGAGGGTCAGCTCATGTTGGACAGTTTAGAGACAAAGCAAGAGAGACTAGATTGCGTTGGTTTGGATATGTGCTGAGGAGGGATGATGGGTATATTGGGAAAAAGATGCTAAGGATGGAGCTGCCAGGGAAGAGGAAGAGAGGAAGGCCTAAGATAAGGTTTATGGACGTGGTGAGAGAGGACATGCAGGTGGTTGGTGTGACAGAGCAAGATGAGAGGATAGGAAGAAATGGAAAGAGATGATCCGCTGTGGCGACCCCTAATGGGAAAAGCCGAAAGATTATGATGAGTTCAGATGTGCTTGTTTCTTCATTTTTGTTTTAAATCTGCTGACTATGCTGAATTATCTTTGGCTGCAATGGACTTGCTTCTTTTTTGGTTATTCCTGGTGTGTTGTACTGTGACTCATGGCTGAAGGAGGTCAACGTTCCTCTGAACTTGGCTACGATTTAAAAACAGCTCAACAGATGGACTTTTTAAAAACAACTGTATATACAGAAGGTTGTCCCCTTCTTGTGTGTGTATGAGAAGAAATGGGATGTTGATGAGGTTGACAATACAGATTTTGTTGCTTTTAACTTGAGAGAAGCAGAGAATAAATTGTTTAAATTAAAATGGTTACAATGGCAAAGACTGCATTTAGAGGCACGCCTCCAGTACAAGGTGTACCAAGGGGACTGCATGTCTTTTGTATGCCAACCTACAGAGATCAATATCCTGAATTACTGAAGTGCCGGCAAGCAATGAACATTGAACTTAGTTTCAATTATATTAGACTGTTACTAGATTTTTTCCAACCACAAGAGACACAAATTCAAGCAGAGACCATGCTTAGAGAGTTATGTGAGAAATATACAGTGGAAGTGTTTTCTGATAAAATTGAAGAAATGTTAGTTAATATTAATAATTATGATTTTATATTACAATAAAAAACATGTAAAAAACTTGAGCGATACTACGATGACTTTACTAGAGTGGATCTTTTTGTTTGGTCTCACTCCTCAGTAATTGACAGCACTAGCACTTCCAATTTACAAGCCAGAAAGTACAGTTGTGTACACTTAGCATAAATGTAGATGTTCGAGTGTATTCACTGTTGCAGTCATTACATTTAGGTAATCTGCTTGCAGGTTGCCCTCAGTCGGCCTGATTAACAAAGTCTTGGGTTCTGCATCAGTTGCTGTCCCTTCTTCCACGACATCAGGTCATCAAGGTTATAAAACATGCAGTCGACGCCATTACATCAGTTTTTCTTGCCTCAGATGTCAGGTGCCCCCTAATAGGAAGCAATTAAACATAAAAGCACAAAGATATACCTCCAACCAAAAAAGCAAATACACCAAAAAAGGCTTTTAAGCATAGAAAAGGAAAGTAGAGGTATAGCCAAAATAAGTCAGGGGGCTGGAGGGAGGGCAACCAGGACTGCAACAGTGAATACATTTGAACATCTACATTTATGGTAAGTGTACGCAAAGTACAGTTGTGTACCTACCATAAATGTAGATATTAGAGTGTATTCACTGTTGCAGTCATTACTCTTGGGTTATCCTGCTGGCAAGGCAACCCTCAGTCGGCCAGAATTCTAAAGTCTAGTTCCGGCGTTGGTTGCTGTCACCTCTTCCCTGACGTCAGTGCGCCAGGGGTATAAAAGATGCAGCTGATGCCATTTTCTTCAGTTTTTCTTGCCCCAGATGTCAGGTGCCCCAAACAGGCAGGCAGAAAAATATACCAATAAGAAATGCATGCACAAAAACAACATTTCCTTCATCTACAAGCAAATACACCAAAAAGGTTGTATAGGATAGAGAAGTTCAGATAAGTCCCAGCAAAAAGAAGGGGGATGGTGGGTGGGTAACCTGGACTGCAACAGTGAATACACTCGAACATCTACATTTATGGTAGGTACACAACTTTACTATGTTCATCGTGTTTCACTGCTGCAGTCATTACTCTTGGGTAGGCTCCCAAAGTTCAGGATGGGTGGCTGGGCTAAAAAGGATTAGGAGAGGCTATGAGGCCCTGCAGAACTGCAGTGGCGAAGCCTGCTCTGGACTTAAGAGTAGAGAGGCAAGTGGTAGTGCATTGTAAAGGTGTGCACTGAACTCCAAGTTGCAGCCTCTAAGATTTCTTTGGTTGGTACTCCTCTGAAGAAGGCTGCTGAAGTGGCTGCTACTCTGGTGGAATGAGGCCTAATGCCCTTAGGCACTGATTTGCCATGTTGAAAATATCAGAAACGGATGCAATGGCCTATCCATTTAGAAATAGTCTGTTTTGAGATAGCCTTTCCTTGTGATCCTGCAGCATATGACACTAAAAGTTGCTCAGTCTTTCTGAAAGCTTTAGTTATGCCCAAGTAGAAGCGCTACTGCCTGTGTATGTCCAAAGAATGCAGAATTTTCTCACCCTTGTTCTGTGGATTTGGGTAAAAGGTAGGCAAGTGAATGGTTTGGCTGAGGGCCAACACTGGACACCACCTTAGGCATAAATGTAGGGTTTGTCCTCAGAGAAACCCTGTCTGGATGAAAAATGATGAAAGGTTCCACAGCCATGAGTGCTTGAAACTCAGAGACTCGCCTTGCACAGGTTATGGCTAGGAGCAGAGCTGTTTTCCAAGAATTTTATATCTGCTGTTGATGCTAGCTTGAAAGGAGGCAGTGTGAGTTTTTCCAAAACATAATTGTCGTCCCAGGCCGGAATTGGTGCTCTCCTTGGAGGCCTAATGTTTTTGGCCCCACTGAGGTACTGCCTTATTAAAGGATGAGAAAAGATAGGTGGCTCCGTATTGTAATGTGCTGAAATGGCAGAGGCATGAATCTTAATTCTTGATGAGAAAGAAAGGCCTTTGTTCAGCATCTCAAGTATTGTAAAATCTGAGGAATATTTGGTACAGACATGTCAATGCCTTGTTCCTGGTTCCAAGCACAGAATCTCTTCCATTTTTCTGCATCAGATTTTCTGGTACTGGGCCTCCTGGCCTCCAAGATAACATCCATAACAGCTTTTAAAAGATGAGTGTTCTGAATGGCTACATTATCTGTCATGCTGCCAGATTTAAGGTCCTGAGTTGGCTGTGCAGGATCGGATTGTTTTGTTGGGTCAGCAAGTGAGAAGTTTGAGGCAATATCCATGCTGGACCTTGAGACAAGCTCTTTAGGATTGGGTACCAATGCTGATGTGGCCAGTCTGGTGCAATCAGAATCATTTTTGCCTTCTCTTGTCTGACCTTTAGGAGTACTCTGGGAAGGAGAGACAGAGGGGGAAAAGCATATACTGTTAGATT
The DNA here is from genome assembly GCF_019279795.1 of Protopterus annectens. Classification (NCBI taxonomy): domain Eukaryota; kingdom Metazoa; phylum Chordata; order Ceratodontiformes; family Protopteridae; genus Protopterus; species Protopterus annectens. The sequence goes on from NC_056748.1 coordinate 499,909,886, forward strand.
TTTCCAGCTGAATGATAGGGCATCCACTTTCCATGCTTGCCTGTGATAAATCCTTGTGCAAAATCTCTGCAGTTGACAGTTGTGAGGGGAGGCAAATAGATCTATGTCTGGGCATCCCTATCATGCTGAAGACTTGTGGATCCAGTTTCCATTCGTGGGGATCCATGCGGTTTCTGCTTAGTTTGTCTGCCAGAGTATTTGTTTTTCCTGGCAGGAATTGTGCTTGCAGGTGAACTTGAAAAGCCAATGTTGTGTCCCATAAGGTCATTGCTTGTCTGCAGAGGGGGTAGGAATGTGTACCTCCCTGCTTGTTTATGTACCACATGACCATACTGTTGTCTGTCTATCAGTAGCTGTCCTGGATGAAGCAGGTCCTTGAAAGCTGTTAGGGCATTTTGAACAGCTAGCATCTCTTTTTGATTGATGTGATGATGCATCTGGTTTGCAGGCCATGTGCCGTGAATACATTTTCCTGCCATATGGGCTCCCCAGGCATAATCGGATGCATCCATTGTCAGTGTCTGTCTGGCTGTGGGTAAACTGAATGGCAGACCCTTGTTGTGCTGACAGGCTTCTGCCCACCATCAAAACTCCTGTTGTAGGCAGGGAATGAGTGCAATTACTGTCTCCAGGTTGTGGCAATGCGGAGTCCAAACACTTTTCAGATACCATTGTGGTTTCCTCATATGCAGTCTGGCATATGGAATTAGTAGGATGCCATGAAACCCAAGGCCTGCAGGATTTTCCTCGCAGATAAGTGGGTTTTTGTTGCCAATTTCTTGAAGTAAGTAGTCAGTTGTTTTTGCTTGTCTGGCATGAGATAAGCCATCTGGGCAGTTGTATTTAAGCTTGCACCCAGGAATATTATCTCTTGAGAGGGCACTAGTTTTGATTTCTTTTCGTTTACTGTGTACCCTAGGCCAATTAGTAATCTTTTTACAAATGCCAGATGCTTTAGAAGAGTGTCTTTGTTCTCTGCTTGAATTAGGCAGTCGTCCAAGTAGGGATATATTTGAATTCCTTTTTGTCTGCAAAACGCAATTACTGGTTCCAGGCATTTTGTGAAGACCCTGGGTGCAGTAGATAAGCCAAAGGGCAGTGCAGTGAATTGGTAATGCATTGAGCCAGCTATGAATCTGAGGTATCTTCTGCAAGATTGTCTGACTGGGACATGCAGGTATGCCTCTTTTAGGTCCAAAGTTAAGAGCCAAGCCCTCTTGCCCAGCATGGGCAGTAGCTGCTGTAGTCAACATCTTGAATTTTGGAACTTCCAGAAACGTATTTAGTATAGATAGGTCCAGAACTGGTCTCCAGGTTTTGTCCTTCCTGGGTACTAGGAAAAGTCTGGAGTAAAATCCTTGCCCCTGCTCTTGTTGTGGTACTTGCTGAATGGCCCTCATGTCCATGAGGGCTGTAATTTGTTTTTGTGCCTCTGCCCATTGGTTGTGTGTCAGGTCTGGCATGCCCTTTGACCTTGGTAGAGTGTGAAAATGGAACCTGTAGCCTTGGGACACTATGTTCAGAACCCATTTGTCTTGGGTAACCATTTGCCAATTTGATGAAAAAAGTGCTAGTTTTCCCCCTAAGGGGGCTGTCTAAAGAAAACTGCTTGGAACTGGTAGAGGAAAGTCATTCGTACTGTTTCCTTTAAGGTTGTGATTTGTCTTCTCCACTTTTGGAGGTAGAAGCACCCCATTGTTTAGGCCAGTATGAGCCTTGGGGCTGAGATCTGCCTCTGGGGCGCCTGTATCTGCCTCTTTGTGGTCTCTGTTTGAGACTGGAAAGGACCAGTTTTTAGAAGGCCAGTTCCTGCTAAAACTGGGTGGCTGTACCTGTAAAAAAATCCTTGACTGTCTGCATGGATTTTGCTTTATCCTCCATTTTTTTCAACAACTCTTCTGCTTTAGTACCAAACAAAGTATCATGCTGTAATGGCGCATCTAATAATTTTGCTTTAACATGATCAGGCAGATTCTGTTCCTTTAACCAAGCATGCCTTCTAATAACAGAACCTGTAACAGCGGCCCTGCAAGAGGCCTCCAATGAATCATAACCACATTGCAAAGTATGCTTTCCCACTTGTTCAGTTGCATGCAATAAATCCTGCAATTCCTTGTTCTCTGAAAATTCAGTATTTGTCAACATTTTCTGTTTAAGTAGCGACATTAAATAGCGGTGATATTTAAGCATATGAAATTGACAATTTAAAGCCCTTACAGCCAGGGTGGCAGAAGTGTAAACTTTTTCCCCCCATCTGTCTAGAGCCCTAGAAACCCTATCAGAGGGGACAGGGTTTTTTGCAGTGGAAGCTTTAACCCCCCTGGGACTCTAAGATATAGTTTCTGGGTCAGCAGCGGGGTTTTTATATAGGAATTTATGAGAATCCGGGACCCTGTAGTATCTGTCTGGCTTAGCAGGTGCAGGGAGTAGAGAGTCAGGGGACAGACCGGACTCTGAAAATACATCTACAATGTCTAGAACAGGTGGAATAGCAAGGGGTCTGTGCTGAGGAAGAAGCAGAAAGTCTCTGAGCCTTTTCTTAGATTCAGAATAATCTTGGCTCTCCCAGTGGAAATGCTCCCTCATAGTATGCAGTGTTTCCCCAAAAGAATAGTCCTCAGGAGGAGAGGCTGAAGGAATGGATTCTTCAGCATCAGAATCCTTATAGGGAAGCATGGAGTAATCCTGTTCAGAAGAGGAATCAGAGGAAATAGATACCTGATCAGAAGAATCATATTCTGTCTCTTGCCTAGGCCTCTTATCAGGAGGGGGATGGGAGCCCCTGATCAAAGTAATTAGGTCTTTGGCCATTTTGAGCATCTGTTTTTTAGGCATGGAAGTCTGAGTAGGAGAATGCTGTACTTGTTTCTTTGTCTTTAGAGCTGCTTTAGTCTTTGTCTGAGGCTGAAGATGGCTTAATATATAGTTGTGTAGGTCTGAAGACACCCTCAGAAGCCGATGCCTGCTCAGCGGCTCCGGACCCATCTGAGGGAGTGATTTCCGAGTGTCCAATACCCTGAGTTTCCAGAGGCCCAGTCAGCTCCACGTGGGAGTCGGTAGCGCCTGTGGCTCTGAGGTAGCGGGCGCCAGGGACTGCGAATGCACCTCACTGAACCAGTGACTGGTCTAGTAGAGGCTTCGTCATCGGTTTTGGACCTCGGATGCCTAATCCTTGTCCTTGCATTTTTTGTAAACTCCAGTTGTCGGCTGTTCCGAAAGCATTATATAATTAAATCTTCGGCCAAAGTAATGAAATGCAAAATCGAAACGACGCTTGATAGTGCGTTGGTTAAATCTAGCACAAAACAGACAGCTAGCAACGTTGTGATCAGGGCCTAGGCAAGGAATATAGTAAGAGTGAAAATCCTTATGAGGTATTTGCTTCCCACAAGAAATACAATTGTTAACTTTTTCTGACATCTGTCTGGAGCAAGAAAAAAGTTTCCCCAACGGTGTACTTAGCTTTAATGAAGACTATGGTTCTGAAATTCGGATTTGAAAATCTCAGGAGTCGGCCAACCGGCACTTGCGAACTGCTTCGGGCACCACGCGGCAAGAAAGACTGAAGAAAATGGCATTGGCTGCATCTTTTATACCCCTGGCGCACTGACGTCAGGGAAGAGGTGACAGCAACAGTCACCGGACCTAGACTTTGGAATTCTGGCCGACTGAGGGTAGCCTGCCAGCAGGATAACCCAAGAGTAATGACTGCAACAGTGAAACACAAACATCTGTACTATGTTCTTCGTGTTTCACTGTTGCAGTAATTTCATTTGGGTAGATTTCCAAAGCTATGGTTGGGAGGAGGAGTTTAGACAGCATTAGGGCCAGCTATAAGGCCCTACAAGACTGCAGTGGCAAAGCTAGATCTGGATTTAGAAAAAATTGGCAAATTATAATGCTTGGTGAAAGTATGTACACAGAACTCCAGGTAGCAGTTTCTAGGATGTCCCTGGTAGGGAAGCCTCTGAGAAAGGCTATAGAGGTAGATGCAGCCCTGGTGGAGTGAGGTCTGATCCCCTGGGGGATAGATTTTCCATGGTGCTTACAGCAGAAATGAATGCAATGGCTTATCCATTTAGAAATGGTTTGCTTTGAAATAGCCTTCCCCTCTGCCCCTGCAGCAAATGCTACCAGCAGTTGTTCAGATTTCCTTTGAGGTTTAGTCCTGTCCAAGTAGAATCTAAGTTGTCTGTGCACATCTAAGGAATGCAGTATCCGTTCCGCTTTATACTGTGGATTGGGAAAGAAGGTTGGCAAATGAATGGCCTGATTAAGAGCCACACTGGATACCACCTTGGGCATGAAGGACGGATTGGTTCTGAGTGGCACTCTGTCCGCATGAAAGATGATGAAAGGCTCCACTGTCATAAGGACCTGTAATTCAGATACCCTTCTAGCTGAAGTGATTGCTAAACTGAAAGCTGTTTTCCAAAAAAGAAATTTTAAGTCTGCAGTAGCAGCTGGCTCGAAAGGAGGTAGAGTGAGTTTCTCCAAGACAAAGTTAAGGTCCCAGGCTGGAGTTGGAGATCTCCTGGGTGGTCTCAAAATTTTGGCCCCTCTGAAGAACTGCTTGAGCAGTGGATGAGAGAAGAGGGGAGGGTCTGTGTTATAATGAGCTAATGAGCTGAAATGACTGAGGCGTGGATTTTAATGTAGGAAAAAGACAGGCCCTTGTGAAGCATCTCAGTTAAGTATTGTAAAATCCGAGGTAAACTGGGCACTGCTGTGCTCATCCCTTGAGATTGGTTCCAGGCACAGAATTTTTACCATTTTTCAGCATAAGGCTTTCTAGTGCTAGGCCTCCTTGCCTCTAGGATGATACCGTCATGGAACCTAGGGCTCTCAGGACCAATTCTGCAGGCGGGACTGGGAACTGTAGGAGCGATATTACATGTAGCGACAAGTTGCACAACCTGTCCGCTGTCAGAAAGGCTTTGGACTGCAGCGTATCTATCCTGGCCCCTATGAAATCCAGAACTTGCACAGTATGAAGATGACGACTTCTGAAAATTTATGGTAATGCCTAGATGCTGGGCCAAGGATGAGGAATAATCCCTGGCGGAGCAGAGCAGATGCCTATTGGGGGCGGTGAGGAGCCAGTCGTCTAGGTATGGAAAGACCTAAATTCCCTGAAGTCTCAGGTGGGCTGCTACAACTGCATGACCTTGGTGAACACCCTGGGGGCTGTGGTGAGGCCGAACGGGAGAACCGTGAACTGAAAATGAATGGCTCCTAGCCGAAAGCGGAGAAACCTTCTGGAGCGTCTGTCCATGAGAATGTGGTAGTATGCATCCTTGAGGTCTATGGAGCACATTCAGTCGTTCTCCTGTAAAAGGGGGAGAATAGCTTGCAGAGTGACCATCCAGAATTTCTCTTTGGCAATGAACAGGTTTAGAGCTGACAGGTCGAGAATTGGCCTCAAGTCCCCCGTCTTCTTTGGCACCAAAAGAACCTGGAGTAATCGTCTAATCCGGATTGCTCTGGGGGGATGTGCTGGATGGCCCATTTTTCTAGCAACTTCTTTATTTCTGAAGCCGCAGCCTCCCTCTGATTGGGTGGGACATCGGGAATGCACTTTGTTCGCGCTTTGTTCGTGGGGGAAGATTCAGAAAGTGGACAGTGAACCTCTGGATATTATTCGGAGCACCCAACGATCTGTCGCAATGGACTCCCATCTTCGTAGGTGCTCCGAACACCGCCCTCCGACTGCCTCCAGAGAGTGATAGCCGGGCAAGCCCTCAGGGCTGCTACGCGGGTCGGTCAGAGAAGGGTTCTCTGGACCCGAAATTCTTCAGCCCCCCCCACTGCCTCTGGGCCGGCGTCCACCTTGTCCTCCTCTGCCTCTGATGGACAAAGGGTCCAGAACGGGACTGCTGGGACTTCCGGAACCACATCTTCTTTTGTCCTCTCTGGTTCCTTGAGAAGGACCTTTGAGGATTCGAGAAGCGGATCCCGATGGCAGACAGCATCTTCCTGTCTTTCTCGCTCTGGAGCAGTGTGTCACGGATGGTTTTGCCAAATAGCGTAGAACCGTCAAAGGGAGCGTTCGCGAAGGACGCCCTGAAGGGTTCCGCAAAGGCGAAGCCAGGCGTGGTGCCGCAAGGCGACCCCTGCCCTGCTGGCTCTAGCCGCTCCCTCCGTGGCATGGGAGAGAAGCCGCATGGAAGTGTTAGAAATTGACTTTAGAGTGGCCATGCGAGCCGAAAAAGTAGGTTTATCCTCGGCTGCCATGGACTCTAGGGGAGCTCCAGCATATTCTTTTATCAGATCCCGCTGGAATCTAATAACGTGTGCCAGATAATTCGGCGCCCTTATAGAAAAGGTGGCTGAAGCAAACATCTGCTTTCCAATATGGTCCATCGTCCGAGACTCCTTATCAGGAGGATGGACCAAGGAACTTTCTTGCGCTAGTTCCTTCTTAGTGGCAGCCACCACCACCATGGCATCTACTGGGGACCCTTTACTCCATGCCTGTTTGTCAGGGGGAGGACTAAGAATCTTGTCCGGTCTTCTAGGGATTGGCTCCACGGTGTCCGGCTCCTTCCAAGCCCTGGTAGTAATCAAGTCTACCAGGGGATCAGCCAGGGGGGACTCCCAAGAGGTAGACGGGCCTGCGTCGAACGTCTCAAGAAACACAGACTCATCAGAGGAAGGTTTTTGGGCTGACCACTCCCCTCTAATACGCAGCATTTCCATAATGTCCTCAAAGGAGACGTTTTCAGGGGGTGACCTTGGGGAACCTTCCCCTTCCTGTAAGTCCGTGTCCTCCATGAGGGACTCGGGGGAGTCCAAGTGCCGCCTCTTGCACTTACGTTTGTGAGGGACCTCCTTGGTGGGACTGTCTGAGGAGGCCTCACAATGGGGTCCTGTTCCCCTACGGGAACCAACTGGATAGTCAGCGCAGGCTGTCCCTGGGGCCGGACGATGGACGACCGGCCCAAATGTGAGGGAATGAGGGGTGGATCTGCAGCCCGGACCGGGGACCTGGAACTCTGACAGTAACCGGGGACCTGGAACTCTGACAGTAACCTCTCCACCACATCAAAAGCAGAGGGTGAAGCACTCTCCCCTGGCTCTGAAAGTAGCCCCCTCAGCTCCGACGTGCAAACCAGAGTCAGAGCCGATGCGATCGGATCCGAAAAGGCAGTGTGCTCCGACCAAAACTGAGCCGAAGAGACACTGACCCCTGCGGATCCGAAGCTCAGCTCTCGGCCCAGAGAGGTCGGATCCGACACACTCTAGGGTAGGGTTGGCGAAGTAGCCACGACTGTCGGCACCGACTCCCCGGATCAGAGACGGCTCGGATCCAAAGACTCCGAAACCCAATAGTGAATCAGAGAAGGAGCAATTGGGGCAAAGAAAGGGGTCGAGCCCCCCCCCCGGAGGGGGGGGGGGAGGCACGAGGACCCCCATCTGCATTTGGGCCTGCAGGAATCGACGCATCATCCGGTCCATATCAGCGTCAGATATACTTCGAGTAGATCGGGAAGGCCGCCTAGACGACCTCGAGGGAGAACAGGACTCCTCCTCCAGCTCCAGAGAAAAGAGAGGTGAATGGAGTCGAGAGGGGGAAGAACCGGAGACCCTCCTGGGAGAGCTAACTAATTTAGCAGGCGGAGCAGAAGGGTGAGACTCTGCCCGCCGCTTGTGGCTCTGCCGGTCCTTCTCCCTATGCCTTTTGTCTTTGCTAGAAGAGTCCCCCTCTCCCCGGGACACAGAGGGAGGTTGAGTCCCTGCCAGGGGAGGGGGAATTGAAGGCTGGACAGCCGCGGCTGGTGCTGCAGAGGGAGAGGAGAAGAAGAATTTGGGGGCAAGAGTCCCGCCAGGATTAACTTATTCCTCCTATCTCTAAAAGCCTGGGGGTTAAAAGATGCGCACACTTGGCAGCCCAAAGACAAGTGGGCCACCCCCAGGCAGAGAACGCACTGAGTGTAGCCATCCGCTGGGGACAGCTTATGACCACACTCAGTGCATTTAGAAAAAATGGCCTTAGGCCCTTCAGCTATCGCACGATGAAACGCGCCCACTCACACAAGAAAGGGGAGGGAAAAAACTAAAAACTTTAAACAATTTACCACAAAAATTATAGATATAGAACACTAAGGGCCTACTAGACTCACACACACGAAAAAACTTTAAGAAAAAAGTTTTAAAATAGTTTTAGATACTCTCACCAACGCCAAGAGCTTGTCACTTAAGCTGTAAGAAGCCGCGGCAAACGAGATCTGAGGACTGGAGGGAGGTAGCAGTGTATTGTGGGTAAAGGGGAGGAGCTGAGAGCTTGGATCTTTTAGCTTGGAAAACTGCTGGCTCGGATCCGATACCCACAGGTTGCTGATCAAATGAAGTTAACTACTTCAGATTCCAAGGTCTTTCAATCCACCCTTACAACCAGCTATAGAAGCCTTTATTCGTGTTTGTGAAGCTGAATTACAGCAAGTGTTACACTCTCCCTATTTCGAAAGGTAAGCGCATTTACAACTTTACAAAAGAACAATGTGCAGCTATTGCTGAGCTACAATCTCAAGATTCTCTCTACATATAGGACCAACAGATAAAGATGGATCACTGGTCATAATGGATACTGAATTTTATAGTAATAGTATGTATGAGCACTTGGCTGATACTAAGGTCTACACCTGTACAGATATGAAAGAAGTTACATGTATTTCAAAAAAGGCCCACAAAGTACTTTATGACCTCCTAATGACTAGTTTAATGCCTTATGATTTGCACATGTATTTTTTAGTGGATAAGCCAGTAGTATATGTTATAAATGGCCTCCCAAAGATTCATAAGAATAACTTGAAACCACACATGAGGCCAACTGTTGCAGGACAAGGCTGGTTAACCAAAAATATTTCTATTTATGCAGAGGATAAACAAACCAATTCTTGAAAAAGTTCTGACTGTGTTGAGAGAGGTAACATTTTTTGAATAAACTGACTGTGTCCAGGCATTAGATGACTGCTCTGGGTTTATTAGTTTCAATGGATGTTGTTACACTCTTCATTATACCCAATGAATATAGTCTTGATGTAGTTAGAATTTTTTTTGCATAAAAATAGTAGTTATACACAATCAACTTGCATCAATTTATGCTTTATTAGTAATAGTATAAGAGAATAAGGTGTTTGTTTTCAATGGTGAGTTTTTTCTGCAGACTCTGTGTAGCTATGGGCACTGCATGTGGCAATAGCTACTCCAATATGGTCATGTCTTTTTGGGAAGCAGAATAAGAAGCTATGTACTCACCATAACGTTCCATCTGAATAGGTGACTTCATTTGGATGCAACCTGTGGGAATCGGATCCGAGCCGGCAGTTCAAAAGCTTTAGGATCCAAGCTCCTTGCTCCTCCCTCTACCCATAATCCCCTGCCAAGCCCTGACTGACCTCAGATTGAGTTTGCCCTGTGAATACTAGTATAACAGACTCCTGGGAAACCAGGACTCATATTGCTATGCAAGGTCAGGGGGATGGAGGGGGGGATGGTTGCATCCAAATGAAGTCACCTACTCAGATGGAACGTTATGGTGAGTACATAACTTCTTAATCTGAAGTAGGCAGACTTCATTTGTCTGCAACCTGTGGGACAGAGTCCCCAGCTACCTGAATCTTGGGCGGCCGTCATGGAAGGATGTTCCGGAGCACCGCAGAGCCAAAGGATGCTCTCCCTCTGGAAACAACGTCCACTTTATAATGTGAAATAAAAGTATGAGATGAGGTCCAAGTGGCTGCTACACAGATATCATCTAATGGCACTCTACATTTAAAAGCAGCAGAAGTAGATACTGCCCTGGTAGAATGCGCTGTAATTCTCTGAGGAGCTGGCCTTCCTGAGGTGTCATAAGCCTGCAAGATACAATTAGAAATCCACTTCGACAGGGTGACCTTAGAGACTGCCTTACCCAGTGCGAATTTTGCAAAGGAGACGAACAGTTGATCGGACTGTCTATGACCAACTGTTCTGTGAATATAGAAGCGCAGTTGTCTATGAACGTCTAAAGAATGCAATTTATATTCTCCTTTGTTTTTATACTTGGGGAAGAAAACTGGCAAATTAATAGATTGGTTGATATTGGATTCTGAAGAAATCTTCGGCAGAAAGGAAGGATTGGTCCTGAGGAAAACCCTATCAGGAAAAAAGGAGAGATACGGTGGTTTGACGCACAGAGCCTGGAGCTCAGAAACTCTTCTAGCTGACGTAATGGCCACTAAGAAGGCAGTTTTCCAGGAAAAATACTTCAAATCCACAGAGGCTGCAGGCTCAAAGGGGGGAGCGGTTAGGGCCTGCAGGACTAAAGATAACTCCCAAGGTGGTACAGCTTCCTTAACCGGAGGTCTCAAAAGGAAAGCACCTTTGAGAAAAGTTTTACAAATTTTTGCAGCCATGAGAGGTGTTGAGTCATGACCCACATGATAATGAGAAATAGCTGCCATCTGTACCCTTACTGTGGAAGAGCTTGCTCCTTGTTGGAAAAGGTCTGTCAAGAAGTCCAGTACCGCCGAAAGTGGTGCAGAAAAGGGATCAAGATTGTTTTGTTCTGCCCAAAGAGAAAATCTCTTCCATTTGCTTCGATAAACCTTCCTAGTGGAAGGTTTATGGGCCGCCACTAAGATGGCTTTCACTGTTGACGAGATACCAGGAGTTCTTATCAGGGATGGAACTAGAGCAGCCAGGCTGTCAATTTCAGAGTGTGAAGGTTCGGAATTGGAAGCCCTTGAGGATGGGAAATGAGATCCGGAATTGGATCTAGAATCCAGGGCAGATTCACTCTGTGAGACCACACAAGGGAACCAAGGTTGACGAGGCCAGAACGGGGCAATGAGAATCATTTTGCTCTCCAAGCTGTTGGCTTTCTGTAGAAGTTTCTGCATTAGAGGCAGTGGAGGATAAGCATATAGGAGACCGGGAGGCCAAGCGTGCACCAGGGAGTCTCTCAGGGGTTCCCCGAATGGGGGAAGTAGAGCGAAGAAACTGTCGCATTTGGCGTTTGAGGGAGAAGCAAAAAGATCGCAACAGGGTTGCCCCCAGGCGGCAAAAATCTGCTTCGCTACTAGAGAGTTGAGAGATCATTCGTGAGGGGAAAGAATGGTGCGACTGAGCTTGCCTGCTAGGATGTTGGACCTTCCCGGAATGTGCGTTGCCACAAGAAAGCGGTTGGTGGAGATTGCCCATTCCCAGACTCTCATGGCCTCTCGACAAAGGGGGTAGGATCTGGTTCCCCCCTGTTTGTTGATGTACTACCGACATGTTGTCTGACTGGATAGCAATAGTCCCTGCAGGGAGAAGGCTGTGTAGTGCTTGCAACGCTAATAGCACTGCCCTCATCTCCAGGACATTGATATGCAGTGAGGTCTCTGAACTGTTCCACGTGCCTTGGACAATTCTGCCCGCTGAATGCCCCCCCCACCCGAGGCGAGAAGCATCCATGGTCACTGTGGCTAGGGGGAATGCAGCACAGAAGGGTCTCCCTGTTAGGAGTTCCGTCGACTGGAGCCACCAAAACAGGGAGCTCCTGCATGCTTTGCTGATGGCTATCGGGCTGTTGAGAGGAAGGTAAAGCGGGGACCATTGGACCTGGAGGGTCCATTGAAGAATCCGCATGTGTAGTCGAGCATGAAGAAGCGGAATGGCTGCCGCCATTGAACCTAGGGCCCTCAGGACCAAAGCTGCCATCGGAGCAGGTTGTAAGATGGCCGTGATATGATACCTCAGGTTGGACAGTATCTGGAGTGAGGAATGCCCGCATTTTTCTTGTGTCCAATCTTCCTCCTATAAAATCTATAAGCTGTGTGGGGGCCAGTGAAGATTTCTCTCTGTTTATGGTGATCCCCAGCCGAGGGGCTATGTGAAGGAAATAGTCCCTGGCTGAGCACAGCAGATGCCTTGATGAAGCTGTGAGGAGCCAGTCGTCCAGGTATGGAAACACCTGAATTCCCTGGAGTCTCAGGTGGGCCGCTACCACTGCTAGTACTTTGGTAAACACCCTGGGGGCAGAGGTGAGACCAAAGGGAAGGACCCTGAACTGGTAGTGACTGGCTCCCAGCCGGAAGCGAAGGAACCTCCTGGACCGTCTGTCCATCAAAATGTGGTAGTACGCATCCTTGAGGTCTATGGAGCACATCCAATCGTTCTCCCGCAAGAGGGGGAGGATAGATTGTAAGGTGACCATCCAGAATTTTTGCTTGGTTACAGACAGGTTCAGTTGTGACAGGTCTAAGATCGGTCTTAAGTACCCAGTCTTCTTTGGCACCAAGAAGAACCTGGAGTAAAACCCTGATCCGGTCTGATCTTGGGGGACGCGCTGGATGGCTCTTTGTTAGCAGCTGCACGATCTTGACAGCTGCCGCCTCCCTTTGATCGGGTGGTACATCGGGGAGGTTTTGGGATCTGGGAATACCGCGAAGGGGAATTGAATAGCCTCTGGATATCAACCGAAGCACCCAACGGTCTGACGTGATCGACTCCCATGTTGTCATGTGCCTCAAACCGCCCCCCCCCCCCCCGACTGCCTCCAGTGATGGGCAGCCGGGCAACCCATCAGGGTTGCTGCGTGGGTCTGTCAGAGAAAGGTTCTCTGGACCCAAAGTTCCTAGGAGCCCCTCTGCCTCTAGGACGGTGACCCCCCTGTCCTCCTTTGCCACAGAAGGACTGGCTGTCCGGAGCAGGTTGGGATTGCTGCGATTTCCGGACCCACATCTTCTTCTGTCCCTTTTGGTTCTTTGAGAAGGACCGCTGGGGAGCTGAGAAGCAGACTCAGATAGCAGACAGCGTCTTCCCGTCCTTTTCGCTCTGGACAAGAGTTTCGCGAACAGTTTTGCCAAAGAAGGCAGAACCATCGAAGGGGGCATTCGCGAAGGTCGCTTTGAAGGGCTCTGCGAAGTCACAGTGGCGGAGCCAGGCCTGGCACCTCATAACAAGGCCCGATCCGCTAGCTCTAGCGGCTCCCTCTGTTGCGTGAGACAGTAGCCGCATAGAAGTATTAGAAACCGCTCAGAGTGGCCATACGGGTGGAGTACACCTGTCTGTCCTCTGCCGACATGGACTCTAGGGGGGATGCAGCGTACTCCTTAATCAGGTCTCGCTGCATCCTTATCACGTGTGCCATGTAGTTCAGCGCCCTCAGGGAGAAGGTTGCTGAACTAAAGACTCGCTTCCCAATGCGATCCATCGAGCAGGACTCCTTGCTCGGGGGATACATGGAGGGACACTCCTGAGCTAATTCCCTCTTTGTGGCTGCAGCCATCATCATGGCATCTACTGGGGGTCCCTTACTCCAATGTGTGCGGTCCGCTGGGGGACTAAGAATACGGTCCGGACGCTTGGGAACAGGTTCAACGGTGTCCGGGTCCTTCCACGCTCTGGTGGCAATAAGGTCCACCAGAGGATCGGAAGGAGGGGACACCCAAGAGGTAGATGGGCCCGCCTCAAATGCCTCCAAGAACACAGACTCGTCCAAGGAGGCCTTGGGGGCAGACCACCCCCCCCGATCCTTAACATTTCCATAATATCTCCAAAGGAGACGTCTTCTGGGGGTGATCTTGGGGAGCCCTCCCCTTCCTCCAAGTCTATATCTTCGGTAATGGACTCAGGGGAGTCCACGTGCCTCCTCTTACACTTACGCTTAAGAGGCACTTCCTCGGGGGGACTGTCTGAGGAGTCCTCGCCAGCAACCAGATGTTCCAAGGGAACCACTTGGGACATTGAGGCGGGCTGTCCCTGGGACCGGCTGATGGGAGCCTGGCCCAGCTGTGAGGGAGTGCGAGATGGAGCAGAGACAGGGACTGGGGGTCCAGATGTCCTCGACAGAGCCCTTTCCACAACATCGAAGGCCGAGGGGGAGCCGACCTCTCTAAGACCCGAGAGCTGACCCCCACTCGGATCCGACGAATGGATCAGAGCCGGCGCCGAGACCGTCGGATCCGAGAGACCGGTGCGCTCTGACCTAGACGGAGTCGAAGATACACCAGCTCCCTCGGATCCGAGGCTTGGCCCACGGCTCCGAGAGGTCGGGTCCGAAGTACCCGAAGCACTCAAGGGATGGATCGGATCCGAGGTGCACCGACCAATCGGATCCGACCCACCCCCGGGTCCAACTCTGCCCGGCTCCGAACCCGAGAGTCGGATCGGAGAAGGAGCTATGGGGGTGAAAAAAGTGGTCGAGGCCCCTCCCGGATTGGGGGGGGGGGCAGGAGCACTCCCATCTGCATCTGGGCCTGGATGAAACGCCTCATCATCCGGTCCATATCAGCATCTGACATTGAAAATGTTGACCTGGATGAGGCCACCGAGGCGGACCTAGAGTGCCGCCTCGGTGACCTCGATAGAGGTCTAGTCTCCACCTCCTTGGGTCCAGGAGAGAACCGGGGGGAATGGAGACGAGGAGGAGGAGATCTAGAAGCCAAAGGAGAGGCACGCTTAGTCAAAGGGGGGGGGGCCGAGACAGGTTTCGGCCCGCCTCTTGTGGTGCCCCTCCTTGTGCCTCTCCTTGTCCCTCCTGGTCTTCCTATCCTCTGGTTTCTTGGTGGGAGGTTGAGTCCCTGCCGGAGGAAGGGAGACCGACTTACCTGGAGAGAGCTGCTGACTAGCAGGGGAAGAGGCCGAAGCAGAGTCAGGAGGGAGAAGTCCCGCCAGAACCAACTTCGACCTCCGCTCCATTAAAGCCCGGGGGTTGAACCCTGCACATATGGTACAACCAGATGACAGGTGTTCAACCCCCAGACATTTAACGCACAGAGTGTGGCCATCGGCTGGAGAAAGCTTGTGGCCACACTTGGTACATTTGGAAAATATAGCCTTAGGGGCTTCTGACATGTCTACACCCTAACAGGCCTAAAACAAAACGCACACCAACACACACAACTACGCTAAACCCGAGAAAAAAATTAAACTAAAGGGAGGAGAAAGCCTAATAACACTCACACTAGTAAAATTTTTAGAAGAAACAGAAATCTTTCTGTCAAAATATACTTGAAAAGTACTTGCTAATAGGAGCTCGCAAAATCAGTCAGGTACTTGAAACGCAACAAACGAAATCTGAGGTCAGTGAGGGCTTGGCAGGGGATTATGGGTAGAGGGAGGAGCTAGGAGCTCGGATCCTAAAGCTTTTGAACTGCCAGCTCGGATCCGATGTCGGATCCGATTCCCACAGGTTGCAGACAAATGAAGTCTGCCTACTTCAGATTATATTTTTGCCAACAACATTTACTCTGATAATATAAAGGCCTATAATAGGTATTTTATGGCAGGTCTCGCATGAATTGCTTAATTCTTTTACCCTGTGGCTAAATAGTACTACAGATTTTCTTAGATTTACTGTTCGTGCTTCTGACTCCTCTGTTGATTTTTTAGATGTGCATATTTCAAAATAAGTCTCTTGGTGGGCTTGAAACAAAAATGTTCAGGAAACCATGCCAAAGAAATACTAAATTACATAGAACCAACATGCATCCGACTTATAGCTATCGTGATGTGTTGAAAGGACAATTTTTGAGAACCTCAAGATTATATACGAATGATAAGAGTTTGGATAACAGGTATGAGTCTCTTAGTAATGAATTTCATGCAAGAGGTTATACCCCTAATGAGGATGTTGAAACCGACTCATGTTAAGGAGTTACAGTCATTACATGGGAAGCTCTATTTTTCGGAATGTGAATAGGAATAATAAAAGCTTGCACCATGCTCCCAGTTGTTTACAAATTGCTTTTACCTGTTCAAACAATAACAATGATATATGCAATGTTATGAAAAGGAATTGGCTGATCCTTTTAGCAGATGAGGGTATAAGAAAGATTGTAGGTGAACAACCACAGTTTTATTTTAGGAATGCTTAGAACTTAAAGCAAAGGTTTCAAGAATAATATGGAGTATGAGCTATGTGTTTTTTCTTCTAGATTTCGTATACACCCCTGTCATTGCTGCAAGGCATGCTCTTACATCTCGGACACCCCTTATTTTGTACATTCTACCACTCAAATCAAGTATGAATTTAAATTTTACGCCAATTGTAAAAGCAGAAATTTGGTATACCTTGCAATTTGTAGATTGCTCCTGTTTTTATGTTGGCATGACAAACAAGTCTGAAAGAAAGAGTTCTTGAACATGTCAGTGAAATCAGAAGAGATTAATACAAATGCATTGTACAAGCATATTAAATCTAATATTGGTCACACTTTTTTGTTCAAGGTGATTCAGTTAACAAGTAGAAATATCGGGGTGGTTTAAAATAATTAAATTAATAGAACAGAAAATAATGAATTAAGTTGGATTTTAATTTTACAAGCTGACAGGAATTTTGGCTTGAATAACAGTATTCCCCCTCAGACCTAATCTGAAGACACACAAGGTCAGGCATTAGAATGTTATGGTGATTATTCTATAGGTGTTGGTATTTTGTGTCTTTTTTTAACTGAGTTGTAGTATTTAAGTGCATCTGAGTGCTTAAGTTTATTCAGTCTAAAGAAGGGCTTATGCACAAATGTGCTCACTGCCTTGAATACATTTTATTATTTTAGTTCAGCTGTGCTGGTCATTTCTTCGTTTTTGTTTTACATAATGTCCCAGGTCACCACCTGCCAGCCTTTCCAGCACTACTTGTGCTGCAATGCTACCTCTGTACAAGAATCAAATCAAAAAGTGAAAAGGTCACACAACAGTCACATGGTATAAATATAAAGATGATCCTGGCAAACCACTCTTCACTGTGTAATAACTTAAATCACCATGAAGGAGGGTTACAGGAAATCTGCAAATTACCCCTTAAGGACAGACGTGTCTCAGCAACATGGTTTCTAAATGTAGACTCAGCACAAGTGTTTCTAAATGTCCACTGACTCTTTATAAGTCTATTAAAACATTTAACGCCAATAACGCCATACCTACACAGCTGTAGACGTTACAGTGTTTTGCCTTTTTTTGGACTTAAAGTACAGGCAGTCCTCGGGTTAAGGACGAGATCTGTTTTTTAGTCTGTCCTTAAGTCAAATTTATATTCAAGTTGAAACACATAAATGGAACATTCTACTGTACTGCAATACAGTACAGTAGAACGTTACAGACAAAACAAGATATGTTAAACTTGCCTCTTTTTAAGCTTCACTTCACATTTCTGTACCACAGGCATCACCCACAAATCTTTTCCACTCTTTCCTGAACTTTTAGACTTCTGCCAGACCTATTACTGTCATGTAGACCCTAGTGAGCCACAATGCCATTTGTTCATTCTACTGTAGAGTACAATAACTGCTTCAATACTGCGTACTGCACAAGCCAGCAGTCTTGACCAACCAGATCAACAACACAGCGATCTCTTAACCAACTGGAAAAAGAAGTTATGTCTTACCAAAACGTTCCATCTGTATTGCAGATCTTCATTCATTCATTCATTACTGATAGAACTTCGGTTCTATCCTTGGAACCGACACAGCCGGTACCAAGCTTGGGCCAGCCAAAACCTCTCAGCTAAGACCTACCCACAATGCCCCTCTCAGTCTCTTCAGATCAAGTTTGCCCACCCTTACAGTATAGAAATAATAATAGTGATAGTAGGAGGCTCTGTCTGAGCAGGTACCTTAACTAATAAAGACAACCTGGAGTTCAGGCAGGGAGAAGGAGGGCAGGAAGTAATGAATGAATGAAGATCTACAACACAGATGGAACACTATGGTAAGACAACTTCTTTATCTGATGTGCAAATAGTCATTATCCTTACTGACAGTACTGAGTCCCCAGCTACTAGAGTCCTGGGTGGCCCTAAGGAAGGACATTCCTGAGCACCAAAGAACCAAAAGATGCTTGCCCCCTGGAAGCCAAATCCAGTTTGCAATGAGTGACAAAGATATGAGGTCTTGCCCAAGTGACTGCTGTGCAGATATCATCCGTAGAGGCTCTGGAATGAAAGGCCACTGAGGTAGCTATCTATCTAGTAGAGTAAGCCTTTATTTTGGAAGGCAAGGACACTTTGTTTTGATGGTAGACTAAAGTAATGGCGTTTCTGAGCCAAGATGATAGTCATTTTGGAAACAGGCTTACCCATTCTGGGTCCTGCAAAGGTCACAAACAATTGATCCATTTTTCTTAAAGATTTAGTTCTGTCCAAGTAGAAACGAAGTTGCCTATGAACATAGAGGGTATGCAGAAGGTATTCCCCTCTATTTGAATGGTGGGAAAAGAAAACCGGTAGGTCAATAGCTTGGCTAATGGAAAAATCAGAAATGACCTTGGGCAAAAAGGAGGGGTTAGTACGTAGAGAAAAAATCAAGTTATGGCCTCTTGACACTTAAGGCCTGCAACTCAGATAATCTTCTCGCTGAGGTAAGGGCTACTAGAAGTAGAGTTTTCAAAGACAAAACATTTTTATCACAGGAGTTTGAAGACTCAAAGGGAGGGTTCGTTAACGACTGAAGTACCAAAGTTAAATCGCATGGCTCAATAGGAGGCTTGACAGGAGGATTAATATGCAATACTTCCTTTCATGAAGGTTTTGCACAGTTGGTGTAACATAACAGATGAATAGTCAATTCCATTGTGAAAGTTTTCAATAGCTGCTAAATGCACTAACTGTCAATGCTGAAGCTCATGCATGCAACAGGGTAGTGAGGTATTGTAGGATCTTCTGAACAGGCATGGAAAAGGGGTCCATGTTATGTTCTTTGGCCCATCTAGAGAACCTAGTCCACTTACTGGAATAAATTTTTCTGGTGGAAGGTTTGTACAGAGCCAGAAGGATCTCACGAACAGGGATGAAATATAAGGTAGCCTGGCAATCATCGGAAATGGAGAAACCAAGCTGTGAGCATGAGGCTGTGGAGGTTGGGGTGAATTAGTCCCTGAGGATGAGACAGCAGTCCTTGGGACTGATCCAAGATCCACGGGCTGTGAATCAGATGAGGCCATAGGAATGGGAACCAGACTTGATGCGGCCAATAAGGATCACTTTGCTTCTCAACCACTGAGCTTTCTGTAGAAATTTCGGGATGGGGGAAAAGGCGTACAGTAGACCCGGGGACCAATCGTGCATCAGAGCATCCCTCGGCGACTCCCCCTGAGGGAGGACCAGGGCAAAGTAGCTTCTGCATTTGTTAAGGGGTGCAGCAAAAAGATCACAGTAAAGCCTGCCCCAGCAGCGGATGATTTGAGCCGCTATTATTGGATTGAGGGACCACTCCATGTGCCATCACAATGTTCCTGCTCAGGTTGTCTACAATAAGATTGGAACTCCCAGGAATGTGCATTGCTATGAGAAAGCGGCTGAAAGCCATCGCCCAATGCCAAATTCTCATGGTTGCTGGACACAGGGGGTAAGACCTGGTTCTGCCTTGTTTGTTGATGTACCAGATGACTGACATGCTGTCCGATTGAATTGTAATGGTCCCAGAAGGAAGGGACATGTGGAACACTTGCAATGCTAAGAGAACTGCCCTTAATTTCAGAACATTTATGTGCAAATTGGCCTCCATGGGAGACCAGGTGCCTTGGACCATCCTTCCCTGGAAATGCTCCCCCCAACCCTAACATGGAAGCATCCATGGTCACTGTGGCCCTGGGCTGGGAAAAACAGAACAGTCGACACCAAAGATTTGCTTTTGGCTTCAACCACCATAGCATTTCTTTCTTGCAAAGGTTTGTAAGGCATATCATGTGGTCGAGTGGGTGGGTTAAGATCGACCATTGTGATGAACAATGCCATTGTTAATAGTCTCATGTGCAACCTAGCCAGTGGTGCTAAGGTAATTGCTTGCTGCCACAGAGCCCAATAGTTGTAGTACAAGGCATGCTGGTACAAATCTCTGAGGAAGGAGGACTTGAATCTGGTTTCATATTTTTAAAAGCCTGTAAGGAGGAAGGGAAGCTTGACAGGATGTTGTGTCAAAGATTGCTCCAATGAATTCCAGTGCGCTTGTTGGAGACGTGTGATTTGTCTGTGTTGATCGAGATACCTAGGCGAAGAGCAAGGCCATGAATGTAAGAAAATGAGAAGATTCCTGGTCGTAGCGGTAAGGAGCCAATCGTCTAGATATGGAAACACCTGGAATCCTTGTAGTTGCAGATGAGCTACTACGACTGCCATACATTTGGTGAACACTTTGGGGGCTGTCAAGAGACCAAAGAGCAGTACCCTGAACTGATAATGATTGGCTCCCAGCCAGAAGCAGAGAAATCTCCGGGAGCGTTTGTCCATCTTTATGTGGTAATATGCGACCTGGAGGTCTACAGAGCACATCCAGTTGTCCTTCCCCAGAAAGGAGAGAATGGGCTGTACCGTGACCATCCAGAATTTTTGAGGTTTGATTAATCTGTTTAGTAAGCTGAGATCAAGGATTGGTCTCCAGTCCCTTGTCTTTTTTGGTACTTAAAAGTACCTCGAGTAAAACCCGGATACTCTTTGGTCTGGTGGGACTGGTTGGACGACTCTTTCTTAGCAGCTTTTTGATTTCTAAGGCTGCAGCCTCCCTCTAACCGGGTGGAACATTGGGGATTTATTTTATGGGTCTGGAAGTAAGGTCGGATGGGATATGATAGTCTCTGGATATTATTCTGTACACCCACGCATCCATTATGAGTTACCAGGCCTGTAGGTGCAGAGAAAAATGACCACCAACTGCTTCCAGA
Organism: Protopterus annectens; assembly: GCF_019279795.1. Classification (NCBI taxonomy): domain Eukaryota; kingdom Metazoa; phylum Chordata; order Ceratodontiformes; family Protopteridae; genus Protopterus; species Protopterus annectens. The sequence continues at coordinate 499,930,508 of NC_056748.1, forward strand.
GGAAAGCAAATCGGGCCACTGTTCAGGAGCGCTGGAAGGGTCGGCCAGAGAAGGAATCTCTAGTGCCCTGGTTGCGCGGACCCCCTCTGCCCTGAAAGGGGAGTCTTCTGGATGAGTTACCCCCTTTGCCCCAGGGGGGATTGCTCATCACGAGTGTCACAAAAAGATTCTTGGGAATTCTTGAACCACAATTTTCCTCTCCTCTGATTCCTGGAGTAGGATCTCTGGGGGGTGGAAAAACGTATGCCCACAGCAGACAAGGCCTTTCCATCCTTCTCACTGCATGATAGTGTCTCTTACTTTGGGACCAAAAAAGGAAGATTTAAAAGGGTCTGCAAAGACACAAATGCATCCAAGCATGCTGTCTCAATGTCCGATGTGGCTGCTCGAGCTTCACCCTCGGTAGTGTGAGAAATCAAGTGCATCGAGGAGTTCGACATGGATTCCAGAGTAGCTAGCTGAGAGCCAACAGTATCACGCACCTCCTCAGGCAGCACCAATGCCAAAGAGGCAGAGATTTCAGAGATTAGGTCTCTCTGGAGGCGAGTAAAGTGTGCCATGTAATTCAGCGACCAAATGGCAAATGTTGCTGAAGCGTAGACCCGCTTCCCCAGTCTGTCCATAGCCCGAGACTCCCTGTTTGGGGGATGAACAGTGGAACTATCATCTGCCAGTTCCCTCTTGGTGGCCACCTCCACGACCATGGAATCAACTACCAGCTGTTTGGACCACTTGGGTTGGTCTTCAGGAGTGAACAAAATTTTACCTGGCCTCCGGGGGACAGGTTCTATGTTGTACGGGGCCTTCCAGGCACGCTGCACAATAAGTCTAATGATCTCATCCACAGGTGGGGTCACCCAGGAAGCAGATGGTCGAGCACAAAAAGCCTGCAAGAACACAGATTTCTCCGAAGGGTTGGAGGACTTCCAGTCTCCCCACTGCTTGAGGATCTCGAGAATGTCTCCAAATGGGACGTCTTCCGGGGGAGAAAGTGGGGACCCTTCCTCATCATCGTAATCGGTGTCTTTGGTGATGGATTCCTCAGGGGACTCGAGATGCTTCCTCTTGCAGAGTTTCTTCAAGGGTAGCTCCCCAGTGGGGTATTCTGAGGACTCCGGGGAAAGGGTTCCCCCTTCAAGGGAAGGTCTTGTGGCTCCTGTGCTCGAGAACCCAGAGTAGGGGGTGGGAACAGCTGCATGTTAGAGGGGGGTTCTGGTGCCAATGCCAATGGTAACAACTGCATGCCTGTTGAAGCAAGAACCCTCTCTATCACCTGGAAAGTAGGCCCACCCGGGAGATGGGAGCCCGGAACCAGGGGCTCACTCTGCCCTGAGGAGCCTGCCTCCAGGTGAGGAATTCTGAGAGGACCAGTAGCTGCCGGGAGAGCCGTGGCCATAGACGGCGCCACAGAAAAAAATCAACACTGAACTAGGTGCCACGGTGCTGACAACCCAATCACTGCTCCGAGAGTGTGCCAGTTCCAAAGGAGCCATTGCACCAAGGGTAATCGGTGCAGACAGGGAAGCCTCTTCTGTTGGAGCTGAGATACAGTGCACTGGATGGCCTTGGGTATTGAAGTCTGACACCTGGGAGGAGGTCTGAGAAGGATAGACAGGGGAATATGCCGTGAGAGCTTCCATTCCAAGAGGAGGGAAAGCCTGGTCGGGGGTGGGTAATCCTCTAGCTGCCAAAAGCTGGTCCACAATCCTCACATCTTATTCTGAAAGACTCCTGCTGGATCAGAAGGAAGCTGCCGATGGAGATTCCAGTCTCTAAAGAAAAAGACTAAATTGTTGTCCCAAAAAGGTGTCATAAGAGGGAGAATACCTGGTTCTGGGAAGGTACTCTATCTTCGGAACCGGTGTCATTATCAGTGGAGCCGTGTAAGACATCGGCACAGTGGCCGGGGATGGTGTGATGCAGGTACAGTGGTCGGAGCCTGTGTCATAAAATAAGATCTGCGCCGAGGAGGATGGTGCTGAAGCTGGTACAGTGGTAAGAGTCCGAGTCATAATCAAGGACGGCACCAAGGGAGAAGACAGGGACCCTGGTGCCGAATCTGTCTGTGTCGATAGTGTGGGAGAAGTCCGGTGTCGAGACTGTTCCGAGGAGGACGGGGATGCCGGAACCTTAAGACTCAGTTTCGCCTTATGCTTAGGAGGTGGTGAGACCCCTGTCCCAGAAAGAGCATCTGCGAAGTATTGACTTCAGCATACCCTTTAGAATAAGCTTGTTCTTGCGTTCAGCCAGCATGCGGTTGCTCAAGCTAGAACAAATGTCACAAAATAAACACACCGGGTGTGAGTCAGAATTGGGCATCTTACGCCTGCACTTATCACACTGCTTGAACCCAAGCTTAGCCTTATCCGACATTATAACACTAACACTAACTACCAAACAAGAAGATAAAGGGATAGCGAAAAAGCTTTTTTTTTGTACAGATAGCTAGGAAAAGAGTACCAACAATAGTACTAAGAAATTCCAAAAAAAAAGTAAGAGAAGGGCCTACTAACGAAGGGAAAAGGAAGTAGTACCAACAATGGTACGAAAGAACTACCAAGGTAGTGGGTAGGTTTTAGTCAGGAAACAGGAAAGTAGAAACAAGAAGTAACCTTAGACAGGAAAAAATGGCTAATAAACAATAAAAACTACATTTAACCACAAAAAAGCTACACTTAGCTTGAGAGAAGGCTTGGCACGTCTGACAAGGAACGAGGTAAACGAGATGTGAAGAGAATATGTGAGGGGCATTGTGGGTGGGTTTTAGCTGAGAATTTTTGGCTGGCGCGAGCTTGGTACCAGCCATGTCGGTTCAGAGGACGGAACCGAAGTCCTATCAGTAAGGAATGAATGAAAATTTACATAAATCAGATCTCTTGTTCCCCATGAAGGTGGAAATAACTGGTCTAACAAGACATGCAATCAAGCTTCATGAATGGGGAAAAAGAAAGTACAACAGAAATCTTCATTTTAAGGTAAGAGTTGAGCAACTTTATAAAGACTTATTTATTTTCACGTTATTTCCAACATTGTAGCAGCCCATTCTTATCTATGGGTCGTCTGTACGTTGGATCTCTGTAACAAGGGGACTGCCTGTCAACAGTTGGTGGCCATTTTCTGAAAACAATCAGATTTTACTACATTAGATTACCCTCCACTATTCAACAGGCTGGTTTCACATGTTCCACTTGTAGATGCCACCTGTCTCACTGCAAACTCCAGAGACTTGAATGTGAATGATTTATTTTAACTTCTACTGCTATCTTATCTTTTTCACAGGTCATTTATCAAATCACTCCTAACCTACCATTGACCAAGTCCACCGATCACCACACCACCTCTGGCTCAAGTGGATACATTAGAAAAGTTTACAGCAAGGCACAAAAAATCACTTCCACCTGTTCCTACCCCAGCCACCCCCTCTTTCTAGATTAGTGTACTTTAAATACCATCTCTGGTCACTCATCTTAACTGAGCAAGCAAACTATCTTATCAATCATACAATACCATACAGCAAAGCTAATCTTAGTCACCATCACCACACAATCATAGCATAAATCGAAAGCTTAGCTTCTAAAATACGGAATGTGATAATACATTTCAAAGACAAAGAAGCAAGCTGCCATTTATCGCTTAAGACAAGCCCAATATAACTGTATGCACAACTAAGACAGTGCAATATTTTTGTTTTGGAACATACTTATTTCAAAACTTAATCTAATAAACTTTAATGGATTGCCATTAAAAAAGTACCTTACAGTTTAAAATTGGATTTATATAAGTTCTTCTGCCAGTTTATGTATTTATTTTAGTGCATGCCCCATGTAAAACTTACTTCAGCCTCAGAAAGGGCCTTAGTTGTATCAGGTTTGCTGTACTTCTCCTGCATGTATGGTAACCATGACATCTTAAACTTCTTAATGTACGGTTTCACATCTACTGTCCCAAGGGCAAACCCACAGATACCATCTTCATCTTCAAGAACAAAGCAGTAATCAAGACTTAGAGCAAGCAGACCACCAACTAATCTGTGAAAGGAAAGCAACAGCATCTTTATATGAATTGCAGGAACATAATGTCAATAGTTAACAGCAACTAATAACCATATATATCCATTTTACACAGTTCAAGAATCAAGTTACATGCATCAACCACACATGGTTTCCACAATAACCTAAGAATATATAGAAAAAAAAAATTAGAAAAATCCAAGTGAAACACTGGAAGAAAGAAAACATCTAAAATAATTTTAAGCAGCTATTTACATGTTTCCATCTACACACTTCTAGCCACGCACCAGCTCTGTGGTGTAGTGGGTTGAAACCCTGATAATGAACCAAATAACCAGAATTTGGGCAGGTGAGCACAGAAAAAAAAGAAAAGACAAGACGAATGGGAGTGACTGACTGATCTCTGTTCATCCATCCTGGGAGAAAGACCAGTAATTATGACTGACTGCCAGTGCAGACCTGCAAGGCTCTGATCGGGCAAGGATTGTGAATTTAAGAGGCTAGGTGCTCACAAGCAAGTGGGTGATAAAACAAAAACATGCATGGTAAGCACAAATTAAGTTTTGAAGTGAGATGGGTGCACAGATCTGCCATCTTGGGCAATGTTATGGCCTAAAATAGAAATATCCTTATTGCCTGGGTGCCAGAGAAACCATAATACGTTTCCTTGGCTGCCTGGATAATGGCCATTCTGGTCTGCTACTGCCCTCACACTGGAAACTACCAGAATCAGGGAAAAAAATGGGCTCAAACCCTCTATGGGAAGCCTGATGGTTAGCACAGGAACAATACCAAACCAGCAATCATGAGGACCGTAAGATGCCTAGCACGGACACCAAAATCTTGGGAAAAAAATTGGGCATTTCAGTAATACTCATACATGCAAAGTTCATATATTCTATGCTGCTGCAAAAAATTGTAAAGATATTGTACAACTTTTCTTCATAAAAGGAAATCAGCAGCAGTATACACCTGCAGTGTTGGACTTAGAAGTTACAGTTTAGCTAATTCAAATACCATTAGAAAAGGACCCTATGAGCATAATAAACTGTTACTTATTTTATTTTACATTTGTTTACTGGGGATGTCTGACTCGGCCAGTGACCCTTTTCAGCAGAGGCCTGGGGAGAAAAGCTCCATTACAAAAACGCATTACAAACAATACAAGAAATCGATAAATAACCATACCTAATTTTAGTAAACATAGGAAGTAAATAGTTTACAAATAAATAATAGATACTGAGTAATACAAAGTGGAAAAAAAGAAAGCTAACAAACTAGCATGAAATACCCTATGCCACCATACAGAAATGACTGATCAACAGATCAATATCATGGCACTGGTGACAAATATTTATGAGAAACATATATGGTACATGAACAATATGGCGGCTTACTGCTATGCTAATGTTACTTGTTCTAAACAGTGAAAGCTATGGCAATATTAAGGTGAAGTAACAAGGAGGAGGGAATACGTTGAAAATGTAGGAAGCTTGAGATAGGTAGATAAAAACAGGAGCAACAGTGAACATGAGATGGAGAGAAATTGGAATTCTGTAAGAGAAGGAATAGTCTGAATGTTAGAATTTAGTATGGGAAGAGGCATTTTGGTTCCAAGAACAAAGACAGAATGATCAGCCTGGATTAGTGCAGGAGCAAAGCCAGTTTTCAGTTAGGCGTTCCTTAAGCAGTAGTTTAAATCTGGATGTGTTGCTAGAATTTAGTATTTTATGATGCTTGGAATTCCAGGACTTGGGTATTTGGAGGAAGAATAGACCGTTACCGTAACAATTATTAGATTTAGTTACTTTGAGTAGTAGTTTGTTGGAGGATCTGAGTGGCCTGCCTTTTGAGTAGGGCTGTACTAACCGCTTGAGTGTTGTACAGGTAGGAGTAGCAGAAAAAATAGTTTTCACCTAAGCCAGAAGGCTGTCAGAGTTACAGGTTCTTATGGTATGCCTCCCCTATCTTCCACAAGGACAGTGTGACCCTGCGCACTCAACCGTTACTTCATGCCCAAAGTGGTCAATGAGCTATCATTAAATCAGTCCATCTGCCTACCCACTTTCTTTCTCTCTCCTACCAATGACAGTGAGAGAATACTGCATTCCCCGGATGTTCACAAGCAGGTAAGGTTTTACTTGGACAAAACTAAGACCATTAGACAATGTATTCAACTCTTTGTATCCTTTCATCCCAGAGCCCTGGGCAAGGCAGTCTCCAAACAATCTCCTGTTGGATCAGGAAAACTATTTTTTTCTGCTACTCCTACCATGGCAAGGATTTACTTCAGGGGATAAAGGCACACTACTAGGGCGGTAGCATCCACCAAGGCCTTCTTCAAGGGCCTAGACACAGTCTCCATCCTGGAGGCAGCCACTTGGTCCACTATACACAGCTTTACCAGACACTACAGATTGGGTCATTTCTCCAGAGCCAGAGTAGGTTTCAATAGGGCAATCCTGCAGGGATTCCTGGAGTCGGCTACCTCTACCTCCACCCTTCCTGAGCTGTGGTACTCTCCCACAGTAAGAGTATTGCACTACCAGCAAGATAGTTTTCCATGTGCACATTTGTAGTGATGCAGAACTAGCTGGCTCGAATGGACCCAGTGTGAGTTTTTCCAGGATAAAGTTTAGGTCCCAAAGCGTTGGGATAGGCTTCCTTGGTGGTCTGATGTGCAAGATCCCCTTCAGGAACAATTTAACATCTAGCCTGGAGAGTAAAGGAGGGTCTAAGGGTAAGCAGGCAGAGATAACAGAAAAGTGTACTTTCACTGAAGAGTATGACAGGCCTGCCTTGATAAGCTCACACACACAAGCTAAGACTAGAGGGTACATTCACTAGAAAAGGATCCTTGGCAAGGGATAATAGAAAGGGGAACCGATGCTGCCTTGGCCAATAGGGAGTCATTAGCTAGATTTTTGGACTGGCCCTCCTGATTTTCAGGAGGATGTTTTGAATGAGAGGAATGGCATAAAGAAATCGTCCCTTCCATGAGATGGTGAAGACATCCACTCTCCAGGCTAGTGGGGAGTGGTCCTTGGAACAGAATTTTCTCAGTTCCCTGCTCTGGGGATAGGCAAATAAGTCTGTTTGAGGTGTGCCCCACTGGTGGACAATGTCTAGAAAAACTTCTCTGTGCAACATCCGCTCATGATGCACAGGGAATGATCTGCTGAAAGCATCCTCTTAGTGGTTGTCCTGGGATGGGATGTAGACTGCCTACAGAGATGAGTTGTTTTGTGAGGTTAGTTCCCAAATCTGCATTGCCAGTCTGCAGAGGAGGAGGTAAGACTTGGTTCCCCACTGCTTGTTGATGTACCACATGAGCGTGTTGTCATCTCTGAAGATTTGAAGGGAGCCTGCCTGTAGTAGGTGGAGAAAAGCTTTAAAGGCTAAATGAACTGCAGTCATTTACTTTACGTTGATGTGCTTTCTTCAAGAGGGGTGCCTGCCAGCGTTCTTGCATCTTGCGGCACTTCATGATAACCCCCCCCCCCTGCCAAGATCCGAGGCATCTGTCTGCATATGCTGAACTGGTGTGAGTAGGAGGAGAAGGCCTGGGTTCATCTGAACTTCTTGAATCCACTAACTCTGCCATTAGGCAGGGTAGGAAGGGGATCTGGTACTCTAGAGGGGGGCTGTGTTGGGACCACACATTCTTTAGATACTACTGTAGCTTCCTCATGTGCATCCTGGCTAGAGGTAGCATAGAAATAGTGGCTGCCATAAAACCCAAAAGATGCATGAATTGTTTCGCTGACAACTGGTAGGTCTAGATAAGATCCTGGAAGTGGTCTGTTAGGGAAATTACCTTGTCTTGAGAAAGGAATGCCTTCATCCAATCTGTTCAGATCCTGCATCCCAGGAAGATTTTGTCCTGCTCTGGTGTAAAGGATGATTTGGGAAGATTGAGGGTAAACCCCAACCCTAGTAATTGAGACATGGAAAACTGCAGAGGGTTTTTTAGGATGTTTTCTTTCTCTGCAAGAGTGAGAATATTGTCCAGGTAGAGGTAGCTATGAATGCCGTTGGTCCTGCAGTAAGCTACAGTGGGAGCTAGGCATTTGGTGAAGACCCTGGGTGCAATGGATAAACCAAAGGGCAATGCAGAAAAAGTGAGAACAGGGCCCAGCAGAACATACTTTATGTGAGTGGGCTGTATAGGAATGTGGAGGTAGGCCTCCTTCAGGTCTAGAGTAGCCATGAACGCTGGGGGTGGCAGTAGTGAAAGGAGGGTCTGAAGGGATAGCATTCTGAAGGAAGGGACTTTTAGGAAGATTTTTTTTTTTTTTTTTTAGAAAAGCAAATCCAGGATTGGCCTCCATGGTCCATCCTTTTTTGGTACTTGGAATAGCTCCGAGTAGAAACCATTTCCTTCTGGTCCTGAGGAGACAGGTTCTATGGGCCAGTAAATCCTGTATAATGTGAGGAATAAGGTGTAGTTAATTTCTTGGGGTGGGGGGTGGAATGCTCCGTGGTATGGGCCTCTCCTTCCAAGATAGGAAATATCCCTTTTCTACTATTGCCAGAACCCATCAATCTCAAAAGGGCAGCCAGTGGGGGAGATGGTAAGGAGGACACACATTGTTGGTACCATTTCTGTCTTGAAAGGGCGGTCTGTGGGTAGGCTGGGAAGAGGCGGACCTGGAACAGGTTTGCCTCTTGGTTCCTTTTCTATGCCTGGAAGGAGTAGCAGCATTGGAGGGGGTTCTTTGGACATAGGAGGTCTTAGCTGGACAGTTTCTGTGGTATTTTGGTATAGGATATATCAGAAGACGATTAAAGTCTTATAGCTCCTTGCTCTTCTCCTGAAGGTTCTTAAACAGTTCAGCAGACTGTTTTCACAACAGGAGGTTGTGGTCTAGTGGGACATCTAGAAGTTTAGATTTGAAATCTTCAGGCAATAGTTGTAGCCAAAGCCGTGAGTATCTGCGAAGCACAGATGCAGCAGATCTAGCAGAAGCCTCTAGTGCATCATAACTGCATCTAATAGAGTGCCTGGCTACCTGGGATGCCAGGTCAGTTTTGATGCTACTACTGTCTTGTTGGGAGAGTCAGGCATGGAGGATATAAGTGTAGATGTTTGGGATACCAAATCCGAGGCATACTTAATCATATGGGTTTGGTAGTTAATGGCTCTGAAGGCTAGGGTGGAGGAGGTATAAACCTTCTTGCCCAGCCTGTCCATATTCTTGCTATCGTCAGTAGGCAGAAGGGACGTGGATGGAATCAGTCTTGACTATCAATGCAGGGTCCGCCAAGGGGGGATTTACAAGAAATTTGTGGTCATCAGACAACTTATAGAAACGATTGGGTCTCTTAGGAGCAGGTGGCTGAGAGTCAGGATTTTTAGATGCTGATGCAAATGCATCTAGGTATGCAGGTATAACTGGGGGGATGGCAGATGGTGAAGGAGATTCAACTTGCAGCAGCTCAAAATATCTTTTTCAGTTTCAGTCATTTGTGAAGTATCCCATTCGAAATACTCTTTCATTTTAGTAATGGTTTCCCCAAAAGTGATGATTTCTGTAGGAGATTTCCCTTCTATGGATTCCTCATCTGGGGAATAGTATTCCAGGGGAGAAGCTATTTGTGATGAGTAAGAAATAGACTCATCTAATGATGAGGAAAAAAACCTCCTCTTCTTCTTGTGAAGAGGGAGGTGTCATAGAAGTAACTGAGGCAGGCTCTGGCCTAAGCACTAGGATAGTGGGGAGAGGGGGGTGAAGAGGACAAGGGCTTAAGGGCCATGAAGTCCTGCATCAATGACTGTGTAAAAGCGTGCCAGTCAGGTAGCCCTTCAGAAGAGGGAGAAAGCCGTTTGCTTTTTTGCTTTCTTTTTAAAGGGTAGTTTTGGGAAAAGGTCTAGTTTCAGATTGCTGTATCCCAGACAGGTGCCCAGTGGAGCCTGGTTCCCCCTAGACTTCGGCAGAAAGAGACATCTGAGAAACCTCCGCGGACATGCCAGCTGGTACTTCAGAAGCAACTTCCTCAAGGAGAGCTGAAGTAGACGGCTCTAGCAGACGTCCCTCAACCCCTACATCTGCGGTCTGCAGGACGTCTGACGACGGAGTGGCAGAGGTAGTAGGCCATGAAATCTTGGCCTTTTAATGTGGTGGTTCCACCTGGGCAGCCAGTTCAGGATGCATCCTAAGCGTTAACTTTTTAAGCCTCTGATTTTTCAAATATAGATTAAGGGCGGCTAGGCTGCTTCTAAGCATTTTAAGGACAAAGGATCGGCCAATGGCGCAGGAGGTATGGTCGTGGTCCTAGCCTAAACAGAATATGCAATGGTCAAGGGAGTCCTTATGCGGAATTTGACATCTGCATCAGCATTTAACTTTCTTGGCGGATATCAGCTAAGAACAAGCAAGCAAACCAAGATCAAGCGATAATAAATTTTAAGAATTTCCCAACGGGATACGTAGCTTTAGACATCTTGATAGTAGAGGAGCGATGCGATCGATCTTATGTTAGATTGTTAAAACAAAAGAGAGCACTACTGTTGTGAGTCCTCAAAATACAATTTATTCCAGGTATAAAATGTTAGACTGTGGCAGAAAAGTTCTGAGGTTGGTGCGTGCAGACGTCACATTTAAGGTACCTGGTTTATAGCCCTGCATATGACCTCCCATGTACCAACAGCAACCAGGCTTAAGCTTTTGTATAGGAGCCAATGTTCAGTAAGAATACTGCAATGTGGGAATAGGACGGACATCATAAGGACCAAGAACAGTGGGAAAAACTCCACAAGCATGGTCGCATGGCTTCTAAAGTAGGTACTGTTCTCACACCTGAAAAACCAAGAGACACAAATAAAATTTTCAAGGGTATGAGGGTATAAACCTGAAGAACTTCCTTAACAATTTCTAGTGACAGACCATCTAAGAAAACAACCATAAAACTCAGGGTATTGGCAGCTGAAGATGGGTTTGCAGACTATTTTCTGAAGATTAGAACACATCAATGTAAACCAGAAAGAAAGGCAATGACTTCCCTACTGCAATATTAATAATGTTGCAAAAGAGAAACCTGGATAGCAGGATGCCCAAATGCAGAAGTTTAGGAAGCATAAAGCCTGTGGGTTTTTTAGAATGGCAACTTTCTTCAATAGTTTCAGACGTATAAATGATACATAAATACACACACATCTGTTGATGTATATCTATGTGTATGTACATATATATGTGTGTATGTATATGTATATATATCTATATCTATATATCTATATCTATATCTATATCTATATATATATATATATATATATATATATATATATATATATATATATATATATATATATATATATATACACACACACACACATATATATGGGTCTAGCCTGTATGAATGAAATTACGTTTCATTGAATTTTACTTAGCCAACTCGACTTCTCCGAAACTGCATTCAATTGAAAGCATGGACTGCCAAAATCCTTTCCCTGTGAAAGGAACCACTTGGCCACCAAAGGAAAAAACCTAAACGGACCAAAAGTAAACCCACCAAAGTGGGGGGGCTTCACCCCTCACACCCCCTACTTAAATATACCAACTCAGAGAATGTACTACACTGAAGAGAGGGCAAAATTCACCATGGTGGCCAAGAGATATATACACACACATATACACATGTATGTTAAGCTGTCTGGTTCTATTCTCAGCTAGAGGGTCTTCTGCGTGGAGACATAAGTGAATTGGCGTACCTTCCTTGAAGGTTGTGCGTCAGGGCTAGCAACTCTGCACGTAAAAATCTGTGCACCAATCATTAGCGGACCGGAGTTCCGCTGTAGCGACCCCTAACCAGGAAAACCAAAAGACACAACAAATATATATATATATATATATATATATATATATATATATATATATATTTATACACACACAAACATGTGTGTATATATATATATATATATATATATATATATATATATATATATATATATATATATACACACATACACGTACGTATATATATATATATATATATATATACACACACACACACACACATATATATATATATATATATATATATGTATGTGTGTATATTATATACATATACACACACATATATATATATATATATATATATATATATATATATACATATATACACACACATATATTTATATATACAGAAACACACAGAGAGCAAGAGTGTGTGCGTGCGCTACATATAGGTATACATATAAATGTACTTATCACAGCTATTCACTCTGGATATAATAGTTCTTGCTGCCTTACAGATTTTAATGGAGATGACACGAGAAGATTCTACTTGCAAACCTTGGCTACCACAGTATTCCAGTCTCTCTACTTCCTTGTGATAACTATGGACTACTCAATATTCCCTGGCTTTGGCTCATCTGTCTTGCACAAATTTCTATAATTACTTTTATATAACTTTTGAGTTCTTCTATGAACAGAGCGACTTGGTTCAGATGCCTAACCAAGCACTTCAGCTTCAGAATGCAGAAATTTCTCACATCTGTATTTTTTTTCATCGCTGTAAATCTACCATACGGTTTCTGCCTGTGCTGAATTCTTTCCAGTCATTTTCTTTACACGAGATAACAATACAACTTAAGCAAGCAATATGCTTTTTTACCTTTCCAGTAATAACCAAGTTGGTGAGAGAGCCTCTGTAATGGAAGTTTCCTATATGCAAGGCAATCCTTGGCTAAAAAGATGAAGTTAAGTATTTTTCCTGCAGTTCTACTGATAACTGTGACTGCATTTTATTAGCTTCCTATGATATTTGCTGCATCCCTGCATTTGTAAAAAATATTCTACTGCTGTTTAAGTATTTACAGCACTGCATCAGATAGTCAGGGCTGTAGTATCTATATTGTGTGGTGGTCTTAAACTTGGGCTTAAAACCATACATCTTACATTAAGAAGTTTTTCTGCAGTCTTGTGGCAAAAGTGTATTGATCTAAACCTATCCGAGTTGGGGATATCTGGTTGAAGGCTTAGTGTTTTTTCCTGACTGTTAGTTAACTTAAAACCTGCTCCTTTTGCCTGTATATAAGCCTCATGTATGTGCAGGTTTTGGCTTAATTGCTCAGAGCTGCTCACTGATTGCTGGCTACGACAGAGTTTTCCAGTGAATCTGTTTACAGCTAAAGAAACCCTCTGCTAAAAAGATGAAAATAAGCATTATTTTGCACTTCTATTGAGAATCATCTTTGCATTTTATTAGTTTTCTGTGACATTTGCTGCACTTTAAATACAAGAAAATTGTACTTTTCTACTGCTGCTTTAAATACTTATTACACTATCTAATAGTGAGGACTATTGTACCTAGGACTGTGTAGTCTTCATACACTTGGGCTCCAAACCAGCCAATTTACATAAAACTTTTTTCTGAACTCCTGCGGCAGAAGCATGCTGATCTAAACCCGAGTTGGGGATTGCTGGTTGAAGGCTTATTGCATGCTTTTCTGATTGGTAGTTAGCTTAAAACTTGTTCCTATTTGCCTGTGTATAAGCCTCACATACCAGCGAAAAGTAAACCAAACCACAGGAAAAATGCTCCGATTAACAAACCACTTTATTCACGATAATCCTTGGTGCGTAACATACACATACACTTTTCGTTGCTAAAATCCAGCTAACTTCCTCAGAAGGCAAAATAATGCAAAACACAGTGTTTTTAAATAGTCAATCTAACCCATAACAAATGAATTAATCCATTAGTTTTGCTTAATTAGAAGTAGGCTTAGTAACACAATTGTAACCCCTGGTTTGCATAATAAAGTTATATATGCAAACCGGGCTTTAGTCTTGATTTAAAACAAACAAGTGTTAGTGAATATGTAAAAGAAAAAATATTTAAAAGAGAACATATATATTAAAAAGAAAGAACACTGCCTCCATTATTTAAACGGCAAGCACCACAAGGGAAACTAGTTGTTTTAATGCCATCGCTGTGTCAGCAGAACGTGTTTAAAAGAGAACATATATATTAAAAAGAAAAAACACTGCCTCCTTTATTTAAACAGCAAGCACCACAAGGGAAACTAGTTATTTTAATGCCATCGCTGTGTCAGCAGAATGTGATACTGATATGGCTTGGGTTTAAAAGATGCTTACATTTTGCATTTAAGATACTTGCATTAAAAATTGACAAGGAACACCCACCCGCTTAAGTGTAAGGGTTTAGTAACCTTAATTAAAACATACACTAGTTTAAATATACTCAGTTTGGTGGTAGTGTACGATAATAAAAATAAAAATAAGAACAGAAGTGTGATTCTCTATATCTCAACACTCAAACAATGCATAGCATTGTAAATCGAGTTATGGTTAATACTCAATAACTAATAAATATATGGATATATAGTTTAATGTAATGACAATAAAACAATATAATAACAATAAAACATGCATAGTAAACAGTAATAAATAATGAATTAGTTTAACTAGTAATTAATGGATATTAATATATACATATGTATAAGTTCATTATGTTTATTATTATTATTGTTATCGTCACTGTTACTCACTGTGATCCTTTATTAATAGCCTTAATCTACTCTAGTTTTTTTTAAGCTACATACAATGAGTACAACGGCTTGTAAATTGTATCAAATATTGAACCCTAGTTTAAACCAATTTAAAACAATTTAACTATAATACCTAAATATTAAATATATTGCAATAATTAATAAATAGTAAAATAATTAGGTAAATAAATTAGATGTTATAATTTATTTATTATAAATTTATTACTATTATATTACAATTTAAAATTTATTTAAAAAATATCCTAAAACATTTCAGAATATTTCAAAATTCCAACAATCTATCCTAAAACATTCCAGAATAATTCAAAATTATAACTATCTAGGACTAGGCAAGTACTTCAATTAAGTGGTTTAAAAATATTAAAAATGTTACTAATGTTATCTTTCCAAGTTCTTTAATCTTAAAATGCATTTAATAGACGACATCTCGTTAATACCAGGGAATTGGTTGGCATTTGTTGTCAATTGCCAAATAAGTTCCTTCCATTCCAATTTTAATGGTTCGTATGGACACCTAGGATCTTCTGTTACCTGGTCAATGATTTTAAATTTAAAAGAATGGCCTTCGTTCAAGTGGCAGTGCCTGGCTAGGGCATTTTCTAATTTCTCTCTATTAATACTGTATGTATGTTCGTAAATTCTTTCCTGTAATTTTCTATCAGTTTTCCCAATATAGAAGGCTGCACACTTTACGCACTTAGCCATGTAAACTTCTTGCCGGCTACTACAATTAAATTTAACTTTTATTTTATAAATATGATTCTTTATTGTAAATGTGCAGCCCTCTTCAATAAATTTACAATAACTGCACATATTGCATTTGAACATACCTCCATTAAGTCTAGTATTAGTATTTTTAAATTGTAAAATTTCCTTGAAATTCTGGCCTCTCCTATACACAATTTTTGGTTTATCAGGTAATATATCCCTCAAGTTGGTATCTGACACCAATAAGTGCCAGTTTTTATTTAAAATGTTCTTGATGTCAAATGCATTCAAGTTAAAACACGTGATAAGACTACAAGCAAATGGTGTCCTTACTTCTTTCACTACCGTTTGAACTGACTCATTATTTTCTAGTACTGACGTACCTAGTATTGGTGAATATACCCCCTCCCATCTCTTATTCTTAACTTCAGTGGTTATATTGTCAATAAATTCACTGGGGTACCCCTCTCTGGAGGAAGAATTTTTCAAGAAGTTGACATTCATCTATAAAATCCATATCATTTGTTATCATTCTTGCCGCCCTGACTAATTGGCCTTTTACGACCGCTTTCTTTTGAGAAACTGGGTGGCTACTTGAAAAATGGAGGAATGTATTAGAATAAGTCTCCTTCCTGTAAATAGTAGCTGTAAATCTTTCATTAGTATAATCTTTTCTTAGGTTAACATCCAAATAACTAATATTGTCCTTACTGTATTTGGATGTAAACTCCAGAAAGTCAGTACTATCATTAAAAGTGGAAATAAGCCCATCTATACCCTCTGATTGATCATCATAAATCATAAAAATATAGTCGAGAAATCTTGTATAAAAGGTAATTTTATCTTTAAACATTACATTTTCAAGTACAGTCAACCTCTCCCAACGTGCCATTACCAGAGTGGCAATACTGGCACCACATGGGGACCCCATAGCAACCCCAATCTTTTGATGGTAAATTTCCTTATTGAACAAAATGAAGTTATAAGAAAGGACCATATCAATTAATTCTCCCACAAGCTGAATTTCACCAGTGGGTGCCCCTAATAGTCTCAGCATATCATTGACCCATTCTATTGCCTTATCGTGGGGTATACACGAGTAAAGGTCTTTAACATCAACTGTAACGAACAATCCTGTATTTGAGAATTGTAAATTGTTAATGGATTTGAGAAAAAACCATGAATCTTTCGAAATCTGCTTTTCTAATTTGATATATTTTTGAAGAATTTTGTCAATCACTTTCGCACAGGTATAAGTCATGCTACCCCTCCCATCCACCAGTGGTCTCATAGGTGGGTCTTCCAGGTTTTTGTGGACCTTAAGGATCCCAAACAGGACAGGTGTTCTAACCTGTGATTGCTGTAAGTAATTATATAAATCATTGTCTATTCTCCTTTCAATGAACAATTCCTCGTATAATGACTTAATTCTACTAGCTGCTATGTTCATTTCATTCAGGGATGATTTAGAGTAGGTGTTACTTTCCAGTATCGTTGTCATTCTATTCTGGTAGTCACTACTAAACATTATAACTAACCCCCCACCTTTATCTGGCTTCATGACGCGGATAGGCGCCTGCTTTAATAGGTTTAATAAATCTCTTTCTTCCTTTGTCATGTTGTATTTATACCTATTTTTGGTTTCCTTCAAGTTCCATAAGTCTGCTTCCATGATTTTTTCAAAAAGCAAAAGTGAAGGGTGGAGGGGAGGATTGTACACACTTGATACAAAAAAAATCAGATCTTTCACTAAAATTCTACCCCATTAAAAATAATAAGTTCAACTTTCTTGTGAAAAGTTTCAAATCTATTAAAGTGTGCACAATATTAAATGTGGTGCTTGGTACAAAAGTGTAACCCCTACTCAATAAATCCACAATTTCATTACATATGAACAGGCTAGTATAGTTGTAAATCTTAAAGTCCGCTTTTGAGTTAGTTATAACAGTACACTTCGGGTGGTAGTATCTAGATGTCATGGTAGTGACATCGTTTACTACCACTTCTTCCTCCTGTTCCTCAAGTTCCTCTTGTTCTGAAAATTGGAACTCGAGGCTGGACTCCGAAAATTTTGGTTCCCCATTCTTGTTTGGTTATTGCTGTATTGGTTAGATCTATCCAAGTTACCAAAGTCTCTCAAGTTATTTCCACTCTTAGTATTTGCTTGCTGGGCCAACCTCTCACTCCTCCTAACATCACTGTCTGTGTTAGGTGTTGACTCGTGTTGAGGTGCCAAGTCAGTTTGGGGGGTGTTGCATATTGGGGCTTACTCCCGGACCAGAATTAGTATCAGTATCCAAAACAATATCTTGTTCGTTCGAGGCCATATTGGGAGGTCGAGGAGGGTGGGGGTAAGCTTTACCCTCACCATATTCTTTTAAGTCCCTATTAATTTTCTTTGTTTTGGTACCGTTCATCTTTGACAGATGGACATCTATACTCAAAAAACATCTGTCATATTCGAATTGGTACCTAGTAAAGTTCATGTCAGCTTTAATCGAATTGTCAAGTAATTCTAGTTCGTTCAGTAAAGTGTCCACCATTTCTTGGTAATGTATACAAAAAAGTTCTAATAGTTCCAAGCCGTGTCGATCAAATAGTGCTACTTCTAATTAAGCAAAACTAATGGATTAATTGATTTATTATGGGTTAGATTGACTATTTAAACACACTGTGTTTTGCATTATTTTGCCTTCTGAGGAAGTTAGCTGGATTTTAGCAACGAAAAGTGTATGTGTATGTTACGCACTTCAAGGATTATCGTGAATAAAGTGGTTTGTTAATCAGAGCATTTTTCCTGTGGTTTGGTTTACTTTTCGCTGGTTTGTGAAGTTTGGACTTTTTTATAAGCCTCACATACCCAACCCCTACAACTCTAGGAGCAACTAAGTTGCACACTGAGCAGCTGAAACCATACCCAGCACTTAGGTGCTCTAGAAGCAACTAAGCTGGGTAATGAGAAGCATCGCTCTATTGGTTAACGTTAGACTATGCAAAGTATAGTTCCCATTCAGTCTCTGTGCTACCAACACAGTTCACTTTATTTAACCTATTCCTTTTCCTGATAAAACCCTCAGTTAGAAACTGATATTATGAATGGGCAGTTTCTTACCATCTCTGTATCCACCCTGATGGACATGTGCATCCTAAGGCAATGTAGTACGTCTCATATATACTGACAAGCCCTTAACCCTGAGACAAAAATACTATCTGTAAAAAATGTAGTTGTACTATGATAATGGAGGGAAGACTCTCACATACAGACCATTCTAATGCCAAACAGGCTGTTGGCACGCGCACACACCTCCCACACTAAATAAGGATTTTAGACAAACTCTTAAGCGGAGGTAATAACTAGTAAACTTACCAAAAATTCAGAGGCTTCCCAAACCCTGCCTTCAGAAACCATATATACACACAATAAAGCAATTACAACACATAATACACACATTGGTGTATCAACAAACAAGCCCATAAGGCGAAACAACTCAACACCTAACATACTGGTCATTGCAGACCACAATGAAACAGACTGATGTCTCCCTTCACTAGGCTGGATAAAGACAAGGTTACAGTTAGCTGCCAATCACATGCAAGGATCTGCCAGATCACACAAACACTCAAGTCACTCTGCCACAAGCACCAGTATGACTAACATAGTCCATGTAAGTGTGAATGACACGAGACGTACATTCCTGGACTATATGAAGGGAGACATGATTGAGTTCGCAGATTGTGTCACAGGCAGGTATGAACCTAGCCTTTAGCAGCATTCCAACTTCTCCAACAAGGATGCCACAATACAAACAAAGACGACTGACTAACAATTAGCATAACTTCTAGTGTCAGTCCAGGGTGATCTAATATTTGTTAGCCTGGGAGAACATGATAAACAAGCCACACTATTTTGCCAGAGATGGTCTGTAACGGTCTCCTCTAGGCTTTTAGACACTAACAAAGGCTTTAGCAACTCCTACAGTGCATTTTTAGGCAGTGTAAAGTAACCAACCTCTCAACCAACAAAATCTTCTGTCAATAAGCTCGAGGTACTACTGCTCAATGCTAGGAGTCTAAAAAGAAATTGCACTCCCTAGAAGCATTCCGAACCTTTGAAAATGCACGTCTGTGCAGTCATTGGACAGGATTCAAAGCCACGGAAAACACCCGAGGCATGCAAGGCTGCAATAGCTTCCATAAGTTCAGACCAACTGAGCAAAAAAAAATACAAAGGAAGAAGTGTATCCATCTTCATAAAGAATAAGTGCACCGCAAGACTGGTCAAATAGTGAGACCATCTTAAGCCTGACTAGCATCATCTGTAAGGTCAAGGAAAGAATTGTTACGGAACTAATTAGTGAGGACATAGGTAATCTCCAAACTCTGGCCCCGACGCAGTTCAGTTTTGTCAAGCACAGATCATGTCTATTAAATCTGGTTGACGTCTTTGAAAAGGTGAACAACGCAACAGATTAAGGAAAGACCATGCATACTGCCTATCGTGACTAGACTAAGGCATCTGCCAAAACTCCCTACTCAGGTATTAGAGAGAGAAACTCTTACCTGGGCATACACCCATGTGTCACCAGGTGGGTAGCCAAATGGCTCAACAACAGGACACACTGTCAAAGTGGATGAATTCACATCTAGCAAGAGGCTGGTCATCAGAAGTATACCACAGGGTTCTGTACTAGGCCTTCTCATGTTCTGTATTTATTTTTCAGAAATCAAGGCAAATTTAGACAGCCTTTGGCTGACCAAGTTCGAGGAGGACTGAAAATTGGGGACAATCAGTGAATCCCCAAACAATACTGATATACTTTCAGAAAAGAACAACTCTGACAAATGACGAGTGCCAAAGCCATGGATTGAAACTAAATGCAAAAACATGGATAATTATTCCCTTCATTTATTTATCTTTGTTGACTGGGAAAGTCCAATTGTGACGTGCTCATTTTCAGTGGAGGCCGCAGAGAAAAGCTCCACCACAGTACATTTATATTAACAAGTGAATTTCTCACAGTTCTTAGAAAAAAAACAGTTACATTTCTCATGAAGGAACAAACCTAAGTGCAAATTGTGTGCGTGTATGTGTCTGTGTATATATATATATATATATATATATATATATATATATCTATATAAATATAGATTCATAGGTACGTAGTAGGCAATTGGCCCAAGGGCCTACGTAAGCCACACCAGCAAGGGTCTATGGCTTACGCCACCCAAGAAAGTTATTTACCTGTGCCACTGTCGAGCAGACACACAGAAGTGATCCCTGGGGCGTATTTCCCATTTCCCATCCACTCTACAAAATTTTTCTTGAAGAGTGCTAATGAAGAACTTTACTCGACATAGATGGTTAGCTTGTTCCAGAGAATAGGAATACTCTGGAACAGGAATCTATCCCTCCAGCGTGTCCTGTTTATTGTGGTGACAAGGATTAGGTTCCTAGAGCGTGTAGCTTGGAGGGATTGGGATTTCTTAAGGTGTAATATGTCCAACAGCTCTGGGTTTGACATAGCTTCATACATTAGGCAGAGATCACCTCGGAAGAGGCGATATGCTATGGTGTAAAGCTGGAGTTTTTTATATAGTGTGTATGTATGTATGTGTATATATATATATATATATATATATATATATATATA